>NC_053491.1:423913253-425113253 GCF_905171775.1 Rana temporaria | reverse complement strand
TTACCATTTATATTAAAGTCGCAGTCTACACTATGGGCCTTTTTGCTTTTGTTTTTACATTTGAGATCCCTATCAGCATTTGATTCAGCACATCTGAACTCGCCCCAGCCATGAGTCTTGTTTGGGTGACTTTAAAAACCCTGTGCCTGGTCTGACCGCCTGATTGTGGTCGCAGCATCTGGTAAGGAGACTACATCTCTCTCACTTGGGTGCACACTTGGTGGAAGGAGGTTTAACCTGTAATCTCTGATGTCACGTCACTTATTATAAGAAGACCTTGGATTTATGTATCACTTCTATCACATTTGGGATTCATTTATGGACTTTAATTATTTCACATTGATTCATGTATGATTTTAAATTGTTTTAATGTTATACCCTTGGATTGATTATATATTTTTGTCTTTTGCTACCAAGAGATTGGTACACATTTATCCAGTCACTGGTTTATGTACACAATTTATATTAATCACTTCAGGTTGTGGTTTAATTTTGGTAGCAGTTTGCACATTTCATTTATTCATTTCCTTTTTTTTCTCTTTTGGTGTCATCACTGATTTTTTCACATATATGGTTTTTGCACCGTACCTCCATCTTTAACACATTTTATGATATATCAGGTTGCTTATTTGCTTGAAAAACAACCATTATTCTGCTCCAACCATCCGTTTCATGATGTGTCCCATTGCTCCCGTTAACATTGTTTTGCTTGCGACAAGATAGATAAAAGGACCTCCAATATGTTAACAAAATTTAGATTCAAATCAGGCTCCCTGTCAGTAACCAGTCTATGCCACGGATTTTCTGTGCATTTGCAATCCCTACACCTGAAATCCTGACAAATTTTCACAGGTACGAGACAGATTTACCACTAGAGAAAAGAGACAGATTATCTCTCCAAAACAGACACACAATAAGAAGTGGTCAGGGACGGGTTTTATTCTATGGCAGTGCTACGTTAGAGCAGACGGAGGCATTTGTGAATCAAGCTGCAATATTCAAAAACTATCAAAATAGATAAAAGTCTCCCATGTTGTGGGAGGGCAGTGTGTGGTCAGGACAGCTAAAGTGCTGTGTTCAGACAAAGTAAGTAAAGCTAAAAAAGAGGTAAATATAAATCCTTTATAAAGGCTACATATGGTCAAATCCCTGCATAATACCAATTCGTACAGGCTCTTGTCAATTAAAGTGGCTAGTAGATTAGGAATGTAGAGACACACTGCCCAAAGTGATCAGAGTCTGAAGAAACTTCTCTTTTGGTCCATACACCTTCAACAAAGCGTCCACTTCACAGACAGGCAAGTAAAACGTGAACTTGCTTAGCCATTAAGTAAAATTCCAGCCCAACTCTTAACTATGCTTAAAGTGTTTGTTACCCCAGCATTTCATATTCTTGATATGTGCTTGCTGTACCATGTACAGAAGTACATTGGATTACAAGCATAATTCGCTCCAGAAGCATCCTTGTAATCCAAAGCACTCGTAGATCAAAGCAAGTTTCCCGATAGGAATCAATGGAAACTCAGATAATTTGTTCTACAGTGACTGCAGTACTATATGTGGCCAGAGGTGCAGGGGCGCTGGTGTATGCAGTACCGCATGTGGCCAGAGGTGCGGGGGCAACGGAGACACTGGGGAACTAAGGGCCAGATCCACAAAAGGGATACGACGGCATAACTGCTGTTACGCCGTCGTATCCCTGTTTCCAACTATGGAACTGATCCACAGAATCAGTTTTCCATAGTTAGGCAGAAGATCCGGCATGTGTAAGGGACTTACACTGTCGGATCTTAGGATGCAGTACCGCATCCGCCGCTGGGGGCATTTTGTGTCGAAATGCCGCCTCGGGGATGCAAATTAGCACTTACGGAGATCCACGAAGCTTTTCAGCTTTGTTTTTTTTCCGTAAGTTTTAGTTTGCAAACGCAAAATTAGGGCTGCTTTTACAAAGTGTAAACTGTTTACACCTTGTAAAAACAGACCTTTCTGTCCAGCGACGCGATTTTTTTTTTAATTTTGAATTTTTTTTTTCGCGCCGTATCTTTTTTTTTCCCCCGACGCAACTTTATTGACCCGTCGCAATCCACAAAGCTTGGCGTAACGTAATTTCGCGCTATGCACGTCGGGAAAATGACGTCACGAGCATGCGCAGTACGGCCGGCGCGGGAGCGCGCCTAATTTAAATGGGAATCGCCCCCATGAAAATAGGAACGCCTTGCGCCGGCGGAATTTAAGTTACACAGCCCAAAATTTCTAGGCAAGTGCTTTGTGGATCGGGCACTTAGGTAGAAATTTTAAGGCAGTGTAACTTAAATGGAAAAAATTAAGTTACGCCAGATCTTTGTGGATTACCCCCTGAGTGTCTCCAAGTGTCCCAGAGCGTCAACGGGGGGCCCTGCACCTCTGGTCAAATGCAGCAAGGCAAATTCCAGTGGCTTGAATCCTGCGCATCTTGCGAGACAACGCTCGCAAATCGAGTAAGGATTGTTATATAAAATATAAACGCTACTCGCAATCCGAGGTTTCACTGTACTTGCATGAGAAAGTATCCTGTCCTTTGTATTGCTTCCTTAGTGTAGAATCCCTGATGTTCCTTCTAGTCCTCTTGCTTTTATATACAGGGAGTGCAGAATTATTAGGCAAATTAGTATTTTGACCACATCATCCTCTTTATGCATGCTGTCTTACTCCAAGCTGTATAGGCTCGAAAGCCTACTACCAATTAAGCATATTAGGTGATGTGCATCTCTGTAATGAGAAGGTGTGTGGTCTAATGACATCAACACCCTATATCAGGTGTGCATAATTATTAGTCAACTTCCTTTCCTTTGGCAAAATGGGTCAAGAGAAGGACTTGACAGGCTCTGAAAAGTCAAAAATAGTGAGATATCTTGCAGAGGGATGCAGCACTCTTAAAATTGCAAAGCTTCTGAAGCGTGATCATCGAACAATCAAGCGTTTCATTCAAAATAGTCAACAGGGTCGCAAGAAGCGTGTGGAAAAACCAAGGCGCAAAATAACTGCCCATGAACTGAGAAAAGTCAAGCGTGCAGCTGCCAAGATGCCACTTGCCACCAGTTTGGCCATATTTCAGAGCTGCAACATCACTGGAGTGCCCAAAAGCACAAGGTGTGCAATACTCAGAAACATGGCCAAGGTAAGAAAGGCTGAAAGACGACCACCACTGAACAAGACACACAAGCTGAAACGTCAAGACTGGGCCAAGAAATATCTCAAGACTGATTTTTCTAAGGTTTTATGGACTGATGAAATGAGAGTGAGTCTTGATGGGCCAGATGGATGGGCCCGTGGCTGGATTGGTAAAGGGCAGAGAGCTCCAGTCCGACTCAGACGCCAGCAAGTTGGAGGTGGAGTACTGGTTTGGGCTGGTATCATCAAAGATGAGCTTGTGGGGCCTTTTCGGGTTGAGGATGGAGTCAAGCTCAACTCCCAGTCCTACTGCCAGTTTCTGGAAGACACCTTCTTCAAGCAGTGGTACAGGAAGAAGTCTGCACCCTTCAAGAAAAACATGATTTTCATGCAGGACAATGCTCCATCACACGCGTCCAAGTACTCCACAGCGTGGCTGGCAAGAAAGGGTATAAAAGAAGAAAAACTAATGACATGGCCTCCTTGTTCACCTGATCTGAACCCCATTGAGAACCTGTGGTCCATCATCAAATGTGAGATTTACAAGGAGGGAAAACGGTACACCTCTCTGAACAGTGTCTGGGAGGCTGTGGTTGCTGCTGCACGCAATGTTGATGGTGAACAGATCAAAACACTGACAGAATCCATGGATGGCAGGCTTTTGAGTGTCCTTGCAAAGAAAGGTGGCTATATTGGTCACTGATTTGTTTTTGTTTTGTTTTTGAATGTCAGAAATGTATATTTGTGAATGTTGAGATGTTATATTGGTTTCACTGGTAAAAATAAATAATTGAAATGGGTATATATTTATTTTTTGTTAAGTTGCCTAATAATTCTGCACAGTAATAGTCACCTGCACACACAGATATCCCCCTAAAATAGCTAAAACTAAAAACAAACTAGAAACTACTTCCAAAAATATTCAGCTTTGATATTAATGAGTTTTTTGGGTTCATTGAGAACATGGTTGTTGTTCAATAATAACATTAATCCTCAAAAATACAACTTGCCTAATAATTCTGCACTCCCTGTATAAAAAAAAAAAACTGACCACACTAAGTAGAAGAACACTTCTGGCTGTGCTGGGAACTCCAACTGCTCTCCTCCAATGATCAGACCTGTCCTAACACCTCCCCTGCACAGCCATTCACTGGGAAGTTCAGTATACTGTTGCTTCTCCTCCCCCGGCTCTTATGCAGCTGAGAACAGAGGGAATGTGATCACTTCTGGTTGTGACCAACCAAAATCTACTCGATACCCAAAGCCAGATTCAAGTCCAAAGGAGAAAGAAGATTTGCGGTCCAAGGTCCCAGACTATGGAACACTTTACCAACCAGCATTCGGTTGGCGGAGAACCACTTGGCCTTTAGAAGAAAGATTAAAACCCATCTCTTTTGATGACAAAGGAGAAATGGCCAACGAGCGCCCAGAGGCGATTTAGTTTGCATGTGCTGCGCTATATACGTTTTTCACTCACTCACTTCTAAAAAAATAAAAATGATTAATAAATGGTACTTTGGCTGGAATTCTACTTTGACAGTTGTTCTCCCAGAGACTCTGATAAATGAAGTCGTATGACCTGGCCTATCGCAGAGAGCGCTCTATTCAGGCTGCAGAAAGTGGAGTCTGGGCATATGTAGTACAGCATCAGAACAGGACCCTATGTACATGTATAGCATCAGGTTATGTACATCATTTACATTGTGATATGGCCACCAGAGGTCCATGTGCTGATCGACATTAACCCATTCCCAGCTGATTGCATTTTTGCAGCATGGTGTTCACAGTATACGAGGTAAAAAGAAAATTGTAATATTACTGAAGTCTAAAGATTATTGGTGAGAGTAAAAAATATACATCGACTACAGTCAAAAAGTGAAGGAGATTTATCAAAATTGGAGCAGCCAGTATCTGGAGCAACTGACAAAAACAAAATTACATAAACACTAAATATTCCCTTTACTTACGTTATACCCCCTCCTAACACACACACACACACTTACACTTAATCTTGCTCATTAGTAAAGATCCCTCCAAGTTCATATAAGATGTGTCAGAAGTCATTTTGTTTTGCTGGAAATGTTCAACTCCGATAATGTATTGCTTCACCAACTATGAAGTGTGCTCATCCTGGGTGCGGACAAGTGGTGCAATCCAAGGGATGGGGAGGCAGAAGAAAGCATGGCCACAGGTCAACTGGCCACAGATGGATCGAAATTCAGATGGTTCAGCGGGAACAGACGAATTTCAATCTATGCGCGACCCCAGCAGTTGAACAGAAGTTGATCTAATACTGTTAAACCACCATATTGGATAAAAGCCACTCAATCAGTGGCTACAGTAGTCATCTGTGCGTTTTCATAGCAAGGGAGGATACAGTTTAGTTTTTTCGCTCAGCCCTCTGGCTAGACAAAAAAAAATAAAAAATTATATTATATATATATATATATATATATATATATATATATATATATATATATATATATATATATATATATATATATATATATAAATTAAACAGCATATTGCCAGCCTAAACTATTTTTGTAAAACATTTTTGTTAGACAACAGTATAAAAACTTTCTAAGACTTATGTGCAGACTCCTCTACATAGTTTCCTAGTGACTTTGTGTAGGCATGTACAGGCTTTTAACCACTTAAGCCCCGGACCAAAATGCAGCTAAAGGCCCAGGCCAGGTTTTGCAATTCGGCACTGCGTCGCTTTAACAGACAATTGCGTGGTCGTGCGATGTGGCTCCCAAACAAAATTGACGTCCTTTTTTCCACACAAAAAAAAGAGCTTTCTTTTGGTGGTATTTGATCACCTCTGCGGTTTTAATTTTTTGCGCTATGAACAAAAATAGAGCGACAGTTTTGAAAAAAAATCAATATTTTTTACTTTATCTAATAATAAAGATCCCACAAAAATATATAAAAAAAAATTTTTTTTTCCTCAGTTTAGGCCGATACGTATTCTTCTACATATTTTTGGTAAAAAAAAAAAAATAAAAAAAAAAAATAAAAAAAAAATTGCAATAAGCGTTTATCAGTTGGTTTGCGCAAAATTTATAGCGTTTACAAAAAAAAAATTATTGCATTTTTATTAATTTTTTTTTTTTTTTTACTACTAATGGCGGCGATCAGCGATTTTTTTCGTGACTGCGACATTATGGCGGACACTTCGGACAATTTTGACACATTTTTGGGACTATTGTCATTTTCACAGCAAAAAATGCATTTAAATTGCATTGTTTATTGTGAAAATGGCAGTTGCAGTTTAGGAGTTAACCACAGGGGGCGCTGAAGGAGTTATGTTTCACCTAGTGTGTGTTTACAACTGGGGGGTGTGGCTGTAGGTCTGACGTCATCGATTGTGTCTCCCTATAAAAGGGCTGACACATTCGATGCAGCCGCCACAGTGAAGCACGGGGAAGCCGTGTTTACATACGGCTCTCCTCGATCTTCAGCTCCGGGGAGCGATCACGAGGGGGTGGCTAGAAACGAATAGCCGCCCCCTCATCCTGGATCGCTCCCAGACAATTTCCAACCGCCGCATATACCGGGGGGGGGGGGGGGTTGAAGTCCCAATCGGACCCCAGACCCACATCTAGGCAGGGACGTGCGGGTACGCCCATCTGCCTGTACGTGCCATTCTGTGTACGTACATGTACATGCGGCGGTCGTTAAGTGGTTAAAGGGTTACCCATAGACAATTTTAGATACTGTAGTTTGTCCCCATTTCACAGGCGTTTATAATGTTAAATCGATTTGGTATTTACTCAACAAAATCTTTTAGGCTCCATGCACTGGAAGCTAAAAAAAAAAAAAGCTATAAAACACACCAGTAGCTTTGCAGGGAGCTTTTCAACATTTTTTAGCGTTTTTGCAATAGCTTTTATTAGCGTTTTCAGTGTAGCTTTTTTTTTCCAATGGATAACAAAAACGATGCGTTTGAGCGTTTTTCGGCGTTTTTTAGCGTTTTTTTCCACCGAAAAACTGCACTTCGAACGCAAATTTCTGGCGTTCAGAAAAAAAGCCCATAAACTCAACTGCTCACTGCATGGACACATATTCCAACAGAGTGCAGTTTATCAGCTTCTGTGTGCATGGAGCCTTAGGCCCCTTTCAGACGTCCGTTCCGCCTGTCCGTTATTACAAGTCCGTTAACGGACTTGTAATACATCCCTATGGGATCGCGTCCGTTAGCGGATGGAGCATCCGCCAACGTCCGCGTCCGTCGTGATCCGGTTTTCGGGCGGAAGAAAACCCTATTTTTCTTCCGTCCGGCGGAACGGAACGGATGCAGACGGACAGACGGTCCGTCTGCATCCGGTTCCCCATAGGGCAGAGCGGAGCGGAGACAGGGCGGTCCCTGCACTGTGTGCGGGGACCGCCCTATCCGCCGACAGCTCAGCGGGGATCCCCGCTGAGCCGACGGAGACACACGGAGCGGACCCAGAAACGGTCCGCTCTGTGTGAAAGAGCCCTAATGGTTTAAAAAAAAAAAAGTGTTTGTGTTTGTATGCAGTAAAATAAATTTGAGTGTTTTCTAATTTCAGAAAATATATAATGTTTTGGGGGTTTTATGCAATCTTCAGGGCTAAAATTATTTTTCTTCAAACATGTGCAAAAAAATAAAAATAAAAATAAAAATGGCTTTGCGGTCAACAGTCACACACTACTATGTAGTATTTAGTTGCCATTTTGCTGTGGATTTTAAGTAGCAAGGGCAAACGCAGAGGTTCAAGTAGCAGAATATAAAATTGTAAAATGGAAAGCCATTGTTTCAGCAATCCCAGATATACAAAAAGTGTCACCAATGTACACATACCAGGGTTACATGGGCACCCTCAACTGCACATCAGATTTTTTTGATTCATCTCTGGGGAATATGCTTTGGTATTTACCCCTCGTCACAATTTTGGATATGTTCACATACCAGGTAACAAAGTCACACAGATTCGCTTACAAAACATAAAACATAAATGTCAATATGGTCTGTATGACATCATCCGTATAGAGCAATCGCAATCACTGTCAAGTATACTCAAAACACACGCATACACAAACTACTGTAAACCCTGTATTTATTATATTCAGTCATTATACATGGCTACGCTAAAAAATATATAAAAAAAAGTGTTTTCCCTTCATAGAAAATTTCAATATGATAACCATACTCGGCCCCCTATGAATGGTCTTAGCTATCCAATAGGATAATCAAACCAACAAAAAGAAGAAAAGAAAAGTGAGGCAGTCAACTGCATAATGAGAGCAGTTGCTGGAATTTCTTTTTCCAGAGATTTTAGACTCTGGTTTAATATCTAGATTTTACGGTTCCATCTCTTGAATATTGTGAGATATATATATATATATATATATATATATATATATATATATATATATATAAATAATCATGGAATGTGACAACAACCCTAATCACTGAATATGGAGATAAGCATGTTCAGCCTTAGAGAATGTACGATTTTTTTCTTAGCCAGGTCAGAGCTGATACACAGCCCTAAAGCATTGCATCTAAAGCCATTTGTTTCCCTTTTGTTCTTTTCCATGCCCCTTCACTTTCTGCTTCATATACACAAGAAAAATAATTACTGTATTTATCGGCATACAACACGCACAGGCATATAACACGCGCCTTCATTTTAGGAGGGACGTTTCAGGAAAAAAAAATTACATTTTAAATAGAGAACTTTGAAGCAAAATAAGGGTCAGTGCCCATCAATGCAGCCTCACCCACCATTGCCCATCTGCAGCCTCACCATTGCCCATCAAGGCAGCTTGATCAACGCCCATGTGCAGCCTCACCATTGCCATGAATGCAGCCTGACCGATACCCATCTGCAGCCTCACCTCAGATTACTGCTGCCTCGGAGGGGACAGGGAGGGGGGCGGGACGAGCACCGTCAGATTACATACAGTGAGAATCTCCTGTTTACTCTGCGGCCTCTTTAATACAAAGTCCCGTTTCCTGGACATGCTTCTATGATGGACCATAGAAGCCTGTGGTCCAATGTCAGTCCAGGAGACGAGACTTCCTATTACAGAGGCCGCAGAGTAAACAGGAGATTCTCCTGTATGTAATCTGACGGCGCTCGTCCCACCCCCCTCCTCGTTCCCTGAGGCAGCCCAAATTGCAGTATGGGCGTATAACACTAATACACTATTTGCACCCGATTCAGGGTGAAAAAGTGAGCGTTATATGCCAATAAATACAGTAAATCTCTCCAAAGTGAGGGAAATACCTCTAGTTGTCACCAGAAAAAAAAAAAATTCCTCCCATTGGCAGACTTTTTTTCTTCTAGTGACAACTCAAAATGTAGGCCATATTGGCCCTATGTTGGAACACCGGTGTACCAAGGTGTGTTGGGTGTCCCTTCTCAGCAGTGGGAGTGGTGACCCTGCTGTGCTGGGGAGGGGTACTTAAGGGACAGATGCCATTTTTCGGGGTCCTTCGCCTCGTGGCCCCCCTGGCACGTGTGTGTGTGTGTCTGGTGTGTACCCAATGTCGGGGCCACGTTGGCCCGAAGTTGTTTTGCTGTTAAGTAGGCCCAGCTATGCTGGCTGGGGCCTACAATCCTAAAAGGGGATCCCAAGCGGTCTGTCCACAAGGGAGGAAGCTGTCTTAATGAGGGAGACCGGGGGAGTACCTGCCCTGGAGGAGACCGGCAAAGTGCTGACGTCTCGGGCGAGGCCTGGTGAAAGCCCTTAAGTCTGCCGGTTCCGGCTTAGAGGCTCTTCTACTGCACGGCTGGAGGTTCGGGACTTTGAAATCCTGTGGCAGAGGATTCCTGGACACATCCAAGCTCATTCAAGGGTCTGTGGCAGAGACAAAGTTCATTCCAAAAGGTCTGTGGCAGAGACCGTCTGGACATTAGTTTGTGCATCATCCCAGTTGCTAGGCCAAGTGAGAGGGGGCTATCCAGTGTGCCCGAACCTTCCCCTGCTTTTCTACTCCCTTCTAACTTTCTTTACTTCAAGTTATCCTGCAGTAAAGAAAATAAAACCCAACTGTTGAAGGTTTTACATCTGTCTGGACGTTGCATTTATTATGGACTTTCCCACCCTGACAACGAAGCTACAAAGGTAACTGGCAAACCCAAAATTTAACCAGCAGCTCCTTCGGGGGTAGTGCTTCACTAATATGGTTCTTTGTGCGCACAACTTATACAATTATGACCCATGTACTTCTATGGAAGAACAGGTGACTTTTTTGAGTAAGCTCCTTGGAGCTACTTTCAAACGTTTTAGAATAGAGATTTTTTTCTCATTGATTATTGTGATACCTTAAGATTTTTCTGCATAAGCAATCTTGTACTGGCAAAATAAACCACTTATTTTACCACTAAAAAATAATTATTAAAAAAAAAAAATGGACTTTAAATCAAGCTGAATGTAAGCAGGAGCAGTGAAACGCAACCATAGTGTTGTACTGTTCAGCAAAAGGCAGTGACCACACATGTAATGAGACAATATGGTTGCCCCCATGGACAATATAACTATATGGAGAATCAGGTTGTTAAAACCCAAGCACCCACCGAAACTAGTATTATATTATACTATATATTACACTGATTAAATCCACACTTTGATCTTAAAATTAAAATAACTGCTACATAAATCTAGTTTCCCTTTTGAACATTTTCTTCCAGCTAAACAAATTCCAATGTTGAAATGACTTAAAAGAAACCATAAAAAAAACTAAACACACAATTAAAAAGTATTTCTCTAAACTTGGTGACCTTAGTTTTTCTTTTTTTACATGTTCGCAGTTTTCCGACAGACGTTCTTATTAAAAAAAAAAAAAAAAAAAAAAAAAAAAACTGGGAAGAGGGAAAACCTGTAGTTCAATTTTGTGGCCACATTTTAGACACTATGGCCCGGATTCACAAACACTGGCGCATATTTATGCCACCGTAGCGTATCTCCTTTACGCTACGCCGACGCATCGCAGAGAGGCAAGCACTGAATTCACAAAGCCAGTGCTTCCAAATCTGCGCTGGGTTTCCAAGGCGCAAGTGGAAGTGGGCCATGCTAATGAGGCGTGACCCCATGCAAATGATGGGCCGAGCGCCAGACAGATACGTATTGCCAACTGCGCATGCGTCGTCCCATGGGCGCATCTCAGTGCGCATGCTCACAATCACGTCGGAACAACTGCCTAAGATACGTCGGATCACTGCCTACGGCGTGAACGTAACCTACGCCTAGTCCTATTCACGTACAACGTAAACTACGTCGGCTTGAGTTCCCTGGTGCAGCCCTTTGCATGGATGCTGCCAAGTTACACCTCGTTTATGGGGCATAACTTTACGCCGGACATAAGACTTTACGCGCACTGCGTCGGACGGACGTACGTTCGTGAATCGGCGTATCTCCCTCATTTGCATAGAAAATCAATGGGTGCGCCAAATGCATCCAGCGTAAATATGCGCCCACTCTACGCCGGCGTAGGCAAGTTACGTCGGTCGAATGAAGCCTGTTTTTAGGCGTATCCTAGTTTGTGGGTACGGCGCACAGATACGACGGCGCATATTTGCACTTACGCGGCGTATCTCGAGATACGTCGGCGCAAGTGCTTTGTGAATCCGGGCCAATAACTACATCTTCAGACTTTTTTATTTTTGGACATTTGAATACTATTTAGGTGATGGTATTCAACTACAGAAGGAAATTTGACTGTTCAAAGTCTGTTAAGTGCTTTTAAAACCAACACAGCTTGGTTATTCTCAAACTACAGTTCGGTCCAAACCTAGCACCATATAATCCTGTCCTGTAATCTATTGTCACTGGAAATTGCACATAATTCTAGCACTGTATGATTCTACAGTCTAAACCCAGCCATACATGGATTGAAATTCGGGCAGTTCAGTAGAGATCGGTCAAATTAAGATCCTGGTGTGGCCGCTCCCACAACAGAACTCCTAACAATCAACTTTGGTGGAAATTATTTTTTTTTCGATCAGCAGCCGCCGATCAGTTTTTTTTCTGACAGCGAAGAATCCCAGTCGGAATACAATGTCCCAGTGGGGAGGGCTCCTCTATCCACCTCAACCGTGTGGCTGGAGGAATCCGTTCCATGATCAGCCTAGAAGAACACAGGCCATTCTCGTAGCACTATGTGATTTTGTCCACATAAGACTAGAATCATGATATCACTAGACTTTGATAATCCGTATCGGATGACCTTGTGATAATCTACAGTAAACTGATCACAGCAGATACATTCCAAGCACTGAGCGATCCATCCCTCATAATCTACAATCACTTAATAGTATGAATAATCCCATCGTCGTCAGATCAGGTCTTGGTCGGATACAGCAAGGATATCCCTGGGGCCCAGATATAATTTACCACTGTCCCAATAAATATGTTCTACACAACTGCCAAGTATTTATAGGTTGTCCTACATACCCAAACTAGGCATAAAAGACTCACTGGAAATGTCAATCTATAGCATGGTCCTCCTCTTAGAATATTCTCTTCAAGTGTAACAGAGAACTGGAAACCGCCAAACCTGTTAGAAGGTAAAAGTTGCCCCTAATAAATAGATTATCTGCTCCTGAGAAAAGTGAAGACCACCTCTTCACCATAGGAGGGCATCTCAGTACACTGTGGCAGTGAAAGTCTATATGTATGGAATGTCTCAGCTATACATCCAGGCTGTACCCTGCAGTGCTCAGCTTCCTCTCCTGAGCTCCGGACACTCGTCCCTTGGTCCGATATGGCTGCTGACATTCCTTGTCTGTCAATGGGGGGTAATACTGCCTGTAGCACAGGTAGGCAAAGAAGAGTCCAATGAGAGCTCCAACCACAACATCTAAAATGAATAGAGACAATAGGCAATCAGAATATATTACAAAGGTCCTAAATAGTCATATGTTCCATTGTACAATCTAACAAACTGCATAATATATGAAACCTCCCTGTAGATAATGCCGTGTATAGTGGCCTGTGTCCAGAGCACACACAGATATTAAACCTGATCATTTAAAGCGGAGGTTCACCCTAAAAAGGGCCCGCGCAACTTTTGTGAATCGGTGTTAGTATGCAATTTGCATACTATACACAGATCACAATGGCCGCGCCCCCTAGCGGCCAACGCAAGAATGCAGCCAAAGATATGAAGGCATAAGGAGGCTTATGCCTGTCATATCTTAGGCTGCAGTCGGTGTAACGAGGTTCCTGAATCAGGAGCACTCGTTACACCGGAGCAAGTAAGCACTTGCGCCGCGCAACCTATGGTTGCGCGGGCGCAAGTGCTTCTTGAATCTGGGCCACTGACAGTATGCTGATTTTTTTTTTTTGCTGTACATACCGTCATATAGCTATTCCCCCCCCCCCCCCCACCCCCTGGCTTCCAGGTAGTGGCTCTCGCGGGAGCGGGCATTCCTATGCAGAGGCTAAGTGATTGACGTGATGACAAAAACGTCCCCCCGGCGCATAAGGAGCGTCACCAGTTTCCGAAAGAAGCCGACCGTCGGAGCGCAGGCGCCTTATAGAGCCAACTCGCAGTTTGGCTTCTTTCGGAAACTCGTGACGCGCCTTATGCGCCGGGGGGAAGTTTTTGTCATCACGTCAATCACTTACCCTCTGCATAGGAATGCCCACTCCCGCGAGAGCCACTACCTGGAAGCCAGGGGGGTGGGGGGGGGGGAATAGCTATACGACGGTATGTACAGCAAAAAAAAAAAAAAATCAGCATACTGTCAGTGGCCCAGATTCAAGAAGCACTTGCGCCCGCGCAACCATAGGTTGCGCGGCGCAAGTGCTTACTTGCTCCGGTGTAACGAGTGCTCCTGATTCAGGAACCTCGTTACACCGACTGCAGCCTAAGATATGACAGGCATAAGCCTCCTTATGCCTTCATATCTTTGGCTGCATTCTTGCGTTGGCCGCTAGGGGGCGCGGCCATTGTGATCTGTGTATAGTATGCAAATTGCATACTACCACCGATTCACAAAAGTTGCGCGGGCCCTGCGCACGCAAGGTACGGAGTTTCCGTACGGCGACTTTAGCATAAGGCTGCTCCTACTCATAGTAGGCGCAGCCAATGCTAAAGTATAGCCACCCTTCCCGCTCGTGAAATTAGAATTTCACGTTGTTTACGCAAGTGATTCGTGAATGGCGCTGGACGCCATTCACGTTCACTTAGAAGCAAATGACGTCCTTGCGACGTCATTTGCCGCAATGCACGTCGGGAAAGTTTCCCGACGGAGCATGCGCTGTTCGCTCGGCGCGGGAGCGCGCCTAATTTAAATGATTCCCGCCCCCGGCGGGATCATTTACATTAGGAGCCCTTACGCAGGGCAAATTAGCATAGCGCCCGCGCAATTTACGGAGCTACTGCTCCGTGAATCGCGGGCAAATCGAAATATTTGCGTGGGCGCAGAGCAAAATCTTTGCCCTTTGCCCACGCAAATATTGCGCGGATCTACCTGAATCTGGGCCAATGTTGGAAATGAGCACAATGTAATGTTTGAAAAATGTTTTTAGGGTGAACCTCCGCTTTAAAAAAAAAAAAAAAAAAAGTGTAAAAGATCTGACCGATTGCCCCACCTCGCCCCCTGTAACACACAAAAAAAAAAAAAATGAAAAAACCATTTCCCTCAATCCAAAGCACCTCCCTCTGCTGTCTGTACAAATCACTTCTGACAGGTTCTGCCAACACCACAGAGGGGGGGGGGGGAAGGACAGCCTCAGCTGTGCAGGTTTCCTTATAAGACTGTAAGGGAGGGTGTGTCCATTCCTTCCCCTCAGGTCTCAGATTACACTCAACTCTGCTGTGCAGTGTGTGACATTAGATCCCCACCCCCTGCCCTCTGGAGCTCAGAATTTCTGTGTAAAATGTGTGATTTAGGAGGCTGTAGTGGAGAAAGGCCTACAGATAAAGAGGTACAACTTATGCAGGAGGATTGGTTTCACTTCTGTTCATCACCTGAGGCTAGTCACTTCAGTGGGTATAGTATGTCAGAGTTTACAGGTATACTAGTTAAAACTTGGATAGGCTCCAACACTGCAATGCAGGAATCCAGGTGATCAGTGCATTTTCTTTTACAGCCGTCGGTCCTGGATCCAAGGGATGCCCCGCACGTTTTGACAACTATTTTTGTGCCAGTCCCCCTCTTTATTTTTTATGGCAGATATTTATTTTCTGCCATGTAGTCCTTTTTCTTGTATTATGGTATACCAGGGTTTGACAAATTTGCTTGGAATCTAGGAGCCAGCTAAAAAAGTTAGGAGCCAGAAAACACGCCCCGTCCCAAAAAAAGCTTGCGCGCAGAAGGGAACACATACGTGAGCAGCGCCTGCATATGTAAACGGTGTTCAAATCACACATGTGAGGTATCGCCGCGATTGGTAGAGCGAGAGCAATAATTCTAGCCCTAGACCCCCTCTGTAACTTAAAACATGCAACCTGTAGATTTTTTTTAAACGTCGCCTATGAAGATTTTAAAGGGAAAAAGTTTGTCGGCATTCCACAATCGGACGCAATTTTGAAGCGTGACATGTTGGGTATGAATTTACTCGGCGTAACATTATCTTTCATAATATAAAAAAAAAAAATGGGGATAACTTTACTGTTGTCTTATTTTTTAATTAAAAAAAGTGTAATTTTTTCCCAAAAAAGTGCGCTTGTAAGACTGTTGCGCAAATACGGTGTGACAGAAAGTATTGCAACGATCGCCATTTTATTCTCTAGGGTGTTAGGATAAAAAATATATATAATGTTTGGGGGTTCTAATTAGAGGGAAGAAGATGGCAGTGAAAATAGTGAAAAATGACATTAGAATTGCTATTTAACTTTAACTGTAATGCTTAACTTGTAATACCAACGGCTCACCACCCGATGGCGCCAGCCCACCTTCCAAGCCAAGTCGCCAGGACACTATTTCTAGTCGCCATGGCGACCTGGCGCCCGGGATTTGTCGAGCCCTGTGGTATACTAATGACATGGTCTTTCTACAGATATCCTATAGAATATGTTTGGCTCCTGAAGAAGTGAACGTTGCTTCACAAAAGTGTCAAGTTTTAGGATTTCAACGATTTCCTCATGTACACCTGTCACAACTACATATCATTCTTTGATGTATTCCATGTCATTTTAATCATGTGTTCTATGGGATAGCAGCTACTTTCGTGTAAACTGCATTATAAGACTAAGGCCTTGTACACACGGTCGGACCAAACCGATGTGACTGGTCCGTCTGACCGTTTTCATCGGTTCACCTCTGAAGTGGCCGCATGGCCTGATATGTGTACACACAGTCAGTCCAAAATCCGATCGGGTCAGAACGCGGCGACGTAAAACACACGACGTGCTGAATAAAACGAAGTTCAATGCTTCCAAGCATGCGCCGACTTGATTCTGAGCATGCGCGGGTTTTGAACCAATGCTTTTCTGTACTAACCATCGGTTTGGTCCGATCGGGCAGCGGTCCATCGGTTCGGTTTTGAAGCATGTTTTAAAATTTTGGACCGAAGGAAAACAGACCGATGGCCTATACACACGGTCAGTTTGGTCCGATGAAACTGAACTTCGGTTCATTCTCATCGGTTTGGTCCGACCGTGTGTACGGGGCCTAAGAGATACAGGAGGACGAAATGATTTTCAAATCTCGATTTCTGCGGTAACATTTTCCCTGCCAATCTCCCTCATTGGTCATGGAGGATATCCCTCACAATAAAAAAGGGCCAGCATGAAGCCTTGAAAAAGCAGGAGCTGTGGGTCAAGCTTTTCAATTTTGTATTTTTTTTTTTAAAGATAGCTTCTGTTTTTTTTATCATAAGCCCAGCCTATGGACACTTCCCCCCTTCCTAATCCAGCGTACTTACCCTGCCAGTGGTGCTTGTAGTCACATGTGCGGGACAAAGCAATAGCGATAGCACACAGCAGCGGGAACAAGAAGGTGCACAGTCTCCAGGAATGTCCACGACCAGTGATGGAAAAACTTCCCAGCTTCCCCGCAATATAAAGAGCTGTGAAGCCCAGTCCAGCAAATGCAACTTGAGGGGAAAAGAAACAGAACATAAATATAGGAAAAGGAAAAAAAAAAAAAATCAATCAAATCCGATGGCTGAGCTCAGATTAATAAATCTCAATACAGCAATTTGCGACCTCGGCAAGGGTGCTAACAATGATCAGCATTTATGTATAGGGTTAAATATCTATACAATCTATAAAACAAACAAAACCCACATTTTTGCTGAAAAAGGGACCATTTAAAAACAAGAGGTCTGCCCAAGACTACCCCGCCATGCAATTTTACTGCAGGACCAACAGCACTGTCACCATTACAGGAGGTAGAGAAAACTAGATTATGGAGGACTGCATTTAATTGCATTACTGAGTTAAAGTTCTACCCCAACATTTTATATTACTGATATGTGCCTGCTGTACCAAGTACTTGTGTTAAAAAGTATCCTGTTCTCTTTGTATTGCCTCCTCTGTGCAAAATTCTTGGTGACCCTGCCAGTTCCTCTGCTTTCCTACTGCAGACTGACATGGAAGCACAACCATCCCTGGGAGAAAAGCCTACCTGTTCTCCGATGGCCAAGACTTGTGCAGACATGCTCCCCCTGTACATTGGACAGATCAGTGAGCTGCTGTTTCTCTGCCCCCTGTTGACTCACTCCTTGCTGTCTCAACCCCTTGTGGGAGGGGGACTCAGAGAGGATAGTATTTATTTATACATAACACATAAATATATACACACACATATTATATTACAGACCAAAAGTTTGGACACACCTTCTCATTCAAAGAGTTTTCTTTATTTTCATGACTATGGAAATTGTAGATTCACACTGAAGGCATCAAAACTATGAATGAACACATGTGGAATTCTACATAACAAAAAAAAGTGTGAAACAACTGAAAATATATTTCATATTCTAGGTTCTTCCACCTTTTGCAGCAGACACATCTCTAGAACTGGTAAGAGGAGACTGTGTGAATCAGGCCTTCATGGTAGAATATCTGCTAGGAAACCACTGCTAAAGAAAGGCAACAAGCAGAAGAGACTTGTTTGGGCTAAAGAACACAAGGAATGGACATTAGACCAGTGGAAATCTGTGCTTTGGTCTGATGAGTCCAAACTTGAGATCTTTGGTTCCAACCCCTGTGTCTTTGTGCGACGCAGAAAAGGTGAACGGATGGACTCTACATGCCTGGTTCCCACCGTGAAGCATGGAGGAGGAGGTGTGATGGTGTGGGGGTGCTTTGCTGGTGACACTGTTGGGGATTTAATCAAAATTGAAGGCATACTGAACCAGCATGGCTACCACAGCATCTTGCAGCGGCATGCTATTCCATCCGGTTTGCGTTTAGTTGGACCATCATTTATTTTTCAACAGGACAATGACCCCAAACACACCTCCAGGCGGGGGAAGGGCTATTTGACCAAGAAGGAGAGTGATGGGGTGCTGCGCCAGGTGACTACCTCTTGAAGCTCATCAAGAGAATGCCAAGAGTGTGCCAAGCAGTAATCAAAGCAAAAGGTGGCTACTTTGAAGAACCTAGAATATGAAATATATTTTATTTATTTTTATATTTAGTTTTGATGCCTTCAGTGTGAATCTACAATTTTCATAGTCATGAAAATAAAGAAAACTCTTTGAATGAGAAGGTGTGTCCAAACTTTTGGTCTGTACTATATATATATATATATATATATATATATATATATATATATATTATATTATATTCACACACACGATTTATATAGCGCCAACAGTTTGCAATATATACATACACACACAATGGTTTTGCCTTGCATTTCTAGATTAAATTGAATTGGTTGTTTTTCCAAGTTAGGGATTTAACAATGCTTTAATGTTAGCGGCACGGTGCATCTTATATACATTTTTAGTTTTGCCCAAAGTTGCATTTAATAAAATATCATGACACAGTGTTGATACTGCTTAATGAAAAGGGTCATTATATATTTACAGCAAAATACCTGAAACCTAGGGGCAGAATTGTTTTAAATCCAAAATATTTATTCCATATTGTTTTGCATGCTTAAAGTTACTTGTACTCGGGCAAATGCTCCGATGCTTCACCCGATACCTGGACAGTCAGGGTGATCGGTGGGGGATTTACAAGCACCGATCACCGCCGACTGTCCTCGTATCCTCCTCCAGCCCCCCTCCATTCTGCTGCTAACCCCCTCAGTGTCCCCCTCCGTGCTGTTCACGGACTCTGTCCATTCATATAACTGAAACATCGTAAACTGTGCTTACAATGTTTCAGTTTATGAATGAAGAGAAGCCGCCGTCTTCTCTCCGTTCATTTTCAGTGCAGCTGAGAAAGGGACTGGGGAATCTGTGTCCCTAGTCCCTTTCCCTGTCTCAAAGGGGAGATGTCAGAGGTCTGTTAAGACCCCTGATATCTCACCAAAGCCCCCCAACATGGCTGATAAAAAAAAAAAAAATACTGGACACATGTGCCACTGTCACATGAGATTTAAAAAAATAAGTATCGGTAATCGGTATCGGCGAGTACTTGATAAAAATTATCGGTACTTGTACTCGGTCCTAAAAAAGTGGTATCGGGACAACCCTACTTAAAGTGATTGTAAACGATCACCTTGTAAAACAACCCATTCAGTTTAAAATGTAAATGAAAATACCCCCCCCCCCTTTTTTTTTTTTTTATAAGTGATCATGTTCCCTCTGTTCTCAGCTGCATTAGAGCTGGGGGAGGAGAAGCAGCAGCACACGGAGCTTTCCAGTGAAAGGCAGTGCAGGGGGGCTTGTCAGCACAAGTTTGATCATTAGAGGACTGATCACGATGTGCTGTCCTGCTTAGTATGGTCAGTTTTTTTTAATAGGAAAGCAGAGGGACTGGCAGGAATACCAGTGATTTCACACAAAGGAAATATAGATCGAACAGGAGACTTTCGCATACAAGTACAGCAGACGCATATCAGGAACATAAAATGTTGGGGTAACAAATCTTCAGCATCTTCCGTAGGAAGGATCCAATTTTTCCATTAAAGTAAATGTTTAAATTTATTTTCCTCCACAATGCCCAGTATGATGCGATTCTGACACTATAATATAATATAAGATAGGAATTCTAGTATCAGAGCTGGTCCTGGATTACACTAAAATGTGGTCAAGCAGTTCTGCAAGCTCGGGGCTGCTCGTTCCATGTCGATCATTGACTGGCAAGCTCGGGGCTGCTCGTTCTATGACGATCATTGACTGGCAAGCTCGGGGCTGCTTGTTCCATGTCGATCATTGACTGGCAAGCTCGGGGCTGCTCGTTCCATGTCGATCATTGACTGGCAAGCTCGGGGCTGCTCGTTCCATGTCGATCATTGACTGGCAAGCTCGGGGCTGCTCGTTCCATGTCGATCATTGACTGGAGGAAGAGTAGTGCACCCTGAAAACTTGACATATGCTGAAATAACGTGTGGCCTTACATTGAAAAGATCCAGAATTCAGTTATTGGTCATTTATAAAAAAAAAAGTTTAAGCAGACAAAAAGGACATTTTGCTCACATGAGGAGTGGCCACTAGGAAAGCTCTTTCTCCCTTCAGTCACCACTTCCGGATCCCCCGTACATTCCAGTCCTGGCAATTCTCGCCCATCTGGAAAACAGCGTTGCAGAAAGTCGGGACGTGGCCTAAAAGATATAAAGAAGAGATCATCATCATCTGAATGCACAAAATCTCAAGTCCCAATGCCGATGGTAATTGCAGAATGCCATCAATTATACAATTTTCTTGTTCAATTTCCTTTAGATTTACCTTCAACTATGCAGCCCTGCCCGATTGCATACAAAATGAAAGTGATTAGGTTTGGCCTCATATGGTTTTGGTAAATCCAAGAAGATGGTATAACGTATGGCCAACCTTTGTGCGATTCACTAACTGTAACCATACAGCATTTCATATCTATGGGGGGCAGGGAGATACCTGCGGACCTGGCAGTCCTCAAGGGAAAATGGTTAACAAACCTTTCCTGAATAGTGTCCCCTCCCCCGCCCACAACATGTATGGATCTCCTCTTTTCTCTTCACTGACCAAGCAGTACCACGCAATCACTTCTTGTCTGTCACTGGTATGCAAAGTGATGGGAAATCCAAAATTTGTTATTGGCGGAACAAGCGAGGAGACCCCACTCCTGCCACAACTGTGATTTCTCTCACTTTTTGCCCCAAAACAGAAGTGAAGTGACATGTCCCCAACACATACAGAGAATGCTAATCACAGTCCCTTTTCCATAACGATAATCACTAATGGGATCAAATTTTAAGGTCTGGTTCACAACCATTCATTTTGTTTGTGTTTTCAGTTTTGCGGAAACACACTAAAGTCCATATAACATGGTTTCCTATGGGTCATGTTCACATCTGCATTTTATGGGAAGGGCCAGGGACTTTTTTTTTTTTCCTGGTTTTTGGTTCCATAGAACCATGGATCAAAATGGTGTGAATCAGGCCTAAAATCTGTATATTAGAGATAGATAGATAGATAGAAAAATATAGATATAGATATAGAGATATATATAGAGAGATATAGAGATTATATATATTAGATAGATAGAGACACACACACATATATATTTATTACACACACACGTATATATCTCTCTCTATGTGTATACACTGCAGCGGGGGCATTTTTGCCTTTTAATGTAATGTTAGTGTTGTGCAGTATTGTTTCATGACTAATGCTATAAATTGGTATTTGGCCCCATCTAGTTGTTAAAATGTGAAATGGACTCCATTCATTTTTGTTTTTCAAGAGCATGTGAATTATGCAAATCACATGCTCTTGAAAAAACAAAAATGAATGAAGTCCATTTCACATTTGAATTCCAATATTTTTTTTATTGAAAATGAACAATGTTGCCTCAGACATAGGTAACAAATATGAAAAGAACAATCGAGCTCTATCAGATTATATTATTCATACAAAGAGTCATAAGCCTAAAACCTATAGACAACAAAAAAAAAAAAAAAGAGACTCAACATAAAATGCAGTTAGCGGGAAAGCCCGTTAATATATCTATATGACATAAGGATAACCAAGGAAAAAAACCAACACAATGTTCCCTTTAAATCGTATCCCTCCCCTCTTCTGCTGTGAAATCATTCCCATTTCACATTTTAACCACTAGATGGGGCCAAATATCAATTTATAGAATTTATAGCATTCGTCATGAAACAATACTGCACAACACTAACATTACATTAAAAGGCAAAAATTTCCCCGGCTACATAACTGAGGCCTCACTCATATCACAGTATACATCCATGTTTGCCTGCACAGGGATACACAAGTGTTCTGTGGCTATTCTCTAATTTTGTCAAAAGCAAAGCAAACCAGCGCAATGCTTCCAAAAATAAATTAGTAAAAATCCAACTTGAAATTTTTCCTGTATAAAAATACCTCTACTTGTGCAAATAAAAAAATAAAAAAAAGTCTTACCTTCCCACTATGAGTTTTATTGTATTAGTGAACACACCATTAAGAGCTAAAGCAAGACTGGCAGCTGTAGAAACAAAATAAAGAGTTTTAATTATAAAGTACAGGCAGTTCCCCAGTTACAAACAAGAGATGCTCTGCAAGTTTGTTCTTAAAGTGATTGTAAAGGCTCAATTGTTTTTTTTTTTTCTTTTAATTAACAAACATGTTACACTTACCTCCTCTGTACAGTTGGTTTTGCACAGAGCAGCTCGGATCCTCCTCTTCTCGTATCCCTCTTCACTGCTCCTAACCCCTCCCTCCTTTGAGTGTCCCATAGCTTGCTACAGGGGGCACCCAAGCTCCATGTATACATTCAAAAACAAAGCCCCAACCTGGCCCTGCCTCCTCTCTCCCATGATTAGCTGACTGACAGCCGCCCGCAGGAGCCAATGGCGCTGCTGCTCTGTCTCAGCCATTGAGGAGGAGTGTCCTGGATAGCTGATGGGGATCGTGGACATCACTGGAGAGAAATGGAGCTCCGGTAGGTAATTAGGGAGTGCTGGGGAGGCTGCTACACACAGAAGGTTTATCATCTTACTGCATAGAATGCAAAGTTGAGTTTGTATGCAAGCTGGAACAGGTACAAGCCCAAAAAATGTTGTTTCATTTTTTGGGCAGCATACAGGGACACCCCTGTAACATTTGTTTTTCTGTCTGTGCCCCTGTTCAGAAGATTCCACCTCACTTTCTGCGACAACTGGAGTTTGAAAATTTTGGGTTGTTGTGGAAACAAGCCTTAGAGCCCTTTCACACTGGTGCGTTTTTGTGGCGTTTTCGCTGTAAAAATAGCGCTATTAAAACGCTCCAAAAACGCCCATCTCCATTGAAATTAATTGAAAATGCTGTAAAAACGCGGTACAATTGCGGTAAAAACGTGGTAAAAATCGCAGTGTTTTAGCGCTATTGGCGTTTCCAGTGTGAAAGGGCTCTTAGTGATAAAGCTTCAGTGGAGGTACCTTTTGCCCAGAATAACTCTTACAAAATTAAGTATGTGCCATAGGTCAAGTACAATTATTAAGTACAAGTAAAATTATTAAAAAGATAAATAAAAATATTAAAAAGCACCACACACAAATGCAAACACACACGTAGGTCCGGTACACATACACTAGATTGCCTTTACACATAAGAACTTTAATGGCATCCCAGTCTTAGTCTGTAGGGCTCAATATTGAGTTGGCTCACCCTTTGCATCTATAACGGCTTCAACTCTTCTAGGAAGGCCGTCCACAAGGTTTAGGAGTGTGTCTATGGCAGTGATGGCGAACCTTGGCACCCCAGATGTTTTGGAACTATATTTCCCATGTTGCTTAACTACACTGCAGAGTGCATGTGCATCATGGGAAATGTAGTTCCAGAACATCTGGGGTGCCAAGGTTTGCCATCACTGGTCTATGGGAATGTTTGACCATTCTTCCAGAAGTGCATTTGTGAGGTCAGGCACTGATGTTGGACAAGAAAGTCTGGCTCACATTCTCCCCTCTAATTCATCCCAAAGGTGTTCCATCAGGTTGAGGTCAGAACTCTGTGCAGACCAGTCCACACTACTAAACCTTGTGGACAGCCTTCCCAAAAGAGTTGAAGCTGCAAAGGGTGGGCCAACTCAATATTGAACCCTACGGACTGGGATGTCATGTGTGTGTTGTATGTGTATTACATATGCACATATATATTTTACTAAATTTTACTTGTACTTAAAAGGGGTTGTAAAGGTAACCTTAGTGCAGTCCTCCTTCACTTACCTCATCCTTCGATTTTGCTTTTAAATGTCCTTATTTCTTCTGAGAAATCCTCACTTCCTGTTCTTCTGTCTGTAACTACACACAGTAATGCGACACTTTCTCCCTGGTGTGGAGAAAGCCTCTTGAGGGGGGGAGGGGCCGAGCAGGAGAGTCAGGACACTCTCTACTTTGCAGATAGAGAAAGGAGCTGTGTGTTAGTGGGCGTCCTGACTTTCCTGCTCGCCCCCTCAAGAGGCTTTCTCCACACCAGGGAAAAAGCCTTGCATTACTGTGTGGAGTTACAGACAGAAGAACAGGAAGTGAGGATTTCTCAGAAGAAATAAGGACATTTTAAAGCAAAATGGAAGGATGAGGTAAGTGAAGGAGGACTGCATTAAGGTAAAGGAAGCCATTTATGGATTTTTTTTTTTTTTTAACTTTACAACCCCTTTAACCTATAGCATGAACTTACAAATGGGGGGAGACAACAGGAAGTGAGAGGAAATCTACTCCTAGGAAGGGATTTTTGCCACCCGATCAGTGTTGCCGGCTATAGCCCGCAGTGCTGATCAGTGTATTCCGATTGTGGGAAAGTGTCCCAAATGTCAGAATACAAAGCCTCAGCAGGGAGGATTTCCCCATTCACCTCAAATGGTTGAACCAAAAAACTAAATTATGGCTGATGTTTGAACTGCTTTAATCCACAGCCCATCATTACCAACGCCAGTCATGTTCTCACTACATGAGCGGTATAACCACATGAAAAAACACACTTGAACTTGTGTAATCGGCTCAGAGAGGAAATTGCTCAGCTATCTGTGGTTGTTTTTAGAAGAACTGCCATCAGTACAAATATTACCAAGTATAGCTTCACGTGCGTCTGCGCGATCCGCTCGGCGACAAAGGCGGGCCAAAACCACAACCGAGATGGGAGCCAAGAAAGAGATCAGCTAGAAACACAAAAAGTAGTGATAAAGGAAACATCTGTACACAATTATGACAATTAGAATGTAAGGTCTGTGTGCAACTTTCCTATGTTTCAAAATGTGAATGTTGATACCAAACAGGAATTTTAATAAAAGACAGACACGCTAGAGGTTTCCCCTCCCATCCCCATTGCAAAGTTGAAATCCAGGCAGATTAAGACAAGCATGTATGCAGTTCTGCATTCAATAACACTAGAGATGTATTTGTTGATACAAGCAGTACAAGTACCTGAATTTGACTTGAGAGCAACATCTCAAAGTCCCAATTGAGCAGGGCTTAGAATGGGAGAGGAAGAAGCAGCACAAGAGCCAGTCATCAGTTCTAGTGCTGATACAGAGCATGCCGATAGGAGGAGAAAGCAGCGTGGCAGAGAGATGAACTAGTCACTTTATTGCTACTTCACTCACTATTTACAAGCTGGGGGCACCAACATGACAACCTGGGGACACCAGGTAGCAGAAATGCTCGGCTCAGGGACAGATCCTGGTGGAAGTAGAATTATTTTACCTTAGGGAACATATTACTTGCTCAACCTGTTTTTAGGGTGGAACATGTTCCCGCTGCTGCATACACTTGTGGTCTCCTTCCCATTTTTTTAACGCCAAAGCGCCTGAAAAACGCCCCAGTGTTAAAGGGGTCTTAGCTGTGCTTTACCAGCGTTTTTCTGGCACTGACAGTGTGAAAGGGCTCTGAAAGCACTCAGGCTTTTACATTGGGATTGCAGATGAGGCTTTTTTCAGGTTTTTTTTTTTTTTAACGTTAAATCGCCTGAAAAACGCCCCAGTGTGAAAGGGGCCTTAGGGGGCAGCTCATGTATATGCAGGCATGAGTGTCCCGATTTACAGTGCTACACAAAAGGTTGAGCTTTGAGCCTTCTTACAATGCAAGTCTATGAGTTGGGTGACTACTAAGCGCCCTGAGGCGATTCAATGTGTTGCGCTATATAAGTTTCTCACTCACTCTCACTAAAAACAATGCTTTTGCTGTGTGTATGATAGCTTAACTGTTGATACAAAATGGAGGCCACGTGATCTTGATGAAATACAATGCTTCCTATTGGCTAATCTACAATTTTCTATATTTATACAAAAACAGAGATGTAAAATGTGACAGTCACACTGCCAGAACCTCTTAGAGCCTGGCAGATCACACTGCAGTAGTCTTTCATAAAAATGAGCGCTGTAAATACCGATTTACAGCGGAGCAGCCCTGATTTTCGTGGTCTGTTTAGAGAGGCCACACAGGAAGTGGCAGATTCTGTTTTTTTCCCCCATTATACAGTTAAGAGGGGAGCAGGTTACACGGCACAAGCGCTGTTCTATCGGCTTTAAGGGACCAATAAATCTTTTTTTTTTGTGGGTTAACAAACATTATGACCCTTTTCCTGGTGCCTATCTGGCAGCATAACTAGGATTGGAGCGGAGTTCTATCATAGGTATGCTGCCATAAATAGGCACCAGGAAAAGAACATTACAGTTTTCTGATTTTGCTTACATTTGCCAACCTTTGAGTCTAGGTCCAAAAAAAACACCACACACACGGTGTGCAAACTGTTTTTTTTTTTGCCCAGGACCTAAACAAGAAGGATAATAATCAACGACATTCCCTTTACCTGTCAGTGGTCCCCATCTTATGGCTGATTGTTGTGATTTTTACATTTCATACAGTATATCAGGGGTCGACAAATCCCAGTCGCCATGGCGACTAGAAATAGTGTCCTGGCGACTTGGCTTGGAAGGTGGGCAAAAAAAACATTTTCTTTTGTTTTTGTGAGCTGGCGCCATCGGTTGGTGAGCCGTTAGTATTACAAGTTATTACCACCAGATGTGTGAGCTGGCGCCATCTGGTGGTGGCCGTTGGTATTACAAGTTAAACAGCAATTCTAATGTAATTTTTCACTATTTTCACTGACATCTTCTTCCCTCTAATTAGAACCCCCAAACATTATATATATTTTTTATCCTAACACCCTAGAGAATAAAATGGCGATCGTTGCAATTTTTTCTGGCACGCAGTATTTGCACAGCGGTCTTACAAGCGCACTTTTTTTGGGAAAAAAATACTCTTTTTTGAATAAAATTCCGTTTACATATGCGGTCGCTGGTCACGTATGTGTTCGCTTCTGCGCGCAAGCTCGTCGGGACGGGTGCGTTTTCTGGCTCCTAACTTTTTTGGCTGGCTCCTAGATTCCAATCAAACCCTGCAGTATATGCATATTACATAACATTTTATAAAAATATAACTTATATTATCCAGGAGAAGCACTAGTGTCCTCTGCACATACTTTAGCTGTATATCCCTGTGAGATTTGTTTATGTAGCTCAACATTAAATGTCCATACACGATCATTCCGTATGTGTCACCACCTAGAGGCAAGCTAGGTCCCCCTCCCCCCGCTTACTTCACTCTGTCTCTTCCAATTGCTCTATCGGCAACTCTCACTCTACCCTTTGATTCCCCTCTAGTTTTCTTCTCTCTCTTCTTCTCTTTCCCCCTGTTCTCTCTTTCTTTCCCCCTTCCCCTTTCTCCCCGCCCTCTCACACCCCTGGTTCTTGAGCTCCCCTTTTTATTTTAATTTTCCTTGTTCCTTTTTATTTTTGGTCTTTGTTCTTTTTGTCCTATTTGTCATTTTTTCTTTTGATTTTATTGTCTCCTTCCTGTAGACTCTGGTTGCAATATTGTCATCTATTAAGAGGCCATTTTGGCCACTCACAATTTTTGTATCGGGTTCTTGTCATAATTGTTCCCGTCTTGTTATACGTTGGTGGGAGTCCTGCTGTGGGCGATAGCCATTGGGCTGACTCTTTACTACCACGTATCTGTAACTGTTCCCTGATTGTAACACCTCATGTTTAACCACTTGCCGTCGCCGCACCGTCATAATACGTCCACAAGGTGGCTCTCCTAGGTGAGATCACGTAATATGACGTCCTGCCTATTAGCCGCCACTAGGGGCGCACGCGCGATCGCCGCCGGGCACACGCGATCGCTCGGTACAGAGCGGGGAACGGGAGCTGTGTGTGTAAACACACAGCTCTCGTTCCTGTCATGGGGGGAAATGCTGATTTTCTGTTCATACAATGTATGAACAGAAGATCAGTGTTTCCCCTAGTCAGGCCCCCCCCCCCCCCCCCACAGTAAGAACACACCCAGGCATACTTAACCCCTTCCCCGCCCCCTAGTGTTAACCCCTTCACTGCCAGTGGCATTTTTATAGTAATCGAATGCATTTTTATAGCACTGATCGCTATAAAAATGCCAATGGTCCCAAAAATGTGTCAAAAATGTCCGAAGTGTCCGCCATAATGTCGCAATACCAAAAAAAAAAAAAAAAAAAAAAAAAAAATCGCTGATCGCCGCCATTACTAGTAAAAAAAAATATTAATAAAAATACCCCCTATTTTGTAAACGCTATAACTTTTGCGCAAACCAATCAATAAACGCTTATTGCGATTTTTTTTTACGAAAAATATGTAGAAGAATACGTATCGGCCTAAACTGAGGAAAAAATGTTTTTTTATATATTTTTGGGGGATATTTATTACAGCAAAAAGTAAAAAATATAATTTTTTTTCAAAATTGTCGTTCTATTTTTGTTTATAGCGCAAAAAATAAAAAACGCAGAGGTGATCAAATACCACCAAAAGAAAGCTCTATTTGTGGGAAAAAAAGGACGCCAATTTTGTTTGGGAGCCACGTCGCACGACCGCGCAATTGTCTGTTAAAGCGACGCAGTCCCGAATCGCAAAAAGTACTCTGGTCTTTGGGCAGCAATATGGTCCGGGGGGTAAGTGGTTAATATGTTAAAATTCTAATAAACATATTTTCAACTCTAAATGTCCGTACACACAAATGAGGGCAATGGCTTCTCGCCATTTCCGTCCTCTGAATTTCAGCCGGATGCACATGGGTGCTGCCACTTCTGACCTAAATACACAACTACCTGACTGTATTTAGCTGTATTACTACAATGAAAGGCATGCAGATTTAGAAGTCAGAACGGTTTGCCGACATACCCGCCTTAGGGCTGTGCTGCCTTAGAAAGTATTTCCCACCACTAATCATCATGACAGCCAGGGAACCAACCAACAAATCAGCACAGGTTTCCTTCACATATTGTATATCAATAAGGTACATATTAGCACAGGGTGGGGTACTTACAAACATACTGTTAGTGGGAACTCGATCGGAGACCACATACGGGTTTCTATAGAGCCACATCTCCTCTGGCTGAATCACTCGCTGGAAGGGATGCATCATCTCTGTAAGACTGTGAAAGGAGGAGAAGAAAACGTTTAATGATCACCATTCATCAATCTAGTTATAGATTTGTTAGGTGCGTTTAGTTTGGAGTTTAAGTGATACCTGTATTGGCTAACTTAAAGTGACAACTTATTTTTAAATAAAACCGATAATAACATAACATACATGTATTAACAGTTTGCGCTTTATAAGTGATCTCTTCCAAGTTTACTTTTGAAACTCTACCCCAATCCATTTGTGCCCCCGGTGTCACATGGACCTATGGAGTCCCATAGAGGTTCCCTCCCACTCCCGTATGCACAGTGTCCCGAGCGCCGCACACACACACTAGAGCTGCACTATTCTGGGAAAAATGAGAATCGCAATTCTTTTGCATAAAATGAAGATCACGATTCTCTTTTTTTTATTTAAAGCGATAGTAAACCCCCGTTCTTGTCAATATTGCCCATGTTATCACCATTGCCCATGTTGTCACCATTGCCCATGTTGTCACCCCTATCCATATATGTATACTCTCGCTCAGGCCCCCAGGTAGTACAATGGTTCTCTCTCTCAGGCTCCGGGTTACATGGAAACCCCTCCGCCGGCCCTCACCTTGGTGCCCCCGTCTTCTGCCTCCTCCAGCGGTAAAGCTCCGGCCGGGCTCCCCCAGCACCTGCCCTCATCTCCCCGGCTCCGGTCAGCATTCTCTGCTCTGCTCCCTGTCTGGAACCAGGCCCGCTAGGAATCCTGGGATTGGTAGTTCTACAAGGAGACCTCCCCCTTCACTAACAGGGGTGGGACTCCATATATCCCGGCATGCCAAGCGGCACAGCAGCGGGCGGCGGATGATGACCTTCCTGCTGCGGATTGGAGGATGGTGGTGATGGGGAATGTGAGCGAATTCCGGGACACATGGGACAGGTGAGAATAATTTATGGCCGCACCCAAAAATCGCGGGTCATCCCGCGGGGAGAATCGAGATCGCGATTCCCTCCGCGAATAATCGTGCAGCTCTAACACACACACACACACACATACACAGGCAACACAAGGAGGGACATACAGAGCAAAAACCATTCCTCTCCTCCTCATCCACATCAGTGACCCCAAGTTCACATCTTCGTGGTTGATGCGGTTTTCAAGCGCATTTTGTGGTGCGTTTTCTTAAACATGCATTTCGATATTTTTTTCTCTTTAACAAACTGTTTAGCTGGTTAACGAGTGGGCTGGGAAGCTGCCTGCCACATCCTCAACCGATGAGTCATCAGCTGTCAGCAGGCTGCCCCGCTGACAGTATATATATATATATATATATATTATATATTTTTTAATTAGATCTTTTCATGTGACAACACCGAAGAAATTACACTTTTCTACAATGTAAAGTAGTGGGTGTACAGCTTGTATAACAGTGTAAATTTGACGTCCCCTCAAAATAACTCAACACACAGCCATTAATGTCTAAACTGCTGGCAATAAAAGTGAGTACACCTCTAAGTGAAAATGTCCAAATTGGGCCCAAAGTGTCAATATTTTGAGCGGCCACCATTATTTTCTATCACTGCCTTAACCCTCTTGGGCATGGAGTTCACTAGAGCTTCACAGGTTGCCACTGGAGTCCTCTTCTACTCCTCCATGATGACCTCATGGAGCTGATGGATGCTGATGGATGTTAGAGTCCTTGTGCTCCTCCACCAGGGATGGACTGGCCATAGGGACTACAGGGAGTTAAAACAGAGATGCTGCTTGGAGGACTTTTTCTAATGCCCTGGCAGTGCCCCAGTGTGAAAGCACTCACTCACCCCCTCTCTTTTACACTCACTCTCTTTTTCTTACACTCACCCCCCTCTCTCACCCACCCCCTCTCACCCCCTTTGCCTCAACCCTCCCTCTCTCTCTCTCTCATTCCCCTCTCTCTCACCCTCTCATGATATACAATAAAGGATGTAGGGGCCTTTTGTTGGGGGTGATTTTTCGGGGGGTGGGGTCAGCATTTTATTGAATTAAAGTGGGCCGGTCTGGATGAAGTCCAGGGCCAAATTTTTGTCCCAGTCCAGCCCTGTCCTCCACCTTCCATTTGAGGATGCCCCACAGATGATCAATAGGGTTTAGATCTGGAGACATGCTTGGCCAGTCCATCACCTTTACCCTCAGCTTCTTTAGCAAGGCAGTGGTCATCATGTAGGTGTGTTTGTGGTCATTATGTTGGAATACTGCCACGTGACCCAGTCTCCGAAGGGAGGAGCATTCATGCAGCCTCAGACTATAATACTCCCACTACCATGCTTGAATGTAAACAAGACACACTTGTCTTTGTACTCCTTACCTGGTTGCTCAGACCATACGCCACACACTGCATCAAATTGGTTGCATGGCTGTCATCACAGGAGGAAGCCTCTTTTAAAAAAGATTGACAAGAAAGTCTGCAAACAGTTGGCTGAAGACAAGCAGACTTAAAGAGGTTGTAAACCCTCGCGTTTTTTCACCTTAATCCATCCTATGCATTAAGGTGAAAAAAATTCTGTCAGTCACCGACCCCCTAGCCCCCCCATTTTACTTACTTGAGCCATGGAATTCACTCAGCGATGATGCGCTCTCCATCTCTCCACAGGGTCCTGGCTCTTGATTGGATAGATTGATAGCAGCCCAGCCATTGGCTCCCCCTGCTGTCAATGAAATCCGATGACGCGGGTGCCAGGGGGTGGAGCCGAGTCATACATTCAGTGGCTAGGGACGCTGAATGAATGACTCGGGAGCGTGCCCGCAAGGTAACCACTCGGGAGAAAGCTTCTCTTAGGGGGTTAATCAAATGTGGGGAGGAGCCGTGAGAGCTGCAGAGGGACCCCAGAAGTCATGAATCGGGGCCACACTGTGCAAAACAAGTGGAGGCAAGTATGACATGTTTGTTATTTAAAAATAAAACAAAGCTTTACAATCACTTTAACACACTATTAGATTTTCTGCAGATTTTTGTCTTCATAATTACCAAAACCATGTAGTACAAGGGCCTGCTTGATTGCATACAAATTGAAACTCTTAAGGTTTAACCTCCTATTATATGGTTTTGGTAAATCTGAAGACAAAAATCCGTAGAAAATCTAATAGTGTGTATGGGGCTTAAGGACATGAATTACTGGAACCACGTCCTGCGGTTTGATGAGAGCAAGATAAAACTTATTTGGTTCAGATGGTGTCAAGCGTGTGTGGCGGCAACCAGGTGAGGAGTACAAAGACAAGCGTGTCTTGCCTACAGTCAAGCATGGTGGTGGGAGTGTCATGGTCTGGGGCTCCACTGGGGAGCTACAGTTCATTGAGGGAACCATGAATGCCAACATGTACTGTGACATACTGAAGCAGATCATGATCCCCTCCCTTCAGAGACTGGGCCGCAGGGCAATATTCCAACATAACAACCCCAAACACACACCTCCAAGACAACCACTGCCTTGCTAAAGAAGCTGAGGGTAAAGGTGATAGACTGGCCAAGCATGTCCCCAGACCTAAACCCTATTGAGCCTCTGTGGGGCATTCTCTAACAGAAGGTGGAGGAGCGCAAGGTCTCCAACATCCACCAGCTCCGTGATGTTGTCATGGAGTGGAAGAAGACTCCAGTGGCAACCTATGAAGCTCTGGTAAACTCCATGCCCAAGAGGGTTGTAGTGCTGGAAAATAATGGTGGCCACACAAAATATTGACACTTTGGGCCCAATTTGGACATTTTCACTTAGGGGTGTACTCACTTTTGTTGCCAGCGTTAGAAATTAAACGGATGTGTGTTGAGTTATTTTGGGGAGACAGCCAATTTACACCGTTATGCCTTGTACACATGATCGGAATTTCCGATGAAAAAAGTCAGATGGAATTTTTTCATCGGATATTCCGACCGTGTGTGGGCCCCATCGGACTTTTTTCCGTCGGAGTTTAGAAATAGGATTTTTTTCCCCCATCGGAAATTCTGATCGTCTGTATGGAACACGCATGCTCAGAATCAAATCGGCGCATGCTCGAAAGCATTGAACTTAATTTTTCCTTGGATCGTTGTAGTCTTTTACGTCACCGCGTTTTGGACGGTCGGAATTTGGTCTGACAGTGTGTATGCAAGACAGCTTGAACGGAATTCCGACGGAAAATTCCATCAGATTTTATACCTTCGGAAATTCCGATCGTGTGTACAGGGCATAATACAAGCTCACTACTTTACATTGTAGCAAAGTGTCATTTCTTCAGTGATGTCACATGAAAAGATATAATAAAATATATCCAAAAATGTGAGGGGTGTACTCACTTTTGTGAGATAGAGTGTGAGTGCGTGTGTGTTATACACACACACACACACACACACACACACACACACACTTAGCACCTTGACCCCAGTTTATTTTATTGCCGACAATTCTTGTTTCTACATTCAGGTGTCAGCGGGGAAGCCGACAGCTCATGACTTGTCAGTTGTAAAGGACACCATGACCGGGTTCCTGGCCCACTCCTTAGTAACCAGCTATACACAGTGTGTTATGGAGGAAAAAAACAAACAAATACAAAAGGCATGTAAAAATGCATAAAAAAGTCCCAGAGTCCAAAAACGCACTGGCTGAAAAACACATAGAGATGAACGTGTACCACAGGAAACCATGTTCAATGGACTGTAGTGCGTTTCTGCAAGCTGCAAAACGCACTAAACAGATACATGCGAATGTAGGGTGACTGATAGTGGCTCGGTGTCCCCCTCACGCTGGTTGTGTGTGCGGTGCTCAGAACACCACACATACACTTATAGCACAGAACAGTAGTGTGCGTGATGAGCAGTGGCCATCAACCCATCAGCTAAACGGGGCCTTAAACGTGGCTTCTGACATCACCAAAGAGACGCACATAAAGTTCAATACATTTCATGTAAAACCGTCAGAAACTGCAGACATAAATAGAGGAAATGAGAATCAGAGGAGTGGACATGTCACATTTTTGGCGGGAAATTTGCTGCAGAAGACAATACAAAACTGGGAACATGTTACATGCAGCTAGTAGAGAACAATGCCATTACCCCAATCAACGTTCCCATTACAGACTGCTGAGGACCGAGGGCCGCACATCATATACCAAAGGGCATTTTTTCAAAATTGTTCTTTCTATTTTTGTTTATAGCGCAAAAAATAAAAACCCGCAGAGATGATCAAATACCACCAAAAGAAAGCTCTATTTGTGGGAAAAAAAGGATGCCAATTTTGTTTGGGAGCTACGTCGCACGACCGCGCAATTGTCAGTTAAAGCGACGCAGTGCCGAATCGCAAAAACTGGCCGGGTCCTTCACCTGCATTTTGGTCCGGGTCTTAAGTGGTTAAGGTAAAAAATGTCCCAGCAGGTGTATTGCACCCTTACCCCCCCTAAAAACTTACATACTAAGGGTACAGAGGCATTGGCTCCTGCCAGTCAAATCCTGTGTGCAGAGTGGGGAATAGGGCTGAGCCACGCTGTGTGTGTCTATGAACGCACAGAGCCCGGCCCAGTAGTGTGCCCGCACACGTGCCCCCATAGAAATCGGTTTGTAATGAGGGCACACACAGAAGAGGAGTTTCGGGGCCACTCTGTGCAATAACATTGCACAGAGCAGGCAAGTAGAACATATTTATTATTTTAAAATAACCTATCCCTTACAACCACTCTAAGCCCCTTGTCGCTTCTGTAGCTGAACAGGACACTAGGGGAACATTGCATAAGCGTTTTTAATGCAATTTTGCTACAGAGCAGTATGAAAGTACCCTAAAAACTGACCCGTTACTTTTCTAGTAGTATTGATTAACATTTTAATCACTTATCCACATACAGGCTATTCAAACAAATCACTTTCCTGTGGATTTTGCGTTTCATTATACAAGAGGACTTTCCTTAAACAAAAAGTATTTACTATATAATATTTATACAGATATAATTTTCCTGTGACAATAATCAGTTTGCTCACTTACCATGGTTAAAAAGGGAATTTTATGTGTACATAAAAGAAGAAGGGATCAATATAGGTCATAAAACACATTATACAAACATTCATATCACTGCAGCTTTACTCATTAACTAGACTGATGTACTTACAGGAAAATACCGAGCAGCAGGACTCTGATAAAGAACTCGGCTGCAAACCCTTCCAGGAGCCTCTTCTCCATCCTGGTACAAAAGTCGCGTCTCCTAGCAGATGACAAGCAAAAGGTAACATAAGCACAGATTTAAATCTCAACACCTCCAGACCCTCCCTATGTAATCATTCTGGAAGCCCAGCCAAATAATTGCGAATCAGAGATCTATAATCCAGCTTTTTCCAAATGTATACAGAGGGCTTCAGCCAATCACTGGTATATCTAGGGTGTATACCCATATAGATCAGCATTGGGTGCCGTCATAATTTGTTACCAAGTAAGACATCCAGAAAGAGCAGACCCCGATATTATATTATGATGCCAAGATAAGACAGGTTCTCTTTTTTTTTTGGCAGTAAAGCCAAAAATGTATACACACGTGAAAGAGCCTTCACGTGGCATCATTGAGTTATACATCAGTGATGCACTAAAAAGTTGTCATAATTAATTTATTTTATATTATATATATTTTAGAGGTGCACCGAAATGGAAATTTCAGAACCGAAACGAAACAAAAAAAAATGTCAGGCCGAAACCGAAAATTACTTTTCTTTTTTTTCTTTTTTAATAATTGTATGTTAAAACACCACCCCCACCTCCTGCCAGCTCCTGCCCCCACCACCCCCTGCCACCATCACCCCCTGCCAGCTCTTGCCGCCATCACCTCCTGCCAGCTCTTGCCACCATCACCTCCTGCCAGCTCTTGCCACCATCACCTCCTGCCAGCTCTTGCCACCATCACCTCCTGCTCTCACCACCATCACCTCCTGCCAGCTCTTGCCACCATCACCTCCTGCACCCACCTAGACCCTCCAGGAGACCTCAGCACTCCTTCCCAATACATTTATTGCTGGAGGTACCGGAACTGCATTCCTGCTGGATGTAACGGAGAGGGAATACTTAAAATATATATGAAAATATATATGAAATGTTTCAGTAACATTTGTATAGTAGAACATTACAGTTACAAACAATACCAGAGTGACCCTTCCAGCACAAGCTAACATTCTAGAGGCATGAGGTGTAGAACAGCATATTGTAAGGGTGGTGGAATGACGTATGTCAGATTTTGGCACATGAGGCCCTGCTAGATGATTGAAGAGGATAAAACTGAAAGGATATGCTTGTCTAAAGAGGTAAGATATAATGGTGGACCTGAAGGTTGCCAAGATTGCAGATCACCAAGCAGCATTGTTAGGGGGATTTCCTTTTGAAGCAGAGTGCCTTGGGAAAAATCCAGGATGTTAGAATTTGGAAGGTTGGAAGGTTAGAGAGGAGGATAAAATAAGGTAAGGCATAGTGTAGTTTACGTTTGCAATGGTACCTTGATTTTAGTAAACCATGTTCTCCTTAGTCCTAGTTGGCAGGATTATTCACCAAGATATCTTCAGCAGTAACCCCATCTTTTTGCTTTGAGAGGACGTCCAGAAGAAGCCACTACCTCCTGCCAGCATTACCTTTGGCAGTGACGAGTGTCACTGCCAAAGTGTCCCTCCTGACTCGATCAACGCCATTACGTAACTGCGCATTCGCCGCCCGGCCGAGCGGATACAAGCTTTCCCGAGCCCGCAGCCGGCCGGGCTCGGGAAAGCTTGTATACGCTCGGCCGGGCGGCGAATGCGCAGTTACATAATGGCGCCACCCGGCGCCATTTTTGAATAGCCGATCGAGTCAGGAGGACTCAGGAGGGACACAGGGACACTTTGGCAGTGACGCTCGTGCAGTGCACTCGGACGGAGCCGTGACAGCCCAGCGGCCATCTTTTTTACGGGCACCCGATGCCCATTATCGGCAATTTTTAAGCTGTTTCGGCATGTCGCCAAAACAGCTGTTTTCGGGCGATATGTATCGGCACCGATATATCGGTGCATCCCTAATATATATATATATATATATATATATATATATATATATATATATATATATATATATATATATATATATATAAATAAATACACACACACACACACACACACTTGTTATATCCACTGTGTGTGCGCCGGTGTGTGTATGTATTTATTATAATATATATATATATATATATATATTTATTACACACACACCACTGACTAATGCAGAGTTGCAATGCAAGGTGATCATCTAAAAGTGTATGGGCGTTATAATTAATTGAAATTAGTCGATTAATCCATTTAAAAAATAAATTAAAAAAAAACGATTAATCGAACACGAAAATTTTAATCAGTAACAGCCCTACAAGCAATTGAACAGGTGTACCTAATAAAGTGACCGGTAAGTGTATATAAATAAACCACAAGGGACATTAGTTAGCCCAATTACCAGAATCTTCCTGATGCGGTTGGGGAGCTGAGGGACATGGGACAGGCAATCCAGAGTGGATATCATCCATGGAAGCTATAGTACAGCTTCTATGAATGAAGGAAAGGTTGGGCATAGTCTGCACTTTTAATGGGGATCTGTCATTGGTTTCTGAGCTCTACTGACCCCTGTCGCACCAGAAGATTATGGAAGCAGGCATGGGTGATAAAAAAAACATAAAATCAGAAGAGAAAGATTTCAACAAACCAAGTAGGGCTGCAACTAACGATTACTTTCATAATCGATTAGTTGGCCGATTATTGTTTCGATTAATCGGATAATGGCCTTAAAAAAAAAAAAAACATTTATGGGCCAATTTGTTGTTGGGCAGATTACAAAACACAAATTGCCGGAAAAAAAAAATTACATGCTTTTCTGCAGCTTCTCCATTGAAATATATTGAACCAAAAAATAAATAATAATAGCACCGTTTTGCGTTAAAAAGTCCTCGCCCTTTCCAAATACACAGCAGCCGAAAAGAAAATCATGGATGTGAACGTGTCCCATAGGAAAACATGTAAATGAACTGTAGTGTGTTTCTGCAAAAAGCACCAAAAAACAGAGGTGTGACCCCGGCCTGAGATGTTTAGTAACATAATGGGGGTTAAAAAAACAAAAATATGTACAAAAAGAGCAAATAATCGCTACTGTAAGGGGTTCTTTTTTTTAGAGTCGGTTCACACATAGGCGGCACAACTTCGGGGGCGACTCTGCAAGTCGTCCTGAGGATGACTTCAGAGGCGATTCGCAAAACGACTTCTGTATAGAAGTCAATGCAGATCGCCCCGAGCCGCCCCTAAAATACTACAGGAACCTTTTTTCTAAGTCGGAGCGACTTTTGTTGCTACTATTAGAACGGTTCCATTGCAGTGAATGGGACGTGACACGTCAGGCGGCTGAGCCGCCTGTCGTGTCGCCCCAGTGTGAACCGGCTCTTACTGTGGGACAGTGAAAGTAATATTTACAGTAGTAATTTGCTTTTTTGTACTATAAAAGGCTAATTCTAGTTTTATAAACCCCATTATGTTACTGCCCGATTAATCAATTATGAAAATTGTAATCGATTAATTTCATAATCGATTAGTTGTTTTGGCCCTAAAACCAAGAGTCACATGATGCACAAGAAACACATTGAAAGTTAAAGAGGAGCTCCGCCCCCGATGAAAAAATGAAAAGTCAGCAGCTACAAATACTGTAGCTACTGACTTTTAATATTAGGACACTTACCTGTCCAGGGAGACCGCAATGTCGGCACCCGAGGCACATTTTTGGATCAGCTCTCGGGTGCTGCTGCTGTCATTCAGGGCAAGGGAAACCGGCAGTGAAGCCTTGCAGTGGAGGCAGGAGGAGGGGGGGCTGAACTTCCAAGCGCCGTCTCCTGGAAGTTGGAAAGGGTACCTGTCAAAATGTGGCCCCGGAAGAGGTAGGAAGCAGAATACCGGCTCCTCATACTTTTGGATGGAACGCTTTAATGTTCCTTGTGACGATTTTTTTTTGCTAAAACTTTCACTTTAAAAGTGTCAAAGCCCCAATACAAAAATTGTATATAATGCATGTTACTAGTACTTAAATATGGTGGCTGCATGGTTTTGTTTTTTTTCAAACTAAGAACAATTTTAGCAAGTACAGAAAAACAATATTGTTTAATGATTAAAATAAATTTAAAAGTAGAACTATAGGCAATCAACGTTTCCATTCTGGATAGAGCAAGGGAGGATTAAAACCCGTCAGGTTTATTTTTACCCCTCCTTGTCCCAATGAGAGATTTACCTTCACTTCCTGCCCCACAGCCAAAACAGGAAGTCCTGGCAAATATATTTCTTAGGAACCTCCCCGGTCACCAGAACCAGTGTCCCCATTTGAAGATTTTCCCGCTATTACTTTTCTGGGGACAGCCCAAAACTTGGTATTTTACTTTCAATGATAAATAGTAAACAGGACAAATAGAGAGGGTGAATCTCCCTAAAAAACACACCTTAGCCTTTAGTTACACTTGAACTGATTTTTATCTGTAAACCAGTAACTCGCTCTCACCGGCAGATATACCCTGGGGTTCCCATATTATTTTAAAGAGAAAAAGATTTATGAGAGGTAAACTTTACACAAGCTATAATCTGTACCTCCAGCATCTGATCCAGAAAGCAGTAAAAGAGGCTTAACCCGACATCCTACAAAACCTGCTTCACTAATTACTTAAAGGACACGTAATACTTTGGCAAACACAGACGACAAGGCCGCACTCTGACGTCACACAAAAGGTTTATTCATTTAAAGGATATGTTCACCTTTTGAAAAAAATAAAAAAAATAGTAAATGCATTTTTTTGTAAGTAAAGGCAGCCAGTTTCCATACCGGACACTCCATCCTCACTGCAGCACAGTAATATTGTATAAACAGGGCAGTGTTACCATGTTATTAGTTGCACCTGCCTGCACCATAACAACTAGGGCTGCTGAACAGCCCAGCTGCCTGCATCCTAGCAACCAATGGTTTTACCGTATTTTTTTTTTGATCGATCAAAATTATTTTGATTTGTACTCACCTCTCCGCCGGCTTTAGGGAGTTCCGTCGGAGATCCAGTAAGGTCACGGACACCGGCGGGGCTTGCCGTGTCCATCTGAAGGGCTCCTTTGCTGTGCCTTCATATCTGCATGCCGGTGGGACCTTACTATCTGCCACACGCAAGGGCTGTTACACTTCCCTCTATCAACCTGGGATTCTACAACCATCCACTGGGAGTTGTGATAGTTCCCTTCTACATGCCGACGGACTGATGTTAAAGAGGAGTTCCACCTAAAAATGGAACTTCCTCTTAACCCACTCCTCGCCCCCTTACATGCCACGTTTGGCATGTAATTTTTTTTGGGGGGGGGGGGGGGGGGCTTCAGGAGAAGGGGACTTCTTGTCCCATTTCCGCCGAGGGGCTGGAAAGGCGATTAGCTTAATCGCCTTTTCACAGCCCCTCCCTGTAGGCGAGTGCCTGTCCAATCGGACGCGCCGTGCCGCTTGCGCATGCGCAGTGGGTGCCCGGCCGTGAAGCCGAAAGCTATCACTGCCGGGTGCCCACACTAGTAATGAAGACGCCAGCCGGCGAGGGGGGGCGAGGAGCGGAGCCCCGGCCGGCGCGTCACTGGAGGTAAGTGTCAGTTTATTAAAAGCCAGCAGCTACACTTTTTGTAGATGCTGACTTTTAATAAACTTAAAAAAAAGGGTGGAAAACCCCTTTAACTTCTCCTCATCTGGATTCAGCAGTGGCATCGTTGTACACATTTTTATACCAGTATCATACTTAGCTACATGTTTTTATGACTGCTTTTGGTACCGTTTGGTATTACTTGCACCATTTTTACAGTTTATGTAGCTACATCAATTTTATCTCCAGTGCAATATTTATTTTGTTACCTACTTGAAGACTATAAAAGTTTTAACGCTATTCCCATCGAGTGCTGTCTTTGTGTGTTTTTTGTATCCTGCTATCCATTTTTCCAGTGGTTGGTAGCTGCACTGGGAATCAGCCTGCAAGGAGATCAGCTAAAAGTAGTTGGATCTGTATGTGTGTTATAATTAATCGAGATTAATCGATTTAAAAAAAAAAAAATCGATTCATCGAACACAAAAATTTTGATCAGTAACTATATATATATATATATATATATATATATATATTTTTTTTTTTTTTTTTTCTTTTCTTTATTTCAACTTTTGTCTTTTTTCGTTTATTTAGCAAAAAATAAAAAAGCCAGAGGTGATTAAATACCACCAAAAGAAAGCTCTATGTGTGTCGAAAAACATTAAAATGTTGTTTGGGTTCAATTTGGCATGACCACGCAATTGTCATTCAAAGTGCAACAGCGATGAAAGCTGAAAATTGGCCTGGGCAGAAAGGGGGTGAAAGTGCCCAGTATTAAAGCGGTTAAAAGCTTTAGGGCCAGTTCACCCCACATGCAGTCCAGTGTGTGTTTTTCTGCATCAAAAACATATGGAAAGTAGGTTGTTTGGTTTCCAACTGTGGTCAGTTCCAGTTTCAGAGTAAAAAAAAAAAAAAGTGGAACATGCTGCATTTTTCCTGCACTGGAAAGTGGTAAATTGCATCAAAAATGAAAAAAAAAAAAAAAAAAGCACACTGGCCCCCGTTACAAAAAAAAAAAAATCATCTGGAACACATCCAGAAACTCATCGAAAACACACCGTAATGCGCCAAAAAACGCACATGCAGAAGTACATCCAGTACGGATCTGGAGTGTGATCGCACCACAAACGTGAGGGATCGCTATGACCATCAGTGCAAGAGCCTGAGTTGACAATTAAGGGCCAGTTCACACCATAGAAACGCAGCCCAGATGTGTTCTAGATGCTTTTCTGCATGCGCCTTTTTGAACCGTCCCAGTGCGTTTTTGATGCCGTCCAGTGCATTTTCCCTAGGGTTGTCCCGATACCGATACCAGTATCGGGACCGATACCGAGTATTTGCGGGAGTACTTGTACTCACGCAAATACCCCCGATACCTAAATAGAATACAACGAATGCCGCCGCCGACCCCGTCGCATACCACAACAACGCCGCCGCCGCATGGGTTAAACAGCGTGCGGGGAATATCACAGCTTTCATTTGAATAGCTGTAGTATTCCCCGCTGCGCCGCGTATAGACACTCTCCCTTGCTCGGGATCTGTCCAATCCCGAGCAAGGGGGAGTGTCTATACGCGGCGCAGCGGGGAATACTACAGCTATTCAAATGAAAGCTGTGATGTTCCCTGCACGCTGTTTAACCCATGCGGCGGCGGCATCTAGGTATGGGGGGACATGGCTGCATATAGGGGGGACATGGCTGCATATGTGGGGGGGACATGGCTGCATTTGGGGACACATTTTAAAAAAAGTATCGGTATTCGGTATCGGCGAGTACATGAAAAAAAGTATCGGTACTTGTACTCGGTCCTAAAAAAGTGGTATCGGGACAACCCTAATTTTTCCCCCCTCTTTTTTTCATAACCCTAAGGCCACGTGTGTCCCGGAGTGTTTTCTGATGCGTTTTACAGCATTCCAGTATGAAAAATGCAGCACGTTCTACTTTTTTTCTGTAAGTGGTGTGAACTATGCCATTGAAAACCATGTAACCTACTTTGCAGGAAAAAAAAAAAACGCACTGGGCTGCATGTTGTACGAACAGGCCCTTTCTAAACTGATAACCTGCTTTGCCTTTTTTGAATCAGAACATGTTTGGTATCTATTTACACAAACACCTTTTTTATATATTTTTACAAAAAAAATAATTTAAAAAAATTCTATTTTATTGTGCTTGTGTGCGCTATAAAAAAAAAAAAAAAGTAGTGTTTCTTCTTGAAAATTTGCAGCTGTGCAAATATAACGTGACATAAAAAAATTCCAACAACCACCATTTTATTCTGCAGGGCTTCCGCTGCCAGTAAATAGATCATGTTTGGGGGTTCCAAGTGATTTTCTAGCAAATGACAAATAAATGCCAATGTGATCATGCGTGTGGAGAATTAAACATTGCATTCATTCATTAGCCACAAGCATCTTTTAATTTCCCCCATGCATGATGACATTAGCATTCCTCCGCAACACCTTGTAATAATAAGAATAGTGACACAGGGAGTCACCCCGGTGCCCGGTGCCAATCCATGCAGACAATGGGAGATGACAAGTTACACCTGATCGCTCACTGCAATGTATTAGGTGACGTGTAACGATGTGATCCCTCCGCCTTCCTGTGCAGCCATCTCTCCCATCCCCGGACACACACATTATAACGGACGGGGGATTCTCCCATCACCGACAATCATTCTCCCATTATCACTGACAGCTGCCATCACCTCCTGACCCCGCCCCCTTACCTTGCACACGTGGCACCCCGCTCTCCGCGGCTCGGCTGCAATCCGCTACTTATATAGGGAGCTCAGTGACAACGAGAGGGAAGCCGCTGACAGAGAAGACTGCTGACAGACACAAAGACTACCGCCACCTGCTGTCCGCCCAGGAACGTACAGCTGTCAGCTGGCTTCTCCCCATCAGTCAGGCGGAATTGGTACACACTGGACGGTGTAGAAAGTTTGCATTCTATAAATAAAGGGCTTTTTTTATTTGTTTCCAGTAGGAACGCGAGGAAACGCAGGCTCAGCACTGAATGAGGGGGGCTGGGCTGTGCTGGAGGGTCTATTGATGCTGGAGGGTCTATTGATGCTGGAGGGTCTATTGATGCTGATGGATCCATTTTTGCTGGGGGGATCTTAAATTAGTGGGGGAGAGAGGGGGTCTCCTGTTGAGGGAGGGGTCCATTGTTGCTGCCTGCTGGGATATTATTATTATTATTATTATTATACAGGATTTATATAGCGCCAACAGTTTGCGCAGCGCTTTACATCAGGGAAGACAGTACAGTCACAATACAATCAATACAGGAGGGATCAGAGGGCCCTATCTACTGTATTGTTCCTGGCGGGGTTTATTGTTGTTGGGGGGGATACTATTGTGGCCGGGGAGATGTATTGTTGCTAGGGAGATCTATTGTTGCAGGGGGTAATCTATTGTCGCAGGGGTAATCTAATCTATTGTTGCTGGAGAGATCTATTGTTGCTGGAGAGATCTATTGTTGCTGGGGAGATCGATTGTTGGGGGGACTATTATTGCTGGGGAGATCTATTGTTGGTGGAACTATTGTTGCTGGAGAGATCTATTGTGGGGGGAACTATTGTTGCTGGGGAGATCTATTGTGGGGGGGAACTATTGTTGCTGGGGATAGCTATTGTTGGTGGAACTATTGTTGCTGGAGAGATCTATTGTGGGGGGAACTATTGTTGCTGGGGAGATCTATTGTGGGGGGGAACTATTGTTGCTGGGGATAGCTATTGTTGGTGGAACTATTGTTGCTGGAGAGATCTATTGTGGGGGGGAACTATTGTTGCTGGGGAGATCTATTGTGGGGGGGAACTATTGTTGCTGGGGAGATCTACTGTGGGGGGGGAACTATTGTTGCTGGGGAGATCTATTGTGGGGGGAACTATTGTTGCTGGGGAGATCTATTGTGGGGGGAACTATTGTTGCTGGGGAGATCTATTGTGGGGGGAACTATTGTTGCTGGTGGTGCCTACTGTTGAGCATAGGCCCTGTTGACGGTGGCTGCTGAGAGGGATCTACAGTATTGTTATATTAGGGATCTATTGTTGCTGGGGGGAATCTATTCTTATAAAAACCTAAAGAGAAAAATGACTGGGAACCTGATATTAAGTCGGAGTGCCACCCATCGAAGAGGCCGGGCGTATTCACAAGCATATACTGTTTAGAAAAAAATTAAAAAGCAGAACGTGAACACCCAAAGACGATCTCCCAAACTGTTTATTGATTGGCTACAAATATTACAACATCGGTGGAAGCAGGCAATCTCCTCTATAGAATACATGCGCTCCCCATAATCATTTACCATCCTCTAAATTCTACATTCCTACCCTCCCATAAAACCAAACCCTCCATAAATATGATTATCCACCCCCAATGATGTGAACTAGAGCCTCCCCTAGGAGCTGGGACAGCACGGCTGCCAACTACTCCCGCAGACAATTCCCCAGATGTTACCCCTGATTTGCACCAAATATTCCAAATTAGATACCAGTCCACGTGACCTCCTGTGAATCCATGCGGGGGGCACCTTACACCTTATAGCCACAATGGGCGAATGTAATAAGCACCCCAGCAATGGAATTCCCTGACGTTGTTTCAAATCACTATAGCAAAAAAATGTCAGTGTCCCAACTCAGCGGGTGAGGGTGACCAGGAATCTATATGAGAGCCGTGAGTTGGAGCTCTTGTGGCCATTCACTGTATATAAAGATGTTGGGCCAGATTCACATAGAGATACGACGGTGTATCTCCCGATACACCGTCGTATCTCAGAGTTGCGTCGGTCGTATCTATGCGACTGATTCATAGAATCAGTTACGCATAGATATGCCTAAGATCCGACAGGTGTAATTGTGTTACACCGTCGGATCTTAACTGCAATTTTAAAATGGCCGCTGGGGCGTTCTCACTGATTTACGGCGAGGATATGTAAATCAGCGAGATACGCCAATTCACGAACGTACGCGGGCCCGACGCAGTCATTTTACGTTTTCATTTTCCGGACGGCGCATGCGCGATTCGATCGGCGCGGGGACGCCAGGGGAATTACGATCCGCCGCCGCAAGTTTTGAGGTAAGTGTTTTGTGAATTACCCGCTTGCCTCAAAAACTTGCGCCGGCGGATCTTAAATTACATAGGTTACGCGGATCCAAGCCAGTGAGGAATTATATTTTAGGGCATGGTAGCTCATGTTTATTAAAACAGGAAAATAAGTCTGTAACAAAGTTTCTCACGCAGGGGTTCTTCTCTAGCAAATACACAGAACAGAAAATGCTAGCCCACCTGGCTCTCTGTAGCAGTACTTCTGCACTTTATCCTGGTCACCCAGACCACAGGACTCTAGTGGACGGCTTCACTTTAGTACCCACAGCTCTGCCTCCTGCAGCCCCTCTGCCTCCTGGAGACCTCCTGTTTCTCTGGGTGTGGAGCAGTCTCCAACTGGGAGCCATGAGGTCTTCCCTCACCCTCATTATAAGTGCTGAGCACACCCCCTGCTGGTAATCTACAAAATCTGGACACAGGGTTGGAGATCCCGTCCCACCCAAGACACTATGGAATCTCCAAACTACAGAGCCCCATGCCGGCAGGGCTGGTGCAAGGATTTTTGACACCCTTGGTAAAACCTAATTTTACCACACCCCCCTTGGCTCCACCCCATTTTTCCTGCCCATGTATGCCCCATCTTTTAACCACTTAAGCCCCGGACCATTATGCAGCTTAACCACTTAAGGACCGGACCAATATGCTGCTAAATGACCCAAGGGGTTTTTACAATTCGGCACTGCGTCGCTTTAACTGACAATTGCACGTTTGTGCGACGAGGCTCCCAAACAAAATTGGCGTCCTTTTTTTCTCACAAATAACGCTTTCTTTTGGTGGTATTTGATCACCTCTGCGGTTTTTATTTTTTGCGCTATAAACAAAAATAGAACGACAATTAAAAAAAAAAAACAATATTTTTAACTTGCTATAATAAATATCCCCAAAATATATATAAACTTTTTTTTCCCTCAGTTTAGGCCGACACGTATTCTTCTACCTAAAAAAAAATCGTAATAAAGCGTTTATTGATTGGTTTGCGCAAAATGTATAGCGTCTACCAAATAGGGGATAGTTTTTTTGCATTTTTATTAATAATTATTTTTTCTAGTAATCGCGATCAGCGATTTTTATCATGACTGCGACATTATGGTGGACACATCGCACACTTTTGACACTATTTTGGGGCCATTGTAATTTTTACAGCGAACAGTGCTATAAAAATGCACTGGTTACTGTAAAAAGGACACGGGCAGTGAAAGGGTTAACCAGGAGGTGGCGCTGTAGGTGTAAAGCCTGCATTCACACCTTAGCGCAGCGTTTTGGACCGCGATTTGCCGCGACAAATTGCGGCGTTTTGTACCGCGATTTCCCGCGTCAAAACGCAGCGCTTTTAACCACGTTTTTTTTACAGGTCACGGTCGGCTATGCCGAACGCCGAAGCCGCCTGAATACCCGCGACAAAAAAGGGTCCGGGACTTGTTTGAGCTTCACGCGTTCGGCGTGGAGATGTGAACCATCTCCATAGAGATTAATGTTATTTCTCCCCTCCAGCGTATCTGAGCGTCGCGCTTCAGGCGTTTTGTCGCTCAGGTGTGAATGGAGCCTTAGTGGGCCCTAATGTGCGATTCTTACTGTGGGGGGGGGGCGTGGCTGGGCGTGTGAGGTCACTGATCATCGTTCCCTATGACAGGGAACAGACGATCAGTGACAGGCTCACTAGGAAGCACGGGGAGAGGTTTGTTCACACTTGCCTCTCCCGATTCTTCCTTTCTGTGACCCGATTGCGGGACACCAGCGGCGATCAGGTTCGCTGTTCCCGCGGGGACGGTCACGGAAAAGAGGACCGGGTCCCGACCACGTCGTTGGCATTCCAAAACATCTGGGGTGTCAAGGTTTGCCATCACTGCTATAGGAGAAGGCACTAAATGTAATTCTCGCCTAGGGACAAATGGAGGGGAGGATACAAACAAAAAGTAAAAAATATATACCGTATTTATCGGCGTATATCGCGCACTTTTTTGCCCTGAAAATCAGGGCAAAATCGTGGGTGCGCGATATACGCCGATACACGCTTTCCCGCGCCGAGTTTTGAATACTGCGCCGACATATACCGAGCGCAGTACACTCTGGTATAGTCGGCCAGTCTCGGCTTCTTCCGCGGTCACGTCCTGGATGTACAGGACGTGAGCGCGACAGTTGCCGAGCCTGCCCGAGTGTACGGTGCTCGGTATATGCTGGCGCAGTATTCAAAACTCGGCACGGGGAGGACGCCGGACCCGCCGAAGAGGACACTGGACCCGCCGCAGAAGGACACCCGAAGCCGCAGAAGGATGCCGGACCCGCCGAAGAGGACACCCGAAGCCGCAGAAGGACGCCGGACCCGACGAGGCCGCCGCGCAAGACACCAAAACTGTAAGTCCAAAAATAACTTTTTTTTCCACAGGATTGGGGGTCACTTTAGGGGTGCGCGGTATACGCGGGAGCACGTTATACCGCGATAAATACGGTATATATAACAAAAGTATACAAAAGGAGGAGGTAAGATTCTGGAGGTGCACATTGTGTTTTTAGGGTGAAGGTCTACTTTAAGAGGCGAGTGTCTATCAGCATTACTGTATCCAGACGTAGCGTGTGCATCAAAATCTGTCGTAATTATATTATAAAGGAAGCAGTTAAGTCTTCAGTTACGTGAAACCGCGTAAATACAGCAGGTGGGCGGGTTTGGTTCCATTTCCACATTGCTGGTATCGCAAAGTTTCAACAAAGAGTTCTGGTAGTTCCTTTTTTTTGTGAAGCTATTGCGATATAAAAAGATATGTGGCAGGTTGTAAGATCTATACATACAGCAGTAACATTTTGTTCTACATTTTTCATTTTCTGAGTGTTCTTTCAGTTTTTTTTCTTTTCAATCTTATTTTATTGAAAGGTGAGAGAAGAACGAATGTATTAAAGCGGGGTCCCAACCACAATTAGCATTTTTTAAATGTATGTCCTTTCATCCTGCGTTTTTACAATATAAATCCGGTCACTTACTATTTTACAATCCTCCGCCGCCGCTCCGCATTGTTTATAAAACTATCTTTTTTGAATAACTATGTCCACACCGTTGTCATTTTGCTTGTGGGCATTGTGAAGCCCACAAGCACTTAGGGCCAGATTCACATAGAACTGCGGCGGCGTAACTTATTGTAGATACGTTACACCGCCGCAAGTTTTCATCGCAAGTGCCTGATTCACAAAGCACTTGAGATGAAAACTCCTCCGGCGCAAGGCGGGCCAATTCAAATGGGCGTGTGCCATTTAAATTAGGCACGCTCCCGAGCCGGACCTACTGCGCATGCTCCGTTTCCTAACTCCAGCCATGCTTTGCGCGCCGTGACGTATTTTTTTCGAGCGGCGACGCGCGTAGCGTACTTCCGTATTCCCGGACGTGTTACGCAAACGACGTTAAATTTTTAATTTCGACGCGGGAACGACGGCCATACTTTAGACAGCAATACGATTGCTGACTAAAGTTAGTGCAGGTCAAATAACGACTAAAATTGCGATGGGAAACTTGACTACGGACGACGTAGCGAACGCGGAAATCCGTCGTAACTGCTAATTTGCATACCCGACGCTGGTTTACGACACAAACTCTACCCAGCGTCGACCGCGGTATTGCATCCTAAGATCCGACAGTGTAAAACAATTACACCTGTCAGATCTTATGGATATCTATGCGTAACTGATTCTATGAATCAGTCGCATAGATAGAAACAGAGATACGACGGCTCATCAGGAGAAACGCCGTCGTATCTCTTTGGTGAATCTGGCCCTTACTTCCTGGAAGTCTTGGATGGGGAGTGATAATTGGGTAGCGCACTGCATCCTGGGAAATGACACACATTTCCCAGGAGCATTAGAGGGAGATGAGGTCAGGATCCTAGGTGATTCCAATGGCAGATTTTGTGGGACTGCATAGCAACAGGCATTTCCAGATGAGTAAAAAAAACATATTTTTTAATTTTTTAGGTCTAATGAGCACAATAATGAAAAAAAAAATTGGGATGGAAACTCCACTTTAACCACAGTATAGTACAGAAATGTCATTTACACATATGGCAGTGAAATAAACATATACAATCTGAAACTGTGTGTTTTTATTACTCCTAATGGAGTAGTAATGAAACATAATATTAGTAAAATTACACACATAAGAGTGCATAATGACATATTGGCAAATTCCCTCAAAGTCTAGATCCAACTATAAGAAAAGTTATAACAGGGATGCCCAACCTTTTGAAGAGCAAGGGCCACTTAATGCAGTTGTAAACCCAGAAATTAAAAAAGAAAAATAAAACCTGCAAGACAAAGGCATAATGAGCTAGTATGACTAGCATACTAGATCATTATGAATTACTTACCTTGGATCGAAGCCCCCAAAGCCGTCCTAGTCTCCCCCTCCGGCCACAGACATCTCTCCGGTTACTTCCGGCTATCGCCGCTCTGGCACTGTGATTGGCCGGAGCGGCGATGACGTCACTCCGCACATGCGTGTGGGAGCGGTCAAAGCCGGCATTAGCCATTGAGAAAACCGGCATTCTCAGTGCGCCTGCGCCGTAGACAATGGTGTATTCCTTTTGGCAAATATCTCCTAAACCGAGTAGGTTTAGGAGATATTGCAAACACCTATAGGTAAGCGTTAATCTAGGCTTACCTGTAGGTGTAACTTCAAACAGAGGGTTTACAACCACTTTAAGCGACTTGGTAACCGGGGGGCCACAATGAGCAGAGCGGGTGGATGGCATGTCTGTGTATGCAGACCACGGGTGCAGCGCAATGTACCTTTGGTTTTCCTGCACTTTGCCATAGACTTCTATTATATTCTGCAGGTTTGGTGTACTTTCAGAAAGCTCACCACATGCACAGGTAATAACAGAAGTCTATGGCTCAGTGCAGGTAACTTGCAGGTGCACTTCTCTGCACCTGTGGATCAGTTTGAAAGCAGCCCAGTAACCAGTGCAGAACACATATGCCTATATATACCCTGTGATTTTAGTAATAAACTAACCTTTAATAACAGTATTCTATTCTATTCTATTCCATCCCAGAGCAGGAGGTCGCGGGGCCACTGGAGTTAGACCACTTTATATTATAACAAGAACTTATCCAAAAGGGATAGAATGCTGTAGGGATCTCTCAGTATCTTAGCATATAATAAGTTCATGGAACCAAACTTCACATGGGTCCGTACAAATGCCACGTACACGCAACCGGTTTTCCCATCGGATAAAAAAGTGATCCCGCGGTGAATCCGCCACTGGGATCATTTTTGTCTTAAAGCCGACCGCCTATTAAAAAGAAGAAAAAAATAAATACCGGTATTTACCAAAGTAATGCGATAATGCCGTGTTCAAAGTAATGCGATGAAGGTCCTTGTTCAGAAACTTCCTTTTAAAAGTTGAGAATGCTCTGGCCATCTCACAATTGTGCTTCCTTGTTATCACACAGGCTTCAGGTGGAGACTATACTATAAAAAAGGACGACAAAGCTATATGTCGTCACCAAAATTGCACGAATATAAAAAAGGTGTAAATTAACATAAAATATTACAGGACAAAATGTACAAAAACATGGGAATTGCTGCAAAAAAAAAAACACATAAAGACTGGTAAAATACTAAATGTTTTACACACACACACACACACACACACACACACACACACACACACACACACACACACACACACACACACATATATATATATATATAAAAATTATACATTATTAATAATAATAATAATAATAAGAAGAAGACAAAAGCAAAATTGACTTTTGTCAAATCATGAAAGTGGAACTAAACCCATCGGTTTAACAGTTTCAAAAAAAATTATATTCCGAGCATGCCAGGAATGCGAACTATCAAATTGGTTGCGTTTTTAACCAAACTGTCAAACCATTAAATGGCTGGTTGTCATAAATAATCACAGGTGCAGCACCATGGCAGTTGAAGAACAAAGAGGTCAACTTCCTCGGCTGAAAAGGATAGAAGGGTTTGGTTCCACCTTAAAGGAAAAATATTTTTTGCCTAAATTTAAATGTCTGCAAGGTAGACAGACAGAATAGTGTAATGATTCTGTTAAAAAACGAGTAAATACCTATTATATTCCTTCATCTATATCACCTCCGGCGTTCTAGTTTCTGTTCTCTCATTCACTTCCTGGTTTGCGGAGCTCGTTCATGCAAGAACTACATTTCCCAGTATGCATTGCGGCACGCCCAGTAATTCACACCTCCTTGAAGTCTCTAACACGTAGAGAGCGTCCTGCCACACAGATGTAGTTCCCAGGAGGGGGCGAGCACGTCACTGACCACCGCAGTAAAGCCTCCCATCACGGTGGTGAGTAACAATCAGACAAGCAGGAAGTGAACAGAACAGAGAAGAAATAGAGCAACTTCTGAGCAAAAACGAACAATGAGGAAGTGAAAAGAGGAATGTCTGCAGGTAAAGGATGCTTATTATGAAAAAATGTTTTTCCTTTACAAACCCTTTAACATCACAGTAAGCAAGTAGTGAAAATAATACATATTCACCTTTTTACATCTTGTAATGCCGTGTACACACAATCGGAAATTCCGACAAGAAAATCGTGAGTTTTTTTCAGATGGAATGTTGTATACACACGGTCACACAAAATTCCGATCGTCAAGAAAAATTAAGTTCAATGATTCCAAGCATGCGTCAAATTGATTCCGAGCATGAATGTTTTTTTTGCGTGTCGGAATTGCATACAGACGATCGGAATTTCCGACAAGAACTTTTCCAGTCGGAAAATTTGAGAACCAGCTCTCAAATTTTTGCTGTCAGAAATTCCGACAGAAAAAGTCAGATGGGGCCTACACACGGTCAGAATTTCCGACCAAAAGCTCACATGAAACTTTTCTTGTCGGAAATTCCGACCGTGTGTACGCGGCATAACCGTTCAAACTTCCATAGGAAAATGGCATATGCATTTACCAAAGTGACTCTGTATATAAAAATATGCCATCGTCTTATGGAGGATTAAAGCAGAGTATCCATCTCTTTACATCTAATTTAAAGTCAACTCCAGGAAAATTGAAAAAGACCAGGGCAATGCCCCCAAACTTTACATACCTTAAAAACATTTGCTGCAGCGCTCTCGTCCTCCACCCAAAGCTCCGGTCTGTGGGCACAGTCTCTGCGTCATCATGTGCAATACAGGAATATTAATCCGGTATTGTTTGCAGAGGAGGCTGAAGTGCAACCAAAGGTGGCGGCCGTTTAGAGGACTGGTTGCAGAGCGGGTGGACCCTCACTTCACTTATAGGGTCTACAGGCAAAAATAGGCTAGATTCAGGTAGGGGGGGACGTACGTTTATGCAGGTGTAGCGTATCCTATTTACGCTACGCCTCCGCAACTTAGACGGGCAAGTGCAGTATTCACAAAGCACTTGCTCCGTAAGTTGCGGCGGCGTAGCGTAAATCTGCCGGCGTAAGCGCGCCAAATTCAAATTGTCAAGAGGTGGGCGTGTTTTATGTAAATAAAACATTACCCTACGTAAATGACGTTTCTCACGAACGGCGCATGGGCCAGCCGTGAGTGTATCCCAGTGTGCATGCTCCCAATCACGTCGCAAATAGTCAATGCTTTCGACGTGAACGTAATTTACACAAAGCCCTATTCGCAAACGACGTAAAAAAAAAAAATTTGACGCGGGAACGACGTCCATACTTAACATTGGCTATGCCTCATATAGCAGGAGTAACGTTACGCGGGAAAAAGCCTTACGCAAACGACGTAAAAAAATCCGCTGGGCGCACGTACGTTTCTGAATCGGCGTATCCAGGTAATTTGCATATTCTACGCTGAAATCGACGGCAGCACCACCTAGCGGCCAGCGTAAATATGCACCCTAAGATACGACGGCGTAAGAGACTTACGCCAGTCGGATCTGAGCCTAATTTCGGCGTATCTTGCTTTCTGAATACAGAAAGATACACCGGCGCAGCTTTGAATTTAGGCGGCGTATCAATAGATACGCCGGCGTAAATTCTTTCTGAATCTAGCCCTTTGTTTTTCTCTGCTTTCTAAATTTTATAAATGCGCACACAAAAAAAAAAAAAACACACACACACACACACAGTACCACAGTCAAGAAAGGGTATGAGTTTTATTGCTGAAATAGTGGCAACAACCAGCGTTTTACCGTAATAGCTTCAAAAAGGTAAAAACGTTTCTGTAATTGTGTTCTTAAAAACGAGCACATCCCTTTCTATGCACACAGTATTTAAAAATAAAATAATGACACTTAAATATGTTTTTTTATATATAGAGGGGATTTTCTTTTTTTCGGCTTGACATTACAGACTGCAAGAATATATTCATTGTATGTACAAGAATATATAGCAAGTCAGAGCATTAAATGTACAGTGTTTAGTATTCAAATTCTTATGTACATATTTACATACAGTATAAGTTAAAGAAAATGGAGTTTACTTACATATAAAGTTTCGATATTGTTTTTTTTCCTTTTTTTGCTGTGTAAACTATAGAGAACTTTATCTTAGGCAAAAAAAAAAAAAAAAAACACGACTACAAAAGCAGGAAGGGACCCATTTTAGGCATCAAAGGAGTATTCAAGACAACGAAGCCCAAAAGTTCATCCAAACCTGAAAAATTGATGCTTATGTACACCAGCTGCCCTCCTCAAGAATAAAAACAAATGTGAAATGTACTAAAGTGAGCTTTAATTTTTATTTTTCTAAAGTTGAGCTATATGCGACTTGTCATGCAATTTGACAGGTCAAATCACCTATTGCCAGCAATGGCACTGCTCAAATCAGTGCGACACCGACTTTGCAGGGCCACGCCGATTTGCAAAAGTAGTTCCTGCACTACTTTTGTTGATTTCGGGTGCAATTTTGATAGACATCTATGCATGAAACTGCATAGAGGTATTCCAAGTCGCACTTACATGCAGCTTTGAAATGTCGCACGATTTCAAAGCCGCAGTTGATGTGAACTAGGGCTAAGAGAGCTGTATTAGCTGCCAATTTAAATCTCAAGTTTAATCAACATTCCCACACAGTACAGCCAGGAGGATGAAGAGAGTATAGGGGCGTCACCTTGCCCACCCTCTGCCTGCTGATTGAGTAAGAGAGCAGCAGAAGACTAACAAGGTCATCACTCTGCTCATTCCTTCTCCTCCTATTATAATGTTTTTTGGTAGCACATCTGCCTGCAGAACACTTAAAGAGGGGGTTCACCCTATAAAATGTTTTTTTTTTTTCCTAGCATTAAATTAAGCATAGTAGCGCGAGCTACAGTATGCCTTTATTTTATTTTTTTGCCCCGTACTCACTGTTTAATCCTATAGTGAAGATTCAGACTCCCCGCGGGGAATGGGCGTTCCTAGCCAGAGGGAAGATGATTGACGGCCGGCTCTGGCGCGTCACTCTTTTCCGGAAATAGCCGAAATAGGACTTGGCTCTTCACGGCGCCTGCGCCTAGTCTGTGCGCAGGCGCCGTATAGCGCCGTGAAGAGCCGAGACCTACTCCGGCTATCTTCGGGGAGCGTGACGTGCCATAGCCGGCTGTCAATCATCTTCCCTCTGGATAGGAACGCCCATTCCCCGCGGGGAGTCTGAATCTTCACTATAGGATTAAACAGTGAGTACGGGGCAAAAAAATAAATAAAGGCATACTGTAGCTCGCGCTACTATGCTTAATTTAATGCTAGAATGTTGTCATTGAGGGTGAACCACCACTTTAAGGCTACATTAGCACCGGCATTTTGCCCTGGGAGGGGGGGGGGGGGGAATGACAGGGGCAGGAATCTGCCAAATTCTGTTGCTGTTTTAGCAACCTGAAAAGCAGCTAGCTGCAGCCACTGAGCCCTGCACACTTTAATGACAGGTTGCCGGTAGCCACAGCTTTCAGTGGCTGCCTGCACAACTAGTGATTACCTGCGGCAATCGCTGATGGATGCACACAAAGTGTAGCAGTAATCACCACAGGTAATTACTGGCTGTGTGGACAGCCACAGGAAGCTGTGAGCGACCCTTAATGGAAGTGTACAGGGCTCGGCGGCCACAGCCAGCTGCTCAAAACAGCGCCAGGATTCAGCAGATTCCTGCCCCTGTCATTTGCCCCGGGGCTAAACGCTGGTGCAAGTGCCAGTTTTGCCCCCAATCCCCAGTGCTGCTGTACAGAGGATTGTAAAAGGCCGACAGATTCATGTACCTAAACTAGTTGCATTTAAAAAACATTTGCCAAATTAATGAGGAACTTCAACCTCCCAAAACGATCCCATTAGCCCCAACTTTCCCACCCTAACCCGTGGTGCCATGTCTATTTGCATGCCGTTTTATTATTGGAGGATAGTAATGCCTCCAAGGATACCAACATCATATATCCCAGGAGACGACCTTTTCTCCATTCATACAACAATATGCAAACAGAGATCAGCTTTAAATAACCAGAATGTGATCCTAAAGCTGCATTCTCATTGACAAACTCTTTGTTCATTTGGCTCCCCCTGTTCAGTGTAGTAGTATAGTAGCAGCTTTTTTTATACATTATATACATTATAGAAAAAATAAACTGGGCTGCAAGATTAGGGAATACAATGTGCTTTTGATACAAGGCAGTCTTGTTTCCTCTGTATCCCTAAAAATAGAGGTAATTATTGGAGACTTAAAATGTCCACATATATTACTCAGCACTCCATTGACGTTCTGAACATATTGCACTCTTTAAATATTCTGACTGGAAGCCGATTGGTCAGAAGGACATTTTCTGAAGACCTGCAGTAAACAGTCCATGTTCTGACTTGGTTGCTGGATCTGTAAGGTGAAACACTTGCATAGAGCAGCGCGCTTTCTGGCCAGATTACACTCCGTTGGCACTGGCTTTTGCCTAAAATGTGAATAAATGTGAAAAGAGGATTAAGATGAATGTATTAAAACAGGAATGGAAAAAACAGTTTCAGGTTTAGATGCACTTCCCAAAATGTTTGCCTTCAGAAGGTTAGGTTCACTTTAAAGATTTATATAGCCTGTCTGCAATACTAAAGTTCTGCTGTTTTTAAAGTGTCCAAACTGAGTTTTGGATATAGTGGTGAGGGTTTAGAGCCCCCCCTCCGTCAGGTTTTTATTGCTAAATTAAAGAAGTAGCAAAAACTCTTATTTAGCAATTTGTTAAAAGCAGAGATTCAAGGGGTTGAACATAAACTATCAAGTACAAATTTTAGAAATTGCAACCATTTTTATACACAGCCCCCCCCCCCATTTTCAGGCACTGTAATTAAACAAATATAATCATAAATAAAATGTTAATTTTTAATATTTTGTTGAGAATGACTGCCTGAAGTCTGGAACCCAGGGACATTACCAAAGACCGGGTTTCCTTCTTTCTGATGCCAGACTCTAACTGCAGCTGTCTGTTTGTGGGTCTTTCTGCCTTTGGTTTTGCCTTCAGCAAGTGAAATGCATGCTCAATTGGGTTGAGATCAGGTGATTGATTCGGCCATTGCAGAATATTCCACTTCTTTTTCCTTCAAAAGCTCCCATGTTGCTTTTGCAGTGTGTTTTGGCTCATTGTCCATCTTTACTGTGAAGCGCCGTCCAATCAACTTTGCTGCATTTGGCTAAATCTGGGCTGACAGTATATCTCTAAACATGGCAGAATTCATCCAGCTACTTCTGTCTTCTGTCACATCATCAATAAACACCAATAACCCAGTGCCACTGGAAGCCATGCATGCCCATGCCATCACACTGCCTCCACCATGTTTTACAGAGGATGTTGTGTGCTTTGGATCATGAGCTGTTCCAAGCCTTCTCCACACTTTTTTCAAAGATTAATCTTTGTTTCATCCGTCCAAAGAATGCTTTTACAGAACTGGTTTGGCTTTTTAAAAAAAAATTTGGGCAAAGTCTTATATGGCTTTTCTATTATTCAGGCTTATTAATAATTTGAACCTTGTATTTTCTCTCGTGAAGTCTTCTCTTGATTATCGACTTTGACAATGATAGACCCACCTCCTGGAGAGTAGTGGTGCAAAGGATCGTCATTGATCCGTGATCCGAACCGAAAGAGATTGATCCGAACCGCACACACGTGATCCGCGGATTGATTTCTGAAAAAACAAAAAGTTGTGCGCATGTTCAGTCCACACACAGCGTGGTCATGGCGAGCGGAGGAACAGAGGAGCTTGAACATTTAAATCCCCTGTATGGGAGCATTTTGGCTTCCCTGTCAAATAGAATGATGAAGGAAAGAGGTTAGTGGATAAAACGGTGACGGTGTTTGGTCACTGTGGCACAAGAAAGCCATATGACAGTGGAAACGCATCAAGCATGGCCACACATTTGAAGCGACATCACCCCGGGGGTTTCACCGACAGGAAAAACGAAAGCTGCTCAACAACCGCTTATCACCGCAGAATTTAAGCAGGCCCTTGTTGCACAATCAGACCAGGCTAAAGCCATCACAAACGCTATTGGTGTGTTTATAGGTGCAGACATGAGGCCATATTTGGTTGTGCAAAACAAGGGCTTTAAACACATGCTGAAAGTGCTTAAGCCACGTTACGACTTTTTTTATAAAAAAAATTTTGCTGACCCGAAAAATGATCCGATCCGTGACTCTGATCCGAGAAACGATCCGAACCGTATGTTTTTTGATACGTTGCACCCCTACTGGAGAGTGCCCTTCACTTGTCTGGATGTAGTAAATGGGTTTTTCTTGATCCTGCGATCATCCACCACTGTTGTCTTTTGTTGATGTCCAGACCTTTTTATGTTGCTGAGCCCACCAGTGCGTCGTTCTTTCCTCAGAACGTACCAAACTGTTGATTTGGCCACTCCTGATGTTGCTGCTATCTCTAATGGATGTGTTTGAAGCCTTACAATGGCCTGTTTCACTTGCATGGACAGCTCCTTTGAAAACAAGATGTAGGCTCAGAGCAATAGATTCCAAACGCAAATACCACACTTAGAATGAACTCCAGACCTTTTACCTGCTTAATTGATGAAGAAATAACAAAGCAGTAGCCCACACCTGGCCATGAAACTTTTGATTCAATTGTACAATTACTTTTGGTCCCTTGAAAAGGGGGGGGGGGCTATTCTTAAGAGATGCAATTCCTTAACCCTTCCTCCAATTTGGATGTACATACCCTCAAATTAAATCTGAGGGAGTGTGCACTCTCAACCTATATCCATTATAGAACTATAGCTTGAATACATTTTGGTAAATACCTGAATAAACTAAAATTGTCCCTGTGTCCAAATATATATGGACCCAACAGTATATGCAAACCTATTTTGGAAGCCACACTGCCTTGACCTCAGAGAATTTCTTATGTCTATTTTTGCCAAATACATCAGCATGGCAGCCACTCAACTAGCATTTTCAGGATGGGTGAGAACTGCAAGTCTGCATATTCCTCTCACCAGAAGAGTACTCTAGAAAATCAAACTGTAATAAGCTCAGATTACCTTTTAATTACTTACACCTTCCTTTGTTGGGAGTGCAGGATCATGCTCAACAGATTTTGAGGCAATATCTTCATTCTGTGTCAACATTACAAACCAAAGAGAAAGAAACAGAACAATATAGGATCAATGTTATGCAATTACCCACACACTTCAGATAGGTTTAGTTGCACGATAGTCAAAAAAGGGGCCTAATGGATCTGTAACCCTTATTTGTCTGATAAGATATACATTCTAATATCCCATTCCCTGATCCATGCCAACAGCCTGAATGGAGGAATCTTCACTGCTGGCTGTATGTAATTCAGGTAGCTATGGCATCCAAGGCTGCCCAAATATAGTGGCGTTGTCAAACAATGACTGAATCGGATATCATGGAGTCGCTATTTAGCAAATAGTTTTCCACACAACTCAGTCTATTTTTTAATTATTAACTTTAATCAAGCTGGGTGGTGTTTGCAGGGCCACCCACAGCTTGAATTTTGGACAGTTCAGGAAGAATCAGCCAAAATTCAAGCCATCTGTAGGGACCTTACACATAAAAAACACACACACACACACACACACACACACACACACACACACACACAAATGTGGCAGATCCCTGCAATAGAAGAGGTATTTTACTTCCCTTTCCAGTAGCCTGTGTGACCCATTTTCACCCTCAGTGCTGTAGCCTCCTTCAGACTTCAGCATTGATCACTGTTTCAGTATTGTGCCAGATGTTTGTGTCCTCCGCTACCCACTGTGGTTCCATCCTTCAACCACTACAGGATACAGAAGTCATGCAGGGTAGAAGGATGAGGAACAGAGGAATCCCAGACAAATTATATGCTGAGAGGCTGCAGCACTGGAATGAAGTTGGGGATGCGGGTAGCTGAAGAGGTGAGTGAAAAACATAGTCTATTGTAGGGATTTCCAATATATTTTTATTGGGTTGCTTTAACATCCTATTATTTTTTATGGTGGTCAGCCATTTTTTTTAGTTGTAGATAAAATGGGGAGGGATTAGGACCACTGCTTCTGTCTCCGCTGAGGAGATTTTCTATCACTTCCTGTCTCAAATCTCTGAGGTGGACTGTGAGGATAAACTTTCTATCGTCATCACCAATCAATTCAGGTGAAAGTAAATCTTCCAATAGGGACGGCTGGTGAAAACTGTCAAAGTTGGGATGTCCCCAGACCTTTAAAGGGGTTGTAAAGGAATTTTTTTTTTCCCTAAATAGCTTCCTTTACCTTAGTGAAGTCCTCCTTCACTTACCTCATCCTTCCATTTTGCTTTTAAATGTCCTTATTTCTTCTGAGAAATCCTCACTTCCTGTTCTTCTGTCTGTAACTCAACACCGTAATGCAAGGCTTTCTCCCTGGTGTGGAGAAAGCCTCTTGAGGGTGGAGGGGCGAGCAGGCAAGTCAGGACACTCTCTACTTTGCAGATGGAGAAAGGAGCTGTGTGTTAGTAGGCGTCCTGACCCTCCTGCTCGCCCCCTCCCCCCTCAAGAAAGCCTTGCATTATGGTGTTGAGTTACAAACAGAAGAACAGGAAGTGAGGATTTCTCAGAAGAAACAAGGACATTTAAAAGCAAAATGGAAGGAAGAGGTAAGTGAAGGAGGACTGCACTAAGGTAAAGGAAGCTATTTAGGAAAAAAAAAAAAAAAAAATTCCTTTACAACCCCTTTAAGAAATTTCCTATTAAAAAAAGCTTTGGATGTTGTTCCAGTGTCTAATCAATAAAAGGACCTCCTCTGAGCAAACCTAAGATCTCCCTTACATGTCAAGATCGCCCAAGGCTTTTCAGTCACAGTGGTTTGAACAGCAACAGATCTGGAACTTCCATCACGATGGCCAAACCCGATCTATATGGCAGACCAGCCGGGTGACATTTCAAGAAGTTGTGCAGACTAAAAGGATGCATAGGCTGCCGCTTTTCATTACAACACAGACTGATCAAATTCTGATAATGAAAGCAGGACCATCAACTTAATAGTCAGTTTGATAAAAGTGCTGAAATTAGTTTTATCAATCTCCAGCACTAAAAAAAAAAAAAGAAAAAGAAGAGTACTCAAAAAAGTTTACTGAAATCCTTGCAAAGTATAGTATAACATTAACGACTTCTTGGGTTATGCTGCCGTCTCCAGGTTAACGGACACTAGCCATAAAAAAAGCAAGAAAGAATACCCGCCCTGGGATCTTTGTGTCCTGAACAGGAGGGGTGGACAACATCTTACAAAACCACTGGGACAACCTCTGCATACCTGTTCCAATTTAGTTTCGAAAGACGATGGAAAGCATACAATTTCTCACTGACCTTTGGGTGAAATATAGGCCTACTAATTGATGTTTTGACCAATTATCTACAGACATGACTTGTCTACGGGAAAGATGTGCACAGTAGCGTGTTTTGGATCCTTAGTAGTCTGGTTCTTACACCTAAGGACCGATTGGTTGGTCATATATTAACCTGGTGGACACTGAATTTTGGGAAGGGGATTCCTGTATATGATAGCTCTGTGTCATAGCTATCCACTCTTCTGGTCACATGGTTTTGTTAAATAAGAAAAATAGTGCAGTGCCTCCAAAACAGATTATTACAAGCTTAAAAACGTGTGGTGAGGAGGATTTCCATTAGTTGGTGGAAAACACTTTCTCTGGGTGATATTTATCACATATTTTGACTTTTTCACTTTAAATTTTATTTACACTGATTTTTTATTGTTTGAGTCAGGGCTTTTTTTCAGCAGGAACGCAGTTTTGGCACCTCCTGGACTGACTGTATGTTATGGCAAGGGGCGCTGGGGTGTGGTGCAGGGTATTGATGCTCACTGCTGGGGATCTATTTTTGCAGGGGGGTCTGTTGTTGCTGGAAAGGTTTATTGTTGCTGGTGGGGGACCTGTTGTTTCTGGGGGGGGGTCTTATGTTGCTGAAAGATCTACTGTTGGGGGAGGGGTCTATTGTTGATGGCAGTCATTGAGTGCAGAGATCCGTTGATGCTGATGGGAGTCGATTGTTGCTGGGGGGGGGGAATTTTGTTGTGGGTGGTCCATTGTTGTTAGGGGGATCTACTGTATTTTACTGCTTTTCTTGATATCATTACCAAATTCCATACAAATTACTTAGCACCACAAAATGATACTTGGTTCTATATTGCCTAAAAGGGATGGTACTGGGAGGTTGGTAGGGGGTGGAGAAAGGGGTGACTTGGAAAGAGGGAGTTCCTGCACCTATTGTCTGAGAAAAAAAAACCTGGTTTGAGTATTGCAGATTTTTTTTGCACATTATGTTTTAAGCTTGTAGTAATAAGATGAAATGAGAGAATTCCCTTAAAAATTTCACATGGTAAACCCAGTATGTCAAAGAGTTTATTACCTGAATGCCTTTTAATACTGGAGCTGGGTCTGTTAGGATTTCTCTAGCGTCTGTAGGCTGTGTTTGGTTTGACGTTGTCTTTGGTACCTATAAAAGTATATTAAAGTGCATTTATGGTCATATATTCATTCCCACATTGAATTTTTAATTATTTTAATGTGAATGTGTTTTATTCCGAAGGCTCCACTGCCGGTTTTCCTTAGTTACAATGGCGGCTCCTGCACCCGATCCGATGGACAGATCGGCCTTAGGGAAACGACATTGCAGGCTCCCTAGACAAGCAAGTGTCCTTATTAAGCAGCGCGGTAGTGACATCACCAAATCTCAGTCCCAGTTTCCTGAGACATACAGCCAGAGGCAGCGGTGCCTAATCACCCGCCGGTGATCTGCCGAGCTGGTTCCGGCTATCGTGAAAGTTCCTGCGCAGGCGCAATCTGATCTGCCGAGATGGTTCAGGCTAACGGGAAAGTTCCTTCAAGGACTGCGCAGGCGCAAACTTGCCGACGGAAATCTCCGAACCTCAGCCGGCATCCAGGGTGACGTGGATTTTGAGGTAAGTGGCCAGTCGGCCTCACGTCCTGGCTGCGCTCGGACGGCTCGCTTCGCTCGCTCGGTCTCCTGGCTTTTTTTTTTTTTTTTAACATCCTCCAATCCACGGGGATGTTAAAGAATGAGCCTGGATGCCGGGCGAGGTTCGGAAATTTCCGTTGGCAAGTTTGTGCCTGCGCAGTCCTTGAAGGAACTTCCTTGTTAGGGGAACCTTAAGGACAAGTCACCGGCACACTAACAAGGAGAAGTGATCTGGCAGATATACAGATGTGCACTTCATAGGAAACGTAGCAGGCTAACAAAACTGAAGGCTGTGAGGCAGTGGTGTAGCATTGTCAGCATGCAACACTGCCGTTACTGCCACAAGCTTTAGGTAAGAATCTAACAAATTAAACAAAAAATATGATTTCCTTATTAAAACTGGATACAGTGAGACATGATCCCAAGCATACTGAAAAAAATATTTGTTTTTTCTTCACACACACACACACACACACACACACACACACACACACACACACACACACACTACAAAAATGGTTTGTGCCATCACTCATCATACAAGCTCTACTCTACTCACCTCTACAGTTGGTGTGACAGGCACGATGGGTTTGGGTTTTACATCTGTCAGAAAAAGGGCTCGGGACAGGAGCAGGAGAGATGGGGGAACGTTCTCCTTCAGATGCAGATCCAACCACTAAGAAAAGAAACAGAAGGAATAAGTGACACTGGTACCAATGCCAACATGTATGAAAGTGTATAGAAAAAGATCTGGGTGCCACTGTTTAATACATCAGATGTCTCCACCCAAATTGTGTGGAATGGGGAGTACCACAGCCAATATTGCAGCAATTTCAAACTCTAATAGAATTCTCTCCTCACCCCCTATCAGTATTCCAGAGCACCCTGCCAAACTTTGGCATTATGGCACCCTTGCCAATTTGCTCACGGTCCCCTTCCCTCACCCTTACACATTAGCATCCATTTATGTCCATTGACATATCCCCATTCCCATCTTTTCACGCCCTGCATTCCTGCCCAACCCCTTTTTTTCTTCTCTTCTACCCTCCCCCATATCCAATCCCTCTCTTTACCCCCTCCATGGTGATACCTCTATATTGTCAGCCTCCACCCAACAATCTCCTCCACGTGTCTGGAGAAATATTGTGACATTTTGTATGCTGGAAAAAAATGGATGACCAGCGCTCAATGGGTTAAGTGTAACGCTGAATACCAAGGCAATAGGACCATGGAGTGGTGAAAGTAGAAACAATATTATCTTCAATGCACAACAATAAAAACGTGTGATAAGAATGCAATAAGGAAATGTAGATAAAAAAAACTATGATACCACTGTAGGACACCTGAGCAATGAGGAGTTAATGAGATGAAAGCTGCAATGCACGGGAGGCGCCAGTAACCATGCTTTCAGAGTAGAAGCCGGAGGAAGAGAGCGGCTCACTGGCCAGGGATCGTGGTGTGGGCTGACTTGAAGGCTAATGTGTGAACACCAGGGGCCCGGGGGAAGCCGACTAGACAACTGAACCCCCAAGCCGGAAGCCAGGGGAACCGAGACATCGATGAGATGGGCTCGTCAAGATGACGAGCGGTGTCAGCTAGGGGTGCGGGAGAAGGGAGGACCCTGGGACCAGCGTGGAATGCAGGCTTGGCTCTTGCAACGCATTTCACGCACTTGCACTCTGTCATAGTCAAGGTTAACGGCAAGCAGGACACATATATATACCTGATATGGGGGTGCAGAGTGGGCTGAGCTACAACTGGATAACTCCTCACTACCCTAATGATAAAACAATACAACAATGCTTAAAGTGGATGTAAACCCGATTCATGAAATTTGACCTGAGCACATATATCTGTAGCGTTTTCTTATCTCTTTTCAAAGTCCTGCATCTTTCTGCTGCTCCATTCTTCTGTTATCAGCATAACTTCTGACAAGTTCTTCACAACCAAGATAATATCAGCCTGAAATCTGTGTCTGGGAGGTTGCTATAAATCAGTGTTTCTCAATTCCAGTCCTCAGGCCCCCCCAACAGGTCAGGTTTTCAGGATTTCCCTCAGATGAAAAGGCTGTGGTAATTACTAAGGCAGTGAAACTGATCAAATCACCTGTGCAAAATAATGGAAATCCTGAAAACCTGACCTGTTGGGGGGGCCTGAGGACTGGAATTGAGAAACACTGCTATAAATAGATTAGAAGAGAGCTTGTCTTTTCACAGCACAGCTCTGCAATTCCTTCCTTTGCCTATTTAGAGAGGAGGCGTGTTCTTTCCTCCAATCAGATGTCTTGGCTGTATGCCAAGAATCCACTCCCAGTGCTGAACAGGAAGAGAAAATCTCTAACACATGTTCACTTTCTAAAGAATATACACAGCTGAAGACAGCAGAAATGCATGTAAAACTTATGTAGGGAGATTGGTTTCATCTCTGTATTATCTCAGGCTGTTCACTTCACTCGGTATATGTGAGGGTTTACATCCACTTTAAATTGTGCTGTTGCATACACTTCATGGGAACACCAATAACCACTTACATTAACCTCTTTGCCACCGCGCCATAGACAAAAGACGTCTACAGCGCGGTCGAGTTGTTCTGGGAGGACGTCCCTGGGACGTCCTCTTAGAATCCTCCTCTCACGCGCCCCCGGAATCATCCGTGAGCGCCGGGTCTAGAAGACCCGGTGCATCACAGATCGCGGTAAAATGACGGAGTGATCACTTGTAAACAAACCGGCGTCATATGATGACGCCGGTTCCTCCCTCTCCTCTCTGTACCGATCGGTACAGTGTGAGAGGAGAGGGGGGAGAGCGGAAGCAGCAGCAGCTGCTGTGGGCTGGATCTGTGACAAATGCAGTCACAGATCCAGCCATCCCTTCCTGCGCAATACTCTGCAATACCACCAATACTCTGCAATACCCCCCCCAATGTGACAGAAACAAGATTTTTTTTTTTCTTTTTACAGAATTTTCAGTGTTTTTTTCTTTTATAGCGCAAAAAAATAAAAACGCAGAGGTGATCAAATACCACCAAAAGAAAGCTCTATTTGTGGAAAAAAAAAAAAAAAAAAAGGGACAAAAATTTCAGATGGGCACAATGTTGTATGACTGAGTAAATGTCATTCAAATTGTGAGAGCACCGAAAGCTGAAAATTGGTCTGGTTAGGAAGGGGGTTTAAGTGCCCAGTGGTCAAGTGGTAAAGAACTGGCAACTATTAGATTAAAAATAAGAACACCACGAAAAAAATAAAATAAAAATACAAAAAATAAAAAAAAAACAAGAAAATGTTTTGCCAACATACACAATATTTAAAGGAAATATTCCACAGATGTGATCAACCTGTGGAATGATACAAGGATGAGGATCTGTGTAATAAAATGTGTATTATTGTAACATAGTCATGACCCCAGAATACTATATCTTTACACTCCTGGGTGCGCCTCCCCACCGAGTCTCAAAACTTCAGTGGAAAAAAAGCATGCTTAAACTTCACTATTTTTAATACTCATGCTGCTAGCATTAGTAAATAGACAGGAAAGTATATCACATTTACTGGTTTTAAACTTTTTTTTTACATTTCCTTAGCAGCTTGCTATGGGGGCACCCAAGCCAATCCGCTGCCGTGTCTCCATTCAGACACAAAGCTGTGGCTCGGCCCCACTTCCTCTCTCTCCTCATTGGCTCAATGACTTTGACAGCATTGGGAGCCAATGCCGCCCGCTGTGTGTCTCAGTCAATCAGGAAGGAGTCCCGGACAGCCAAGTCCCTCGTTCAAGATCGAGATGGGACTCAGGTGCCTACTCAGGTGCCTATCCTAATGCATAGAATGCATTAACCACTTGCCGCCCGCCAATGACAGATTGACGGCGGCAAAGTGGTTGTAGAATCCTCACTGGACGTCATATGACGTCCTCAGGATTCTAAGCCGCTGCGCGCCCCCGGGGGCGCGCATCGCGGCGATTGTTGTTGCAGGGTGTCAGTCTGACACCCCGCAACACCGATCAAAGGTAAAGAGTCTCTCACGGAGACTCTTTACCACGTGATCAGCCATGTCCAATCACGGCTGATCACGATGTAAATAGGAAAAGCCGGTAATCGGCTTTTCCTTACTCGCGTCTGTCAGACGCGAGTAGAGGAGAGCCGATCGGCTGCTCCTGTGACAGGGGGGGTTTGTGCTGATCGATCATCAGCACAGCCCCCCCGAGGATGCCCACTGGACCACCAGGGATGGCCATATATACCACCATAAATAAAAAATAAAGGATGCCACCCTAGACCACCAGGGAAGAGGAAGACACAGAAAATGGATGCCAATCAGTGCCGCAATGAATGCCAATCAGTGCCCACAATGGGCATCACTGAGTGGCAGGCATTGTTTGGCACTGATTGGCATCCATTAGTACAACACATACAATAGTGCCCATCCGTGCCACCTATCAGTGCCCATCCATGCCGCCTATCAGTGCCCGTCCGTGCCGCCTATCCGTGCCCAGCCGTGCCGCCTATCCGTGCCCAGCCGTGCCGCCTATCCGTGCCGCCGATCAGTGCCCATCCGTGCCGCCCATCAGTGCCACCTCATCGGTGCCCATCAGTGCCGCCTTATCAGTGCCCATCAGTGCAGTACCATCAGTGCCCATCAGTGAAGGAGAAAACGTACTTATTTACAATGTTTTATAACAGAAACAAAAAAAAAAACGTTTTTTTTTCAAAATTTTCGGTCATTTTTTTATTTTTTTTGCAGAAAATAAATATCCCAGAGGTGATCAAATACCACCAAAAGAAAGCTCTATTTGTGGGTACAAAATGATAAAAATTTAGTTTGGGTACAGTGTAGCATCACCACGCAATTGTCATTCAAAGTGCAACAGCGCTGAAAGCTAACAATTGCTCTGGGCGGGAAGGTGTATAAGTGCCCTGTATGGAAGTGGTTAAAATAAAAAACCTTCGGCCTTTAGAACCATTTTAAATTAAGAGACTAAACCAGCGTTTCTGAATCAAAGCGCTATTTGGGTTCCCCAGGGTGCTGCAAGCATGGAGTCCAGTTTGCCCTGGATTAGCATCACGAGTTGCCGTGGCACTATAACAACCAATGACGCACAGAACAATTCATTGCCATGGTGTGGGGGCCTACCCACACCATGGGAATTCAGGGGACTGTGTGGTGATGGGGGGGGGGGGAACCTCTGATGTAAAGGGAGGCGTCCGTTTCATTTTAACAAGTTGGTTATGTGCATCGTCCCATGCTCAGGTTTCCCATTATAAAGTGATGTTACCTTTCTTTTCCATTTTAGACTGGGGTGCCTTGAGATTTTGCACTTCTAAAGGGTGCTGTGACTGATAAAAAGACCATTAACCACTTCCCGCCGCATGTAGATATACGTCGGCAGAATGGCACATTGGCGTACCTGTATGTCCCTGCCTAGATGTGGGTCGGGGGTCCGATCGGGACCCCCCCCCCCTTCGCTACATGCGGCGGTCGGATTCCCGCGGGGAGCGATCCGGGACGACGGCGCGGCTATTCGTTTATTGCCGCTCCGTCGCAATCGCTCCCCTGAGCTGAAGAACGGGGAGAGCCGTATGTAAACACGGCTTCCCCGTGCTTCACTGTGGCGGCTGTATCGATCGAGTGATCCCTTTTATAGGGAGACTCGATCGATTATGTCAGTCCTACAGCCACACCCCCCTACAGTTGTAAACACACACTAGGTGAACCCTAACCCCTACAGCGCCCCCCTGTGGTTAACTCCCAAACTGCAACTGTCATTTTCACAATAAACAATGCAATTTAAATGCATTTTTTTCTGTGAAAATTACAATGGTCCCAAAAATGTGTCAAAATTGTCCGAAGTGTCCGCCATAATGTCGCAGTCATGAAAAAAAATTACTGATCGCGCCATTAGTAATAAAAAAAAAATAATAATAAAACTATCCCCTATTTTGTAAACGCTATAAATTTTGCGCAAACCAATCGATAAACGCTTATTGCGATTTTTTTTTACCAAAAATAGGTAGAAGAATACGTATCGGCCTAAACGGAGGGAAAAAAAAAATTTTTATATATGTTTTTGGGGGATATTTATTATAGCAAAAAGTAAAAAATATTGCATTTTTTTCAAAATTGTCGCTCTATTTTTGTTTATAGCGCAAAAAATAAAAACCGCAGAGGTGATCAAATACCACCAAAAGAAAGCTCTATTTGTGGGGAAAAAAGGACGCCAATTTTGATTGGGAACCACGTCGCACGACCGCGCAATTGTCTGTTAAAGCAACGCAGTGCCGAATTGTAAAAACCCCTTGGGTCATTTAGCAGCATATTGGTCCGGTCCTTAAGTGGTTAAAGTAGTTACAATGGGTAACGCAGCTTGTCCGTCCTTCAGTAGCATTATACCTGCTTCATCTGTTCTTTGAGCTGTTCCTCCGTCAGACCAAGTGAGCGCATTCCTCGGGTCCTGCTGGCCCCCTGAAGCTCAGCCACATTCAGATTGTCCACTCCTTCCTTTGCTATCATCTGCACACCAGAAGGAAAAAAAAAAAAAAAACTTCGCTGATCTGAATAATGTTAATAAGTGAACTATTATAGAAACATGCTTTATTTAAGTGGATTCTCGGTTTACGAGTAACGTTGTTAACAAGCATTTTGAAAGACAAGCAACTTTTCAACATAAATTCTGACTCGGTTTTGCCAGAGCCGAGCAGAGCTGTTCAGAAATGTTCAGAAATACTCAGTTCCCGGGTGTTTCCAGGCCTTTCCGAGGTCAGCCGAGCTATCCTCAGGCATTTCTGAGTGTTTCCAAAGCTCTCCGGTGCCCCCCCACCTCTGGCCACATGCGGTATTGCATGCCACTGAAGTCAATGTGGAATAAATTATGTTCGTTTCCATTGACTTCTATGGAGAAACTCGCTTTGATATGCGAGTGCTTTGGATTACGAGAATTCTCCTGGAACGGATTATGCTCGTAATCCGAGGTTCCACTGTATTTGTAACTACAAGAACAGACATCGAACTCCATGATCTCAATGTGAGCTGATGAATCTCTAGCTTTTATACCCCATAGCATAGATAAAGTCATTTAAATTCGACCAGTTCATGTTAAAATGCCCAAATTTCAATCAGTGTATGGTCAGCTTAACAGTCTAAGCAGGAAGCAGTGAACACAAATGCTGGATTAAGAGGGAAAACTCACCCAAACTCTACCGCTATATAGTATAGTTGGTGTGTACAGGGCAGTCTTAATGCATGGGGGTACGCGGGGGGCCCCATAATAATTGTGTATTACATTATACTTGCCAACTGTCCCAGATTTGCTGGTATGGCCATGTCCTGGGCAGCATCCCATAACCTGTACTGTGCCCTCCTGACTCCCCTTGTACTGTGGGCTTCTGCCCCCCCCCCCCCCCCATACTGTGCCCTGTGTATTGATTACCCTTTGATTTATGGCATGTTTTCTTATTGTTTAAAATATATTTTATGGAAAGTACTAATATATATGTTTAATTCAATCAACCATTAATACAGTACTTTAATTATTGAGAGTAGGGGTGTAAATTGGGGTAGGCTGGTAGGGGTCCCAGTGCATTACTTTGCCCAGGGGCCCATGATACCATTAAGATGGCCCTGGGTGTGTAGAGTAGTCTTCGGTACTCTGGCTAATTAAAGTGGACGTTCACCCAAAAACTCAATTTTTAACATTAGATTGAGGCTCATTTTGGGAAGCAGAATCGGGTGTTTTTTTAAAAATCGAAGCAGTACTTACCGTTTTAGAGATAGATCTTCTCCGCCGCTTCCAGGTATGGGCTGCGGGACTGGGCGTTCCTATTTGATTGACAGGCTTCCGACGGTTACATACAGCGCGTCACAATTTTCGGAAAGTAGCCGAACGTCGGTGCGCAGGCGCCGTATAGAGCCGCACCGACGTTTGGCTTCTTTCGGCTACTCGTGACGCGATGTATGCGACCGTCGGAAGGCTGTCAATCAAATAGGAATGCCCAGTCCCGAAGACCATACCCGGAAGCGGCGGAGAAGATTTTTAAAACGGTAAGTACCGCTTCGATTTAAAAATAAAAACCCGATTCCGCTTCCCAAAATGAGCCTCAATCCAATGTTAAAAATAGTTTTTCGGGTGAACTCCTGCTTTAAGCTCACAAATGATCCATAGAAAGTACAGGCCGGCAACTCGACAGCTTCTCTATAGAAAATATTTATTGAAGTATTACAGCAGTAACATCATCCAAAAAGGCTGACATGTTTCGGCTTTGGGCCTTCATCAAAATCATAAACTTCTCCTCTGTGAAATCAGAGCCAACGCACACCCTATTTAAGCTACTGGAGGTAAAGCTGGGTCTTTAGGCCTGAGGCCGAAATGTGTCAGAATTTTTGGAAGATGTTACTGCTGTAATGCTTTAATAAACACTTTCTACAGAGAAGCTGTCGAGTTGCTGGCCTGTACTGTCTTTGGAACAAATGCTCGATTGCCAGCTGCAGCGCTAATCTGTGTATTCTGACAGCAGAGGAGTCCCGATGCTGTTAGAATACAATAGCGCAACAGGGAGAATGCTCCATCCACCTATATTGTGTAAATGGGGTAATCAATTCAGTTTCTTTCATTCAGCCTAGCCAGCTAAGCTGTAAGAGGTTGCGATGCTGGAGTGAGGGCCTGGAAGGGAAATCAGTGTACAGAGTGACAGTAACAAGCAGTCTATAGAGAAGCATTCTGGAGAAGGACAGGCCTGGTGAAGAAGGACAAGCCTGGAGGTGAAGGCAGTGTGGAGAAGGACAAGCCTGGAGGTGAAGGCATTGTGGAGAAGTACAAGCCTGGAGGTGAAGGCAGTGTGAAGAAGGACAAGCCTGGAGGTGAAGGCAGTGTGAAGGACAGGCCTGGAGGTGAAGGCAGTGTGAAGAAGGACAAGCCTGGAGGTGAAGGCAGTGTGAAGGACAGGCCTGGAGATGAAGGCAGTGTGAAGGACAGGCCTGGAGATGAAGGCAGTGTGGTGAAGGACAAGCCTGGAGATGAAGGCAGTGTGGAGAAGGACAAGCCTGGAGGTGAAGGCAGTGTGAAGAAGGACAGGCCCGGAGGTGAAGGCAGTGTGAAGGACAGGCCCGGAGGTGAAGGCAGTGTGGAGAAGGACAAGCCTGGAGGTGAAGGCAGTGTGGAGAAGGACAAGCCTGGAGGTGAAGGCACTGTGGAGAAGTACAAGCCTGGAGGTGAAGGCACTGTGGAGAAGTACAAGCCTGGAGGTGAAGGCACTGTGGAGAAAGACAAGCCTGGAGCTGAAGGCAGTGTGGAGAAGGACAAGCCTGGAGCTGAAGGCAGTGTGGAGAAGTACAAGCCTGGAGGTGAAGGCATTGTGGAGAAGTACAAGCCTGGAGGTGAAGGCAGTGTGAAGAAGGACAGGCCTGGAGGTGAAGGCAGTGTGAAGAAGGACAGGCCTGGAGATGAAGGCAGTGTGGAGAAGTACAAGCCTGGAGGTGAAGGCATTGTGGAGAAGTACAAGCCTGGAGGTGAAGGCAGTGTGAAGAAGGACAGGCCTGGAGGTGAAGGCAGTGTGAAGAAGGACAGGCCTGGAGATGAAGGCAGTGTGGAGAAGGACAAGCCTGGAGGTGAAGGCAGTGTGAAGAAGGACAGGCCCGGAGGTGAAGGCAGTGTGAAGGACAGGCCCGGAGGTGAAGGCAGTGTGGAGAAGGACAAGCCTGGAGCTGAAGGCAGTGTGGAGAAGGACAAGCCTGGAGATGAAGGCAGCGGGGAGGAAGGCAAGCCTGGAGGTAAAGGCAGTGTGGAGGAAGGACAGGCCTGGAGGTGAAGGCAGTGTGAAGAAGGACAGGCCTGGAGGTGAAGGCAGTGGGGGAGGACAGGCTGGAGATAAAGGTAGTGTAGAGTGCGAGTCTGGAGATGAAAGCAGTGTACAGAGTTAATAGGAGCCAGTGTATAGAGAGAAGGTCTGGAGACAGAAAGCAGCATGTACAATCTGCAGGAAAAAAAATAAGCAATGTGAGCGTGTAAAGCAAACAGATGACAGTCCCCTGAGCTCACCTCATCATCTGCCCGTATGGACCGGAGCGCCATAAGCAGCTGAAACCGTAGTAAGTTATTGGTGCCAATTGGTGGCAGTTCAAGCAGCCGACAAAGAGCTGCCAGCTGAGACCTTTCCAGGTGCTCAAGAGTCAGTTCATCCTCAAATAGCTTGGAGAATCGAACGATTTCCTGGTTGGAGGGCTGTGCTCCACTGACCCGTACCTAAAAAACGAGAAGACATGTTGGTCAGGTTTATTTTTTCTATACAAAATGTAACAATTCCGCATCCTATTGAAAGACAAATCAAACCTGCTGAACATAAGATGAGAATTGCTGCTGTCCATCTCCCCCGGTCTCTGCCTTGTTCCTCCGCGCCATCTCCGAGATTGTCTCCTGAAGGAACTTGGCTATTTCCAGTTTGGCTCCGAGTCTCTTCTTGAACTTTTCCTCCTGAACAATATCCATACCAAAAAAGACAGACAGACAGTCACATAAAGGAAATCTTCCATCGCAATATTGAGAAACGGAGAAGATGGTACAGGCAGCAGAGAAGACTAAAGTACTGATTGGTAAATGTGGGAACCGATATCATTTACTCAACATTCACTCTGCTGAAGTCAGATCATTACAAGATGGATTTTAAATTTGGATGTATTGCTGCAGTTAAAAATTAGAACTAATACTGCACTTTTAGCGATTTTGTGCATTTTTCCAGCCGTTTTGATGTACATATGCATACAGTGCTATTCAAGTATTCTGGAGCTTTGGCGGTGTTTGCATTAGCCAATAGAGGAAACTATCATCTTGGATTCAGTTTCACTCCATAATTGGGGCCTATGTTTACATTTTGATGCCTGCTACGTACCCCCTGTGAAATAAAGAGTGTACTTCCTGGTCAATGATGCAACGGCAACCAGCAGGGATTAAACCAGCCATAGATGGTTCAAATCTCAGCCGGTTCAGCAATGTCCATGTATGGGCAGGCTGAATGTACCCAAATCGATCAACTTGAGGACAATCAGCTTGTTGGATTTTACAAGCGATAATTGCTAGTAGCTATTATAGCCACTAGCAGCAAGTACCATGTTCTCCTGGCAGATAGGGCCCCCCCACTAGGAGAACACAATGGCCTGGATTCACGTAGCACTTACGCCGGCGTATCTCGAGATACGCCGCGTAAGTGTCAATGTGTGCCGTCGTATCTGTGCGCCGTGCCCACAGAACGAGATACGCCTGAAAATAGGCTTCCTACGACCGACGCAAGTTTCCTACGCCGTCGTATCGTGGGCGCATATTTACGCTGGCCGCAAGGGGCGCTCCCATTGATTTACGATTCGAATATGCAAATTATTATTATTAAACAGGATTTATATAGAGCCAACAGTTTGCGCAGTGCTTTACATCAGGGAAGACAGTACAGTCACAATACAAATCGAGTGAGTGAGTGTGTGAGATACGCCGATTCATGAACATACTTGCGCCCGGCGCATTAATATATGCGCTTTACGTAAGGCTTACGTCCAGCGTATAGTTATTCCCCATCTATGGAGGCACAACTCATGCAAAGGTATGGACCAGGGAACAGTCGTCGTATTTTACGTAGTAGTACGTGAATATGGATGGGCGTAGGTTACGTTCACGTCGTAGGCAGTGATTCGACGTATCTTAGGGAGTATTTTTTATGTGACTCTGAGCATGCGCACTTCGATGCGTCCACGGGACGGCGCATGCGCCGTTCGTTCCATCATTTGCATGGGGTCACGCTTCATTTAAATGGATCACGCCCACTTCCACCTACTTTGAATTAGGCTGGCTTACGCCTACAAATTTACGTTACGCCGGCGCAACATTGGGAGCAAGTGCTTTGTGAATACTGTGCTCGCCGCTCTGCGCTACGTCGGTGTATCGTATACTCGACACGCTACGCTGGTACAACTATGCGCCGCTGTATGTGAATCCGGCCCAATGGCTCCACAGGAAGGATCACCAGGCTGTGGTTGCAGGAAAGAAAATTTCTCCATCTACGGTCAGAATAAGACATGAACTTACTGAACATTAGACCCCAGTTAGAAAGTGGCACAGAAATGACTTTTCTGCCCAACAAAATAAATAACCGGAATTTTGCTTTATTTGCACTTAGGCAGACTTTGACATCAAAAAGTAAAAAATGGCAAACAGGCTCCCATTGAACATTTTGTTCAACTGTATAAGGCTTATATTCCCAAACCTCCACTGATCAAGTAAGACCCCTTTCACACTGAGCCATCCATTTGTTTCTACAAAGTTGGGAGCATGAATATGTCCAAAATGTCTTGGTATGCCGACACCTTAAGGAGTTTCCTTCAATGGAACCAAGGAGCCATGTCCAACCCCTGAAATACAACCCCACACTATAATCCCCCCCCACAAAGCTTGGTCCAGAAAGACATGGATAAGCGAGTTTGGGATGGAGGAACTTGACTGGCATGCACAGAGTCCTGACATCAACCCGATAGAACACCTTTGGGATGAATTAGAGTGGAGACTGCGAGCCAGGCCTTCTCGTCTACCTCAGTGCCTGACCTCACAAATGCGCTTCTGGAAGAAAGGTCAAACATTCCCATAGACACACTCCTAAACCTTGTGTACAGCCTTCCCAGAAGAGTTGAAGCTGTTATAGCTTCAAAGGGTGGGCCAACTCAATATTGAACCCTACGGACTATAACTGGGATGCCATTAAAAGTTCATATGCCCCAATACTTTTGGTAATATAATGTATATTGGGTGGACCTGATCAGATGGCACATCCTATACAGCCATACTTTTAGACGCTCCCTTTTAGGATTAAAAGCCCTCTTGTCCTTTTGTAACTGTATCTAAGCATTCAGAATATGAAGAGGACATGACACCTCTTGGTCAATGTATTTGTTGCTCAAGTCTAACTGACCTTTTTGGATTCTGTCTCGAAGGTAGATGGTAACATTTCCGGGAAGAGCTTCAGAAAGACCGGCAGAAGAAACTCCATGAAAGGGACAATGACAAATACCATAAACGGAACCAGTCGGAAGAGATCTGCACAAGTCCTCATCAGCTATAAAAAAATAAAAATAAATAAAAATTAATGTAACATACAATCAGGGACTTTACAATTTATTAAAGCGGACCTTCAGTCATGTTTTCAACTGTTCATCTATTAAATCTTCTGCCCTTGTTATTTTAACTTTGGATAGTAAAATATTTTTTTTCTGCCAGTAAATACCTTATACAGCCCACTTCCTGTTTGTCTGGTAAAAAGCCTAGGCTTAGGACATCATGCACAGCTCTCTCTCTGACTCTAGTGCAGTGGTTCTCAACCTGGGGGTCAAATGATGATTTGCCAGGGGTCACCAAATCCTGGGCTGTTCCTGAAGCCCGCACCACTCTCCCAGCCTTTCTGCAGCTGCCCAGCAGGGCTGTCTCTGGAGCCTGTGGCCACCCAGCTGGGCTGTTTCTGGAGCCCACGGCCACCCACTCAGCCTCTTCGCAGCTGCCCATTCAGTTCACAGCATGGCTGGGGGGCACAGACTAGAGGTCCGCTGACTGGTGAGGATTGTGAGGTGGGAGGGGCTGGAGGAGACCCCATCTCCTGATTTAAGCATAGGTGTCACTGCTACGAGACGCCACAAAGTCGGAGACACAGCGAGTAACACTACCTGCGATTATAGTTGCCATTAAAAGTCCCCACTACAGTTCTTAGATCAGCAGATAACCTTAATAAAGAGCACCTAAGTTGGCTGATCAGAACTCCCCCCAGCATTGCCACTCATCCCATTACCCCTCACCAAGGAGTAAGAGAAGGAATAAAAATAGAGACTACATAGAAGAGAGAGGAAAAGAGGGGAAGGAAGAAAGAAAAAAGGGAGAGAAAGAATAAGAGAAAAAACAAGAAAGATGGCTAGAGAGAGGGATGGGGGAAAAAACAATAAATTAGGATAGCGAGAGATAAAAAGGGAAAGAAAGGAGAACAACGAGAGTGGTACATCCTAAAATGTACCATATGAGGTTTTAATACTGTACGAGTGGAGGGGACTCAGGGAGCGCTAAATTTTCGTGGGTTAGGGGTGCAAATGACTTTTCTTGCCTTGGGTGCTGGCAACGCACGCTGCGAAAATTTTACTGTTAGGGGTCCCCACAACTTGGGAAATTGTATCAAGGGGTCACGGCACTAAAAGGTTGAGAACCACTGCTCTAGTGAGAGTTTGCCAGGAAGGGAGGGGGGTGAGTCATAAGAGGGCCAATGAGACAGTGTGCCTCTGTGTAAATCCAAGCAGTGAAAAGGCAGCAGCGTTAAGATTATATTGGCATATAGCAGAGATGAGTAGCAACTCGCAGCCATCAGATTAGCAAGGCAAAAAGAGTCCCTAAATGCCCGCTACAATCTAATCCACAGTTCTGCCTTTTGCACAATCTAGATGCTTAGCTGACTGTCAACACCACATGAGTCAAACTTTTTAGGTGGTAATTGTCATTTTTCAATGAGGGCTCGTTCACACCATACGTGCATGAAAACTGAAGGGAACCAATGGAAAACTGCGCAGATTTCACTTCCAGAGACATCAGTTTACCTCATTTTCATGTACATTGACATTAGTTTTCATGTGCATCAGTTATGTGCCCTATTCTTTATCCCCTATGGGCTAAGGATTCAGGGAGCTCTGCAAGAATCAATTTATAACTAAAAACGCAGTCAGTTGGATGAGGAGAAAATTCTGGACAGCCGCACTCAAAATGAATGCCTTTATTAAAAAGAGGTAATTATCCAAAAAATGCAAGCCACAGCGAACAACGAAATACAGGAGCCGACGCATTTCACACTTGCTTATTCATAGCTTTGAGTAAGGAATAAGCACTTTTGAAAGTGTGAAACGCGTCAGCTCCTGTATTCCGTTGTTTGCTGTGGCTTGCATTTTTTGGATTACCTCCTCTTTTTAACCACTTCAGCCCCGGACCATTTTGCTGGTCAATGACCGGCCCACTTTTTGCGATTCGGCACTGCATTTCAAACAAAATTGGCATCCTTTTTTTCCCCCACAAATAGAGCTTTCTTTTGGTGGTATTTGATCACCTATGCAGATTTTTATTTTTTGAGCAATAAACAAAAATAGAGCGACAATTTAAAAAAAAAAAAAAAAAAAAAAAAAGAAAAGAAGAATAAATTTCCCTTAAAAATATATAAAAACAATTTTTTTCCCTCAGTTTAGGCCGATACGTATTCTTCTACATATTTTTTTGAAAAAAGAAAAGTCGCAATAAGAGTTTGATTGGTTTGCGGAAAAATTATAGCGTCTACAAAATAGGGGCATTTTTATTAATATATATTTTTTTTTTTACTAGCAATGGCGGCGATCAGCGGTACTGCGACCTTATGGCGGACACTTTTGACACGTTTTTGGGACCATTGGCATTTTTATAGCGGTCAGTGCTATAAAAATGCATTGATTACTGTAAAAATGACACTGGCAAGGAAGGGGCGAGGAAGGGGTTAATTATGTTCCCTAGTGTTCTAACTGAAGGGGGGGTGGGAATGACTAGGGGAAAAGACAGATCACTGTTCATACATTGTATGAACAGACAATTAGGGCTGCAACTAACGATTATTTTCATAATCGATTAGTTGGCCGATTATTGTTTCGATTAATCGGATAATGGCCTTAAAAAAAAAAAAAAGTTTGGGCCAATTTGTTGTTGGGCAGAATACAAAACACAAATTGCCGCAAAAACACATTACACGCTTTTCTGCAGCTTCTCCATTGAAATATATTGAACAAAAAATAAATAAAAAATAGCACCGTTTTGCGTTAAAAAGTCCTTGCCCTTTCCAAATACGCAGCAGCTGAAAAAAAACGCGTGAACGCGTCCCATAGGAAAACATGTAAATGAACTGTAGTGTGTTTCTGCAAAAAGCACCAAAAAACAGAGGTGTGACCCCGGCCTGAGATGTTTAGTAACATAATGGGGTTAAAAAAACAAAAAAAATTTTTAACCCCATTATGTTACTGGCCGATTAATCGATTATGAAATTAATCGATTACAATTTTCATAATCGATTCGTTGTTTCGGCCCTACAGACGATCAGTCATTTCTCCCCCTGACAGGACCGGGAGCTGTGCGTTTACACACACAGCTCCCGGTTCTCGCTCTGCAACGAGCGATCGCGCATGCCCGGTGGTGATCGCGACATGACGTATTGCTACGTGATCTCGCGCAGCTGAGCCGACCTGCGGCTGGTCGGCTAGTGGTTAATAAAGGCATTGATTTTGAGTGCGGCTGTCCAGAATTTTCTCCTCACCCAATTGCCTGCATCTGCTGTTCCTATTCTGAGGAGAGTTACATTTCCAGACACACTTCCTAGAGCGGCATCCTTCTTCCCTTTGCTCCTGGACTTTGTAAAAACGCAGTCAGGTTCATTTTAAACTATAAATACAACATAGCGTTGGTTTCTACAATAAAAAAAAACTAAAAACACACACACACACACACACACACACACACACACACACACACACACACACTTTCTCCCACAGCAGATTAAAAGTGTGGTGGGTGCAATAGGTTGTTCTGGACCAAACAAGAGGCTTGTCTTTCAAATACTTCCATACAATCGAGTCCATTTTATATAAATACACTTTTGGAGGATCATCATAAGAACCTACCCTTCTCCTTTCTCGCCTGCTCAGCACCTGCCCATGTAACAGCCTCCAAACGATTCGAGCCGCCGTTTGGGTGTCAATCCAGAGCAGTCGGAAGCCATGATAAAAGTGTTTAATTTCATCCACCACCCTCTGGCCCAATGACTTGCGCACGATTTGCGGAGCTTTTTCTGGCTCTGTGGTAGGAGGTGTTGGGGTAGGAGGATCCGGCGGAGGTAAATTCTGGAGTCGTAACACAGATGTGTGGTAATTCCGGTCACATGTGGAGAGGTAGGGCAAAGGGAAGGACGCCCGGCAGCTTGATATGGGAGGTAACCAGCTATTTTGGTTGAAGGATATGGAGGTGTAGAGAGGGCAGCATTTCTTCTGCAATACAAGACAGGAGACCCTGTGGAATTAAAAAGGAGACCAATGAGATTGTTTATAGTGTAGGGCTCATCAATAAATAAGGAATATATGATCTCATCAATAAATAAGGAATATATGATCTGAAGTAGCAGAATTCAGAACGTTTTTTCAACAAATAGTCAAATCACCATAGCCAGCTCCGTCCCGTCACTATTTCTATTCTATCCTCTATAGCAGGGATATGCAATTAGCGGACCTCCAGCTGTTGCAGAACTACAAGTCCCATGAGGCATAGCAATTCTCTGACAGCCACAAGCATGACACCCAGAGGCATGATGGGACTTGTAGTTTTGCAACAGCTGGAGGTCCGCCAATTTCTTATCCCTGCTCTATAGCATGGGTCTTCAAACTATGGCCCTCCAGTTGTTCAGGAACTACAATTCTCATCATGCCTAGTCATGTCTGTGAATGTCAGTGTGTTACAATGCCTCATGGGATGTGTAGTTCTACAACAGCTGGAGGGCCGTAGTTTGAGGATCCCTGCTCTATAGTTTCTTCTTGCAATAGCAAAGCAAAATATGGAAAAAATTGCCATAAAAGATGGAAGCAGCCTCTGATCTCCTGCCAAGGAAACCCCTCAGAATCCTCACAGGAAAATAATTGGATGTCATGCCACTGTCCACCAATAGCAAGTTACTTAGGTTTTGGACTAGTGGATGAGTGTAGACAAGTGTAAACATATCACTGTACCAGATAGAGCATTTAGGCTGCTTTCACACTGGGGCGGGCGGGTGCCGACGGAAAAACGCTGCTAGTTTTATCAGTGCTTTACCGTCATTTTAGCAGCGCTATTCGGCCACTAGTGGGACTCTTTTAACCCCCACTAGCGGCCGAATAAAGGGTTAAATGCGCCCGTGTAGTGCTGCTGGCGCTTTGGCAGCGGTGCCCATTTATTTCAACGGTGCATACACCGCTCCTTCACTGCCCCAAAGATGCTGCTCACAGGACATATTTTAAAGTCCTGCCAGCGCAGCACCCCAGTGTGAGAGCACTCTGGCTTTTACACTGGGGATGCAGGGGAGCCGTTTTTCATGCGCTTTTTTTTTTTGTCCAAAAGCACCTGAAAAAATGTGCAGTGTGGAAGGGGTAAGTTGTTGTAAAGGCAGAAGTTTTTTTACCTAGTCCATTGACATTTCCTGTAATTTGATAACCGTCTTCCCATACGGGAGGTATAAGCAGACAGATGTATTGAAAGTCTGCAGGAGCTTGACATTGCACCCATGATATGCTGACTGCGGGTGAAATGTGCTGTAAGCTCATAATAAAGATAAGAATGCATCCTTTTTACATGGCAAAAAATAAATAAAAAAAATAGCATTTCTTTTTTAAGTACTTATACTTGGCCTTTAAAATTAGATCGAACAGTTGAGCCCATGATTTAAAAATAGATCCAACAGTTGAAACCAGGATTAAAAAAAAAAAAAAAAAAAAAAACTGTTGAACCATGGATTTAAAGCGGGGGTTCACCCCCAAAAAATGTTTTAACATTACATTCAGCCAAGTTGTCATAATGAAAATCGGCTGTTTTTTTTACTTTATCCCCGTACATACCGTATTTTCACCGGAGCTTCCGGGTATGTCTCTTCTGCGGGACTGGGCGTTCCCATCTGATTGACAGGCTTCCGACCGTCGCATACAGCACATCACGAGTTGCTGAAAGAAGCCGAACGTCGCTGCGGCTGCGACGTTCGGCTTCTTTCGGCAACTCATGACGCGCAGTATGCGACGGTGGGAAGCCTGTCAATCAATTAGGAACGCCCAGTCCCGCAGAAGACATACCCGTAAGCGGCGGTGAAAATACGGTATGTACGGGAAAAAAAAAACAAAAAAAAAAACAGCCGATTGTCATTATGACAACTCGGCTGAATGTAATGTTAAACAATTTATTTTTTGGGTGAACCTCCACTTTAAAAATAGATCACACAGTTGAGCCCAGGATTTTAACCACTTGCTTACTGGGCATTTAAACCTTCCTTCTGCCCAGACCAGTTTTCAGCGCTAATGCACTTTGAATGACAACTGCGCAGTCATACAACACTGTACCCAAATTACATTTTTATACTTTTTCCCCATAAATAGATCTTTCTTTTAGTGGTATTTGATCATCTTTGCATTTTTCTTTTTTTTTTTTACAAAAAATAAGACTGAATAAAAACAAAAACATTTTTTTTATATTTTGTTATAAAATTTTGCAAACAGGTAATTTTTCTCCTTCATTCATGTATGCTGATGAGGCTGCACTGATGGACACCGATGGGCTGCAAGGGTGGGCACCGATAGGTGACACTGAGAGGTGGCACTGGTGGGTACTGAGAAGTGGCACTGGTAGGTTACACTGCTAGGCGGCACTGATTGGTACCACTCGTGGGCATTGATAGGTGGCACTGGCGGGCACAGATGAAGCAAATGTGCCTCCTCCCTCTTCGGGACCATTGTCCCTTGCACATAAGCTGGTGATCAGCTGTCAGCGCGAAAAAAAAAAAATATATATATATATATATATATATATATATATATATATATATATATATATATATATATATATATATATATATATATATATATATATTAATATATATATATTATATATAAATATATATATATATATATATTACAGAGCTTTTGTTTACATCACATGATCAGCTGTCATTGGCTGACAGTCTGTGATCACCCGAGTCTCAGTGATCACAGCTGGACGTCTATTGACGGTCTCCCGGAAATTCAGGTCCGCGCTGTAGCCATCATTCAGCTATAGCATGGGTGCCAAGTGGTTAAAGTAGATTTAATTAAAGGAGTTGAGCGCAGACGTTATCTATTATAACCTGGAATATTACAAGGCATATGAAAAAAAAAACAAAAAAAAACACGACATTAACCTTTTTCCCTAAAATGATAAGGGTGTTATTTTATGTGCCCATGTTGTATACAAATAGAGCCTAGCAGAGTTCAGCATTCTTTGTTATACTTTCAGTATAGCCCAGAAACAGTTCTTCCCCTGAATTGCCTTCATCAGCTTCTTCCTCCTAAAAGGAGCCATCTATGTTCAGAACCAGGATCAGCATCCACCTCCTGCTCTTTGATGCTGGTTCAGAGACATCATTTTGTAAATGCTGGTACCTGTGCAACCACTTGTCGCCTGGGGCAATTTTTACATTTTTCACATACATGTTATTGCAATTTTTAGGTCACGTGATATTTGTGCAAATTTTCAGAGAAAAAAATAAATACACTTAAAGCGGGGGTTCACCCTTAGAGGGCAATTTTCCCCCTTAGATTCCTGCTCGTTTTTACTAGGGGAATCGGCTATTTATTTTAAAATATGTGCAGTACTTACCCGTTTACGAGATGCATCTTCTCCGTCGCTTCCGGGTATGGGCTTCGGGAATGGGCGTTCCTTCTTGATTGACAGGCTTCCGAGAGGCTTCCGACGGTCGCATCCATCGCGTCACGATTTTCCGAAAGAAGCCGAACGTCGGTGCGCAGGCGCAGTATAGAGCCGCACCGACGTTCGGCTTCTTTCGGCTACGAGTGACGCGACGGATGCGACCGTCGGAAGCCTCTCGGAAGGCTGTCACTCAAGAAGGAACGCCCGCTCCCGAAGACCCATACCCGGAAGTGACGGAAGAAGATGCAGCTCGAAAACGGGTAAGTACTGCTCATATTTTAATACAAATAGCCGATTCCCCTAGACCGAACGAGCAGGAAGGGGATAAAAATTTTTTTTTTACAAATGGGTGAACTCCCGCTTTAACAACACTCCTTGTGATAGCTTTGGGCAGGAAAATGTACTCTATTAGATCCCTGATCCCTTCTCTGCCCTCCAAGCCGTCTGATTTTCTGGCTGTACTTCCCAGTGAAAGACAGCGCTAAACTAGCAGTGATAATATCCTCGTCGCTTCAGGCTTCATTCACATATACACATAATATTCAAGCAGCAAGCAATTAAAAGGGGAACTTTAGTCTCCCTTCATTTGGCTCCCATCATGCCCCCTTTCTGGTGCATGTGCAGATGTGCCAAGGGGCTCTGCCTGGCCTTTAGGCCCTGGCAGAGCCCTTTGTCACATCTTCGCAAGCGCTGGGAATTTTACGCACATGCGCAGACAATGCAAGTTTGGGACATTCATGACAGCCCCATCTTTGTGCATGCGTGGGAGCCTGTGCCAGTGCGCAAATGTGCTTCAGGGCTCTGCAATGACCCAAGAGGAGGGGGGGGCAAAATTAAAGTCAATTAAGAATGAAGCTTTCCCTTAGGCCCCTTTCACATTGGGCAGTGGAGGTGCGGTGACAGTATAGCAGCGCTATTTTTAGCGCCGATATACTGTCGTATTTGATAGAGAAAATTCCTGGACTGCCGCACTCCTTGAAACGATATCTTTATTCAGCAAAAAAAATTCAAAAAACACAAAACAACCAAAAACAGTGCAGTCAAATTGGCTACGACTAAGCATCGAAAGATGTGAAACATGTCAGCCACCCTTTTCCTTTTGTCCACCTGTCCTTTTTGACTGCACTGTTATTGGTTGTTTTGTGTTTTTGAATTTTTTTTGCTGAATAAAGACATTGTTTCAAGGAGTGCGGCAGTCCAGGAATTTTCTCTATCTAATGCACCTGTGCACAGCCAGCACCCTTTTTGGTTCAGTGGGACGGAAGCATAGCAGAGGGATCAGCAGTTTTCAGAGCGGTATTTTCTTTCACTTTATATACCGTCGTATTTACCGCGATATTCGGGCACTAGCGGTGCGGTTTTAACCCCCGCTAGTGGCCGAAAAAGGGTTAATACCTCCCGCAAGGCGCATTGCGGACGGTATTACCGCGGTTTTCCATTGATTTCAATGGGAAGGCGCGGTATAGGAGCGGTAAACACCCCGCTCCTATACCGCTCCAAATATGCGGCTAGCAGGACTTTTGGAGCGTCCTGCTAGCGCACCGCTTCAGTGTGAAAGCCTTCGGGCTTTCACATTGAAGCCTGCAGGGAATGATTTTTTCATGCGGTATAGCAGCGCATATTTTAGCGCTGTACCGCATGAAACGCCTCAATGTGAAAGGGGCCTTAAAGCGGTGGTTCCCCCTTAAAAACAACTTTTTTTTATTCCACTGCCCCCCCACATTACAATCGAATTAAGGCTCTTATTATTTTTTTGCTGCTGTACATACCTTGATACAGCATCTTCACCCGTGCATCCGGGTTGCGAGTCCCGCAGGAGTGGGCGTTCCTCACATGCTGTTGATTGACGTTTTGCCCAAAAACGAGCTCTCCCCCTGTCGCGTAAACCGCGTCACGATTGGCGAAAGGAGCCGAACGGCGATGCGCAGTATAGCACCGACTCGCCGTTCGGCTCCTTTCGCGTGACGCGGCTTACGCGACAGGGGAGAGCTCGTTTTTGGGCAAAACGTCAATCAACAGCCTGTGAGGAACGCCCACTCCCCCGGGACTCGCAACCCGGATGCACGGGTGAAGATGCTGTATCAAGGTATGTACAGCAGCAAAAAAATAATAAGAGCCTTAATTCGATTGTAATGTGGGGGGGCAGTGGAATAAAAAAAAGTTGTTTTTAAGGGGGAACCACCGCTTTAAGCTTTTTGGAAAAATGCTACTGCTGTTGTTTATAGTGCATTGAACATTTATGCACACTTGTAAAGTTAGTGAAAGGTCCACTTTAGGTTTAAAAATATTGCTATATTTATAACGTTTCTTTTTTTTTATAGCTTACCGAGATCGGAGAGCAGGTAAAACAACACTGCAAGTGTAAGTTGCCATGTCTTCTGAAAGCACCTTAAAAGCTGCAAAGACAAAAAAAAAAATAAGTAATTTTTTAGTTCCACCCTATAAATTACTACATAATTCACACTTTTGTGACATCCCTTTATATACAAATTATTATATTGAGATTTTAGGTGGAAAGTAGTGGCCAGACCTGTGGGAGGGACCATACAAAGCACTGGGAGCCTAACACATAAAAACTAAAATAATAAAAAAAGTGTACAACAGGTTCATTTCTTACAATCAATTGAACGGATGTTTGGAATGTCAAAAAAAAAAAAAGAAAAAATAAGAAAAACGTTAAAAGCAGAGCCTAGGACCACCTTCAAAAATCCATTGATGGTCACCTAAATCATTCCTACTTACTCGGACCTGAACACAGGACCGATTACAGAACATTTCCATTATAATTTATAGAACGAGAATATTATAACTAACCTTACATGGCCAGTGTAAATAATCAGAACACGATCACAACAATTACAATCTCTACAGATATCGACTTTTTAACAAACTAAACAAATCCCAAAAAACGCGCTATTAAGCCCAAATTTGCTGAGATTTATTTATAGATTTCGGTGGTAACCATTATCCTTGGTGATGTCCCCTATGTCACACTTTGTCTTCCAAATTTTTTTATCAATTTGTCCCCAATGAATGCAATTAAAACACCATTCTATTACACACCCTTGAAGCACATAATAGTACTTTTAACATAGCATGGTAATAATTGAACAATATCAGTTTTATTACACTCCATAAACCCTGATCACAACACCATAAAGGCTGCACCATGACCTGACCATTGGACAGGATAAAACAATCCTATTATGTTCTATAGAGACACTGAAAATGAAAACCACAGGATATAATCATAATACAATTCTATTATACTTTATACAGACATACGTGTTACATCCAGTATGACCACCATGTAGGTCAGTATACAGTATAATAGAATTGTATTATGATTATATCCTGTGGTTCTCAAGGTTGAGAAAAGGCTGGTATAGAATATAATACATTTGTATTATGATCATGTACTATACATGATCATAATACAAATTTATTATACTCTATACCAGCCTTTTCTCAACCTTTTTAAACATGGAAGAACCCCTGCTAATAATTACTGGTACATTAGCATGATGGATAGAGGGAAGAATGCTCCTTACATTTGTGGTTAATGGAAATATTCCCCTCTTACAGTGAATCTAAATGTCACCCCCCTTTTAAAATAACAAACATGTTATACTTACCTGCTCTGTGCAATGGTTTTGCACAGAGCAGCCCTGATCCTCTTCTTTTCGGGAAACCTCGCCGGTGCTCCTGGCTCCTCCTCCCTTCTGAGAACCCCCATAGCAAGTCGATTGCTATGGAGGCTCACATGTGGACACACTCCTGAGCCTCGCTGTATGCATCCATTGACACAGACAGCATGACTTGGCCTACTCCCTTGTCACCTGCTGTGATTGAGAGCAGCAGGTGCCAATGGCTCCTGCCACTGTCTCTGAGCCAATAAAAGGGAGAGAGCAGAGAGCCTCTGTCCTCGTGCACATCGCTGGATCGGGATCAGGCAAGTATAGAAGAGGCAGGGGGGGGGGGGGAATTACCTGGAAGGCAGAAATGGCTCAGTGTTCAAGAAACCCATAGAAACATCTTAAAAGGGTTGTAAGGTGAAAAACCCTTTTGTGCTGCAGCAACCCCACCCCCCATTCTGTGTGTCAATGGACGCAGTAGCAGGGCTTTTGGCAATATAGTATTGTATATAAGTGTTTTCCAATAACATGTCTGATTCCGCAGGTCCGATCGGGATCCCCCCGCTACATGCGGCGGTCGGATTCCCTCGGGGAGCGATCCGGGACGACGGCGCTATTAGTTTATAGCCGCTCCGTCGCGATCGCTCCCCAGAGCTGAAGAACGGGGAGAGCCGTATGTAAACACGGCTTCCCCGTGCTTCACTGTGGCGCTGCATCGATCGAGTGATCCCTTTTATAGGGAGACTCGATCGATGACGTCAGTCCTACAGCCACACCCCCCTACAGTTGTAAACACACACTAGGTGAACACTAAATCCTACAGCGCCCCCTGTGTTTAACTCCCAAACTGCAACTGTCATTTTCACAATAAACAATGCAATTTAAATGCATTTTTTGCTGTGAAAATGACAATAGTCCCAAAAATGTGTCAAAATTGTCCGAAGTGTCCGCCATAATGTCGCAGTAACAAAAAAAAAAAAAAAAAATCGCTGATCGCCACCATTAGTAGTAAAAAAAATAAAAAAATAATAAAAATGCAATAAAACTATCCCCTATTTTGTAAACGCTATAAATTTTGCGCAAACCAATCGATAAACGCTTATTGCGATTTTTTTTACCAAAAATAGGTAGAAGAATACTTATCGGCCTAAACTGAGGAAATTTTTTGTTTATATATATATATATATATATATATATATATATATATATATATATATATATATATATATTTTTGGGGGATATTTATTATAGCAAAAAGTAAAAAATATTGCATTTTTTTCAAAATTGTCGCTCTATTTTTGTTTATATCGCAAAAAATAAAAAACGCAGAGGTGATCAAATACCACCAAAAGAAAGCTCTATTTGTGGGGAAAAAAGGACGCCAATTTTGTTTGGGAGCCACGTCGCACGACCGCGCAATTGTCTGTTAAAGCAACGCAGTGCCGAATTGTGGTTAAGCTTCAACAATAAATTGATAGAAAACAGCATTTTTGATTGCACACCATTGGGTAATAGAAGTCAGCACAACTTCCCCTCATTTACTAACTTCTGGAGCAACTGCACTTGCAAAAGTGGAAGGTGGGGGGGGGGGGGGGGTTGACGTCATGATCTCCACTTCGTCCAGAGAACACTTTACATTTATTGAGATAAAGCAAAGTGTTCTCTGAATGGTACCTGTGCCAAGTGAGTGACCTCCTGTATTCACAATGCAGGGCAGCCGCTTGGCATGGAGTAGTGATATCCAATACAGTGATTTCCAGCTTCCAGGGGGATTCCACAGGTATAGCACATACATACTTACATTAATACAGGCTGGAACAATATAACTATGGAAAAATTGTCATTACCTAAAGTGGGAGGGGGGGGGATTGCAAACAGACTGTGCAGAGCGTCCGACCTCCTGTGTTCAGGATGAATCAGTCTGGTCACTCAGCACAGGATCTGGAAGCCAGTCACTGGGTAAGGATGAGCTCCGACGTGATTGCACTGCCCACATGCAGAGACCGCCAGGAAGTCGGCACTGCGCTAATCACAGGCAGGGAGACATTTCCTAAACTCTGCAGCCGTGCATCGAGACAATGTCTCCCTGCCTGTGATTAGCGCAGTGCCGACTTCCTGGCCGGGGCTCTGCACGTGGGCTGTGCGATCACGCCGAAGCTCATCCTTAGTCACTGGAGTAATGATGTCTGCTTTAGTGATTTCCAGCGGTATTGCTCAGGTATGATCTATACATCGAAACATTGATCCAAGCTGGTCCAATACATTGCCGGACTGGCCTACCGGGATATTGGGAAAATTCCCGGTAGGCCGGCTGCTGTGAGGGCAGCGGCGCCTGAAAAAAATATGGCTGCGGCCGGGCTGACTTGCAACTGTGCATGCGCCAGCTCAGTTCCGAAGCTAGCCGTGCTCGGGAAAACCCGTACACGCTCCGCAACTTCCGGAAAGGCAGGCGCATGTGCAGTGACACGATGCCGGTGAGATTTTTAAAAATAAAGCAGTACCGCGCTGCTCAGTGAGTTCTCATCTGGAGCGCGTGTGCCTCTTCCTATGCCCCCCCCCCAGGCTGACCTGCTGTGCACCCCCCCACAGCCTCCGACCTCCTGCCCCCCCCTGCAGCCTCTGACCTCCTCCTGTCCACCCCCACGCAGCCTCTGACCTCCTGTCCACCACCCCCACGCAGCCTCTGACCTCCCCCGTACCATCCGCAGCCTCGGACCTCCCCCATAACATCCGCAGCCTCGGACCTCCCCCGTACCACCCGCAGCCTCGGACCTCCCCCGTAACATCCGCAGCCTCGGACCTCCCCCATACCATCCGCAGCCTCTGACCTCCCCCGTACCATCCGCAGCCTCGGACCTCCCCCGTACCATCCGCAGCCTCGGACCTCCCCCGTACCATCCGCAGCCTCGGACCTCCCCCGTACCATCCGCAGCCTCGGACCTCCCCCGTACCATCCGCAGCCTCGGACCTCCCCCGTACCATCCGCAGCCTCGGACCTCCCCCGTACCATCCGCAGCCTCGGACCTCCCCCGTACCATCCGCAGCCTCTGACCTCCCCCGTACCATCCGCAGCCTCTGACCTCCCCCGTACCATCCGCAGCCTCTGACCTCCCCCGTACCATCCGCAGCCTCTGACCTCCCCCGTACCACCCGCAGCCTCTGACCTCCCCCGTACCACCCGCAGCCTCTGACCTCCCCCGTACCATCCGCAGCCTCTGACCTCCCCCGTACCATCCGCAGCCTCTGACCTCCCCCGTACCACCCGCAGCCTCTGACCTCCCCCGTACCATCCGCAGCCTCTGACCTCCCCCGTACCACCCGCAGCCTCTGACCTCCCCCGTACCACCCGCAGCCTCTGACCTCCCCCGTACCATCTGCAGCCTCTGACCTCCCCCGTACCATCCGCAGCCTCTGACCTCCCCCGTACCATCCGCAGCCTCTGACCTCCCCCGTACCACCCGCAGCCTCTGACCTCCCCCGTACCATCCGCAGCCTCTGACCTCTCATGTACCATCCGCAGCCTCTGACCTCTCCTGTACCATCCGCAGCCTCGGACCTCCCCTGTACCATCCGCAGCCTCGGACCTCCCCTGTACCATCCGCAGCCTCGGACCTCCCCTGTACCATCCGCAGCCTCGGACCTCCCGCGTACCATCCGCAGCCTCTGACCATCTCTTGAGGAGTCAAGAATGGGAGCGCCGCCAGGATGGGGGTCATGGGAGAAGTCAGACATGTATGGACTGTGGAGAGGAGACTACAGGAAAACCAGAGCCACTAAGCTGGAGCCGACTGACTGATCCCTGCACAGTGCACCTGAGAGGAGGTCAGTGACAGTGCCACCAGGTCAGTCTAAGGGGGGGGGGGGGTCACTGATATAAAGGTTCCCCCTTATATTAGTAAACCCATTTACTTTAGTGTTTTCTTTCTGCAGAAGGTAGTCTCTGGCCAGCAGACTCCTCCCTGCATTCCCAGAGTTCCCCTTTACATCATAGTCTACAGGATTCCATCTTACAGTGCAAGCGGGATCACTGATGTAAAGGGGAATGCAGTGGACTGATATAGGGGGGTCTCTGGTCACCAGTGCCCACCCCCCCCCCCCCCCCCTTATATCAGAGTTCCCACTTAGATCACGATCTGCAATGTTCTCCTTTATGTCAGAGTTCCCTTGCACTGTAAAGGGGAACACTGCAGACTCCTGATGTAAGGGGGAACACTGTGCTGGGTAATATTAATCTGACCTTCATGTAAATGGATAAATATGTTTTTTTTTTTAACTTTTGTTTAAAGTAAACACATTGCTAATAGCTTTAGCTACGTGTTTTTAGCTTAAACATTGACATTGGCACTGAAAACTGCAATTTTAGGCACATTTGTTTTGCAGTACTTCATTAAAAGGCAACAATAATAAGTGGCTGTAAAGAGGCTGCAGGGGATTAGCAGCACCAAGACATAACAAAGGATAAAACAAAGGAAAGCTACATTGTATAAAATAAAACCAGAAGGTGATTGTTTATAATGCTGATAAGAAAGGAAGCCTGCAGTGATGATGGGAAGTACAGATCATTGAGATCTATGGAGATCAGAGTAACTCTGGCTGCCCATAGAGGTGTATAGAGGGGTGAGCCCACTATGGGGGTCCCTGCCAGCCTCCAGATACAACCCCCAGCACGCTCTGGCAGCCAGACACTGAAGGACATGCTGAGCCTTCTAGTCCCCCAGCAGCCTCTGTGTATGCCCGGATGGTAGAATATCAGATCAGTCATTACGATCCCTGCTCTCTCCATACTCACCAGGGTCTTCTATCCTCTTCCTGCCTGGGCCACAAGCATCAACAAACAAGTCACCGGCAGACCCAGCTCAGCCAATCACAGCAGAAGAAGCTGCTACCCTGCCTCTTCCTACACCAATCGCGAGGCACGTGGGCGGGGCATTTCTTCCATTGGTTCCACACATAGGAGGCGGTGGGAGGGACGAGACGGACTCCAAAAACCCACAACTGCCCCGGCTTCAGCGCTGCATCTGCGCATGCGCCCTGGGAGGCAGCATGCCCCGCCTTAGCTTCTCCCTGTCTGTGGGTTATTATAGTAACCAGTAATAATGGCTACAGATTGAAAACCTTCAGCGTTTTTTTTAGTTTATCCACTTCAGCTGCAGTCCATTTCTGTAACAATCAGTATTTTTTGCTGGAAAAATGTCTAAGAACCCAAAAACATAAAAATAATATATATATATATATATATATATATATATATATTTTTTTTTTTTTTTAAAGGGTCCTGAAGAATAAATTGGTGGGTTTTTCAATTTTTTTTATGTATTTGGTATTTGCACAGCGTTTTTTTTAAATGCAATTTATGGAGAAAAATAAAAAAAATTGAATGTTAATGTGAAAAACACAATACATACACATTTTTTTTTTCCTGTAAAATTTAATAGATGACGCCAAGTGAATAGGTACCAAACATGTTATGTTTGAAAATTAGGCACATCGGTGCAACAGCGTCGAATGATGTAAATTTTACTATCCATAGGGCGTTTTTACCATCCACTTTAAAAGCCTTTACAGGTTGCCACTTTAGATTTAGGCTCCATTCACATCTCCACGTTCCGATTCGCGGGATGGAATCGGCATTATTGTGCTCCCGAATTCGCAATAGTGGCAAATCGTGGGATGCCCGTGTGTCCCTGGAGCGTTGCCTCGCGATTCCAATAGCGCCCCAAACGCTGCACGATTTTCCCACAATTCGTTGGGCGACAATTGCGGTAAAAACAATTGCGGTAAAAACACCTGAACAGAATCACGGGAAGCCTGTCGCCCAAAAGAGGTACAGGAGCTTATTTTTGGCGATGGGCGTCCCCATACGCGGAGATGTGAACAGAGCCCTAGGGTCCTTTTGCACAGGCGCTCCGTATGTCTGTTTTTACTCCATTCGTTGGCGGATGAAAAATGGAAATACATGTATGTCTATGGGCTAGCGGACATTAGCGGATGAAAATTCGCTGACATTCGCCTCCGTTAAGGTTTTTTTTTAGACGAAAACCCTATTTTTTTCTCAATAGAGTTTCTTATTTTTCAACAGATGCATGTAATGTTGTGTCGCTCATGTGTAAGATGAAGCACATGACGTCATGCGCTTTATTTTACGCACGCGCAGTATCAAGGTGTTTTTAAAAATTGTGATTCTGGAATGGTGACCCAAGCAGCACAGAGGAAGGACAAAATAGGCAAATAGGAAAATAAATCACAAATATAAATAAGAAGTATGATTGTCCTTTTTAATAGTGCAGTCTGGTGTCAGTCTGTTAGCTTGGGGAAGGCATGGGAGGGAGGAGCAGGGGAGTACCTTGCCATTCTGGCGCCACTGCCTGCGGTACATTGCAAGCAGCTAGTCGGCAAGCAGTTAAAGGGGTTGTAGAGGTACAATTTTTTTTTCCTAAATAGCTTCCTTTACCTTAGTGCAGTTCTCCTTCACTTACCTCATCCTTCCATTTTGCTTTAAAATGTCCGTATTTCTTCTGAGAAATCCTCACTTCTCGTTCTTCTGTCTGTAACTACACACCGTAATGCAAGGCTTTCTCCCTGGTGTGGAGTGTCGTGCTCGCCCCCTCCCTTGAACTATAGGAGAGTCAGGACGCCCACTAACACACACAGCTCCTTTCTCTATCTGCAACGTAGAGAGCGTCCTGACTCTCCTGTAGTCCAAGGGAGGGGGCGAGCATGACACTCCACACCAGGGAGAAAGCCTTTCATTACTGTGTGGAGTTACAGACAGAAGAGCAGGAAGTGAGGATTTCTCAGAAGAAATAAGGACATTTAAAAGCAAAATGGAAGGATGAGGTAAGTGAAGGAGGACTGCACTAAGGTAAAGGAAGTTATTTAGGGAAAAACATTGTACCTTTACAACCCCTTTAATATGTTGTGTTGACATTCTGCTGCCAGCGGGGAATCCCCGCTGACAACTCAGATAAGTCACTGGGTGCCGGAGTTCTATCAATATGCGTCCCCTATCAGATAGTGCCCGGCCTAGACTGCGTATGCGCAATCGGAGATCACGGAAATCTCAGAGAATGAACATCTGATCCATCACCTGTAGTTGGAGCATGCGCAATTAACGCGCCGCTCGCTCTATCAGATGGGGGACCCATCTCGATAGAACAGTGCTGCCCGTGCTCACTCAATACAGCAAGGAGCGGATGGTTTTATCAAAGGGGCAGATATGATTAGAAGAGGCCGCCCTTTGAAAAAAACATACGCCCCTTGCTGTATTGAGTGAGCACGGCCAGCGCTGTTCTATCGAGATCGGTCCCCCATCTGATAGAGCGAGCGGCGTGGACAATGGCGGTGCGTCCATAGAGGGCGCAGGAGCGCCGCCCCCTCTCGCTCCTGCACCGCCACTGAAATACAATACATGGATTCATGCATTGTCGCTGCCGCTCACTATTCAGATGGCCGTCCCCCTGGTGACCGCCGGCCATCTGAACGGCAGCTGGTTGGCTTTGGAAGTGGCTATCAGAGCCAGCGGACAGACAGAACGTGTAAAAGGGACCTAATGGGTCATACATGCCATCAGAAAATCTTACGAAAATTACTACTTTTGAAACAATCGTACAATAAACTGATTGTTAGTACACAGCTTTCGAGATCCGATCATGACAGTTCATCCGATATTATCCAATAGGACAAGCACGAAAATCTTTCTCGTACAATACCAGATCGTACGATTTTCGTTTTTATCAGTACAGTTGTCGTTCTAAAATACAATACAAATGCACTACAACACATGACATCACTTCCAAATGTTTATTCTGTCGTACGAGAATTTTCATCATTTTACTAAACTCTTTATTTTCGATATTATTATTATTATTATACAGGATTTATATAGCGCCAAAAGTTTACGCAGCGCTTTACAATATAAAAGGAAGACAATATAGTTATAATACAATAAAATACAAGAGGATTAAGAGGGCCCTGCTCAGAAGAGCTTGCAATCTAATAGATATTAGACAAATTCGTTTAGTTTCTAATTCGTTTTTTAACGAAAATTTGGAAATTCGTTAATTCCGAATTTTCGTATTAACTAATTTTTTATTTCCGAATTTTCGGACTTCCGAATATCCGAATTTTTTCATTTCCGAATTTTAAATTTCCGAATTTTAAATTTCCGAATTTTAAATTTCCGAATTTTCGTATTTGCGAATGTTTTCGTTTCTGAATTTTCGTATTTCTGAATTTCAGATTTTCGGAAATTCGGAAATACGAACATTTTTCGTTTTTAATTCTCACATTTTAGAAATTTCGAATTTTTCATTTTTTATTTTCGAATTTCGAATTTTCAAATTTCGAATATTCAAATTTTCGAATTTTTTTATTTTCGAATTTTCAAATTTTTCATTTTCGAATTTTCAAATTTCGAATTTTTCAATTTTCGAAAATTCAAATTTTTTATTTTTCGAATTTTCGAATTTTTCATTTTCGAATTTTCAAATTGCGAATATTCGAATTTTCAAATTGCGAATATTCGAATTTTCAAATTTTTTCTTTTTCGCATTTTCGAATATTCGAATTTTCAAATTTTTCAATTTCAAATTTTCAAATTTTTCATTTTTGAATTTTTGACATTTTTAAAATTTTCGAAATTTAGATTTTTCGAGTTTTCGAAATTTAGATTTTTCGAATTTTCGAAATTTAGATTTTTCGAAATTTAGGTTTTTCGAATTTTCGAAATTTAGGTTTTTCAAATTTTCGAAATTTCTAATTTTCGAATTTTTCGTACACCCTTTGGTTCAGAATATTTTTTTTCTTGTTTTCCTCCTCTAATACCTAGGTGCGTCTTGTGGTCAGGTACAACTTATAGAGCGAAAAAAACGGTAATCAAACTATTTCCCTTACTAAGAAATGTGGCTGCTATGGGAGCTATACAGTATACAGCGCTGTACTCTGGCAGTTTTATGGAGCCTTCCTATCCTTTTCCCACAATCGAATGGTACTGAGTGCTGCTCAACCATTCACAAGATGCCTTGCATTTTATCAATAAGCTTGGGGAGATTGTGACCTCATCAGCCCGCCTCTCTACCTCAGCCAATCAGATTAAGAACTTTTTTATTTATTTTTTTATATATTTTTTATTTTTTATCAAACACAAGTACAAAGCTTCCTTGGAATGACTGAGCAGTGTCATAGGAAAAAAAAATACAAAGCATCCTTGGAATGACTGAGCAGTGCTCAGCTTGACTCGATTTTGTTCCAGGAACGGGACAGGAAGTCCTCATACCTTTGCCAAAACATATACGTCTATTGTACGTAACTGATACTTCATATTGTTTATACAGCGCTGACAGCAGCTGCATTTCTTAGTGTGGGAAAGAAACTGTGTAGGCCAGATTGGCCCAAACAAACTATATAATGTAACACAAAACCTGAAGATAGTATTTTATTATTTAATTTATATAAGGTGATAGTTACAGTACACCTACTTGAGTCTTCCCATAATGCTTTGAGATTTATTCAGACCTTTTAGGGCTCCACACCCCTCTCTAGGACCCTATGGCTGAATCGTATACTTTTAAAATTTAATTATAATTAAAATAAAATGAATTGCTTCATTTTCTTTCATTAGGATTTAATTTTTATTTCAGAGTTCCTGGTGGCACAGCAAAGAGACATACAAAGGAAAAATACTTAAAGTGGTATTAAACCCAAGAACAACATTTTATTACATTGTAGCTCATCAACTCTTATCACGATCGGAATTTCCGATGGAAAAGGTCAGATGGAATTTTTTCATCGGATATTCCGTCCGTGTGTGTGCCCCATCGGAAATTCCGAAGGACTAATGCGGACACACGGTCGTTTTTCAGCATGAAAAAAAACGACGTTTTTAAAAACGTCATTTAAAATGATCGTGTGTGGGCTTCACATCGCTTCTAAAAAACAACAACAAAAAAATTCGAACATGCTGCATTTTTTCACAACGTTTTTTAAAATGTCGTTTTTCACGTTATTAAAAATTATTATGTGTGGGCAAAAACGACATTTTAAACCTGCGCATGCCCAGAAGCAAGTTATGAGACGGGAGCGCTCGTTCATGTAAAACTACCATTCATAATGGAGTAAGCACATTCATCACGCTGTAACCGACAAAAAAGCGTGAATCGTCTTTTACTAACAAGGAATCAGCTAAAAGCAGCCCAAAGGCGAATAGAACTTCCCCTTTAGAGTGCCGTCGTACGTGGTGTACGTCACCGCGCTTTGTTCATCATTTCTCAAAAACTATGGTGTGTGGGCAACATCGTTTTTAATGATGAAGTTGGAAAAACTTTGTTTTTTGGACATGCTGAAAAACGTTGTTTTTTTTTCAAGCCGAAAAACGACCGTGTACGCGGCATTAGAAAGAGAACATGTTCTCTTTTTTTCCGATGAAAACATTTTCTATGGGAAATTCCGTTCATCTGTATGGAACTCTGACAGAGAAAAAAACATGCATGCTCAGAATCAAGTCGACGCATGCTTGGATTATAGGACTCCAGCTTTCTCTTTAAAGTAGTGCATTTGGGAGCCATTCAAAATGAATGACAACACAATGTTTGTAACATACGTTATGGTACCATCATAGGCGTGCGCACAGGGTGTGCCAGGTGTGCCTGGGCACACCCTAATCACCCTGTGTGGTGCACATTGTACCGAAAAATACTACATTAAACTGGCACTAACGCACAGAAAAATACAGCATTAAACGGCACATAACACACCAAAATATACTACTTTAAACATGCACTAATGCACAGAAATATGCTGCATTAAACGTGCAGTAACACACTGGAATATAGTGCGTTAAACATGCAGTAATGCACAGAAATATACCCCCAATATTTCACCAAAGCTCCCTAATGGGGCTCCTAAACTGACACCATCAGTATACTGTATATACACATGCAAATATGTTTGAGCTTTGGGGTGCACACCCTAATGCAATAGGCTGCGCACACCTATGGATACCATGCTCGTTAACACCCACATAACTGCACTGCATTGATGTAAATTGGCCCTTACGGTGTGTAGATTTTTTTTTTTTTTTTTTTTTTCAAAAGATAGTTTTTAGAAACCACTGGACATATCCCAAAGTGTACATCCAGGTTGAGTGTGAATGGATTAGAACCCTTGTTGGGTTTTTACTGTCTCAGGCTCTGTTAGAGAGATTTTCCCTCATTTCTTTTTCCCCTGACAACAGTTTCATCAGGCAGGAATTGGGGGAAAATCTGCAACAGAAAGACACACAGCAATAAAAAAAAAATCTGACATGGCTTATTATTCTCCCTGACTCTACAAGAAAAAAAAAAGAAACTTGTATCAAACATTAATGCCTCGTACACACAATCGGAAATACCAACGAGAATAGTCTGATGTGAGATTTTGGTCCGAAATTCCGACCGTGTGTATTCTCCATCAGACTTTTGCTGTCGGAATTTCCACCAACAAAAGATTGAGAGCTGGTTCTCAAGTTTTCAGAAATTCGGAAATTCTGTTCATCTGTAGCAATTCCGACGCATGCTCAGAAACAATTGGACGCATGCTCGGAAGCATTGAACTTCATTTTCTCGGCTCATCGTAGAGTTGTACCTCACCGCGTTCTTGATGGTCGAAAGTTCAGAGAACTTTTGTCTGACCGTGTGTATGCAAGCCAAGCTTGAGCGGAATTCCGTCTGAAAAAACATTCAAGGTGAGTGAGACACTATAGAGATCCACAAGCCTAGGTACTAAGAATTCTCTGTACCCCGTGCGGAATTTTTCACAGTTAACACCGTTATTTTTTTCACAAAAAACAATAAGTAACACTTTACTTTACAATAAGTAAAAATGAAAAAAACACAACAACGTGACCAAAAAAAAAAACGGGGGGTTAGGGAAAGGAACCAAGCCGTTAGAACTAGGAGTCCCACCATAACGCACGCTAGGTAATTGGATTCAAAAGAACAAAGCTTTGTATTCCTCAGAATAGACAAATTCATGCCAATAAAACCACTTTTTAAGGAATTTTTCCTGGCGGCCCTTCTCCACAGTCAACAATTTTTTTTAAACCAAATGGTTATGGACGATGACTGCGTCCAGGGCCGCTGATAGGGGGGGACCACCAGCCCTCCTGTAGGGGGCCCGGGCAAACAGGGGGGCCCAGACAGCAGAGGGAATCATTGTGGTCGGATGGAGGGGCAATTACAGAATTACTTCCCCCGCACCGATCCCCTTCCTGTTCTGCCTGCTTCTGATCCCCCTCTGTGCCCCCTGTCACTGTGCTGCTCCCCCACGGCACTGTTGGCTTACTTGTCACTTAAAAAAATTACAAATTGTAAAATAAAATACATTTTAACATTCTTTAAAAAATTATATAAAAAAAAAAGTTTAAAGATTTTTAAAAACTATTTTAAAAAGGGCTAATTCACATAGGTTCTCGGTTATGTTTGTATCCGCTAATAATGATTTCAGTGTATTTGTTTGTGAAAATATTGTTTTGATATATTTTTTTTTGGGGGGGGGGCCTGTCAGGTAGACTGTATGGGGCCCCGTGATATCTAACAGCAGCCCTGCCTGCGTCTGATCCAGAACAGTGGAATACAGCTCTTTTGTGCTGTAATAAAGAGGGGTAGAATGGAGCGTCTGTAGGTCTTACTCAAGAACCAGTGATGGTGTAGAAAGAAGAGCGCCGGATCCTTCAGTAGCTTATGATCTGTGAATTTCTGGATTCTTTTATGGACCTCTATCTAGTAAGGCTGGATTAAGCAGCAGGACCAGAAACTGTGGAAGAGAACCACACTCCTCTCCACACCTCCAACAGAGATCCAAGCATTGGGGGAACATTCTATGGATTTTGTCAGGTGTGTGATACCAACAGGTCAACACTTTAAACCCGGGTTCCTGATGCTTTGCGCATATAGGGCAAGATCCACGTAGCGCGGCGTAATTTTAGGCAGGCGTAGCGTATCGTAGTTACGCTACGCCGCCGCTACTTTGAGAGGCAAGTGCTGTATTCACAAAGCACTTGCGTCTAAAGTTACAGCGGCGTAGCGTAAATGTGTCGGCGTAAGGGCGCGGAATTCAAATGACAAGGATGTGGGCGTGTTTTATGTATTTTAACTGTGACCCCACGTAAATGACGTTTTTATCGAAACGGCCCATGCACCGTCCATGGGGGTATCCCAGTGCGCATGCTCCAAATGACGTCGGCAAATCGTCATGCTTTCGACGTGAACGTAAATTACGGTCAGCTCCATTCACGGACGAGTTACGCAAACGACGTAAAATTTGAAAAATTTGACACAGTTCCGACGTCCATACTTAACATTGCGTACACCTCATAGAGCAGGGGTAACGTTACGTCAAAAAAAGCCTTACGGAAACGACGTAAAAAAATGCGCCGGGCGGACGTACGTTTGTGGATTGGCGTATCTAGCTAATTTGCATACTTGACGCGGAAATCAACGGAAGCGCCACCTAGCGGCCAGCGTAAATATGCACCTTAGATCCGACGGGTACTAAGACGTACGTCAGTCGGATCTGGCACAGCTTCAGGCTTATCTTGTTTTGTGAATACAAAACAAAGATACGCCGGAGCATCCTAGAAGTTACGTGGCATATCAATAGATACGCCGACGTAACTTCTTCGTGGATCTGGGCCATAGAGGTTTTATATGAGAACAGGAGAATTCGCTCCACCTGTTTATCCATGAAAGTCAATCCAAGGTCTTTTTCCCACTTGTCAATATAAGAAAGTTTGAAACCTGGCGTGGGGACCACCAATAGACGGTAGGTCTGAGAAATTGCATAGCACAAGGGAGAATGCTCCTTACATAGAAGCTTAACCATTTCCTTGATGGACACTCAAACCCCCTTCCTGCCCTGACCAATTTTCAGCTTTCAGGGCTGACGCACTTTGAATGACAATTGCGCGGTCATACAACACTGTACCCAAATGATATTTTTACAATTTTTTTCCCACAAATAGAGCTTTCTTTTGGTGGTATTTGATAACCTCTGCGGTTTTTATTTTTTTGCGCTATAAACAAAAAAAAAAGACACATTTTGAAAAAACACAGTATTTTTTTTCTTTTTGCTATAATATAATCCCAATTTTTTTTATTTTTTCTCAGTTTAGGCCGATACGTATTCTTGTTTTTTTTGGTAAAAAAAAAATTGCAATAAGCGTATATTGATTTTTATGGTTTATATTGATATTGGTTTACGCAAAAGTTATAGCGCCTACAAAATAGGGGATAGATTTATGACATTTTTATAAAAAAAATTTTTTTACTAGTGATGGCGGCGATCTGCGTTTTTTGTCAGGCCTGCGATATTGCAGCGGACCTATTTTGGGACCATTCACATTTATACAGCGAACAGTGCTATAAATATGCACTGATTACTGTATAAATGTGACTGGCAGGAAAGGGGTTAACACTAGGGGGCGATCAAGGGGTTAAATGTGTTCCCTGGGAGTGATTCTTACTGTGGGGGAAGGGGACTGACTGGGGGAGGTGACCGATCTGTGTCCCTATGTACAAGGGATACACCATCGGTCTCCTCTCTCCCGGCCAGGATGTGGAGCTCTGTGTTTACACACAGAGCTCCACGTTCTGCCTCTGTAACTGCCGATCGCGAGTACCTGGTGGACATCGCAGCCGCCAGGCACGCGCATCGGCACCACGTGACACGGCAGGGAAAGCACAGGTTTTCCCCGCCACGCGGGAGGGGAATGTAAACAGGAAGACGTCAAGGGACGTCCACCCAGCAGTTGAGAGCCGTGCTGTAGACGTCTATAGCGCGGCTCTTAAGTGGTTAAACATGTAAGGCTTCTGTTGTAGCTACCTGAGGAAAATATGGAGCCCAAATTTTCCTTTTTCTGATGCCAATCCATGGCAGCATACAAATGATATAGTCCTTCCCCTATCTCCACATACAGGACCAGTTTAAATCTATAAAAGGAAGTTAAAGTGGTGTTCCACCCTAAAAAATAAAAAAATAGAAAAAAAATGTTTTTTTACTCACCAGAAAGTGCGGTTGCTATGCAAAACTAGCCAATCTGCCTCTTCATCCACCGCGGCAGGTCTTTTTCCTCATCCTCCATCGCGGTGTCTTCTCGGTAATGTGGAGCGCTGCCTTCTGGGAACTGTGTGTATCCCAGAAAGCAGCCGCCTATTCACAAATCAATGTGAGACTCGCGCATGCGCAGTAGGAAACGGGTGGTGAAGCCGCAAGGCTTCACTGCCTGTTTCCCTTACTGAGGATGGCGGCGCTGGGACTCTCCACGATCGAGGGGTCGGCCTCGGGGGGGGGGGGGCTGACATTACGGGCGCCTAGGACAGGTAAGTGCCCTATTAAAAGTTTTTAGCTGCTGACTTAAAAAAAAAATCGCGGGTGGAATCCCGCTTTAAGAGAGACCTGTCCCATTCGAATTAAAAATAACAAAATCAAAAGGGAGGGTCTATATGCTGCCATGGATTGGCATCAGGAAAGGAAAATGATGCAACATATTTGATACAGTTTTCCACTTTCCTGGAGCCAACATGGCAGCATTCACATGATACCTAACAAGCTAAACAGAGAGGGCTATAATCCACAAACTTTATTACAATGGACATGGAAGTCTCAACTGTTATTCTGCTGAAGTCTCCTGCCATACCAGCCCCTGGATTTTCCCTGTAGCGCCTGAGGCAGATGTGCTGTGACAACCAGCCTGCTGCTTTGCAGATGATCTCCATAAACATTTTGCCTGTGCTGCCCTGAACATAGAGACATGGAAATGGACCTAGCCCAATGAGAGTCTACCACTTCTGATGGCTCTAGCCTCCACTGTAGGTTTTCTTGACAAGATGGCAAGCTTCTTGCTGTCCCCCCCCTTCAAATTTTCCTGATGAAAAAATGATTAGCCTTTTGGAGCATCTAAACAAGGAAGCGGCTTGAAGATAGGTGTTTTAGACACTTGGCACACCTAGCTTATGTAAGCCAGGTACTCCATCTAACAAAAAGGATGGAAGTACCATTTTGTTTGTGAGAAGAAAACAGAAGCCATCTTGGGGGCAAAAGTGATCAAACTGCCTGGATAGAATAAGATGTAGGGCATTATGGCCCCAGGTGTTTGCAGTTCAGATACTCTACTCCCTGTAGTTATAGTTTGAAGTTATCAAGAGACACTGCCTCCTGAGTGATGTCCTACCAAGGACTGGCTTAGTGTATGTTAGTGTGAACAGAGTCTGGGCAAGGAAATCCAGGATCAGAGTGAGATCTCAATGGGGAAAGGTATTCCTCCTCAAGGTGAAGTTTCAAAGTTGACCTCCTACAGCAGGGGTGGCCAACCAGTGGCCAGCTACCTTCTGCTCTGGAATGATGGGTTGGCAAGCCCAGATCACAGGTTGCTGACCCACCATACCACAGCATCAGTGTGGTGAATGAATCTGGAGCAGAGCCCCATAAGCTGATGCTTCCTCTGCAGCGCCAGCTTTTACACAGGCACAGTCTATGGCAAAGTTCAGCTAACCCCCAGGATAGACACAGGTGCTCTACGCTGCACCCGGGGTGTGGGCAAACCACAGAACATCAGTGTGAAAGCAGTCTTAAGCCCTTTTCACACGATCAGCCCGACCAAATCGGGCCCTCAATTCACCTCTATAGAGCGCCAGATGTCCGTTTTTGCCCACCTACCTCCAATCCGAAAAACAGAAGGGAGTTCGTCCCTTTTCATCTGGGCGGATCAGAGGGCCTATAGAGTAGCCGTGACCTGTCATCCACCCGTTACGCTCATTGTGGCCCCTGACTGGTTACCAAGTTGCTTAAGTGGCCCTCGATCTTCAAAAGGTTGGGCACCCCTGTCCTACAGCATGCTATGAGCTGCTAATAACATGCTCACATTTCTCCCGGTGAAAGCTGAAATATTTCAACATTTATGGAACTGAAACTAATGCCCCGTATACATGATCGTTCAAAAGTCCGATGTGAGCTTTTAAACGGAAATTCCAACTGTGTGTATGCTCCATCAGACTTTTGCTGTCCGAATTTACACCAAAAGATTGAGAGCTGGTTCTCAAATTTTCCGAAAATCCGATCGTCTGCAGCAATTCCGATGCGCAAAATTACGACGTATGCTCGGAAACAATTCGACGCATGCTCGGAACCATTGAACTTAATTTTCTCAGCTCGTCGTTGTGTTGTACGTCACAGCATTCTTGGCGGTCAAAAATTCAGAGAACTTTTTTGTGACCGTGCCAAGCCAAGCTTGAGCGGAATTCTATCAGAAAAACCATCCAAGGTTTTTCCAACAGAAAATCCGATCGTGTGTATGCAGCATTAGCCCCAAATCCAGACCCATGTAAAGAAAAAGCTAGCAACTGGGTAACCTTCAGGTTGCAAGAATCAAAGTTCCGCTTAGCTGCGAAGACTGTGAACCTGTTCCAGACAAATAGTATTTGTTTACATCTTTCCTGGAAACTTACTAGGAACAAACCACTGCCAGGAATAAACCATGGCCATGTATTGAAGACGGGGAGTATTTTCTGACTTTGAAGACAGTCGTCCATTCCGGGCCTACTTAAAGAGGAGCTCCAGTCTCCCCTCTAAAAAATGTAAGTCAGCAGCTACAAATAATGTACAGTAGCTGCTGACTTTAATATAAGGACACCTACCTGTCCAGGGATCCAGCAATGTCTTCACCCAAACTGATTATTCAATCGGCTTCAAGTGCAGGTCCCAACATCTCTAGAAATAGAAACAGGAAGCAAAGCCTTGCGGCTTCACAGCCTGTTTCCTACTGCACATGTGCGAGCCGCGCTGAGCCTTGTGAATGGTCCTGTAGACTTCGGGGACTTGTGATGTGTCCCAGAGGACTTCAGTGGAACTAAACTTCCAGCTCAGATGTCTGTGGTGATTTGAGCCTGAAGTGGGAGTGGGTACCTGTCAAAAAACTCCCCCGGCCCCCCAAAAAGTGCAAAACGTGGTAGTGGAGGGGGGGGGGGTGCAAGCCTTTTTGGTGAAGCTCTGCTTTAATCCCCCTAATGAATTATTGACCTTCTTCTGACTTTGGCAAGGCCGGGAGTAAGGCAGGGGTGAACGGCTTGGATAAGGTGCCCTCTGAGCTGGAAATAAAGATGGCTATGATGAGCTCAGGGCCTCCTTGGTTAGGAGGGCTGACTGTGATGCCCTGAACTCATCTGCTGGACTGCATCCTTGGCATTGTGCCCATAGTCCACTGGCATAAGGGGCTGCTGAACTCAGTTAGAGACTCAATAACTACTTGGCCACGAAGGGTCATGACTTTTATCCCCTGTTGGAGAAAATTTAATCATGCTTAAAGTGGAGGTTCACCCGGAAATGAAAATTTTTAACATTAGATTGATGCTCATTTTGTCAAGGGGAATCGGGTAGTATTTTTAAAATCGAAGCCGTACTTACCGTTTTAGAGATACATCTTTGCTGCCGCTTCCGGGTATGGGCTGCGGGACTGGGCGTTCCTATTTGATTGACAGTCTTCCGACAGGCTAACGACGGTCGCATCTATCTCGTCACGATTTTCCGAAAGTAGCCGAATGTCTGTGCGCAGGCGCCGTATAGAGCTGCGCCGACGTTCGGCTTCTTTTGGCTACTCGTGACGCGATGGATGCGACCGTCGGAAGCCTGTCGGAAGACTGTCAATCAAATAGGAACGCCCAGTCCCGAAGACCATACCCGGAAGCGGCAGCGAAGGTGTATCTCTAAAACGGTAAGTACGGCTTCGATTTTAAAAATACTACCCGATTCCCCTTGACAAAATGAGCATCAATCTAATGTTAACATTTTTTTTTAGGGTGAACTCCCGCTTTAATTTGGAGGAATTTGTGTCTTCATCTGGATCAACTACCTCCCTACTTTCTGAGATGGGAATGAGGGACACCTATTAGAAAAAGTATGTAGGCATAAGACACACGCCCTACCATGAGAATTAAACAAAAAAATTATTAGGTAAACCCACGTGTGCCTTTTTATCATTACTATTCCTTTATATTGGCTTTTGAAATTTACAAATGCAGCAAATTAGAAATTGGATGAAAGGTTTAGAACCGTGAAACATGTTTTGAAAGATAAATAGTGCATTTTATATACAACAATATAGATCAGACCAAACTGAGGGACAGATGAGAAGGAAAGAGGGACAGAGGGATTTTGTCCAAATCAGGGACAGTTGGGAGCTATGGGGATTGGATTGTATAATTTCCCCCCCCCCTCTATTGGTTGAACTGAAATTAAGTTACTGAAAGTCAAAGAGGCAAAAGCAGCTGTTGTGTCGCTGGATTTTCACACCTGCTGTGGTCATTATTGCTATTAATTATTAATTTATATATTTATAGTGCATTTCTTCCTTAGTAGTAGATAACAAGGTGAGGCAGCCAATTGTCCGACAGCAAAAATTTGAGAGCTGGTTCTCATTTTTTCCAACAGAAAAGTTCTTGTCGGAAATTCTGATCGTCTGTATGCAATTCCGACGCAGAAAAATCCTACGCATGCTCGGAATGAATTTGACGCATGTTCGGAATCACTGAACTTCCTTTTTCTCAGCTCGTCGTAGTGTTGTACGTGACCGCGTTCTTGACGTTTGGAATCTCCGACAGCATTTGTGTGACCGTGTGTATGCAAGACAAGTTTGAGCCAAAACTTAGTCAGAAAAAAATCCACGGTTTTGTTGTCGGAATTTCCGATCGTGTGTATGCGGCATAAGGCTCCATGCACAATGGGCTTAAAAATCGCTGCTTCTACAGGAGTTTTATGATCTGCCTGTAGAAGCAACTTATTGTTATCCTATGTGTCCATACACATCAGGACACATACAGGCATTTTTTAAAAAGATTTCTGGGTTGCGTTTCTGATTGGAGCTTTCTGGCAGAAAAAAAAACACAAAATTCTCCTAAACTCACCTAAACTATGTACACAAAACGATCTATATGAACATTGTTTTTTTATTTTCTGACAAGGGAACAGACATTTTTTTAAGCCCAGTGTGCTAAGACCATTACAGGTTCCCACTCTTTCAAATTGATTTTGACATTTATTTTATGTTAGCTGGAAAATACAAAGGGGTTGATTTGCCAAAAGTAAATAGGACTGTTCACTTTGCAAGGGATGTTGCATTTTAAAAAAGAACTAGATAACCTAAAAGACCTTAGGCCCCTTTCACATTGGGACGGGAGGCGCGGTAGCGGAATAGCGGCGCTAAAAATAGCGGCGCTATACCGTCGGAATTCGGCCGCTAGCGGTGCGGTATTAACCCCCGCTAGCGGCCGATAAAGGGTTAATACCGCCCGCAATGCGCCTCTGCAAAGGCGCATTGCGGGCGGTATTACTACGGTTTCCCATTGTTTTAAATGGGAAGGAGCGGTGAAGGAGCGGTATACATACCGCTTCTCTCACCGCTCCAAAGATGCTGCTTGCAGGAGATTTTTTTCACTCCTGCCAGCGCATCACCTCAGTGTGAAAGCCCTCGGGCTTTCACATTGAGAAGGCTGGGCAGGAGTTTTTCAGGCGGTATTTAGGTGCTATTTTTAGCGCTGTACCCCCTGAAAATCTCCTCAGTGTGAAAGGGGCCTTAGGCCTTGTACACACGGATGGACTGTCCGATGAAAAAGGTCCGCCGGACCGTTTTCAGCGGACAGTCGTCTGGCCGATTTCAGTTTGATGTGTGTACTCACCATCAAACAGAAATGGAAGGTAAATACTTCCACGCATGCGTCGAATCACTTCGACGCATGCGAAGGATGGCAGTCAATTGTACATGTCCGGTGAGTCTGTACAGACGACCGAACATGTCCGACGGACAGGTTTCAAGCGGACAGGTTTCTTAGCATGCTAAGAAATTTTTGTCCGCTGGAAAACGGTCGGCTGGACAAATGTCCGCCGGAAAACGGTCCGATAGGCCGTACACACGACCGAACTTGTCTGCTGAAACTGGTCCGCGGACAAGTATCAGCGGACAGATCCGGTCGTGTGTACGGGGCCTTAGTGAATGTGGTAAAATGTATCTTTGGAAAAAATACCCAGTCATGTGCCAAAAAAAAAAAATGCAAAGTTTGTTGCAAAATGAACAGTCTATTTTCCTTTTGTAAACCAACCCCAAAGGTTTGTGGTAACATCCACAATTCTTAATATTGAGGACACATAGACATGACATTGTAACTAGCTCTTAGGATCAGAAAATTACAATGTAACGATTGTATTACATTGCAGTTAGCTTAAACAAACCCGTAAATTATGAAATGGGAAACATAGAGCACAATTCATTGAGATGGCACCACATTAATATGCATTTTTCATGTATCATTTGTGTAGCATTACATAAAAACACACAAATGAAAAACAGATTTTTATATGCAATAACAAAATAATTTCATAATTTTTTTGTGCCAGAATTCAAGCCCATTTATTTTCTACTTCAGGACTGAGCAGGAAAAAGTTGGAAATTTGAAAAAAGGGGGGAAGGATGCTCCTAATGGCTTGTATGCAGCTCAAATAATTGTAAACTCATAAAGAAAGTTTTTTTTTTTTCATAAATTAATTTATTAACAAATATTAAAAGTATCAAAAAATTATTGTACATAAAAGGTTGGAAGTTTCTGCCTGGTTTTCAATACTGTCTGTTAGGTAGATTCACAAAGAGTTAGGCCGGCTTATCTACAGATAAGCCGACCTAACTCTGAATCTAAGCCGACCTATGTTTAAGTGTATTCTCTAACAGAGATACACTTGCGCCGTCCTATCTTAGATTGCAATGTTTTGGTTTACCGCTAGGTGGCGCTTCCATTGCGGCCGGCGTAGATTATGTAAATGAGCATTTACGACGATTCCCGAACGAACGCGAGCCCGCCGCAGTCGATTAACGTCGTTTCCGTACGCGATAGGCCGCCTAAAGTTATTCCACCTATGAGGTGGAATAACAATGTTAGGTATGGCCGCCGTTCCGGCCGCGAGGTTCGAGTTTTTTACGTCGTTTGTGCAAGTCGTCCGCGAATCGGGATTTACGTCGTTTACGTACACGTCAAAACCAATAGGCCCGTACAGCCTACTTAGCTGCAATGCGCACTGGGAAATGTAGTAGCCTGGCGCATGCGCAGTATCATAAAACGTCAGAAAACGTGAGGTCAAGCCTCATTTCCATACAACACGCCCCCTCCAAGTCATTTGAATTAGGCGCCCTTACGCCCGCTCGTTTTAAGGCTACGCCGCGGAAAATTTGAAGGTAAGTGGTTTGAGAATCACTAATAGCCTAACTAATTTACGGCGGTGTAGCCTAAAAAGACTAGGCTAGGCCGCCCTAAAGTTAGGCAATTGTACGTGAATCTACCCATATGTTCCTATTGACAGTTTCCTCACTTCCTGATTTGTCTGACAAAACCGTCCTGAGAAAATTCGCTTTTTTTGTTATCTGTGTCCCAAAAGGGCCTAATACCCTGTACACACGATCGGATATCTGATGGAATCTTATCCGATGGATTTTTTTGTAGGATATCCGATGAAGCTGACTTTCATCAGTCTTGCCTTCACACCATCAGTCAAAAATCCAACCGTGTCCAACGCGGTGACGTAAAACACTACGATGTGCTGAGAAAAATTAAGTTCAATGCTTCAACTTGATTCTGAGCATGCGTGGATTTTTCTCCGATTGAGTTCCACGCAGACGATCGTTTTTCTCTATCAGTTTTTTATCCATAGGAAAATTTTAAAACATGTTCTATTTTTTTTCACCGATGGAAAACAAACCGATGGGGCCCACACACGATCGGTTTGTCCGATGAAAACAGTCCATCGGTCCATTTTCATCAGACAAACCGATCGTGTGTAGGGGGCTTTACTCTTGCACATTCTAAACAAAACTAATTTAAAAAAAAGAGGACACCTAGCAAGATGGCAGGTTCATCCCCCCTTGTGGTTTGGCAGACAACACTCAATAAAAATGAATGTGCTTCCGAAGTTACTGTATTTATTTTGCACCATTCCTGTGCCGCTGGTTAGCTATGATCTCCAGATTTTTCAATCTACGATTCTCAGGTTTACGCGGCCCAGTTGGATCAACTCGCTAGGTTTCACTCTCAACAAACTCCAGCCATATGGATGACTATGGAATCCTATTCCTGTCACCCGGAACCAGTCTCCCACATTATGTGGCTCCCAATGAAAGAGAGACTGATTATATTATGTCCAACTCTCTCTTTCTCGCTTGGCATTTGGGACCGACTCTCGAGGTCACATAAATTCAAGTCACCCCATACTCCGCTAGCACTGATATTGAATAATAGAGAGTGTGAAGGACTTTTTGCCTATATGCTTCAGTTTTTTTCTCCCTGCTAGTAATGCTGTGTGTGTTAGAGGTAAAAGGTGATTTCATGTGTGACTCATTCCTCTGCCTAACAGACTGTTGAAATGATTAGATAAGTGGCTCATGTTAATTATTCTGATTGCTTCATTGTGGTAATTACCTCTTCTATATGCGGGGCCAAGCTGTCTAGCTAACGCATTCTGTTACAACTAGTAATTAACTTCACTGATGTCATTATCTAAAGAAATGTGTCTTCAGGGTCGGCGCTGAAGTGTCTACCTATGATCTGTATGGAAGCCCCCAGTGTGTGAAAAGGGGGTGGAGATTTAATTGTTCTTTGATTGAGGATTAGCTTGTAAACTGTATATATAACTAGGAGAATGCTGCCATTAAAGTGTCTCTTGTTCCAGCAGTAAGCTTGGCTCATGTGTGGATTATTGGGCGATCCCAGGAATATTCCTCCTCGTGGAATATTGGGTGATTTTCTTTATGGGAAGAAGGGAATGTTTGACGGGGATATCTTCCACTACCGTCACAGAGAGTTCACCCCGGGTCTCACTGCCCTGGCGTTTGCTTGGTGGACCAACAAGGGCTTCTTACGAATCGCTGATCTGTGTGACCATAGGGGTATCATGTCGGAAGGATCCCTAGTGGACAAATATCAGATGCCGCCCTCTCAACACTATAGATGTACTCTAAAGATGACCTTTCTATCCAAGGTATAGTATTATCTTTTAACTTGGCCAATTCTGTTTCTTCCTTTTTTGTGTTTGTTTTAGAAAATGATTTTCTCCTTCATTTTGGTCTCACAAGGATACTCATAAGTACCCATTATAGAAATTTATAGAAATTTATTATAAAGCTGCACAGATTTCACTACTCCTGCCTGGGTTTTCTTTGAACTCCCAAACTGTGACAAAATCATAACTGCCTGCTCTGGCTTCCACATTCCACGCTCCTACCTTCTCTGAGCCCCTTAATGCTGCATATGTTGAAGCTCTGGGACTCATTTCCCTACTCTAGCAAATGTAAGCCCCCTTTATACCTTTATTGCAGATTGCCAACAACTTACTTTTCCCTCCAAATGTGAATGACCCCAGATATTTTCACTGGTAATTCACCCATAGTTTCTCCCATGTCCACCACTTTATCAACTCATGCCATTTTTCTAAATGAGTTTACAGGAACACAACAAAGGTCCTCAAACATAATATTATAGATGTAGCACAACCCCTGGAAGAGTTACCGATGACTGATTTCCCCACTCCTGCACATCCAGGCGACGAGCATTTCCCAATCCAGACACAATTAGGGGTAATAACTTGGATGGGGAATAGGAGTTATGGGATACCCAGCTTGACTGCAACAATAAACAACGCTGTATTGCTGCGTGCGCGGTGGGTGGGTGGGGGTGCGGGGGTTTGGCCGTGTGGGGGGGGGGGTGGGTGTGGCGTTCCCGTGGATGGGGGGGTTTCCTGTGGGGGGGGGTGTGTGTGGTGGGGGGGATCTTCGGCGATGTTTACACCTGCCCCAGCGGTGGGTGTGGTTCCCAGGCAGGGTTGGGTCCATCCGGGCCCGCCCCCTACTGCATCATAGGGTGGGGTTGCTACAGGTGTAGAGGGAGTGCACTCCCTCACCTGTTCAAGATATACCTTATATAAGCAGCCAGCCCCATTGGGACAAATCCAGATCCCACGGCGACTGTGTTTGGTGGTTATGACAGATTTTGGCTGCAGGAAGGTAGGTGGGAGCCTTGGCTCTCTTTTCCATTTCCTGCAAACCTGCCATCCACCCCGGTATCCCCATTATTATCTTACTCTTCTACTTCGTTTACTTTTCAACAGACGTCAGCACCTCCTTCAATAGGTGTCTCAACATCCCTCCCTAACAGGAAGGCTACAGCTTCAACCATTTTACCATCTGACCATCTTACCTCTGTGAGCTTTACAGATAGCACAGGTATTTTTTCACCTTTTCATTTGTTTCCATACTAGCCCCTTTCCCTTGCAGTTTCTTTTCCCACCTTCCTCTTATTCACCTGTTTTCATGATTTCATTCACATGCACACACACCCATAGATCACTCATACACTTATAGTCACAGGATTATTATCAGCATTTTTTTATTATTTATATTTTCATTTGTATTCCTCTTTCTTCTCTTTTTCACTGTAACATTCCCCATATTCCTTTTATCCCTTTTCTTTTCTCCCCTTGTTGTTTTCCATTTTTCTTTTGCTTTCCCACCTCACACTGCTGCTCTACCACATCCCTTTCACATACACTTCCACATTTTTCACTAGACCACACATTGCATTCTTCATTGTTATTCATTCAGTCACTTACACACCTTCTTTGCTTTGTTTTATGTACTTTTACCAGGCTCATTATTTTTGGTTTGTTTTCACTCTGTGTCCTATTGTTGTTCTGCTGTTTCCCCTCATTCCCACATCTCTTTTTCTCCCCTGTGCATCTCCCTCACGCAATTTCCATGCCTACACATCAGGCTTCTTGTTCAGCCTGGCGTGTACTCATATATTTACCTTTTTTATTTTCTAGACATGCTTCCCAGTCTTATACATATACGTGTATTTACATTACAGGGTCTTCACCGCAACCTTAGGAGGGGAGCGCTCCCCCGCACCCCAACTTGCCCATCCCGGTGTACACGGTGGTGTTGGGCCCCCCTGTGACTCAGCCAGGCGCGTGTGCTCGTCCCCACCTGCTTGGCCTTGATCCGCCATCCCCGGCCCCGTTGCCCCCCCCTCCCTGTGCTCCTTCCCCGCCTCGGTTTGCCCTCCTTCCCCCCCCCTTTTTGCCTGCCGCCCCCCCCTCCGGCCCGCCTCGGGGCGCGGCCCTGGCGCGCTATCTGGTGACCTCTCGTAGGCCCGGGCGGTACCTCTCTTGGTGGTGCACCTGAATTCGGAGTCCTTTTCTACACTGACCCAGGGGAGCTCCTCTCCCCTTTTTCCACCCTTCTGGTACCCCCCGGGGGAGTTTGATGGTGCGGCAGTGGTTCATCTGGTCCGGGTCCACGCCTTCCATTGGACGTCTTGGGTGAGTGGCAGTGGGATTTTTTACACTAGTCCACTTTTGTAGGAGGTTTACCCGCATCCTGCCATCTACCTATATGGCTGTGGGTGGCGGGCCCTCTTTGTGTTCTTCTGTTTATTATGTCCCACTTATCTATATGTATCTCTCTTTGTATGTATTTTCTTTCTTACAGAACCTATGGCAGCGTCTAACTAATACTCCCTGAAGAAGACCGCTACTTATAAAAGGTCGAAACGCGTAGGGGTGTTTTTCGCCCATAGTATTTGTATACTTACAGTACTGTTATGCTATGTTTGTACTTGTTCTACCTTGTGTTTTTATTTGCTATGTATGACTTATGTTTTTTACCAAGCTCATATCTTGAGTCCCTACTGTTTGGGGCTTTTTCCGTACAACATATTTAAATAAATTTATACTTTTATACATTTTTTGGTACGTTTCTATTCCTTGCTGCAGCACAAAGCCCCTAGGGGTAATTTTCTCTTTTCTCAGCAACAATAAACAGGGACAACTTCCTCCCTATGTACAGGATCCTGAACTGTCCTCCTTCCTGGACAGACAAACTGATGCAAAATCCGTTTGCGGCGGAAACACATACCCAATATTGGTATAATGCTCAGCGCTAAACCATCTTATGAAAAGATTAAAGTTTAAATTTTAAATAAAAAGGCATGCATCTGCATGCTGATACATGAAGGTGCAACCATATTAATGGTGAGTGGATTGAAAGTTCTGGGTGATGAACCCCTAAAAATTAGTCTCTAAAAAAGTGTCGGAAACCATGAATCAGACAGAGACAGAAGTACACTTAAATCACTTGTGTTTATTAATAATAATAATAATAATAATAATAATAATAATAAAAGATAAACATAGTAAGTGTAGTCAAAACATAGCCAGAGTTCAGGGACCGGATCGGATAGTCAGCCAAGCCAAATGTCAGAGATAAACGTAGTAGAACAGCAAGCAGGATCTGGAGCCAGAAGGAACATCAGACAAGCAAGTCTTCAACAGGAATGCAGAAGATAGTCTCTGTGATGTTGACCAAGGCGAAGGCAGAAATCAACTGAGCTGGATGGCTTAAGTAGGCAGGGCTGACGAGCAGGATATCATCAACAGGGGAATCACTGTGGAGAGATTGGAGCTGGCAATTAGCCGACAGCTGAGCGGCTAGCTCAGAGAAGGAAGGGCTGAGCCCAAACCTTGACAAAAAGTCTCTAAATGGAGGCTGTAAAGGGAGCGAGGCTGCTTCAGGCGCGGGCTGGGGAACCTGATCACTGTGAACAAAAGTAAAGCAAAAGGGGGAGAGAGAAGCGCCAAGCCAATCCTTTAAACAGCTTAGGAATTTATTCAGTATATAAGTATAAAATAACACTAAAAACTTGCCTGAAAATGTTTGGAGCACTTGCATAGTGCTAGAGCGGGTGGGAACTTCCACATGCAGTGTCACAGGAGCACAGGAGGGCCACCTGAAAGTCTCTATTGAGGCATCCACGAGCGCCGTGTATTAGGCGCAGCTGGAGCCTCAATAAGTTTGCAGCCCTGGACCACTCCCACCCAGAAACACACAGCCGACGTCTCCATGAGGCTTATTGAGGCTCCAGCTGCAGCTAACACACGTCGCTCGTGGATCCCTCAATAGAGACTTTCCAACCGGCCTCCTGTGCTCCATGCCAACTCTCCCAGTTTAAATTTCCATGTCCTTTGAATTTTTGTCCTTTGATGTGTCCTGATATCTCAGTGTGCTGCTACTAATGCTGTCCAGCTCTGCCCTATTGAGGTGTACACATGACTCACCTGCAGACCCTGTGTATGTAAATAACCGCCATTCATATGTAAATAGTGTCTGCATTCATATGTAAATAGCTGAGGGAGGTGACATTCATATGTAAATAAAGGCGGCATTCATATTTATATCATGTCCCTCTGCAGTGAAGAGATGATGTGCTGTAACCTCTAGAAACCAATGAGTGAGCATTATTACTGTACAGAAATCTCTAGCAACCAATCAACAAGAAGAAATCATTTGCTGTAATCTCTAGCAACTAATCAGTGAGCCGTAATGTGTGCTGTAACCTCTAGCAACCAGTCAGTAAGTGGTAATGATATGCTGTAACCTCTGGCAACCAATCACAATCACTGCCTGATCTGATTTTACTGTAAGTCTAGCTGATATTTATTGTATGTCTCAGAACAGGTGGAGAGCAAAATTGCATGGGGGGGTCCCAAGAATTTTTTTGCCCAGGGTCCAATCAACATTAAAGACGGCCCTGCGTCTCCCATAGCAACCAGGTCCAAACTAGTGTAAACTAGCAAACTGAGAGCTATGGCCTGGTCACATGGTATGGGAAGGATGGAGTTAAGTGAAAGCACGGATGAGGTCTACGTCAGGTGCTCGTGGGACCTCTTTCTGTTGCTGGGAGTGAGGTAATAAAGGTACGTTGGACCGGTGGAGTGGGTGCAGGCTCAGCATGTCCCTCTTAACCCCATGTACAAGTACAGTGTTCAGTGAAATGGACACAAGACCCTTTTCATGCAAACGCTGCACTTTATTGCTATGCACAGTGAAGGCTCATCTCTAAGTTGGGGAACTGCCTTAATGTGTTATCCTTCACATGGTTACAGTCTTTTCCCACAGTTTTGTAGCAAACTGCAGCAAAACAACTCTGTATTTGTTGTAAGCAAAAAAAATGGGGACTGAAACCCCCCCCCCCACAAAAGTATAACTAAAGACAAAACTTTGTTTTAAATTTTGGATAGAGTGGAGATAGATTAGAAATCTTTTCGGTAAGACCCCTTTCACACCAGAGGTCCAATTGTCCATTTTTCAGCCGGACCCGATCAGACCCTCCATTCTATGGGCAGTTGGATGTACACTGCCCGGTGTGACAGGAAGTCAGGTAAATCTGTGGGTGTTGTCACAAACGGGACATACATTTCTGCCTTGCTTAGACAATACACTAATCATTATTAGGCGTCAGCTGCGAGAAATAGCCAGGAAAGGTTGGAGGGCGTTGGAAGACTTCAGCTGTTCAGAGTGAGGCAATTAAGGCCTCTATAAGAAGTCCAGAGGGTTACCACTAATTGGCTGCATCATTCCTAAGGCTTTGTGAGTAGGAAAGCAGCGTACTGAAACTCTTCTGTGGAGGTGAGGAGTGATTTTTCTGTGTGATAAAAATCAAAAGACTATTGTTTTGTGCTGTACGACCAGCACTGTCTGCCCAGCGCTAGGCTGAGTCAGACTCCATAGATAGGTTCCTGTGTGGAAGGTAGACGCCCAGAGTGGCTAGGGTTTATTTTATGTTTGATTATGTTTATGCTGTTTGGATGCTTGCAATTGTTTTCCAGCAAGATGGAAAAATAAACCAAAAACTTTGTTTTCAACCGTCTTCGACTGCCAGTCTGTATAAATTCAGTGTGTGGTGAACCCATCCAAGGGGTCACACACCCCGCTACCGAGCAAACCCCTTACACCGGCTACATCCAATCTGAAAGAAAAAAACTATTCCCTCACATGTATAAGCCACCCTAGCGGCTATTCAGCCGCTAAATTGCTTTTACAGGTGGTGAGAGGGGATGTCGCCCCCCAGCCTCCCTCCGGTGCTTCTCCGGGCTCACCTGTGTGATGGGGGACATGGAGAACAGATCCAGGGGTGGTGCCGGATTACTATAGATCTGGCCATGGACTGGATGGTCCCCAGCCATCTCTATGACCCTGGGAGAGGGGATGTGCCCCCCCCCCGCCTCCCTCCTTTTCTTTCCCCGGGCTCACCGGTGTGATAGGGGACATGGAGAACAGATCCAGGGGTGGCGCCGGATTACTATAGATCTGGCCATGGACTGGATGGTCCCCAGCCATCTTTATGACCCCGGGAGAGGGGATGTTGCCCCCGCCTCCCTCTGGTGCTTCTCCGGGCTCATCCGTGTGATAGGGGACATGGAGAACAGATCCAAGTGTGGCGCTGCATTACTATAGATCTGGCCATGGACTGGATGGTCCCCAGCCATCTCTATGACCCTGGGAGGCCTGGAAGCAACATCATAATATAATTTCCAGGATTGGCAGATGTTAACACTGCCAGTTTTTTTTACCTGGAAAAAAGAGATCAATGTTTTTTTTGTACATCTCATGCTTTCCAGGGAGGAGGAGATATCTGGGGTTTCATTGGCCCAAGATGTCTCCATAAAGAGGACCTGCCATGCCTTATTCCTATTACAAGGGATTTTTACATTTCTTGCAATAGGACTACAAGTGATCCAAAAAAATAAAATAATTAAAGGTACAGTGTAAAAATAATAAAAATAATAATTATAATAATAAAAAACAAAATGAAAGTGCTTTGTCCCCTTTGTGCTCGCATGTGAGATATTGCTGCAAACGTTAGAGCGAGAGCAATTATTCTAGCACAAGACGTCCTCTGTAACTTTAAACTAGTAACCTGTAAAAAAAAGGGTAGCCTGTGGGGATTTGTTTTTATAAGATCTATTTTTATTTAAATTACAAAAATACAACAGTTAGACCCGGTTCACACTGGGGCGACACGTCAGGCGACTCAGCCGCCTGACGAGTCGCGTTCCATTGAATGCAATGGAACCGTTCTAATAGGAGCAACGCAAGTCGCTCCGACTTAGAAAAAGGTTCCTGTACGACTTTGGGGGCGGCTCGGGGCGACCTGCATTGACTTCTATACAGAAGTCGTTTTGCAAATCGCCTCTGAAGTCGTCCTCAAGACGACTTGCAGAGTCGCCCCCGAAGTCGTGCCGCTGCAGTGTGAACCGACTCTTACAACAATGGGCAGTAGTGAGAGCCACTGGCCTGGATTCAAGAAGCAATTGCGCCTGTGTAACCATAAGTTACACAGCGCAATTGCTTACTTGCCCCGGCGTAACGAATGCTCCTGATTCAGGAACCTCGTTACGCCGACTGCAGCCTAAGATATGCGCGGCATAAGGCTCTTATGCCCGCATATCTTAGGCTGCATTCTTGCGATGGCCGCTAGGTGGCATTCCCGTTGTGCTCAGCGTATAGTATGCAAATTGCATACTAACGCCGATTCACAACGTTACGGGAGCCCTGCGTACGCAATTTACGTTGTTTCCGTACGGCGGTTTTCGCGTAAGGCTGCTATTAGCAGGGGCAGCCAATGTTACGTATACCCGTCGTTCCCGCGTCGTGAAATTTGAAATTTACGTAGTTTGCGTAAGTGAATCGTGAATGGTGCTGGACGCCATTCACGTTCACTTTAAAGCAAATGACGTCCTTGCGACGTCATTTGCCGCAATGCACGTCGGGAAAGTTTCCCGACGGAGCATGCGCTCTACGCTCGGTGGCGGGAACGCGCCTAATTTAAATGATTCCCGCCCCCTACGGGATCATTTAAATTGCGCGTGCTTACGCCGGGCATTTTGCCGGCGCGCCCACGCAATTTACGGAGCTACTGCTCCGTGAATCAAGGGCAGCGCAGTAAATTAGCGGGGGCGCAGGGCAAAAACTTTGCCCTGCTCCTCCGTAAAAAATGCGCAAATCTACTTGAATCCGGGCCACTGTCTACAAATATAAAACCACAAAAAAAAAAAAAGAAGAAGAAAAAAAAAAAAAAGGGGATAGCCTATGGAGATTTTTAAAGCGGAGTTCCACCCAATAGTGGAACTTCCGGTGATTTGTCTCCTCCCCCCCCTCCGCCGCCACATTTGGCACCTTTCGGGGGGAGCGGATACCTGTCTTTGAAAGGTATCCTGTCCCTACTTCCAGGCCGTTGCGAATTACGTCAGCAGCTCGGCTCCCTCCTCCGCCGTAATGCTAGACTGCTGGGTTCCCTTACACGCAATGGCGGTGGCAGCACCTGACAGCTGATGGAAACATCTGCTGTGGTGCAGACATTGCTGGACTCCAGGACAGGTAAGTGTCCTATTATTTAAAGTCAGCAGCTGCAGTATGTGTAGCTGCTGGCTTTTCATTTTTGCAGGGCTGGGGGGAAGACCTCCACTTTAAATACAGTGGCCGCGATTCAGATACATTGGCGTATCTTTGAGCGGGCGTAGCGCATCTCATATGCGCTACACCGACGTAACATTGAGAGGCAAGTACTGTATTCAGAAAGCACTTGCTCCCAAAGTTACGTTGGCGTATCGTAAATAGGCCGGCGTAAGCCCGCGTAATTCAAAGTAGCAAGGCAGTGGGCGTGTTGTATTGTAATGAAGCGTGACCCCATGTAAATGCATGGCCGATCGAATGGCGCATGCGCGCGCATGCTCAGAGTCACGTCGCAAATACTCCCTAAGATACGTCGGCTCAATACTTTGTCGACGTGAACGTAACATACGCCCAGCCCCATTCACGTACGACTTACGCAAACGACGTAAAATACTACGCTGTTCTAACGTTTCCGACGTCCATACCTTAACATGACTTACCCCTGCATTATGAGGGGTAAACTTACGCGGGACATAAGCCTTACGTAAACGGCGTAGCTAAATCCGACGGACGCAAGTACGTTCGTGAATCGGCGTATCTAGGTCATTTGCATATTCGACGCGTAAATCTACGGAAGCGCCCCTTGCGGCCAGCGTAAATATGCACCCAAGATACGACGGTGTAAGAGACTTACGTCGGTCGTATCTTGGCCAAATTCAGGCGTAACTTTTTAAATAAGCGCATAGATACGACGGCGCTCATTTGGACTTACGACGGCGTATCTGGAGATACGCCGTCGTAAGTCCTTTCTGAATCCCGGTCAGAAAGTTAAAGCGTGACATGTTGGGTATCTATTTACTTGGCGTAACACAATGTTTCACAATTATATAAAACAATTGGGGTAAATATTGTTTTTTCCAAAAAATTGCATTTGAAAAATTGCTGTGCAAATACTGTGTGACATATAAAATTGCAACGAGCGCCATTTTATTCACTATGATGTTTGCTAAAAAAAAAATATATATATATATTTATATATGTGTGTGTGTTTTTTCCCCCGAAAAAAAATTGTGTTTAAAAGATTGCTGCACAAATACCATGTGACATAACAAATCACAACCATCACCATTTTATTCGCTGGGGGTCTCTGCTAATATATATATATATATAATATTTGAAGAATTTTCTAGCAAAAAAAAAATGGTGATTTTTACATGTAGGAGAGGAATGCCAGAATTCCCGTCATGGATCCACACAAGGGGGTGGAACTTGTGTGGCCTATAGTAAGTGACTATGACCATGTGTGGTTATACGGTCTTCCGTCCGGCAGGGGCCGTTCTAGCCTGGCAGCACGCTGTCTCCGTGTCCCTCAAGCTTTAATGACAACAATCCCGCTCGCAGCGCTGAGGGGAACTACAACTCCCGGCACCCCCTTCGCGGCCTTTGCAGCCAATCTCTGTTCGGGATTTTTTTTCTCACTGGCGCTGCCGGGGCGCGCGGGCGGCTTTTGTGTGAAGAGGAAGCGGGCGGCGGTGACCCGGACACACCCGGAAAAGACTAGAACATACCCGGGGGGGAGGGAGGGGGACTCGGCAGGCCGGGAGCCGCGCACGACGCCCGAAAGCCCTGCAGAATCGGCCTGAGACAATAAAACACCCGAAAGAGCCCGTATTTCAGGCCCGGGTCTGGCGTCATCCCCACAGGAAGAGGCCCGATACCGACCGGAACCGTCCTTCCGCCTTCCCGTATAACGTGACCGGAGGAGACACCCGAATAATACATCCGCCGCCATTTTGTGTCCCTTCCATACGGGGCTCACCCGAAAGATAAGAGACGAGGCCATCCAGGTTGTGATCGGGCGGGAACACCCGGAGGGGACCGGCACCCCTGAAAAAACACGTCACCGGACCCGAATTTGCTGACGCCCCTCCCCCTTTTGGGTTCCTGTGGCTGAAGTCCGAGACACCCGGATCTAGAATGGAACAAACTGAAGGTGATGGTGGGGGAGGGGATGTGTGTAACCTGTACATGGGGGATCTGATCATCGTCCAATCACAGACTGCTCATCCATCACTGCAGGCCCACTCATCATGGTTTGGGGGCCCCTTCACACCCACCTAGAAATGTGACCCGTCCTCGGGGGTCCCTTCACACCCCCCTAGAAATGTGACCCGTCCTCGGGGGTCCCTTCACACCCCCTCCTAGAAATGTGACCCGTCCTCGGGGGTCCTTCACACCCCCTCCTAGAAATGTGACCCGTCCTCGGGGGTCCCTTCACTTCCCCTCCTAGAAATGTGACCCGTCCTTGGGGGTCCCTTCACACCCCCCTAGAAATGTGACCCGTCCTCGGGGGTCCCTTCACACCCCCCCCCTAGAAATGTGACCCGTCCTCGGGGGTCCCTTCACACCCCCTCCTAGAAATGTGACCCGTCCTCGGGGGTCCCTTCACACCCCCTCCTAGAAATGTGACCCGTCCTCGGGGGTCCCTTCACACCCCTCCTAGAAATGTGACCCGTCCTCAGGGGTCCCTTCACACCCCCTCCTAGAAATGTGACCCGTCCTCGGGGGTCCCTTCACACCCCCCTCCTAGAAATGTGACCCGTCCTCGGGGGTCCCTTCACACCCCCTCCTAGAAATGTGACCCGTCCTCGGGGGTCCCTTCACACCCCCCTAGAAATGTGACCCGTCCTCGGGGGTCCCTTCACACCCCCCTAGAAATGTGACCCGTCCTCGGGGGTCCCTTCACACCCCCTCCTAGAAATGTGACCCGTCCTCGGGGGTCTCTTCACACCCCCTCCTAGAAATGTGACCTGCCTGCGGGGGTCCCTTCACACCCCCCTAGAAATGTGACCCGCCTGCGGGGGTCCCTTCACACCCTCTCCTAGAAATGTGACCCGTCCTCGGGGGGTCTCTTCACACCCCCTCCTAGAAATGTGACCCGTCCTCGGGCGTCCCTTCACACCCCCCCCTCCTAGAAATGTGACCCGGGCGTCCTCGGGGGTCCCTTCACACCCCTTCCTAGAAATGTGACCCGTCCTCGGGGGTCCCTTCACTCCCCCTCCTAGGAATGTGACCCGTCCTCGGGGTCCCTTCACTCCCCCCTAGAAATGTGACCCGTCCTCGGGGTCCCTTCACACCCCCTCCTAGAAATGTGACCCGTCCTCGGGGGTCCCTTCACACCCCCTCCTAGAAATGTGACCCGTCCTCGGGGGTCCCTTCACACCCCCTCCTAGAAATGTGACCCGTCCTCGGGGTCCCTTCACTCCCCTCCTAGAAATGTGACCCGTCCTCGGGGGTCCCTTCACACCCCCTCCTAGAAATGTGACCCGTCCTCGGGGGTCCCTTCACTCCCCCTCCTAGAAATGTGACCCGTCCTCGGGGGTCCCTTCACTCCCCCTCCTAGAAATGTGACCCGTCCTCGGGGGTCCCTTCACTCCCCCTCCTAGAAATGTGACCCGTCCTCGGGGTCCCTTCACTCCCCCCTAGAAATGTGACCCGTCCTCGGGGGTCCCTTCACTCCCCCTCCTAGAAATGTGACCCGTCCTCGGGGGTCCCTTCACACCCCCCTAGAAATGTGACCCGTCTTTGGGGTCCCTTCACACCCCCTCCTAGAAATGTGACCCGTCCTCGGGGTCCCTTCACACCCCCCTAGAAATGTGACCCGTCTTTGGGGTCCCTTCACACCCCCTCCTAGAAATGTGACCCGTCTGCGGGGGGTCCCTTCACACCCCCTCCTAGAAATGTGACCCGTCTGCGGGGGTCCCTTCACACCCCCTCCTAGAAATGTGACCCGTCTGCGGGGGTCCCTTCACACCCCCTCCTAGAAATGTGACCCGTCCTTGGGGTCCCTTCATCCCCTCCTAGAAATGTGACCCGTCCTCGGGGGTCCCTTCACTCCCACCTAGAAATGTGACCCGTCCTCGGGGGGTCCCTTCACACCCCCTCCTAGAAATGTGACCCGTCCTCGGGGGTCCCTTCACACCCCCTCCTAGAAATGTGACCCGTCCTCGGGGGTCCCTTCACACCCCCCTAGAAATGTGACCCGTCCTCGGGGGTCCCTTCACCCCCTCCTAGAAATGTGACCCGTCCTCGGGGGTCCCTTCACCCCCTCCTAGAAATGTGACCTGTCCTCGGGGGTCCCTTCACTTCCCCTCCTAGAAATGTGACCCGTCCTCGGGGGTCCCTTCACTCCCCCTCCTAGAAATGTGACCCGTCCTCGGGGGTCCCTTCACACCCCCTCCTAGAAATGTGACCCATCCTCGGGGGTCCCTTCACACCCCCTCCTAGAAATGTGACCCGTCCTCGGGGTCCCTTCACACCCCCTAGAAATGTGACCCGTCTTTGGGGTCCCTTCACACCCCCTCCTAGAAATGTGACCCGTCCTCGGGGGTCCCTTCACACCCCCCTAGAAATGTGACCCGTCTTTGGGGTCCCTTCACACCCCCTCCTAGAAATGTGACCCGTCCTCGGGGGTCCCTTCACACCCCCTCCTAGAAATGTGACCCGTCTGCGGGGGTCCCTTCACACCCCCTCCTAGAAATGTGACCCGTCTGCGGGGGTCCCTTCACACCCCCTCCTAGAAATGTGACCCGTCCTTGGGGTCCCTTCATCCCCTCCTAGAAATGTGACCCGTCCTCGGGGGTCCCTTCACTCCCACCTAGAAATGTGACCCGTCCTCGGGGTCCCTTCACACCCCCTCCTAGAAATGTGACCCGTCCTCGGGGGTCCCTTCACACCCCCCTAGAAATGTGACCCGTCCTCGGGGGTCCCTTCACACCCCCTCCTAGAAATGTGACCCGTCCTCGGGGTCCCTTCACACCCCCTCCTAGAAATGTGACCCGTCCTCGGGGGTCCCTTCACACCCCCCTAGAAATGTGACCCGTCCTTGGGGGTCCCTTCACACCCCCTCCTAGAAATGTGACCCGTCCTCGGGGGTCCCTTCACACCCCCTCCTAGAAATGTGACCCGTCCTCGGGGGTCCCTTCACACCCCCTCCTAGAAATGTGACCCGTCCTCGGGGGTCCCTTCACACCCCCCTAGAAATGTGACCCGTCCTCGGGGGTCCCTTCACTTCCCCTCCTAGAAATGTGACCCGTCCTCGGGGGGTCCCTTCACTCCCCCTCCTAGAAATGTGACCCGTCCTCGGGGGTCCCTTCACACCCCCCCTAGAAATGTGACCCGTCCTCGGGGGTCCCTTCACTTCCCCTCCTAGAAATGTGACCCGTCCTCGGGGGTCCCTTCACTTCCCCTCCTAGAAATGTGACCCGTCCTCGGGGGTCCCTTCACTTCCCCTCCTAGAAATGTGACCCGTCCTCGGGGGTCCCTTCACTCCCCCTCCTAGAAATGTGACCCGTCCTCGGGGGTCCCTTCACACCCCCTCCTAGAAATGTGACCCGTCCTTGGGGGTCCCTTCACACCCCCTCCTAGAAATGTGACCCGTCCTTGGGGGTCCCTTCACACCCCCTCCTAGAAATGTGACCCGTCCTCGGGGGTCCCTTCACACCCCCTCCTAGAAATGTGACCCGTCCTCGGGGGTCCCTTCACACCCCCTCCTAGAAATGTGACCCGTCCTCGGGGGTCCCTTCACACCCCCTCCTAGAAATGTGACCCGTCCTCGGGGGTCCCTTCACACCCCCTCCTAGAAATGTGACCCGTCCTTGGGGGTCCCTTCACACCCCCTCCTAGAAATGTGACCCGTCCTCGGGGGTCCCTTCACACCCCCCTCCTAGAAATGTGACCCGTCCTCGGGGGTCCTTCACTCCCCCTCCTAGAAATGTGACCCGTCCTCGGGGGTCCCTTCACACCCCCTCCTAGAAATGTGACCCGTCCTCGGGGGTCCCTTCACACCCCCTCCTAGAAATGTGACCCGTCCTCGGGGGTCCCTTCACACCCCCTCCTAGAAATGTGACCCGTCCTCGGGGGTCCCTTCACACCCCCCTAGAAATGTGACCCGTCCTCGGGGGTCCCTTCACTTCCCCTCCTAGAAATGTGACCCGTCCTCGGGGGTCCCTTCACACCCCCTCCTAGAAATGTGACCCGTCCTCGGGGGTCCCTTCACACCCCCCTAGAAATGTGACCCGTCCTCGGGGGTCCCTTCACTTCCCCTCCTAGAAATGTGACCCGTCCTCGGGGGTCCCTTCACACCCCCCTAGAAATGTGACCCGTCCTCGGGGGTCCCTTCACTTCCCCTCCTAGAAATGTGACCCGTCCTCGGGGGTCCCTTCACTCCCCCTCCTAGAAATGTGACTCGTCTGCGGGGTCCCTTCACACCCCCTCCTAGAAATGTGACCCGTCGGGGGGGGGTTCTGGCCTTCAGTGAGAGATGTGGTGTGTGTAGATTGGATGATTTGATATGATGGAGAGCCGTCTGCTGTCTGTGAGAAGCTTCTGATGGAAGTGGCCAACTGAAACAGCTTCTAGAATAGATTGTAGGGGTGCCCAATGAGAGGTGGAGAGACACATATACAGGGTGATGACTTGTATTTGCACATGTAAGAGATGCAGATGTACCCACATGGTCTTCAGGCCCTGGTGAGCTTGCTGCGCATGCGCAAAGACATGGAGGATTCCATACTTCTCTAAACAGTCTTTGGGGGTGCGGGGGAAATCCTGAGCTACAGCTGTAGAGAATTGTGCAAGTGCTGCTTTGCTGCAACAATAAAACTGCTTAAAGGGCAAGTTCACCTTTCCAAACATGTTACACCCCCATGTAGGGTGTAACATGTTCAGTGTGCACCCCCCTGGTCCCCCCCCCCACTGTCACACTTCTAATACAGTGTGACCATGCCAGGCTCTGCCCATATGGCAGCGTCATTCATTCACAATTTCCCGTGAATGAAAAGATTACAAGTACCGTCTGCCATGTCAGCTGATGGTTTGTAGTTTGCTTTCTGCCTGTATGAGGTATCCTGAGAGTCTGCGGGAGCCCGGCATGGCACCCGCATTCTGCTGATCAGCAGGTTCCTTAGAAAGAAATGATGCACTTTTTTTTTAACCTGCATAAAATAAATAAAATGTGTAGTTTTTTTTTTTTTTCTTTTTTTTTTTTTTTTTCAAAAGGATAAACGTATTCAATAATAATAATAATAATAATAATATCCATTTGTAAGGCAGAAGGACAGCCCAACGTGTCCTTTCCACGCCAGTCACACCAAATATGATTTTGGAATCATACGACTTCGTAGAATTTCGAAGCCACATGTTGGTGAGACTTCAGGTGCACCTTGGCTGACATCCATGTGATTTGATGCACAGATGTCTATGCAAGTCGCACCTGAAATTGGCAAAAATAGTGCAGGAACTTCTATTTCAAATTGGTGCAACAGCAAAATCGGCGACGCAGCGATTTGAACAGTTCCGTTGCCGACAGTAGGGTGTGACTTGTCATACGACATGGACCTTTCAAATCGCACGACAAGTCGCACCAATGTGTCTGGGGGCTTGGGGCTCGTTCACGTTTGTAGTGAAATAGTTTCTTGAAAATGCATGGCACGTTTTTAGTCTGGTGTTGTGTTAAAACTTGACGCACGTGCGTTTTTCATGCATCTTCATCACTGGCCACCTGGGAGTTTTTTTTTTACATATGACTCAAAAGAACGCACTTGGGGTCCTTACGCACTGATGAGTTTTTCAGTGAAAAAATAAAAAAAATTCTGCGCCTTTTAAATCCTATAGATTGCTTCATACCCGTCGGTTGTGTTTCAGTTGAGTTTTACACATTACTGTATATTTGATGCATAGGGAAAAAAAAGCTGCACTAAGGCCCCTTTCACACTTGTATGACTTGGGGGGGGGGGGGGGGTGGAGATCTGATTTTACTAACCACACGGGCCCACTGCATTGTGGTTACACTGACAGCCATTTCCAGTGCAGTGCCAACAAGCAAGGCAATATTCCTCATTTCTTATGGGGTCACAGCATTGCTTTTGTGTGCAAAAGAACTGCATTCTATCTTTTTTTTGTGTGTGTGCGCAGTGGGTTGTGGTGCAAACCATTAGAACACCACTGCGGTGAATAAAACCCTATAGAAAAGTCACTTGTGACCTTTCAATAAAGATCTGTGGGGGGGGGGGGAAAGTAAACAGTGTGAAGCTCCAGGATCGGCACCCCTTTAAACAATAGACTGTAAACCTGTGAGAAAGTTCTGATGGAAGCGGCCAACCGATATGGCCTATAGATTTTAGGACCACCACCAACGGAAGAGCAAGTTGCATGGCCATCTTTGCCAGATGATGCCTTTTTGTATTCATACACATTTAAATGTAAGATGCAGTACAAGGCTGAGCTTCACTAACCATACAGGCCCATTTACACCGGATGAATTGGCAAGTGGCAATTTCTAGCACAGCCACAACACATAAACAAGGCAAAATTTTGTTTCATATAAAGTCAGTTCTCAGGGGGCGCTTGACTGAATAAATGGCATTCAGTACTTTATTTTTTTTCAATGCAGCGGGTTGGAATTTAAACCATGACAACGCTGATGTGGTGAATAGAACTGTAATGAATGTCACCTGTGACGCTTCAGTAAAGTTCATTGAGCCCAGGTTCACACTCGCTGTGGGAATGAAATGGTGTCAGTTCAGCTGAACTCGCACGATTTCACCCGCGCATGTCAGTCCCAACTTTGGGGCGATTTCAGAGACCTCTGTGTGGGGTTTTGCACAGATGTCAATGGAAATCGCACCCCGAAATCGCCAAAAGTAATACAGAAACTACCTTTGGGAGACGGTATGGCACACGGATTCGGACTCTGCCATTGTTGCCCATTTGACATGCCAAATCGCATCAATGTGAACCAAGGCTGAGGGGAAGAAAAGTAAACAGTGCACTGTGCAGCTTGATGTCAACAAAACCTCAAAGTGGTTGTAATCAGACATGAAATGGGAACAAAGCATATCCCTCTATAATGTGTACTTGTCTCAATTTAAATCACTAAGGCCTGGTTCACACTGCTACGATTTGAGATCTCAAATCGGCAGCATTTTCCGGCAATTGTCGGCAATGGCACCGCCCTAATCAGTGCGACGCCGCATCTGCGGCGCTGCACCGATTTCAAAAAGTAGTTCCTGTACTACTTTTTGCGATTTCGGGCCGCGATTTACATTGACATCGTTGCGGAAACCTGCACAGAGGTCTCTGAAATCGCAGCCGAAATCCGCACTGCCAGCGGGAGTGAAATCGTGCGAGTTCAGCTGAACCTCCCGCAGCCCAGTGTGAACCTGGGCTAAGTGTCTTTTCTGTCTGGTGCTTCCTTCCTGTATTGGCATGAATAACTTTTGACAAGTTTTCTTGACACCGAGAGAAAAGGTGACAGGGGAGGGATCTCCAGCTGTGTGAAGATGGGTGTGTCCCCTCCCTCCAATCAGCTCTCAGCAGATCCTCGCTGAGCAGAGTGCACTCTCCACCCTCTGTTTTTTTAAATCTCTCACAAGCTTCTAAATTCAACACTTTGAACGGCTGAAGAGAAGAGAAGACTGCAGATTTGTTTCATCTCTGGGTATCGCCTGAGGATAGTCCCTTCGCTGGGCCTATGTAAAGGAATTACAACCACTTTAACTGATGGCACGCTCGCAGCACAGTGGCTGAGTTGTCTTATGCCCCATCATACACACAACTCGAAAATCGAACGACAGATACTCAGATTATTTTGCTTGCTAGTCGCAAGTAGAAATTGAAGGGGTTACTAAAGTTTAAGAAAATTCTAGTACAACCAAATTTTTTTCCATAGTGATGTAATGTGTTGTAGTGTATTTGTATTGTGTTTTTGGAAGACAACTGTACTGATTAAGTGAAAATCATACAATCTGGTATCATATGAGAATTTTCCGTGTTTGTTCCATCGTATAATACCGGATGAGCTGTTATTGACTACGAACGATCCGATTATCGTACCATCCCTTTGCAAGCAGTATTTTTCATGTCATTTTCGGATCGTGTGTTAGTCAGCTCCGTCCTTGGTAATAATCAGGAACCGGGGGATGGGAAGGTTAAGAGGATAGGCTGCAAATTGGAATGCCTGTGAGAATGTTCAGATGGAAGTGTTTAGCTGAAATAGCCTATGGATTGTAGGGCCATCAACTAGAGATGTTAGCGTGTGTGTTTATATGGTGATTGTCACATGATGACACGCATGCATACGTACGTACGTTCAAATGTTAAATATAGTAAAAAGAATTGGGCAAAATTTGAACCTTCTATTGCATGTGGCTTAGTGTACATAGGCTTAGAAGGAATGATTTTATGCTGGAAACACAAGTTTCCTTTGTATTAAAAGCTAGCCTGTTTACAAACCCTTCATTATTAATTTTTTTTTTATCACTTTTAAGTGGTTGTAAAGGCAGAAGTTGTTTTTTTTTTTTTTTTTTATCCTAATGCGTTCTATGCAGAAACAGGTGGTTGAGTTGTTTTATGGACTGCAAAGCCACACGTTCGCATGGCTGGCAGGGGCATGTTGGTACGGTTGCACTGCTACATGGAAAAATTTTATACAACAGGGCTACCACCCAATGTGACCCATTCAAGTCATGGGCCCCAGCTGAAACCGTGTAATGTTTGTAGTTGTGTCACAGAGCTGTGTTTTTTTTTATGGTTAACACAGGCTTTGATATAGTTTCGGAGCTGCCTGTCACATACTCTTAAAAGTGATCCACTGTGGATCACTTTTTAGAGGGTCTGCAAACTAGGATTGCCACTTTCTATACCTTTTTAATCCAGGGCATGTATGAATTTACACAGGTTCTGAGGCCGATTTAATGCAGATAAGGCACCAAGTGAGATTAATTACCACCTAATCGGGCCACAGAACCTGTGGAAGTAATGTGTGTCCTGGATTAAGCCCTGGTTCACACTGTTGGGTTTTTGACATGTCAAATCGGCGGCATTTTCTGGCAACGGCACGTCCTAATCGGTGCAGCAATGCATCGATTTCAAAAAGTAGTTTCTGTACTACGATTTGCCTTTTCGGGCCGCAATTTACGTTGACATCTGTGCAGGAACCTGTACAGATGTCTCTGAAATCGTGTCTGACAAGCGGGAGTGAAATCATGAGAGTTCAACTGAACTCGCACGGCTTCAGTGTGAACCTGGGCTTAAAGTGGTTGTATACCCCAATTTATCATTTTTACCTACAGGTAAGCCTATAATAAGGCTTTACCTGTAGGTATAAAGAATATCTCCTAAACCTGTATGGTTTAGTAGATATTCCCCCCGCAATGCGCCGCTGATTGCAGCTGCGCATGCGCAGCGGGGATCCTCGGCTAAAGGGCCGGCAGCTGCCGGACCTTGCCGGTTTGAAGTCTCCCGCGCACATGTGCGGGAGTGACGACATCGCCGCTCCAGCCAATCACAGTGCTGGAGCGGCGATACCCGGAAGACACACCGGAGCAAGATGACATCTCTCTTGGCGTGGACCAGGTAAGTTCTCTACACCTCGTTTTAAGGTAAGTATTTCATAATGAGCTAGTATGCGGTGCTCATTATGGCTTTTGCCTTACAGGTGTGTTAAAAAAAAAAAAAAATGTGGGAATACAACCTGATGTGGCAACCCTACTGCAAATGGGGCTGAATCCTTTTCAGCGCTTTGGCTGGTGGTCACCCTGTGGCGTCATTGCGTACAATGTTGGCACTGGAGATTCCTCCATCCATGCTGTCTAATGTGGTGGATTGATTTTCTTGTTTAGCCTGAGGCACTGAAAGAGAAAAAAACAAAATAGTATGGCTTGCTTAAAAGAGAGAACCCCTCCCATGGCACCTTATCAGATGATGTGATCTCTGGGTTATTGAATGACTGTAACATACCAAGCTGTAAAGGCTGAGCACCTTGATGAAGGGGATCCTGCATGGCACTGAAATGTCACAGATTGCTTGTGGCTAAATAAAAAGTTCCCGATGAGCGGGGTTTTTTTTTGTATGATGGTTACAGATCTCACATTTGCAGAACAGCTACGGTCTTTAAAACAGAAACAAATAGTGCAAACTAAATGTAATTAGGTTAGGTTTACATGTATTACTACTGCCTTTGATGTAATGTTTCCTCACAGGAAATTAGTACACAAAACCCTGATCTAAAATGTGACCAACCATGGACTGAAAACTTCTGGCCTATTGACACTTGTTTTCATTCGGCATCCAATAGTTAAAAAAAACAAAAAACGCAATTGATATTGCTTTTATAGGCATATGGGCCCAGATGCAGAGTCTCTTAGATTTAGGGCTAAAAACAACTAATCGATTATGAAATTAATTGATTAATCGGCCAGTAACATAATGGGGTTAAAAAAACTAAAATTAGCCCTTTATAGTACAAAAGGGCTACTGTAAATATTACTTTCACTGTCCCACAGTAGAAAAATGAACCCCTCAGCCCCCATTCACATCTAGGCATTTTTACGCCTGTAGTGCTACGCCGCTGCCGCCAGAGGGATGAGAACACATGTCCCTCTATGGAGATGGTTCACATCTCCACGCCTGAAAAAAGGTCCCTGACCTTTTTTTCAGGCGGCTTTTGGCGTTCGGCTAGGAGATGGGAAGCATCTCCATAGAGGGGGTCAATCTGGGGCACATCTAGGCGGACAATACCGGCGTTTTGTCGCCGCAAATCACGGTACAAAACGCCGCGATTTGCGGCGATAAAACGCCGCGAATTTGTCTGCCTAGGTGTGAATGGAGCCTTACAGTAGCGATTATTTGCTCTTTTTGTACTCCTTTTTGTTTTTTTTAACCCCCATTATGTTACTAAACATCTCAGGCCAGGGTCGCACCTTTTACATGTTTTCCTATGGGACACGTTCACAGCCATGATTTTTTTCAGCTGCTGCATATCTGGAAAGGGCAAGGACTTTTTAACGCAAAACGGTGCCATTTTGTTTTTTTTGGTTCAATATACTTCAATGGAGAAGCTGTAGAAAAGCGTGTAATGTGTTTTTGCGGCAATTTGTATTTTGTAATCTGCCCAACAACAAATTGGCCCCAAAAAAATTAAAAATGCAAACTTTTTTTTTTAAGGCTATTATCCGATTAATCGATTAATCGAAACAATAATCGGCCAACTAATCGATTATGAAAATAATGGTTAGTTGCAGCCCTACTTAGATGTGCATGTATATTAACAGAGAGGACAGCTCAGCATCTCTTGTGTATTCAGGTGCCTCTTTTTAGTATACTGTTGGGTTTCTAATAGGGATGTGGAGAGGATGAACTATGTGCTTTTCACTTTCCAAGGTTATTGATGGCTGTAAAATCTATGGAGCAGGCTAGGTGATGAATGGTGAGATTTTTAGAGGTTGCTTTATTGGAACAGGAAAGAAAAGGACAAGATATGGGAGTGCCAAATAACTATGCTGGGAAGAAAAAGTGCTGAATTATCCTGTAACGAAATGATGATAATGTGTTGGAGAAGAGAGAGAAGTGCAGTATAGGGTACAGAATGATTTGTGAAAGGACACAAAAGGATGAGATGGAGAGTAGTGGAGTGTAGTTCTTCTGTATAATAACATGGGCGATGAGACTGAAAAGTGTGTACTGAGTAAAGTTGCAGAAAAGTGAATTAACCACTTGCTTACTGGGCACATATACCCCCTTCCCACCCAGGCGAAATTTCAGCTTTCGGCACTGTCTCGCTTTGAATGACAATTGCGCTGTCGTGCGATGTGGCTCCCAAACAAAATTGATGTCCTTTTTTTCCCACAAATAGAGCTTTCTTTTGGTGGTATTTGATCATATCTGCGGTTTTTATTTTTTGCGCTATAAACAAAAATAGAGCGACAATTTTAAAAAAAATACAATATTTTTTACTTTTTGGTATTATAAATACCCAATTTGAGAAAAAATATTTCTTTAGTTTAATCCGATACGTATTCTTATACATATTTTTGGTAAAAAAAAAAAAAAAAAAATCACAATAGGCATATAGTGATTGGTTTGCACAAATGTTAGAACGCCTACAAAATGGGGGATAGAATTATTACTTTTTTTTTACTAGTAATGGCGGCGATCTGTGTTTGTATGTCACAACTGCGATATTTTGGCGGACACATCGGACACTTTTGACACATTTTTGAGACCATTCACATTTATACAGCGAACATTGCTATAAAAATGCACTGATTACTGTATAAATGTGACTGGCAGGAAAGGGTTAACACTAGGAGGCGATCAAGGGGTTAAGTATGTTCCCTGCTAGGTGATTCTTACTGTGGGGGGAGGGGACTGACTGGGGGAGGTGATTAATGGTTGTCCCTATATACAAGAGACACACCATCGGTCTTCTCTCCCTGACAGGACGTGGATCTCTGTGTTTACACACAGAGATCCACATCCCTGCCTCTGACTGCCGATCGCAGGTGCCTGGCGGACATCTCGGCCGCCAGGCACGTGCATCGACACCTGTGACGCGGCAGGCGCACCCCCCCCCCAAGCGGCGTGCGACTAGAGGCCGTATATTGACGGCCTCCCGGCCGATTGGAGCCACCTTGTGTTAATGCAGTGTTTCTCAATTCCAGTTCTCAGGCCCCCCCCCAACAGGTCAGGTTTTCAGGATTTCCATTATTTTGCACAGGTGATTTGATCAGTTTCACTGCCTTAGTAATCACCACAGCCTTTTCGTCTGAGGGAAATCCTGAAAACCTGACCTGTTGGGGGGGGGGGGGGGGCTGAGGACTGGAATTGAGAAACACTGTGTTAATGTAACATAAGAGAGAAAGAGAAAATAGAGATAATAAATTGGGAAGGGTAGTGGATTTGGGGTGCTGAATGGTTATTATGTGAGGAAATTATAAAGCAGAGGGAATTGACCTGAATGAATGTGCAGGGGTGGGAGATATAAAGTGGATGAGAGAATCCTGTGAGGGAGGGACAAAAAGTAGAGGGGGCTGAATCTGTGGCGTGGCTCGGCCTGCACTGCTGCATTCATTCACAAATCCATTTTTGGGGATCTGTAAATGGAAAGACTACAAGTCCCATCTGTCACCACAGCAGAGGGACTTGTAGAATTCAATGGAGCATATTTGCGATATCGCCATACTAGTAGTCCATTGATTCTTCCATCCCCATAACTGTAGGTCTCTGTACAGACCTGGGAATGCGGAAAGGAGTCTGCAGGCGCCTGTGCATTATACCTGCAATGCTCTGCAGGCTTCGATTTAAAAAAAAATTATAGACCTTTTTTCTTTTTATTAATGTTGGTGTACTTCTTTTATTTTTTTCCAAATGATGAGCTATACCTTTAAGGATTAAGCAATAGTACTGAGGCTGCATTCACACCTGAGCGTTTTCAGCTCATAGAACGCCCAACAAGCAAAATCCCATTCATGTCAATGGCATCTGTTTTGTCACCTGAAGTAAAATGCCTGAAAAATGCCAAAAGCTCAAAAAAAGAACATGAGCTTCTTTGGGGCAGATTACAGGCGTTTTTCTGCCATTTACATTGGTGACCTGAACAAAATTGTGGTAAAAACGTGGCAGAATCGCTGTAAAAATGCTCGACACGACTTTGAAACGCTCAGGTGTGAATACAGCCTGAATTATATTTCGGTTAGTGGTGTAAAATGGACAATAATTGAGGGGGGGGGGGGGGGGGGTGTGATTAAGCAGGAAATGTAGCATTGGTAGGGCTGAATTGTATCTGGGATATACTGTATGTATATTAGGAGGGAGTTGATGAATATGTAGCGGAGGAATACATGGAAATGTGGGCTTAATGATTACGTAGGGGAAGAAAATATTGGATTGGTAAAGCTGAATAATGTTTGTAATGGAAGTGGTTGAGCAATGGGGGGGAGAGAGCTAGAAATGTACTGGCTGAATGGTAAACAGATCTGATTTTTGAATGGCTGCCTTGTGTATGCAAAGGAGAATTGTAGGTAGATTTAGAATGGGAGGTGCTGAGAGATCCTGGAACACAGAGATTTAGTATGAGAGAGAATTTAATTATGTAGGATTGTAGATGTAAAATTGACTTTCTTTTTGATCAGTGGGGAAGGTGAGTGCAATAATTGGAGGTGCTTGAATTTTTTGAAAATGCACTTTTTGTACTGAATAATTATGCAGGAAAGGAAATTGGGATGTACTGAATATTTGGGCTGGAGGGCGATGTACAATACTGAATAGTTGTGATTGAGTCTTTTATAAGACTGAGCAAATCCAAGCCCATTTGCCTGCAGCATTTGAGTATGATCCTCACTACCCTTGTAAATGCCAGCAGGCAGGAGCAAGTCAAACGTTACATACTATCAGGAGGAAATTGCTTGCAGTTGAGATGTTTTATGAGTCTCTTAATTCCCATTGGCTTGTATGTCAGAATAAAATCAGCTGAAGCAGATCTGAATACAATAGGCTCTGTTTATGAAAGGCAGCATGATGCATGGCACAGGAAAAACATGAATACAAGTGCTCTGTACAGTCCAACTCCAAATGTAGGCCCTGCGTTCAGAAACCTTCAGAATTGTGAGTCTTCTTGGTACAATCTCATCTCTTATAGTAAAGGCTGTGCCACAGGGTATGTGAGTTTTAAAAAAAAATAACCCGCTAAATACTTTATTTTATTGACAGGGCTCAGTCCCCCCCCCCCCCCCTGCCAAAACACTCCGGTCGATGGCTGAGAGCACTGATCGGGAGCCGGTCAGCAGACACTTTTTGGCCATGCCCCTCCGACAGAAGCCAGCTGAACGGCTATATTACGCACAAGCCGAATGTTGGCCAGTTTCTGTTGAACCGGCTGATGCTGTCTGACGTTTGGCCTGTGTACTGGACTTCAGATTGCAGCTTCTTTTTTTTTTTTTAAAGAGCTTTTCTCTCATTGCTGAGAGCATTGTTTAGGTCGCTCACATTGTTTCTCCTTATCATGGGATCTCAACCTGATTTTGGTGGTTTTGTCTGTACGGATGCCACTTGGACAATTTTCTGCTTTTTTTCTTTGTGTGTGTGTGTGTGTGTGTGTGTGTGTGTGTGTGTTTTTTTATGCTACTTGAGTGAGGGCATGTGACAAATAGAGAATGGGTGTTATCTCAGTTTGGCTGCAAAAGTGGAAGTTAAAGAATTTAAACAATATTTCTCTTATCGTCCATGGACGGACACAGCTCCTTAAATCTTGACAAGTGGGTTATGTTCCCTGTTTACAGGAGAGGACTAGGCAGAAACATGTTAAATAGTTAAATACATGTTACATTAACAGAGTTGAACAGCCCCGCCCAGGGGGCGGTCCCTCCAGACATAACCCTCCTCACTGCAGCTTGCAGCCTCAGTTTCGTTCTGCCTAGCAAAGGAGAAGGACGTATGGCTCCCTTTGGGCCCAGCGCCCTGAGGAGAAATTTTATTTTATTTTACTTTTCAGCTAGGAGCTCGCACTTATTTGAATTTTGTTGGGACAGCGAGGCTTTGCCTCATTGGCTACTTTGACGACTTTCTTCTGAGAGCAGCTTCTGTCTCCGACCTAGTGGATGGGTTATTCCCATTCAGACCCTCCGAAGATTCGGGTGGATGTTAAACGTTTAGGCCAGAAAGTGTAGCTCAGTGGCAGCAAGCCTGCCCTACATGTGTGCGACCCAGGGTTCAAATTATGGGCATGCTAGGTTCCGACTCAGCGTTGGAGTATCTAGTGTTGATCCAGACTCCTCAGTGGCAAAGGTCCTTCTTCCCCTGGAGAAATTGCAGACTCTTCAGTCTGCGGAGAAGGTATTGGCATCACGCAATCGGTCTTCTCTCCGGGCGCCTGCTGGTTCAGGGTCTGTGGGTAGCCTCCTTCAAGGTGGTACTGTATGCCCAGTTCCACACCCTGGTTTTCCAGTGGAACTACTGTCCAGGTGGTAAAAATCTCTTGTCTCTGAAATCATTAGATTCCTGTGCGCCACCTAGTCAGAGTCTCTCTGAGTTGGTGACAGAGATTCCCGACTCTTCGGTCCGGGAAGTTGTTCCTTCCTTCCAGTGGTCGGTGTTTACGACGAATGCCAGCTCACGGGTTGTGAACCTGGAGGTTCACAAAACTGGGGGGTCCAGTCGGCCCTGAGTCGCTGGACTTGCGGGACCTATGACCACACCTCCTTGAATGTGTCTGGTCTCGGTAGCTACCCAGGGTCGGGCCTGGCTAGTGCCTGGTGGAAGACCGCCTGGGAATACCAGGTGCTGTCTACTGTTCATTGTCCTACTATTTTAGGCGATCAGGCTATGCTTCTCCTTGTGGTCGACCAATCTGGTTTCAGCCGGACAACGCCACGGCCGTGGCTTCAGTCTACCATCAGGTATGCCGGCAGGCAGACTACTGGAGTCGCCAGATGCTGGACCAGGGCGACTGGTCTTTGTGCTTGGGGTGTTTCGGCTCCCTTGCAGGAGGTGAACCTCACATGGCATGGATCTCCTGGCAGCTTGTCTCCGCCGCAAGGGTGTCAGTTAGTGGCCAGGTCTAGTGATCTTGTACAGACGCGTCAGTCGCGCTGGTGGCCCTGTGTTGTCTGTATCGGTGATTTTTTGCCATTCCTCCATGGTAGTTGCTTCCTCGGCCGCTCCACAGAGTGGATGCTGAGGAGATCCCGATGATTCTAATCGCTCCAGATTAATCTCGGCGTCCTTGGTACGCTGATATCGGGCGCCTGGTAGCGGAGGCACCCTGGCGATTGCCAGGGCAGGAGGTTCCTGTCTCAAGGTCCCATACTTCCTCCTGTTGTACAGTCACTGACTTGCTTAACATGGTTATTGGAAGCCAGACTTTAGGTGACCAGGGTCTGTCTGACTCGGTCATCTCAACAGGGCACCGTAGTCTTCTTCCGGAGGATCTACCGTCGCACCTCTCTTGGTGCGAAGGGATGGAGTGACGTCCACGGGCGTACTTTCAATGTCCAGGGTCCTGCTGTTTTTAAAGCTTGGATTGGATCTAAAAATTGCTTAAAGCACCGTTTGGGGGCAGATTTCAGCCTTGGCTGTGTTCTTTTAGTGGCCTTTTTGCGGCCCGTTCCCTGGTGGGTCCCCTTTTTTTGTGTGCAAGGGGTTTGTCATATACTTTCCCCTCTTGGCCCATCTCTTCCCCCATGAGTTTTGACTCTGGTGCTCTCGGTTCTTCAGGAACCTTCCTTTTGGAAACATCAGAGAGATTTTCTCTTGACACTATCTCAGAAGGTGGCCCCTTTAGTGGCCTTTACCTCTGTTAGAGGGGTTTCTGAGTTGGCGGTCTTGTCTTGCAAGCCGCCATGCTTGATCCCCCATAAGGATTAGGTGATGGTGCGCCCGCGACCTTCCCTTCTTCCGAAGGAGGTTTCGGCCTTTCATACTTTAGGCGTGGTACGCGCTTTGCGGGTATACCAGCCTACTACGGCTCCATTTCGGAGCTTCTGACTCTCTTTTGTGTCGGTGTCTGGTCCACAAAAGGGCCTGGCGGTCTCGTCGACCACCATTTCTCGGTGGATCGGGCAGGCCGTCATACAGGCCTATGCTCCTAAGGGCGGGCCCCCCTTTCCGGTCACGGCACTTTCGACCAGGGCAATTGGTGCTTCCTGGTTTTTTTTTTTTTTTTTTTTTTTTTTTCCGACATCATGCGTCGGTCTCACAGGTGTGCGAGGCGGCGATTTGCTCGTCCGTTCACGCTTTTTCCAGAACTTACATGGTTGCTGTGAGTGCATCTTATGATGTTTTTTTTCAGCCGCTAGTTTTTGCCGGCGGCTGTTTAAAGTTGCACCTCCTCCGTTGAGGAGCTCTGCTTGTTTTGGGGTGAAGTTAAAATTGTTTTTACTGATATATTTCCCACCCCTCGTTTTTTGACACTGCTTGGGGACGTCCCACTTGTCAAGATTTAAGGAGCTGTGTCCGTCCATGGACGATAAGAGAAAATAGGATTTTTTGTACTCACCGTAAAATCCTTTTCTCTGAAGTCCATGGACGGACACAGCTCCCACCCCTCCTTTTTAGGTTTGTACTGCTTGTTACGAACTGAGGCTGCAAGCTGCAGTGAGGAGGGTTATGTCTGGAGGGACCGCCCCCTGGGCGGGGCTGTTCAACTCTGTTAATGTAACATGTATTTAACTATTTAACATGTTTCTGCCTAGTCCTCTCCTGTAAACAGGGAACATAACCCACTTGTCAAGATTTAAGGAGCTGTGTCCGTCCATGGACTTCAGAGAAAAGGATTTTACGGTGAGTACAAAAAATCCTATTTTTTACCTAAATAGCTTCCTTTACCTTCGTGCAGTCCTCCTTCACTTACCTCATCCTTCCATTTTGCTTTTAAATGTCCTTATTTCTTCTGAGAAATCCTCACTTCCTGTTCTTCTGTCTGTAACTACACACAGTAATGCGAGGCTTTCTCCCTGGTGTGGAGTGTCGTGCTCGCCCCCTCCCTTGGACTACAGGAGAGTCAGGACGCCCACTAACACACAGCTCCTTTCTCTGCAATGTAGAGAGCGTCCTGACTCTCCTGTAGTCCAAGGGAGAAAACCTTGCATTACTGTGTGGAGTTAGACAGAAGAACAGGAAGTGAGGATTTGCAAGGTTAAAGGAAGCTATTTATGGAAAAATGTTTTTACCTTTACAACTCCCTTTTTTTTTTTTTTTTTTTTTTTTTTTTTTTTACTGCTTGCGAAGAGTATATCTAAAGTCATTTTTTTAAAATTTTGGATAGCGTAGAGAAAAGGGTAAATCCTCGAGCCAATAGGAAGATTTATTACTTCCTGTCCTGTCGAAAAAGGAAATGAGGATATATTTCCAATTAGGGCCAAAACAACGAATCGATTAATCGACTACAATTTTTTATAATCGATTAGTCGGCCAGTAACATAATGGGGTTAAAAAAACGAAAATTAGCCCTTTATAGTACAAAAGAGCAAATCTCTACTGTAAATATTACTTTCACTGTCCCACAGTAAAAAAGGGTCTTTAAGCTGAGAGTTTAAATTTGGCCAGCTCCTCTACCTTTATGTGTTTGCATTGTAGGAGGAAAGTAAAGCACCCAGAGAGAACTTGTGCAAACATGGGGAAAATGTACACTGCGTGACTATTTGTACCAGGCCTCGAGTTTCCATTGGTAAAATGAACTGTAGGAAGATGCAAGTAAAGTACAAACTTGAGGACCAAGCCCCTAAAAGACCTGTCATGCAAAGTAGATGCAGCCATCATACCTTGGATCAGGGGTCTCAAACTGGTGGCCCTCCAGCTGTTGGGGAAACTACAAGTCCCAGCATGCCATTACCTGTCATGCTTGTAACTGTCACCCTTGCACCCAGTTTGAGATCCCTGCCTTGGATCCTAGTTACAACTGTGCAATTTGTATCTCGAAGTTGTAAAATGCTCAGCATCCCAAATCCATGGTTTTCAATTGGACCTGCTGACACCTGTGTGTACAGACGGTTGTAGCTTGAAAAAGAGTACATGAGCTTCACAAACAGTTGCAGCAGCTGTATGTATGAACTGCATGTAGCCTCCGCTACATAATGTATACAGCACTTTGTTCCACCAGCGGGGCAAGAACTTCCCATCCTGCTCACGGAACAAAATCGAGTTGATAAAATGCTTTTTATTCTGTGAATTAATGATTCTTCCTCTGATTGGATGAGGCGTGCTGATGTCATACACTCCAAATTGTGTGATGGCCCCCAAATAAATGTTGTTGCTGTTTTAAGCATTTTTGGTTTCATTTCCTAAATGTCCTAATATCTAATCCATAAATGCAGAATGGCTTGGTTTACATGTTTTGGCAATCAATTGGTAGACCTGGTTGGTTTATTTCTATGGGTAGGATAGTAGGGGGTACATAACCACTCATTGGGGGCTATTTACGAAAAGGCAAATCCACTTTGCACTTGAAATTTCACTGAAAGTGCACTTGGAAGTGCAGTCGCTGTAAATCTGAGGGGAAGCTCTGTTGATTTTATCATCCAATCATGTGCAAGCTAAAATGCTGTTTACTGTCCTTGCATATCCCCCTCGGATCTACAGCGACTGCACTTCCAAGTGCACTTTGCACTTGTAGTGCAAAGTGGATTTGCCTTTAGTAAATAACCCCCATTGTGTGTGTGTGTGTGTGTGTGTGTGTGTGTGACATACTGAAGTGCCTGAGCAAATATCTGAAGCAAATTGTGGCTAGCGATATGTAAATATAAAATCCATGCTGAGTCATACAAGTTAAAGCGGAGGTTCACCCTAATTGACAACTTTTCCTGTTTAAAACCAGCTGCCATAGTATGGTCTGTATCCGTTTTTTTTTTTTTTTTTTTTTTTGAACGAGGGCCTTTAGTGAGCTGTCACTCACTTTTCCCCGCGGGAGTGATTTTCAAAATCCCCCATCAGCGCTATGTCTCCTGGGAGTTAGTCCTGAGAATCCCAGGAGACGCGCTGTGTTCGAAATCCCGCGATATCTCGCGGGTCAAGTGACTAGTAACTTGTCTGCTAGTCACAGCGGGGAGTGTCCTTTTCAGGACGCTGCTGGCCGTTGTCCTAGCAACGGTGCAGTGTTGACGGCGCTGCTCGCCGTCGCTCTGCGCGGGATAGAGCGGTGAATGCTGGGACAGCATTCACCGCATCCCGGAAGATCATACAGGAGGGCTTCAGAGTGCCCGTAGTTAAGATGGCAATGTCCATCCATCAATTTTTATAAAATATTCTTTTGGGGGAAATCGTCTTGGTAGCGGCTGCGAGTAGGAGACTGGTATATACAATTTTCGTTGTACCATCAGCGTTACAAAAACGTCTTTAAAAAAGAAACGTTTTTCCGCGGAACTCCCGCTTTAAGCAGCTTGCTAAAAACTGTGATGCCAAATGTGTACGGTTAGTGCCGAGTTATGCCTGAAACCTGAATATCCTCTTACCAGCCAGAAGAAGTATGACTTTAAAGTGTAACTCCAGATAATTTTGAATAGAGTAGGTAAGGGTTAGAACTGGTGTGAGGTATTCATGGCTGTGAAAGACTTCATGGGGAGGGATTTCATCTTGCTTTCTCTTCTGGGGACAGCCTTCTCATTAGGGAATGTAAAAAAATGTACAATGGTAATGGATAGCTGTAAAAGGCTAATATATATATATATATATATATATATATATATATATATATAGTGTGTGTGTGTGTGTGTATGTGTATATATATATATATATATATATATTGTGTGTGTATGTGTATATATATATATATATATATATATATATATATTGTGTGTGTGTGTATATATATATATATATATATATATATTGTGTGTGTGTGTATATATATATATATATATATATATTGTGTGTGTGTGTGTATATATATATATATGTGTATATATATGTATATATATATATATATATATATATATATTTTTTTTCTGCTGACTTTTTTGGAGATTTAGGCTCTCTATTCAACTTTGCAGAGGGACAAGTCACAAACAATTTTTTTTTGACAATTTTTATCACCGTGACAGGAAGTGAGGGGGAAAAATCCCCATTGTAGAAGTGGAGAGTTGACTAAAAACCTTAAAGAGGGAGTTCACCCAATGTTGTTTTTTTTTTTCTCTTTTCCCCTTAGATTCCTGCTCGTTTTGTCTAGGGGAATCGGCTAGTTGTTTTAAAATGATCCGTACTTACCGTTTTCGAGATGCATCTTCTCCGTCGGCTTCCGGGTATGGGTCTTCGGGAGCGGGCGTTCCTTCTTGATTGACAGTCTTCCGAGAGGCTTCCGACGGTCGCATCCATCGCGTCACTAGTAGCTGAAAGAAGCCGAACGTTGGTGCGGCTCTATACTGCGCCTGCGCACCGACGTTCGGCTTCTTTCGGAAAATCGTGACGCGATGGATGCGACCGTCGGAAGACTGTCAATCAAAATAGGAACGCCCAGTCCCGCAGCCCATACCCGGAAGCGGCGGAGAAGATGCATCTCGTAAACGGTAAGTACAGCTCATATTTTAAAACAACTAGCCGATTCCCCTAGACAAAACGAGCATCAATCTAAGGGGAGAAAGTGTTATGTACGGGTGAACCCCCGCTTTAAACTTTTCATAGAAAAAAATGTTACCTGGCCATAGATGGATTGAAATTCATCTGGTTCAGTACTGCTGCTGTGTGGCCACTTCAAATTTTGTTGACTGGGCTTGTTGGAAAGGAAATTCTTAATGGGGGGGGGGGGGGGAATGTGTGTTCTGACGGTAGAGAGTCCCCGCTGTCAGAATACATAGTCTCATGAGGGAGGATTTCTCTATCCACCTTGATTGTGTGGCTGGCTGAAAAAAAAAAAAGAAAGCAGCCGTCTTTGGCCAGCCTTGACATAGATACACCCACTTTAGCATTGTCTGCAGCATAAAGGAGGAGGCTGATGGTGCTTATTATTCATATTGGGGGTGATGGGTTTGATTCATAGCAAAATGTTACAATAAAGGTAATGATCACTGTCATAATTTATTGTGAAGATTGAACTTTTATTCCTTTTGTCTGCAGGCCCTATGAGAGAAAGGGAAAGCTGATGATGCCTGAGCACGACAATGGATTTCTCCTTCTCTTTCATGCAAGGGATCATGGGAAACACAATCCAGCAACCCCCTCAACTCATCGACTCAGCCAACAACCGGCAGGATGATGCCAACAGCAGCGATCAGGCTGACGAGGGCGGTCATACGCCCTATGATTCTGGTCTGCAGCCGGACTTCCAGTACCACACGCCTACCACCGAGGACTTGCCACCCCTCACTAATGGCTATCAGTCCTCTTTGGGATATGACTCACAAATCAAATACCAGGCATATTCTCAGTTCCCTAATGGCTCAGCCAATGGGTATGGCAGCAGAAACTTCAGTACCCTGGAGTATTACCACCATCTGGAGACTGCCGCTATGCGGCCTAATGAGGGGGTAGTTAAATCTTCCCCTCCCCAGCCCACCTCCCCTCCAACAAGTTTTCAACCTCCTCCTTCCACTTTTACTCAAAAAAAGACTGGCTCCCCAGAGATCAAGTTAAGAATCACAAAGACAATTCAGAATGGGCGGGAGATGTTTGAATCCTCACTATGTGGGGATCTCCTTCATGAATTCCAAGCAAATGAAATAAACCGGAAAAAGCATGAAAGGCGGCGGGAAAGGAAGGAGAAAAGAAAGAAAAGCAGCAGGCATCATCATCACCATCACCACCACCACCGTGAGGAGGTGAAGGTGGAGGAACCACAACCCAACAAGATTCAAAAACTGGAGCCTCCTGAGGAAGAGATAGTGAGTTCTGCTGTATCTGCTTTAATGTGATTTTCAGATGTGTTCCTTTGTTGTATTATGTTACAGAAGTGGAACACTGCTTCTTTTATGTATTTGATGTTTCATGGTGTAGGGAGTTCAGATAGTTCTGCTTGAGCTGAGCTTGCTTCATTTAAATTTTTTGTTTTTTAATATGCAATTTGGCTTGTAATCGGTCTTCATACTAATGTTCTCTTGCTGATCAAATATTTATTTTTGTTATACTTACTCTTCCCTCTGTTCTAAATAAAGCTAAACTAAAAGGGACATTTTATTTTATTTTTTTTGTTTATTTTACATTTTTGTTTTGTTTTTATTCCCCCCTTTCTTTTCTATGCACGAAATAAAGCTAAGCTATAGTTCTGATCTTTTAACTTTTTTTTGTTTTAAATTCTTTTCAAAGTTTTTATGTATTTTCTGTAGAGCAGCCTTTATCAACCTATTGCCCCAGAGGAAGCCTAAAAAAAAAAAATTCAGGTCCCCTGCTAAATATTGTACATACTACATTATTATGATCAATAACGTGCAGGAAGTTTTTACTAAAACTATCAATGTGGCATGTGTATTTGATGCCCAGATACATTTTTAAATACTTCCTCATACATTGAAATTTTTAAGGCCTCATTCACACTAATTTTTTTTTTTACTGATGTTAATATGCATATATTTTCTAGGACAAAATGTCCTGCTTAATGTTCAGTAAAATACTTGCATATAGACACATTTAAACACGTAAAGTCGTGTATGCATACATAATTTTTTAACCTTTTTTTCACACATATATTTTTTAATAACTCCCCCCCCCCCCCCCTTCTTTACTTTAGTAAAAAGAAAAAAAGCTGTACTTGCCTGCTCTTTGTAATGGGTCCCCCTGCAGGCACTCCTGGCTCTTCTCATTTGCAAGCAGCTTGCTATGGGGGCACTTGTGCGTCCTTACTCTCGAGTGCCATTCAGTTGACACAGAATGGGGCTCAGTCCTGCCACCCTCACTGGCTGTGATTGACTCGCTAGATCGAGATCTCAGAAAAAGAAATGTAAACGTTGTGGTGTCCCCTAACATTTGATTTGTGTCCAGTGAAGAAGGCGGGAGATCAGTTCACCATTACTCACTGCTTGGGGGACCCCCAGCAACCTCTGGAGGAACCCTGGTTGAGAGAGGCTGCTATAGACCATAGGTGCACCTTTTACAAAACTGTGTTTTAATGCTTTCCATCCCTTCTTTTCATTGGTACAGTACAATCTATTGCATACCTTTTTTTTGATTTAACATAAGGCTGGATGCAAATCTCCTGCATGCTCTTTACTTTCTTAAGTCCAATGTGTTTTATTTATTTTTTGCTGTAACATTGTGGTGGAGCATTAGCCATGGCACCCCTAATACACAAGCACCAAATCTGCATGTCAGTATTAGGGGTTCAACGGATCAAAAAACTCACGGGTTCGGATCGTTCCTCGGATCAGGAGTCACGGATCAGATCATTTTTCGGATCGGCAAAAAAAAAAAAAAATCTCCCCCACTGTAATATTCCCCCCCCCCCCCACCAACTATAGTACCCCCTCAGTGCAGACACCCCCCCTCCTCTCAGTACAGTGACCCCCTCCTCACAGTGATCCCCCCCCTCCTCACAGTGATCCCCCCCCCTCCTCACATTGATCCCCCCCCCTCCTCACATTGATCCCCCCCCCTCCTCACAGTGATCCCCCCCCCTCCTCACAGTGATCCCCCCCCCTCCTCACAGTGATCCCCCCCCCTCCTCACAGTGATCCCCCCCCCCTCCTCACAGTGATCCCCCCCCCCCTCCTCACAGTGATCCCCCCCCCCTCCTCACAGTGATCCCCCCCCCTCCTCACAGTGATTCCCCCCCCCTCCTCACAGTGATTCCCCCCCCCCCCTCCTCACAGTGATTCCCCCCCCCCCCTCCTCACAGTGATTCCCCCCCCCCCTCCTCACAGTGATTCCCCCCCCCCCCTCCTCCTCACAGTGATCCCCCCCCCCCCCTCCTCACAGTGATTCCCCCCCCCTCCTCACAGTGATTCCCCCCCCCCCTCCTCACAGTGATTCCCCCCCCCCCCCCTCCTCACAGTGATTCCCCCCCCCCCCCCCTCCTCACAGTGATTCCCCCCCCCCCTCCTCCTCACAGTGATTCCCCCCCCCCTCCTCCTCACAGTGATTCCCCCCCCCCCTCCTCCTCACAGTGATTCCCCCCCCCCTCCTCCTCACAGTGATTCCCCCCCCTCCTCACAGTGATTCCCCCCCCCTCCTCACAGTGATTCCCCCCCCCTCCTCACAGTGATTCCCCCCCCCCTCCTCACAGTGATTCCCCCCCCCTCCTCACAGTGATTCCCCCACCCTCCTCACAGTGATTCCCCCCCCCTCCTCACAGTGATTTCCCCCCCCCCCCCTCCTCACAGTGATTTCCCCCCCCTCCTCACAGTGATTCCCCCCCCCTCCTCACAGTGATTTCCCCCCCCTCCTCACAGTGATTTCCCCCCCCCCTCCTCACAGTGATTCCCCCCCCCTCCTCACAGTGCTCCCCCCCCCCCTCCTCACAGTGCTCCCCCCCCCCCCCTCCTCACAGTGATTCCCCCCCCCCCCCTCCTCACAGTGATTCCCCCCCCCCCTCCTCACAGTGATTTCCCCCCCCCCCTCCTCAGTGATCCCCCAGTACAGTGACCCCCCCCTCCTCAGTACAGTGACCCCCCCCTCCTCAGTACAGTGACCCCCCCCTCCTCAGTACAGTGACCCCCCCCTCCTCAGTACAGTGACCCCCCCCTCCTCAGTACAGTGACCCCCCCCTCCTCAGTACAGTGACCCCCCCCCCCTCCTCAGTACAGTGACCCCCCCTCAGCTAGTACCGACAGGCACTCCCCGAGCGGTGTGTCTGAGTGCGGGCTCCTCCTCTGTGGGTGTAAACAGAGGAGGGCCGCCGCCGGGTGTACCAAGATGGCCGCGGCTCCAGAGCTAGGCCGAAGCCGCGGCCTTTCCTAGCGTTATGGTCGCGGCTCCGGAGGTAGGCCGAAGCCGCGGCCATAACATTAGGAAAGGCCGCGGCTTCGGCCTAGCTCCGGAGCCACCGCCGTAACATTAGGAAAGGCCACGGCTTCGGCCTAGCTCCGGAGCCGTGGCAATCCGCGGATCACAGTGTGATCCGATCCGAAGGGGGTGACCCGTTCGGATCACGGATCAACTGTGATCCGTTGCACCCCTAGTCAGTATACAGCAGTACATGTATGTGAATGTACATGTGTTGCTGTAAAATACTGAAAACCCCTTTTTCATTTGCTGAGGCTGGTTAATATACCTAAAGGCAGAACCTTCCCCCCCCCCCCTTTTTTTTTATTTATTTTTTTTATTATAGCTGAAGTTTAGTTTTTGCATAGTTGCATTGGTCTAGCTTGGAATGCATGTGTTATACCTGGGAGACACTCCATGAAAGCTGAAGATCGCTGTAGTAGGCACTGCTTCTACAGGGACCGCCGCTAACTTCCGTGATTCATGCCGAGCAGCTGACCTGCTTAGTAAACACAGGAGGTCGCTCCTTCGGCATGGGCATCATTCAGGGAGCACTTTTTGCATTTTTCAATGAATGCAAAGCATTGTCAAGTCACTGCCCCAACTATACTGGTCTTGAGGTATGCTTTCATATGTAAATAATTGATGCCAAGGGTGTGGTGGGGTAGTCTGTATTGCCCGTGGCACCAGTGTGGGTAGGTGCTTCATGTACTCACTTGCTAAGACCCCTTTCACACTGAGGAGTTTTTCAGGCGGTACAGCGCTAAAAATAGCACTGCTATACCGCCTGAAACTCCTGCCCAGCAACCTTAATGTGAAAGCTGGAGGGCTCTCACACTGAGGCGATGCGCTGGCAGGAGAGAAAAAAATCTCCTGCCAGCAGCATCTTTGGAGTGGTGAGAGGAGCGGTATGTATACCGCTCCTTCCCATTTAAAAAAATGGGAAACCGCGGTAATACCGCCCGCAATGCGCCTCTGCAGAGGCGTATTGCGGGCGGTATTAACCCTTTATCGGCCGCTAGTGGGGGTTAATACCGCACCGCTATCGGCTGAATCCCGCGGCAATTCCGACGGTATAGCGCTGCTATTTTTAGTGGCGCTATACCGCCACCGTGGCTCTCGCCCCAGTGTGAAAGGGGCCTTAGTGGTACCTGTGCTTATCCATTTCTGAATGGACCTTGACTCGCCTCCACACACTAAAAATTTCCTTGACTTGTCTTATTTCCCTGCATGTGTGTGTTCCTACACTGTGAGGGCGAGGTGTCGTGTGTAAGCACGTTGGGAATCCATTCTAATTAAAGTATATTTAAACCCAGAAAAAAATATTACAGCTTACCAGCCCTTAGATGTGGCTGTATTTGTTTTCTTTTGGGTTTAGAAACTCTTTAACCACTTGGGATCCGCCTGCCGTCAATTGACGGCTACAGTGCGGATCCCAATTTCCAAACCGCCGTCAATTGACGGCCGCCCCTTAGGGCGGTCCCCGCGCGCGCTCCAGAGCGCGCTGCGGGGAAAATCTGTGTTGGCCGTGTCCCTCGGACACAGCCAATTACAGATCGCCGCGAACGGCCAATCAGAGTGGCCGTTCGCGAGGCGATCTGTGCGGCCAATGAGAGAGGATCTCATATGTAAACATATGAGATCATCTCTCATTGCCGTTTTACACAGAGACAGCGGTGCTGTCTCTGGAGAGGAGACGGATCTGTGTCTCTTGTACATAGAGACACAGATCGGTCACCCCCCCCAGTCACCCCCCCTCCACCTACAGTTAGAACACTAAGCAGGGATACATTTAACCCCTTCCTCACCCCCTAGTGTTAACCCCTTCAATGCCAGTCACATTTATACTGTAATTAGTGCATATTTATAGCACTGATCGCAGTATAAATGTGAATGGCGCCAAAAATGTGTCCGATGTGTCCGCCATAACGTCGCAGTCCATTAAAAATCGCAGATCGCCGCCATTTCTAGTAAAAAAAAATAATTCTGTCCCCTATTTTGTAAGCGCTATAACTTTTGCGCAAACCAGTCGCTTATTGCGATTTTTTTTTTTTTTTTTTTTTTTACCAAAAATATGTAGAAGAATACGTATCGGCCTAAACTGAGAAAAAAAAATGTTATTTTTTTTTTAAATTGGGATATTTATTATAGCAAGAAGTAAAAAATATTGTATTTTTTTCAAAATTGTCTCACTTTTTTGTTTATAGCGCAAAAAATAAAAACCGCACAGGCGATCAAATACCACCAAAAGAAAGCTCTACTTGTGGGGAAAAAAGGACGTCAATTTTGTTTGGGAGCCACGTCGCACGACCGCGCAATTGTTAGTTAAAGCGATGCAGTGCCGAAAGCTGAAATTTCACCTGGGCAGGAGGGGGGTATATGTGCCCAGTAAGCAAGTGGTTAATGGGAGCAACCCCAAAAAACACATGCAGAAAGTGTGTGTCTAGTACACACACATAGATATGAATCTGACCTATAAGGTGAACCTTCCCTTTAAACTGAATCTTTTAGTGTGCATGGTTCAGGGTTTTTGCAGTGATGTCTGTGGCGAATGTTTAAATATTCTTGTTTGTGTACAAAGCAATAATGACGGCTTCTGGACGCAAATGGTAAAAAGTTACATGGTTGATCCTTAAAAGCCTTTAATAGCCATGAAATCTGTGTGTAGCCACTCCAAATGTTCACATGTGTGTCTCCAAAAGCTTAAAGGGGTGGTTCCCCCTAAAACACATTGCTAACAATAGATTCGTAAGACCCGTTACACTGCGGGTAGGCTGGCCTTTTTTTTTTTTTTTTTTTTTTTTTAAGTACATACCGATATCTCCCCGTCTCGTTCCTTGTCGGTGGGCGTTCCTAGTTGATTGACGTTCCTCGGACGGCCGCGTACGTGACGTCACGACTTTCCGAAAGAAGCCGAACGTCGCTGCGCATGCGCCGTATAGAGCCGACTCTATACGGCGCATGCGCAGCGACGTTCGGCTTCTTTCGGAAAGTCGTGACGTCACGTACGCGCCCGTCCGAGGAACGTCAATCAACTAGTTCCGCCCACCGCCTAGGGACGAGACGGGGAGATCTCGGTATGTACGAAAAAAAAAAAAAAAAAGCCAGCCTACCCGCAGTGTAACGGGTCTTACGAATCTATTGTTAGAAATTAGTTTTAGGGGGAACCACCGCTTTAAAGTCTTAAGCCGTTAAACCTAAATGTTGCTCAGGTGGAGTTTTTTGTCCTGCAGGCATACCTCTGTCCTGATCAGTCATTTACATGCCAGGCTGCCCCCGATGTAAGAGTTGCAGGTCTCATAGACTCAAGTGGTACAGTTGCATCTCTGGCCCCACTCCCGCTTACCATTCACAAGGCCAGAAGAAAGAAATGGAGATGTGGCGACAGAGCTGGGATCTATGAGACTTGCAAAGCTTGGATCCAGAGCAGTCCGGAAGGTACTGCAGGAGCTGGATTTCCTTTGGCATGTAAACTTACTGATTGGTGGGACCTAGGGGTATGCCTACTTGACAGCAAAGTCCACCTGAGGAACAAGAATGCTTGAAACCTGTGCAGGTAATCCTGTCTGATATTATTATGCTTTTCTTTCTTTTGCAAGCCATGCCTGCCGTGTTTTTTGTCTTTATGGACAGTGTTGCTGCAGGGACACATATATACTGAACCAATGTGAATCTTTCAGCTGCTCTGGGACTACAGGTACCAGCATGACTTACCTTCAATGCTTTGGCTGGCAGGGCCTGCTGGCATCTGTAGGCCCACAGCTGGGAGAAGCTGATTGCCATTAAACTATATCAGTAAAAGGCAATGTTAAAAAGTGAAACGGTCATTGCTTATCTCATACCACAGTACTGAATGAGATCGGTAAATGGCAGCGCTTCATGTCGGCCATAAGCATATTGTGCACATTGACAGCTTCTTACTGGTGGAGATAAGCAGAAGGCAGGAGTGGTGCCGCCTTTTGGCGTAGGAGGCACAAAGTGCACGGCTCGAGGTTTAGAATACAAGGAACGTGGAGCTGTGTCATGTGGGTTGGGCTGGACACTACACTGTGTGACCTCCTGATATTCGGCTGTTTCACAATCCCAACAAAGTGAATGCAGATGGCTACAAGAACTGAAAAGTTCAGCAGAAATATTTACTGCACCTTTTGTCAGGTGTAACTATTGGGGGGGGGGGGGGTGTATATGAAGCTCCTGGGAATCGATCAGCCTTATTTTTAACAGATTTATTAATATTTAATGAATTATATGTACACCTAATAGGAGTGAAGGGGATGATTATCCAATCCCAAAGCTAGAGATGGGATACATAAAAGATAAAGGTCAAAAGTCTTTGCATACTGGTTATCGCCAACTGGGGCAAAGGCCCCCACCCCCAAGTCTTATAAATGCACCATATTTGAACACGCTAGACGTTACATTTATTTATCGATCAAATGTTGATAGTTGGCCAGTCTGACTTTTTTTTGCACTTTACAAGATCTACTAGGAGATGAAGGAGTTTATCTTTAGACTGCATTCAGACCTGAGTGTTTTGTAGCCTAAAGCTCCAAAGTGCTGGGGGGGGGGAAATCAATTATTCTCTATGGAGACTGTTATCATCTCCAGTCCATCAGTCCATGTCGCCTGAAGCTCGCAAAGTTCTTGAGCTTTTTTTTTTTTTTTGTAGCTTGAATCGGGCAGATTTGAGTTTGTTTTTTTTTTTGTTTTTTTTTTGTCGTGTTTTTATTCTCCTAGAAATTAATGTAAACTCACCATTTGTGCGTTTCTTTTTTTTTTTTTTTTAAATAAATACACAAATAACTAAAATCATAAATTAAAATAAATGAATGTGTAATTACACATTCATTTATCTCAAACAAAAAATAAATTGATGTATTTTGTGTTTTTAGTTCGCTTTTTTTTTTTAAGGGTTAATTATTTATTTATTGTTACTTGGTATAATTTATTTATGTATGTATTTTACATTTATTATTCGTAAAATAAATAACCCCAACTCCTAATTCTAAACTTAAAGCGGGGGTTCACCCTATAAACCCCAAAAAAAAATATTTTTTTTCTTCTACCATAAAATCAGGCATTGTAGCGCGAGCTACAGTATGCCTGTCCCGATTTTTTTATCCCCGTACTCACCGTGTACTCATACATCGAAGATACCGACTCCCCTCGGGGAATGGGCGTGCCTATGGAGATGGAGGATGATTGACGGCCGGCTCTGGCGCGTCACGCTTCTCCGGAAATAGCCGAAATAGGCTTGGCTCTTCACGGCGCCTGTGCGCAGGCGCCGTGAAGACCTGAGACCTACTCTGGCTGTCTTCGGGGAGAGTGACGTGCCAGGGCCGGCCGTCAATCATCCTCCCTCTCCATAGGCACGCCCATTCCCCGCGGGAGCCGAAATCTATAATGTACGAGTACACAGTGAGTACGGGGGTAAAAAAATCGGGACAGGCATACTGTAGCTCGCGCTACAATGCCTGTCTCGATGGTAAAATCGTGTCACTGAGGGTGAACCACCGCTTTAACTTTCATTCTAACCCCTTATCCTAATGAAAAGAAAATTATAATTAATGTATAATAAAAAAATAAAAGCTAATGGAAAAACTAAAAAGACTAAACTACCTAGCAACAAATCATTCAACATACAAAAGTCTTCTCTATTGGCTAATAATAAAAAACGGTGTATAAAAAAGCGATCAGACGCTACATTCAGGTGTGAATGCAGCCTTAAAGAGATTGTAAAGGATTTTTTTAAATAACAAACATGTCATACTTGCCTCCATTGTGCAGCTTGTTTTGTACAGAGTGGCCCAGAGCATCCTTTTCTGGGGTCCCCCGGCTGCTCCTCCCCGCATCAGATAACCCCCTGGGAGAAGCGCTCCCCTGAGGGGGGGGTCACCTTGCAGGCGCGCTCCAAAGTCCTGCATTTGCGTCCACATACACGAATGCCGACCTTGGCGCCCACGTCATTGGATTTGATTGACGGCAGCGGGAGCCAATGGCTGCTCTGCTATCAATAGATCCAATCAAGAGCCGGGACCCCGTGGAGAGAGGGACAGCGTGTCCCCGCTGACCAGATTTTGTCGAGTCCTGCCTTAATGCCTCCTATGCATTAAGGTAAAAAAACACCTGCCAGTCACCGGCCCCCCGTTTTACCTGAGCCCCTTCATCTTTTCGGCGGGGACGCGCTGTCCCTCTCTCCACGGGGTCCCGGCTCTTGATTGGATCTATTGATAGCAGAGCAGCCATTGGCTCCCGCTGCCGTCAATCAAATCCAATGACGTTGGGCGCCAGGGCCGAGGTCGGCATTCGTGTATGTGAACGCAAATGCAGGACTTTGAAGCGCGCCCGCAAGGTGACCCCCCTCATGGGAGCGCTTCTCCCAGGGGGAGATCTGATGTGGGGAGGAGCTGCCGGGGGACCCCAGAAAAGGATGCGGGGAGGAGCTGCCGGGGGGACCCCAGAAAAGGATGCTCTGGGCCACTCTGTACAAAACATGGACAGTTTTTTTTTTTTCCCCCCATCTGTGTCCCATTTGGGAGATTTATCTTCACTTCATGTCCAATAGAAAAAACAGGAAGTGAGAAGAAACCCCTGCAAATTAAAGGGGTTGCAAACCCTCATGTTTTTTCACCTTAATGCATCCTATGCAGTAAGGTGAAAAAACACCTTGCAGTGTCTGGCTCCCCCATTTACTTACCTGAGCCCTAAATTAACATGGTCGCGATCCCGCGTCGCTCTCTCTCCACGGTTTCACGGCTTTTCATTGGATAGATTGATAGCAGCCATTGGCTCCCGCTGCTGTCAATCAAATCCAATGATGCAGCCACCGGGTGTGGGGGCTGAGTGATACACTTGGTGTCTATGGACGTCGACTGTATGACACAGGAGCGTGCCCCCAAGGTAACCCCCTTCGGAAGAGCTTCCCAGAGGGGGGTTATCTAATTTGGGGAGGAGCAGCGAGAGCCGCTGGGGGACCCCAGAAAAGGACAATCGGGGCCACTCTGTGCAAAACTAACTGCACAGTGGAGGCAAGTATAACATGTTATTTAAAAAAATAGTTTGGTGGTCAGCACAAGTTTGGTGATTGAATGACAGGCAGGCTGTTCTCCCAGTACAGCCAGAAAACTGACCACGCTAGGAAGGATGTGCTCTCATGTGTTAGGTCGTCAGTTTGAAATAGGAAACAAGGGGACTGGCAGGATCAACAGGTATTTCACACAAAGGAAGCACAAAGAGAACAGGATACTTTTTAACACAAGTACTTGGTACAGCAGGCACATATCAGGAATATGAAATGTTGGGGTAACATATTCTTTAATTTCCCAGGCCCCTTCTTCGTGAGGAACATCACTCTTCTTTTGGAAAAAAAAATGTAAATCTACAAATCCAACATTTCCTGTTCTTGATATAGACCTGTACCATGTAAAAAGTATCCTGTTCAATTTGTATTACTTTTTGTGTGAAATCCCCGGTGTTCCTGCCATTCCCTCTGCTTTCCTATTAATAACTGACAATTCTAAGCAGGATAACGCAGCGTGGTCAGTTCTCTGGCTGTGCTGGGAACTCGGCCTGCTCGCCTACAATGATCAGACTTGTCCTGACACAGCTTTCCCCTGCACAGCCATTCACTGGAAAGACCAGTGTGCTGCTTCTCTTCTCCTCCGACTCTCTGAGCTCATTATGCAGCTGAGAACAATGGGTATGCAATTCCTTTTTTATATATATATTTTTTTAAAGCAGACGTAAATAGCAGTTGAGGAGGGTGCAATCCCCTGCAAGGCAATGGCATAATGTGCATCGCATACCAGTACATTATAGGAGACTTGCCTCTCACAGCTGAGAGGGCTTCTATCTTCTCCTGGTCTTGCGGCCTCCAGCTACATGAGTGGCCGGGGTCGCGATGATGTCACTCCCACGTGGGAGCTGCCATTTACCGCACAGGCTCTGAAGTGCATGCATTGGTGATGTCTCCGGCTGCATGCACTCTGTGTCTTACCTGTAGGTACTGTGTAGATCTTAAGTCAGTACCTTTTTTAAATACTGTGTCTAATGACTTTTAAGAAACACTTACCAGCCTATGGAGTCCAGCACTATCTTTTCCGCAGTTAATTCTTTGCTGGGCTTCTGCTCTCCATAGCTGCCATCTTAGATTTAGGAGCCAGTTATGATTTTCTGATATATCCCAGCTGTCTCCCCACTGTGCATGTATAAGGCTCTGCAGTGCTGTGGGGCTGGTCCTGCAGCCTCCTGGGACATGTGATGTCTACCACAATGCTGTGGATGGAGGGTGGGTCTAAGCAGATGTCGTTTTTGCTTATGTGAGAATTAAGAGTGCTAGCGGGTACCTTTTGGGGGTGGGAGGTGAAGAAGGAAAGTACCTGTCCCTGGGGGAAAAAATAAATAAATATATATACTTCAAATGTGTTTGAGGAAGATCATGAGTAGTACGTTCACCTTTTGAGTGAAGACCAATTTAACATTACACAGAAGAGTAGCCGGTTAACACTGGGGCAGCACGACTTCAGGGGCGACTCCACAAGGCATCCTGAAGACGACTTCAGAGGCGACCTGCAAAATGACCTTTGTATAGAAGTCAATGCAAGTCGCCCCGAGCCGCCCCCGAAGTCGTACAAGAACCTTTTTCTAAGTCGGAGTGACTTGCGTCGCTCCTATTAGAACGGCTTTATTGCATAGAATGGGACGTGACTTGTCAGGCGGCTGAGTCGCCCCAGTGTGAACCGGCTCTTAAAGCGGAGGTTCACCTGTACAATATACTTTTTCCCCTTAGATGGATGCTCGTTTTGTCTAGGGGAATCGGCTAGTTGTTTTAAAATATGAGCTGTACTTACCGTTTACGAGATGCATCTTCTCCGTCGCTTCCGGGTATGGGCTGCGGGACTGGGCGTTCCTATTTTGATTGACAGTCTTCCGAGAGGCTTCCGACGGTCGCATCCATCGCGTCACGATTTTCCGAAAGAAGCCGAACGTCAGTGCGCAGGCGCAGTATAGAGCCGCACCGACGTTCGGCTTCTTTCGGCTACTAGTGACGCGATGGATGCGACCGTCGGAAGCCTCTCGGAAGACTGTCAATCAAGAAGGAACGCCCGCTCCCGAAGACCCATACCCGGAAGTGGCGGAGAAGATGCATCTCGAAAACGGGTAAGTACAGCTCATATTTTAAAACAACTAGCCGATTCCCCTAGACAAAACGAACATTAATCTAGGGGGGATTGTTTAAAAAAATAGATTAATGGGTGAACTCCCGCTTTAAGCTAGCTAGGAATATTTTAAACTGGTAAAAGGTGGGCAGTAATTTTAAAATATTATTGTAAGTGATGCTTTGTGAATGGGAACATATAACAAATATAAAATAGGTGTTATCTCAATGTGCTTGAAAAAACAAACAAACAAAACTTTATTGCCAAAATCTGGTTGCCCCTTAGACAACGTAAACACGCAGGCTAGTCCCAGATCTTTGTTTTTTCATGTATGCATGTTCGGTGACAACAGGCTCTTTTTGAGTATTGATTTTTCCATATCTAGAAGCCTTGAGTATAGATATCTTAAAAGAAAAGTCTATTTTAGTGGAGTATAACATGCCTCCTTTCACAAAAATATGACGATAGTGCTTACCTAAATACATTTCCTAGATCATTTTGGTGTAATATCTTACAGTCCCTTGTTTACTTTAACAAGGGGAGGATGCAGCTTGGCCAATCACAAAATAAGCCGGTTCTGTATCATACACCTGACATCACAGGTACTGGAATCTGGTAAGAGCAGCTAGAACTTTCTCTTTTTATTCATTAGCACAGATGAGTGCTTGTTTGCTCTCTCCTGTGTTTCATGTCAGTCATGATTATTTGTGAAACTTTCACACCCTATTCTTGCACAGCTTTCTATTCGCCCACTAGAGCCCTGAGGAAAGATCCCTGTGTCATTCAGGGGTGAGGCTAATAGGTGACTGGCATCTGGCGTTGCATTGTGGGAGGAAGGGGAGACGGTCACAAGCTCAACCAGGCTTGAAAATAATGGGTATTTTTCAGGGATTTTTTTTTTTTTTTTTTATTATTGGCTGTCAGTTACTTTGCCCAGGATGGCCGCCAAACTAAAGTTGCCAGAAAAAGAGCTACCGATCAAAATAGAATGAATATTTGCCTCACCAGATGCCTGCACTCCACAGACAAGAAATGACTGTGGTGCTCTGTGATTTCCTTGTCACTATAGCACGCTGTAGTGATGTGGAGATTGTTCAAGGGAACCACTGAGCGCTGCTGGGGCCAGGAGATCCACACTTCCAGAAGTCTCAGTTTCTGGAGAACACTTCAGCCCTGATTTCTCCTCACTGGGAGTGTTTCTCGTTGGTGCAGTTGGTAGGAGAGGTAAATATTCACTTTATTTTTTACAGGCAGTTTTAGTTTAGCGACAGTAATTTTAAAGAAAACCTAAAATGTATTTAGGTTGCAAATTGTGACCTTTCTTTACCAGTGATAGTTTATTGGCTGGTAATGTCAAACCAAAAGTTTAAAGGGGTTGTAAAGGCACATTTTTTTTTTTAAATAACAAACATGTTATACTTACCTCCACTGTGCAGCTCGTTTTGCACAGTGACCCTGAACCTGGTCTTCTGGGGTCCCTTGGCGGCTGTTTCGGCTCCTGCCCGCAAGAACTAACCAGCTTCATGCAAGCTCCCTCGCATGGTAGTTAGTTCTTGCGGGCATGCTCCCGTGATACAGCCGGTGGCTATAGCTATACCCGCCCTCTGGCGCGCCGCGTCATTGGATGTGATTGACAGCAGCGTGAGCTAATGGCTGCGCTGCTTTCAGTCCATCCACTCTAGCCAATCAACGGCTAGGCTTAGCGGTGAAGAGGACGTCGGGGGCAAGCGCAGCAGGTGAGCGGCCTCAGGTAAGTTAAAGGGGGGGGGGGGGGCGGTATTGTCAGATGTTTTTTCACCCTAATGCATAGGATGCATTAAGGTGAAAAAACGTGAACCCTTACAACCCCTTTAAGTAATATAAATTATTGACACACATTTACTATTATCATTGAAAGTAAAAGAAAATCCAAAATTTGGGGTTGTCCCTAGAAAATTTTCCAATTGGGGCACTAGTTCTGGTGACCTGGGGGTCTCAAGGAATTCCTTTTATTTTCAGGGATTTCCTTTTTACTTCCTGTTTGGCTATGGGACAAGAAATTAAGGTATCGTATATACTCGAGTATAAGCCGAGGTACCTAATTTAAAAAATAAAAATAAAAATGGGAAAACGTATTGACTCGAGTATAAGCCTAGGGTGAGAATGTAGCAGCTACTGTAAGTTAATAAGAGGGTCAACAATGCCCATTTGCAGCTTCACTGTGCCCATCGCAAGCCTCACTGTGCCCATAACAAACATCGCTGTGCCATTGCAAGCCTCAGTCTCATTGCAAACTTCACTGTGCCCATAGCAAACATCACTGTGCCCATAGCAAACATCACTGTGCCATTGCATGCCTCGCTACAGACATCGTTGTGCCCATTACAAACATCGCTGTGCCCATTACAAACATCGCTGTGCCCATTACAAACATCGCTGTGCCCATTACAAACATCGCTGTGCCCATTACAAACATCGCTGTGCCCATTACAAACATCGCTGTGTCCGTTGCAAACATCGCAATCTCATAGGGACCAATGTATGTCCCTTTTTCATCCGCACACGGATGGATGAAAAAGTGGACATACGGTCCAAGTGTGAAAGGGGTCTTACAAACATTACTGTGCCCATTACAAACATCACTGTGCCATTGCAAGCCTCACTGTGCCCATTACAAACATCACTGTGCCCATTACAAACATCACTGTGCCCATTACAAACATTACTGTGCCCATTACATACATTACTGTGCCCATTTCAGCCTCACTGCGCCGATCTGCATACCTAATGAGAGCCGTGTCATGCATACAGTCGGACAGCGGCCATCCATCCAGTGTTCAAAAGCCGCGCCTCCTCCTCGTTCTCGTCTGTGATAGGGGAACACTCAGTTTCCCAGCAGCAATGAGTTAGTGCCCAGTGTTCCGCCTATCACGGACATCTTCTCATCCTCGTCCCACGGACAAGGATGAGAGGGTGTTCGTGATAGGCGGAACACTGAGAACTAACTCACTGCTGGGAAACTGAGTGTTCCCCTATCACAGAGGAGAACGAGGAGGAGGCGCGGCTTTTGAACACTGGATGGATGGCCGCTGTCCGACTGTATGCATGACACGGCTCTCATTAGGTATGCAGGCACAGACTCGAGTATAAGCCGAGGGGGGCATTTTCAGCACAAAAAAATGTGCTGAAAAACTCGGCTTATACTCGAGTATATACGGTAAGTCTCTGCAATGGGACACAGATGGTGAAAAAAAAAAATCTTTCCCTAAATGTAGATGTCGGTCAAATGACATGGGCGAACATAGGACTAAACTAGGAGGGGCCCCATTGTGCTGTGTAGTGATGTCTTCAGCTCTATGAAACTATAATGAATGGAGCTGTGCAGCCAGAGGAGCTGAAATCAGGAGGTTGTAGGCTGTCTTAGATGCTGTTGCTGTGTCTGCACACCACCTGAAAAAGCCACATGACACAAAGGGGCGTATTTATAAAAGTAGTTCATCTGAAATTCACCATACTTTTACTGCAGGTAAAACTACCAGGTTCATGTGTTTTTTTGTTTTTTTTTTATACCAAGAATTGATTCACCAGTGAATTTTTGGTGAAAGTCACATTTGACAGTTTTATAAATGTGTCTCATAGTTCATTTCTGCATGCAAACACAAATTTTAACTTGGGAATACTTCATTTATGTGAATGGATGAATCTCCACTTAAATGAAAAAAAATAACACTGTATGGTCAACTGCAGAAACTGCTGTAAAAAAAATTGTTCCACAGCCATCATATGGTACCTGGGCCAATCACATCACCCTTTACCATGTGATTAGCTATAGCCAGTCACAGATTACTAGTGATCACAGCTGTCATGAATGTAACTCAAACATTGCTGTTACAATGATCATGATGGTAACTGCAAAAAAAAACCTGATCACCCCCCCCCAAAGTAGTTCAGTGTTACCATAGTGACACTGAACTACTCTGATGAAAGTATATAAAAAGAGAAAAAAGTTTTAAAGCAGTAATAAACCAAAGTATTTAAAGCGGGAGTTCACCCAATTCCTTTTTTTTTCCCCTTAGATTCCTGCTCGTTTTGTCTAGGGGAATCGGCTATTAGTTTTAAAATATGATCCGTACTTACCGTTTTCGAGATGCATCTTCTTCCGTCGCTTCCGGGTATGGGTCTTCGGGAGCGGGCGTTCCTTCTTGATTGACAGTCTTCCGACGGTCGCATCCATCGCGTCACTAGTAGCCGAAAGAAGCCGAACGCCGGTGCGGCTCTATACTGCGCCTGCGCACCGACGTTCGGCTTCTTTCGGAAAATCGTGACGCGATGGATGCGACCGTCGGAAGCCTCTCGGAAGACTGTCAATCAAGAAGGAACGCCCAGTCCCGCAGCCCATACCCGGAAGCGGCGGAGAAGATGCATCTCGTAAACGGGTAAGTACGGATCATATTTTAAAACAAATAGCCGATTCCCCTAGACAAAACGAGCATAAAGCGAAGGGGAAAATGTGTAAGGTATGGGTGAACCTCCGCTTTAATAAAAAAATCCCCTGCAAGACAATGGCATAGCGTGCTAGTATGCACTCGTTGGAGCACCAGGCTGGGGAGTGGCGGGCATGGCTGGCAGAGCCAGTTGTCAATACTGTTGAGGTTCTTTCTGAGGATGGCGCAGCTCTGCCCGTCAGCTGATAGTGGGAAATAGTCCCCTATTAGGTGACTCTGGGTTACTGTGTTAGTAAATGTACTCCTGTGACTCACAAGAAAAGTGCCTTGAAAAAAAAAACCTTGAAATTTTCCGCATTTTGTTATGTTACAACCAAAACATCAATGTATTTTATGTGATAGACCAACACAAAGTGGCACATAATTGTGAAGTGGAAGGAAAATGATAAATGGTTTTCAATTTTTTTTTACAAATAAATATGTGAAAAGTGTGGTGTGCATTTGTATTCAGCCCCCCTGAGTCAATACTTTGTAGAACCGCCTTTCCCTGCAATTACAGCTGCAAGTCTTTTTGGGGATGTCTCTACCAGCTTTGCACATCTAGAGAGTGACATTTTTGCCTATTCTTCTTTGCAAAATAGCTCAAGATCTGTCAGATTTTATGGACAGTGTCTGTGAACAGCAATTTTCATGTATTTTGCAGACTCTAAAGGGTTTCTTCTAAGATTGCCCTGTATTTTTTCTCCATCTATCTTCCCATCAACTCTGACCAGCTTCCCTGTTCCTGCTGAAGAAAAGCATCCCCACAACATGATGCTGCCACCACCATGTTTCACGGTGGGGATGGTGTGTTCAGGGTGATGTGCTGTTAGTTTTCCGCCACACATAGTGTTTTACTTTTAGTCCAAAAAGTTCAATTTTGACTAGAGCACTTTCTTCCACATGTTTTCTGTGTCCCCCACATGGCTTCTCGCTAACTGCAAAATGGCTTTCTTTCAACAATGGCTTTCTTCTTGCCACTCTTCCATAAAGGCCAGACTTGTGGAGTGCACGATGAAAGCCTCGTACATATGATCAGATTTTCATACGACCGCTTGTCAGTTTTTTGTGGCATGCTAGTCTCATGTCGAAAGTGAAGACGTTACTCACCATGCAAAAATTTTTGTACGACAGAATACATGAGAAGTGACGTGTTGAATAGTTGACGTGGTGTGTTGAATAGTTTTGTATGTATTCTTTTGTTTCTGAGCATGCCTAGTCTTGCTATTATTTTACTACTGTTTGTTCACTAACATACCTCTGAGGGCTTCACAGAACAGCTGTATTTATACTGAGATTAAATTGCACAAAGCTGGACTCTATTTACTAATTAGGTGACTTCTGAAGGCAATTGGTTCCACTAGATTTTAGTTAGGGGTATCAGAGTAAAGGGGGCTGAATACAAATGTATGCCACACTTTTTAGATATTTATTTGTAAAAAAAAATTGAAAATCATTTATCATTTTCCTTTCACTTCCCAATTATGTGCCACTTTGTATATAATAAAATACATTTATGATTTTGGTTGTAACATGATAAAACATGGAGAATTTAAAGGGGTATGAATACTTTTTAAAGGCACTGTATAACAAATATAAAGTAGGTCTTCTCCCAATTTGGCTGCAAAAGTCGGGATACTCTTTGAACCCGGGGTTCACACATATGCAAACACAGACATTACATGTGATTCGCACTGATTGCTGTGCCGATCACTTGTGATGTCTGTGCAATGCGAGTTCAGCCATACAGTTGTATGGCTGAACTCACATTGGATTGTAAAAAAGTAGCAGGGACTTTTTTGTTTTCCGCACTGGAATCGGATCTGATTCCTGTCCGAATAAACAGTTTGCACTGCGATCTGTGAACCGATCTGGGGGTGTCATTAACTTTTTTTTGGACACCCGCAGCGGTTCGCAGAGGAAAGTGTGAACTGCCTGCGAGAGATGTGATGCGGGAACCGGCGCTGGAATCACACATCGCTATAATGTGAACCCAGGCTTTATTTTTATATAAAATTATTTTTAATTGAGGTGAACCCAGGCTTACCCTGGTTCACATTGATGCTACTTTTAAATCGTGCTACTTCTCTTGAAGTAGCGTGATTTCAAAGTAGCAAGGGCAGCGCATCTGTGTGGCTTCATGCACAGATGTCTATTGAAATCGCACCTGAAAAGTAGTGCAGGAACTACTTTTGCAAATCTGTGCAACGCTGCAAAAGCGGTGTCGCACCGATCGGAACAGTGCTATTGCCGCCAATAGGCTGCAACTTGTCAAGTGATTTGATCTCTCAAATTGCATGACAAATCGCTCCAATGTGAACCTAGGCTTTCTGTTTTGCTCATGCGGTGCAATCAAGTGCTGTCCTTCACAGCTGCACATGCTCATTTTCACTTTGCTTCCCCAATAGCTGCCAGTAGCGTAGAGAAATCCTCGCTGTCTCTGGGTATAGAGAAGCATGTGACATACTCCCCTTTCATCCATGTGACTGTTCTTGTGGTTGGCTGTTCAAACACCCAGCACTGTCACACAGGTGACAACAAACAAATCTGTGCTAATGTAGAGCCAACTCTTTTCACTGCTGGTATAAAGTAGTCAGGGGAATGGAGGAAAGATGAGCTTTGGAGGGGAACAGTAAGAGAACTTGTTTTTCCTGCTTGGGAAAAAAAGTTCTCTGCATCCTATAGAATTTATGTGTGTAAGGAGGGCCCATTCACACTAGGAACTGTATGTGAACTGTGCAGGAACGCAGTGCGATTCACATGCAGTATGATTTCAGATACCTTTATTTTAAATGGGCTGAAAGCATACTGCACAGAACTAGAAGTAATGCATGCACTATTTTTGAATCGCACAGCAACTGCATCGCTTGGTACTTTCGTACCATGCAATCTGGTGCTGGCTAACATTTGTTAAGATCGGGCTCATCTAATGCTTTTTCAGATGATTTTCTATATATGTATGGCCAGCTTAAGACCAATGAGGAAAAAGATGGTCCTTGCCCACTGGTTTGCTGGTTTTTAGTTAAAGCAATGCACGTTACCTCCATATGAGTATGCCACGGGCAATTTACAAAAGCAAACATTTGGCACCACAGCCAATGTTTACCAATGTTTGTCTTGCAGATCACTTTTAGTAGAAGCATGCAATGAAAATTAGAAAGGCCCCTAATGTAGAACTTCTGTCAGAATTGTTTCTTCTAGGGCTTGTTTACACTTGCTTTGCTATTTAATGAGCAAGCCATGTTCAGATCCCTTTTCAGAGAGCATTTGGAAGTAAGGAGGGTTTCTATCGCCTGCTTAAACCATCCAAAATGCCAGACCACTGCGCCATAACTGCATTGTGCAAGGTTGTGCATCACATACTAGCACATTATGTTAAAGGAGTTGTAAAGTCTCAGGCCTTGTACACACGAGCACACATGTCCGATGAAAACGGTCCGTGGACCGTTTTACATCGGACATGTCTGCTGGGAGCTTTGGGTCTGATGTGTGTACACACCATCAGACCAAAATCCCCGCGGACAGAGAACGCGGTGACGTATAAGACACCAACGTTCTCTAACATGCGAGTTCAATGCTTCCACGCATGTGTCGAATCAATTCGACGCATGCGCGGGATTTCGGGCCGCTGGTTATACGTCATAACCAGCGGACATGTCCGATGAGTCGTACTAACTATCGGACATGTCCGACGGACATGTTTCCAGCGGACAAGTTTCTTAGCATGCTAAGAAACTTTTGTCCGCTGGAAACCTGTCCGCTAGGCCGGAAAACTGTCCGCTAGGCCCTACACACGGTCAGACATGTCCGCAGAAACTGATCCGCGGACCAGTTTCAGCGGACATGTTCGGTCGTGTGTACAAGGCCTCAGGGTTTTTCACCTATTACATTCTATGCATTAGGGTAAAAAAGCTTCTGTGCTGCAGCTCCCCCAGAGCCCCCCTTTTTCTTACCTGAACCCCGATAATTTCAGCAACGAGTGCGAGCCCAGCAGCTCCAGCCGCTGTCTCAGGTCTTCATTGGATGGATTGATAGCTCCCGCTGCTGTCAATCAAATCCAGTGACACGGGGTCGCGACAGACTTCTGCTGTTTGTGTCAATAGACGCAGCAGCAGGACTCGGGAGCGTACCCCCATAAAAAGCGGTTCTCTGTGGGGGCACTCGCAGAACAGGAGGAGCCAGAAGCAGGTAATTATAACATGTTTGGTATTTAAATAAAAAACCTTTACAATCACGTTATACTTACCTGAAAACGAAGTCTTCCACTGCCAAGCTGTCACCACTGCAGGCGCTTCCATCTTCACCCTGTATTCCTTCTGGGTCCGCGGACTCCGGCTGTGTGATTGGCCGGAGCCCTGATGACACAACTCCTGCACATGTGCGCTGGAGCTGCTGTTTATGGCTGCATGCACAGTAAATATCTTTTAAACAGTGTACATTTAGAAGATTTTTACAGTACCTATATGTAAACCTTATTATAGACTTACCTAGGGCTGCAACTAACGGTTATTTTCATAATCGATTAGTTGGCCGATTATTGTTTCGATTAATCGGATAATAGCCTTAAAAACAAAAAATTTGATTTTTTTTGGGCCAATTTGTTGGGCAGATTACAAAACACAAATTGCCGCAATAACACATTACACGCTTTTCTGCAGCTTCTCCATTGAAGTATATTGAACCAAAAAAAAACAAAATGGCACCGTTTTGCGTTAAAAACTCCTTGCCCTTTCCAAATACGCAGCAGCTGAAAAAAAATCATGGATGTGAACGTGTCTCATAGGAAAACATGTAAATGAACTGTAGTGTGTTTCTGCAAAAAGCACCAAAACACAGAGGTGTGACCCCGGCCTGAGATGTTTAGTAACATAATGAGGGTTAGAAAAACAAAAATAAGTACAAAAAGAGCAAATAATTGCTACTGTAAGGGGTTCATTTTTTTACTGTGGGACAGTGAAAGTAATATTTACAGTAGCGATTTGCTTTTTTGTACTATAAAGGGCTAATTTTAGTTGTTTTACCCCCATTATGTTACTGGCCGATTAATCGATTATGAAAATTGTAATCGATAATTTCATAATCGATTAGTTGTCGATTAATCGATTAGTTGTTTCGGCCCTAGACTTACCTATAGGTAAAAGTCAGAGATGGGAGTTTACTATTATACACTGGGTGGAACGGAAAAAAAAACTACCAGCTCATATTGGAGCTGCTGTACTAACAATCCAATGTAAGTATGGTGATCTCCCCTGCTGAGCTATTGGGTTCTGACAGGACAATTCTCCTTTAAGGGGGCGTGCCCGGGGGTGTGTCTTATGCCTGCATACTTTTGTTGACAGGTGTCCCTCATTCCCCTCTCAAAAAGTTGGGAGGTATGCATCAACATTATTGTGTCCTAGAGGCTGGGTTCACACTACTACACTACTTTCATCCTACTTTGCTCTGCTACATTGGTCCTACATTTATCCTACATTGGTCCTACATCCATCCTACTTTCATGAACAGGATACTACTTTGGTCTGACTTCAATGATATTCAATGGGCCTGAAGTAGGATCAATGTAGGACCAAAAGTAGTACAGGGAGCATTTTCAAAGTCGGACCGACTTGTGTAGGACCAATGTAGGACACTACAAGACGCTCTCATAGGGAAACATTGAACACAGAGCAAAGTAGGATGAAAGTAGTGTAGTAGTGTGAACCCAGCCTCAATGCTAGTTTTGTACACATGTTCATGTAGGCGGCAGTGTAAAGTTATGTGTAATGACTAATTATGGCTGCCTCCACGTACATATAGAATTACAAATAATGCAAAGAAACAAAATTTGTATATTATTACCAAACACGGATTGAATTATTTATACCCAGCTGATCACTCTTACATAGCTGTCTAAAAGCATATAATCACTCTTTGTCTTGGGGACCATTCACATTTATGCATTTAGCCCAGGTTCGCACTGGGCTGCGGGAACGAAGCCGTGTGAGTTCAGCTGAACTCGTACAATTTCACTCCCGCTTGTCAGCCCCGATTTTGGCCGCGATTGCAGAGACATCTGTGCAGGTTTCTGCACAGATGTAAATGTAAATCGTGGGCCTTAATTGCAAAGAGTAGTATAGAAACTTCTTTTTGAAATTGGTGCAGCGCCGCACATGCGGCGACACACCAATTAGGACGGTGCCATTGCTGGCAAATGGCACCTATATGACATGTCAAATTGCATGTCAAAACGCACCAGTGTGAACCAGGGCTCAAATACATTGGGGCTTATTTACTAAAACTGTAGCATGTAAAATCTGGTGCAGCTGTGCACAGAAACCAATCAGCTTTCAAGTTTTATTGTCAATGCCTAAAGCGGAGCTCCAGCCTTCTTGGCAATGTTTTTCAAAAAGCACCCCTGTGATTCTCATTAGTTGTACAATATAATTAACCACTTCACACCTGTGCTATAGCCGAATGACGGCTACAGCTACTTTGCCGGAGGCCGTCAATAGATGTCTTCCCGCGCTCAAGCCGCTTGCGCGCGCCCTGTAGGGAGCGCACGTGGCTCACTCTGTGATCAGCAAGTCTATGAGACTCGCTGAATCACAGATTGGAGAAAGGGGTGATCCCGACCCTTTACAATGTGATTAGCTGTCAGCCAATGACAGCTGATCATGTTAGGTAAACACTCATAGCGATCACCGGCGGCTGACAGAGGGACATCAGTCCCGATCAGGGAGAGCTGCCACCAGCTCATCTGTGCCCATGTGTGCCACCTACCAGTGTACAACAGTGCCCACCAGCGCCACCTGCTAGTGCCCACAGTGCCACCTATCAATGTCACCAATCAGTTCCTCAGCAACAGTGCTGCCCATCATTGTCACCTGCCAGTGCCCATTATTGTCACCTACCAATGCCTATCAGTGTCACCTACCAGTGCCCTTCAGTGCCATCTTATCTGTGCCTATCAGGGCCACCTTGTATGTGCCTATCAGTCCCGCCTCATCAGCCCATATCAACGAAGGAGAAAAATTACCTGTTTGCAAAATGTTGAAATATGATTTTTTTTTCAAAATGTTCCATATTTGTTTGTTTGTTTAGCAAAAAATAAAAACCCATGAAGTGATTAAATGCCATCAAAAGAAAGCTCTATTTGTGTGAAAAAAATGATAAAAATGTTATTTGGGTACAGTGTTTTGTCTGACTGCGCAATTGTCATTCAAAGTGCGTCGGCGCTGAAAATTGGTCTGGCCAGGAAGGGGGTTTAAGTGCCCAGTAAGCAAGTGGTTAAGCTGCTGCTGTAAGCGTAATTCTTCTTCTTACTTATCAATTTCTCATTATCCACAGGATCCCAGAAGGCAGGCAGTGTCCATTAATGACATGGGCATCTGAAGCCCGTTCTTATTTCTTCTGAGATCCCGAGCAGCTGGCTCGCGCCTGTGCAGTAATGACACTGTGCGGTGCGTTGTTTACAGGTTGCTATAACAATGGCGGCATCGGCAGAATTCCCTGTCCCATTGTTATGGCAACCTGTCAATCAACACAGAACTTTCTGTCTCAAAATACAGCGCAATTTCACTGTTAGCCGCCCCTAGGACTTCTGGGATATATGACGCTGATATCCCAAGAGTCCTAGGGAATCGCTGAATGATGAAATCGCCTAGGCGGTCAGGACAGGAAGTGCACAGATTCAAATAAGGTGTTTAGCAATAAAAAAGAGAGAAATGATTGCCATTCTACGGGTGGACATTGTCTTGCGAAGGTCATAAAAAATGGGTGGAACTCGGCTTTAATCGAATAAGATGAATGTTAGAAGCTGATTGGCTACCATGCATGACCGCACCAGATTCTGAGTGCTCCAGTTTTAGTAAATCTCCCCCATAGTTTACTACATGTTGGTGTGGTACTAATCACTTTCAGTGGCATCATAACACACTACAATGCAACTAGACTGCAGGACACCGGAACATGCCATGTGTTTGGGGTGCAGTGCTTTAAAAAATAAAAGGTCCGATTTGTTTTTCCATTAGTGTGCACCAGTAACGCAGCATTCCTTAAAGTATGACTATGCACAAAACTTTTTTTTTTTCATTTTGTGTTATAACTCCTGTCAGATTTTTTGTCGCCACCTGTTTCCCATTGGGGAAATTTCCCTTCACTTCCTGTTCCAAAGCCAAAACAGGAAGTGAGCAGAAATCCCTGCAAATTAAGGGAAATTCTTGGGGTCCCTCAGGTCACCAGAATTAATGTCCTCGTTGGAAGATTTCCCCTCTATTACTTTTCTGGGGACTTTTACTTTCAATGATAACGGTACACAGAACAAATAGAGAGGGGGAATCTCCCTAACGGGGGGCACAGACAGCAATAAAAACTGGTGTTCTATTTCTTCTGCACTGTATCCAAAACTGAAAATAAAGTTTTGCCTTTAGTTATACATTAACAGTACAGTAATGGTTAATAACAGATCATTGTGCTAATGCAAGTATAGTAATGTAACATGTATTGTGAATGGGGCCTTAAAGGGGTTGTAAAGGTACAATTTTTTTCCCTAAATAGCCTCCTTTACCTTAGTGCGAGCAGGAGTGTCATGACGCCCACTAACACACAGCTCCTTTCTCTATCTGCAAAGTAGAGAGTGTCCTGACTCTCCTGCTCCCCCCTCCCTCATCAAGAGGCTTTCTCCACACCAGGGAGAAAGCCTTGCATTACTGTGTGGAGTTACAGACAGAACAGGAAGTGAGTATTTCTCAGAAGAAATAAGGACATTTAAAAGCAAAATGGAAGGATGAGGTAAGTGAAGGAGGACTGCACTAAGGTAAAGGAAGCTATTTAGGGATTTTTTTTTCCCTTTACAACCCCTTTAAGAATTTTACTAGCAGGTATTCAAGTCTGTTTTGTTCCAAAAGCAGGACAGCAAGTCCCCATCCTGCTGTCAGAACGCAGCACTATATAGTATACAGCTGATGCTTCCTTCAAAGCAACTTTTTAAAGTGCTAGTAAAGCCGCTTTGTGATTTTTAGCTACACGCATGGGTGCTCAACCTGTGGCCCTCCAGCTGTTGCGGAACTACAAGTCCCATGAGGCATTGCAAGGCTGACAGTTACAAGCATGACTCCCAAAGGCAGAGGCATGTTGGGACTTGCAGTTTCTCAACAGCTGGAGGGCCACAGGTTGAGCACCCATGATACAGGAACCCTCAATAATAAGGCTTATGTAAGGTTAAGTGAATATCTCCCAAACTACGCAGCCGGTGACATCAAAGGTGCATGTGCTCTGAAGGTCCGTCATACCTTGTGGGACCTTCAGAGCACCATGCCGGAACCGAGGTCTCCAGTCAGCATGCACGGGAGTGACATCATCAAGGCTCCGGCCAATCACACAGCTGGAGCGCGGGAACCGAAAGAAAGATCAGGGGAAGATGTCAGCCATTTCAGCGGTGACCAGTAGAGGTCGACCGATATGGGTTTTTCTCTGGCAGATTCCGATATCTGGAAATCAGGGCGGCCGATGGCTGATATGTGTTGCCGATTTTTGCGGCCGATATTTTAGGCCTTTTTTTTTTTTTTTTCCCCTCATCTCAAAAAATCTAGGATGGAGAGGTGGGGAGGAGATAATTGTTTAGGGTGGAGAGGTGGGGTGCAGCCTGTCAGTGCCACCTCATTAGTGCCCACCAGTGCAGCCTATCAGTGTCCATCAGTGCCACCTCATTGGTGTCTATCAGTGCCCACCAGTGCCACCTCATCAGTGCAGCCCATCAGTGCCACCTCATCAATGCCCACCAATGCATCCCATCATTGCCCACCAGTACATCTCACCAGTGCATCACATTAGTGCCAACCTGACCATTATGAATGTTCTCACCAAACATAAGGAAATGGGTCTCCCCAAGAACCTTTAGCAATGTCTGCAATCCCCAGCTTTGCAGATGGACATCTGTCTTCCGCTCTCACTCAGCTTAAAATGGTTTCTCCTTTATACATATGGACTGGACTGTGCATTTGGGACTCATCAGTTTTCCTTTTTCAGTCTTTTTTCACATACAATTTTTTACTGTATTAGTGCTGCACTTTATTTTAATCTAGTTTGTATCTGACTTGAAGGTGCTAGCAGCTGTAGTCTGTATTCTATATTTCTAGTGCAGCATTAGCCTTTGGGCTATAATTTCTTGCCCTTGACACTAAACAAATCTTAGAACCTCCCTGGCCCTGACGTGCTGCCCCGCCTCTGCCTACAATCCCCAGAATGCAGAGCGGGCCGGTAACAGCCAATCGGCGGCGGCCGCTGCCAACATACCTCCACTCTGAAAAAAAACGTCCCCTGACGTGCTGCGCGCCCTGCCTTTGCCTACAAACCCCAGAATGCAGCGTGGGCCGGCAGTTACCGGCCCGCGCTGCATTCTGGGGTTTGTAGGCAGAGGCAGGGCGCGCAGCACGTCAGGGGACGTTTTTTTTACAGTGGAGGATGTCGGCAGCAGCGGCCGCCGATTGGCTGTTACAGGCCCGCTGGTTGGCTGCCGCGCTGGGTGTACCAAGATGGATTGCCACCGCGGTAACAGCATCAGGAAAGGCTGCGGCTTCGGCTTAGCTCCGGAGCCATGGCACCGCTAACGGCCATGTTAAATATCGGCCTAATTTTGCATAAAAATCTGATTTCTCCAAAACGGACAAATATTGGCCGATATATCGGCCGATCTCTAGTGACCAGGCGCCGCTGGAAGGCTTTGTTCCATGGTAAGTATTTCAAAATGTGCTAGCATGTGATGCATACTAGCGCATTATACAATTGCCTTACAGGTGTTATTTTTGTTTTTTACTTGGTTTACTACCTTTTAAAAAACACAAGAAAATGTAACTTGTCACTTGGAGTTTAGGCAGTGAATGCTCTCCACTGGAGTCCTTGATGGATATGTAAACCAAACAATGAACTTGGCCTGGTACATATGCATACCTACCAACATTTTGAGATGGGAATAAGGGACACCTACTACCAAACGTATGTAGGCATAGGACACGCCTCCTGCCACATCCTCTTAAAGGAGAATTAACCAAAAAAAAAGGTTAATTAAATCCACAAGGGCTTTTTTTTTTTTTACCACTTCCATTCCTTTATATTGGCTTTTAAACTGTACAAATGCAGCAATTTAAAAATTGCATGAAAGGTTTAGCGCTGGGAAACACTTTTTGAAAGACAAAAAGTGCATTTTATATACAACTATATGGATCAGACCAAAATGAGGGACAAATAAGGGGGAACGAGGGACAGAGGGACATTTCTCCAAATCAGGGACAGTTGGGAGCTATGGATATGTCATTGAAAGTGTTTTTTAATATCAGTTTGATAAGTGCATAAAAAATACCTCTTTATCCTGCAAGAAATCCAGTGAGTTCTTAAAGCGGTAGTTCACCCCCCCCGACACATTTTACCATCGAGACAGGCATTGTAGCGCGAGTTACAGTATGCCTGTCCCGATTTTTTTAACCCCGGACTCACCTTGTAATCGGACATCGTAGATTTCGGCTCCCGCGGGGAATGGGCGTGCCTATGGAGAGGGAGGATGATTGACGGCCGGCCCTGGCACGTCACTCTCCCCGAAGACAGCCGGAGTAGGTCTCGGCTCTTCACGGCGCCTGCGCACAGGCTATGCGCACGCGTCGTGAAGACCAAGCCTATTTCGGCTATTTCCGGAGAAGCGTGACGCGCCAGAGCCGGCCGTCAATCATCCTCCGTCTCCATAGGCACGCCCATTCCCCGGTATCTTCGATGGACGACTACAAGGTGAGTACGGGGGTAAAAAATTCGGGACAGGCATACTGTAGCTCGCGCTACAATGCCTGATTTTAAGGTAAAAGAAAAAAATAAATATTTTTTTTCGTCGATAGGGTGAACCCCCGCTTTAAATTACTATGGATATGTGACTGCACTGAATTCACAAACAATGTTTTGTATGCTATGTAGAGTGCTGTGTATATTGTCAGTGCTATATAAAGACCTGTAATAATAAAAAAATAAGGAAATAATGTTTAAGAAATAATGTGAACTATAGGACAGCTCAACCCTTTGTTCTGGAGATACAGAGAGAGGAAATGTTCTGCAATCGGAACACACTTCCTGTCCTAGGGTGACAACACTGCTCCTCTATAGATAACAGGAAGTGCTTTACTGTTAAAACCACCAGTTCAAAATAAAGGTGAAGAGTCTGAAAAAAGAACACTAAGGCAGCTACCAGACTGGTAATATGTTACATCGCTGATATATGAAAGAAATGAAAGGAAAAACATTAGTGCATGGATATAAAATACATTATAAATACCTTTTTTTCCCCCTCTTTTTTTTATAAGTGATCACTTTCCCTCTGCATAAGGAGCTCAGGGAGGAGAAACAGCAGTACACTAGTCTTCCCAGCGAATGCCTGTGCAGGGGGGCATTTCAGCAAAAAGCCTGATCACTGGTATAGCTCCCAGCACATTCAGAAAACTGACCATATTATGTCCCCTGCTTAATGTGGTCAGTTTATAATAGGAAAGCAGAGGGACTGGCAGGAACACCAGGGATTTCACATAAAGGAAGTAATACAAAGAGAACAGGATACCTTTCATACATAGTACATAGTACAACAGGCACATATCAGGAATATGAAATATTGGGTTTATATACTCTTTAACTTTGCATTCAATAGGATTGTGTGTCGTAGTACAAATAATGCCAACTGAGATTCTACTCTCATTTTATTTTTCAGGCTGAACAGAGATCCAATTTTATTTTTCAGGCTGAACAGAGCCCCAGTTCTCCGCTTTCTCCTGAGGTCCGGACTGGTGTTTGGTTCCATATTGGAGACTTGGTTTGGTCTAAGGTGGGAACTTACCCTTGGTGGCCCTGTATGGTGTCCTGCGACCCTCAGCTTCATGTTCACAGCAAGATCAATTCCAGAGGTAAGACAGACTGACATATTGTAATAACAATATAGGACAAATGCATATTAGACTTTCCATATCTTGACTATGCAGTGTGGACCTAGAGTAAAGCTAGACTTCCCCTTCTATCCTGGCATCCCTTAATACGGAGTTCCACCCAAAAATTGAATTTCTGCTTTTCGGATTCCTCCCCCCCTCCGGTGTCACATTTGGCACCTTTCAGGGGGGAGGGGGGAGCAGATACCTGTCCAATACAGGTATTTGCTCCCACTTCAGGCGAAAGCTCGCCGCAGTATCCGCGGCGATCTACGCCATGTACAGCCCCTCCTCTGTCCCCCCCGCTGTCTTGTGGGAGACACACAGGTCCCAGAAGACAGCAGGGACCACTCAGAACGTGACTCGCGCATGTACAGTAGGGAACAGGCTGTGAAGCTGCAAAGCTTCACTTCCTGATTCCCTTACTAGCAATGTCGGCGCCTCCCCCCAGAGCCGAGGGACATGTCGGCTTCGGATGAGGACATTGTGGACTCCCTGGACAGGTAAGTGTCCCTATTTTAAAAGTCGGCAGCTGCAGTATTTGTAACTGCTGATTTTTTTTTTGCAGAACTCTGCTTTATAGTGGAACTTCACTCTTCCAATCATCACTGATTCTTTGTTAACCTCATGCTGCTAGCATTTGTAAAAAGATAGGAAAGTATATCATATTTACTTGTTTTAAATTTTTTTTTACACTTCTTTAGTTACTTCCTAGTTTCTTGCCTAGGCAAATGCTGTCATACATCCCAGGAGACTTCAGGAGGGGAGAAGGGGTTTTCTCAGCTAAGCACATTCTCCTGCATGCTTGAGCTAAGGGCAGGTGGAAGTAAATGCTACATTAATAATTTGTCTTTACTCAAGATGGCCACGGCCAGAAATGCTAGGGTGTGGTTTTAAAAAGTAAATTCTCAGCAAAATAAAGTATGGAGACATGGATGGATGGGGGAGTTTGCTTTGAATATTAAAAATGAATGGGTGCATATTACAAGGCCTTTTCCTTTTAAGCCATTATCTTACTGGGGTATAATTGTTTTAATGGAGGCATTAAAACAATTTTTTTTTTTAAAAAGTCAGCAGCTACTAACAGTGTAGCTGCTGACTTTTAATAAGGACACTTACCTTGTCCTACTTGCCCGCGCTGATGGCCCCCCCGATGCCGATCCCACGACTGATGTAGGTCCCGCGCCGCCATTCACACTATGGGAAACAGGCAGTGAAGCCTTACGGCTTCACTGCCCATTTCCTACTGCGCCTGTGTGAGTCTCGTGCCGGCTTGTGAATGGGCGGCTGCTCTCTGAGAACACACACAGTTCCCAGAAAGCAGCGCGCCCCATTCACTAGAAGAAGGAGAAGAAGAAAACACACCGCGGTGCCTAAGAGGCAGATTACGGACTTCCGCATAGCAACAGGTATTTCGGGTGAGTATACATTTTTTTTTCCACTTATTTATTTATTTATTTATTTATTTTTTTAGGACTTTTGGCCAAATGTTGTTTTCCTGGGTGGAACTCCGCCTTAATGGCTAATATGGTATATGTAAGAATCATACATTCATATTAATGTTAAGTTATAGTAGTTAACTTATAATGAGGAAACTGAAAGTACCTAAAGTTACCCTGAGTAACCTTAATATCTCACTTACATTCTCCAAAAACAGGTGCTCGTGAATACCATGTGCAGTTTTTCAGCAATGAGCCAGAGAGAGCCTGGATACACGAGAAGCGCATGCGGGAATACCGAGGTCGGAAGCAGTATGAGCAACTGCTGGCTGAAGATGCTGCTAAAGTACTTAACCAATCAGACAGGCTTAAGGTGCGCTTTGACTTAGACATATCTAAAGTGTAAAATATTGTGACATTTTACTGAGCATTGAAACTACACTATATGGGCAAAGATTTGTGGACATCTGATCATCACACCCATATGAGCTTCTTGGACATCATATTCCCCCAAAAATGGCATTAATATCGAATTGCCCCCCAGTGGCCATGACAACTTCCAGTCTCAGAGCTTTACACAGAATTTAGGAGTGTTTTTGTGTAAATATGTACTCATTCTGTATATTGAAGATCAGGTACTGATGTTGGATGAGAAGACCTGACTCACTAGGGTTGAACTTAGGCAACCTGATTTCCACGGCAGCAAACTTTCCAAACCATGCTGTTATGGAGCTGGCTTTGTACACAGGGGCAAAGTCATGCTGGGGTAGAAACGGCCGTTCTCTAAACTGTTGTCCAAAGTTGTCTAAAATGTGTTTGTATGTTGTACAACTAACAATATCGTTCACTGGAAATAGCGCAATAATTTGGAGGGGTGTCCCCAAACTTTTGCCCATAAAATGTAGGCAAAATGATCAGCTGTTCACAGTCCTTTGTCCAAATAGCATGTTAGTTACAATTTTTCTCTGTGTAAATTATGTAGGTTGCAAAGATTTTAGCAAGATTTTTTGGTAGATTCATAGCTTTCTGTGTTATGAAGAAATTGCTGATTGTTTCACAATATCCTTTCTTAAACTGATTTCTGAATTAAAAGAGGCTACCCTCAATACAAAACTGATTTCTGAAATAAAAGAGGCTACCCTCAATACAAAACTGATTTCTGAATTAAAAGAGGCTACCCTCAATACAAAACTGATTTCTGAATTAAAAGAGGCTACCCTCAATACGGAACTGATTTCTGAATTAAAAGAGGCTACCCTCAATACGGAACTGATTTCTGAATTAAAAGAGGCTACCCTCAATACGGAACAGATTTCTGAACTAAAAGAGGCTACCCTCAATACGGAACTGACTTCTGAATTAAAAGAGGCTACCCTCAATACAAAACTGATTTCTGAATTAAAAGAGGCTACCCTCAATACAAAACCTGATTAATGAATTAAAAGAGGCTACCCTCAATACAAAACTGATTTCTGAAATAAAAGAGGCTACCCTCAATACAAAACTGATTTCTGAAATAAAAGAGGCTACCTTCAATACAAAACTGATTTCTGAAATAAAAGAGGCTACCCTCAATACGGAACTGATTTCTGAACTAAAAGAGGCTACCCTCAATACGGAAATGATTTCTGAACTAAAAGAGGCTACCCTCAATACAAAACTGATATCTGAAATAAAAGAGGCTACCCTCAATACGGAACTGATTTGTGAACTAAAAGAGGCTACCCTCAATACAAAACTGATTTCTGTATCCAGCTTTACTTTTGCGAGTGGATCATATTGGGGAGGCATTGAGGGCTGCCTCTTTTTTTTTTTTTTTAGTCTCTGGACACCTATCTCCAATTCCCCTTTTTTTTTGCTGGTTTACTGTTAAAGGGTTTCACGCTGTGTGACTGAGTACCAATATATTTCCACTAGGAGGAGTGTAAAGCATGCACACTACACAGCCTCATTCCCACCAGACAACATTGAGGAAGCATCTCCCTGCTGCTCACAGATTTGTTTTTACTGTTCACTTGCTGTAATGTTAGGTCTCCTCTGGTGTTGAGCTGTCTGTCAGCCATCAACTGTTTATGTTTTGTGGGGTCTCAAGGCTGCAACATGTCTGATTCTGGACTCGGAGGGTGTGGACAGTTCAGCTGTACTGGGTGTCCCTGACACAATGTCCACTAATGGGTTGAAGTCTACCTGTAGAACACTCCTTGATAGTGCAGATACCCATAGAGTGGAGTCTTGTTGCTCCTTAATGTTGGAGTTCCTCCCCTTCTCTGTATCCTCTCCGGTTCCTTCAGGATTTGCTGGGCCTGCTCCCCTCTCAAAGGAAGCGCTTACTGCAGTCATGCAGGACTTTATGTCGCTGATTGCCCAGTCATCCCCTGATTGCACGCTACCTGGACAACCTCATCTTGAGGGAATAGTCAGAGCAGCTCTGGAGGACAAATTATGCCTGACTGGTCAGATGTTGCAGAGGTTTGCCTTTACAACCACATTAAAGAATGAAGGCATTTTTCTCAGAACATTAAAGATAGACAGCTGTTTTTCTTTATGGCCGGTACAAGGGCAGGTTTTAAAAGATGCTGACAGTGCTTAATGGTGTAAAACACAGAGGCAGCCTTGGGCAAGCCAAGCATTGTAACCCCAGGGACGTGTGATCACATTGACGTTTATAGAGTGGGAATCATTTCAGAGTCTCCTTGCCCTTTAAAGCAGATGTTTAACATGGAGGACACTGACAGAACCAAGGACTGAAAAGATTTTACAGATAAGTAAAGGTCATTATAACTACACCAAACAGACCTTTATGGTTTGAGTAGAGCTCCCATTTTATACTCTACCAATTCTCTTCTCTTTGATTGTTAACCCTTCGTTTGTTGGGTCATTTTTGTATGCATTCTGCTGTACTCAGACGGGATGAAGTCAATTGCTGTTCTTTCATTGCAATGAAGTAAGAAAGTCATACATTTCAGGCTACTTGGAACAGAATTACTGAAACATTTTTCTCTACAGGTCATTTTAGATTTTTATTTCCCAGCTAATTGATTTAATCAATCAATTCCATTGTGGTAATTGTGGTTTGTAAATGAAAATCAATGTACAGATTTTGTGGTAGTTTGTCTGGACAGATATTATGTCAGATAACATCCATAAAACAATACAAAATAGTCTACTGAATGTTTTTCTACAATTTTCTTTATTGATCTCAGTTAAGGCTTTTTTTTTTAAACTCCATTTTAGATTTAAAACTTAAAACAGGACTCTGCAAAGCTGTAATCTCCTTATCTCCACTATATGCTCAATTTATTTGTGTTCCCTGACTGCTAAACTGGCCATGCACTACTAGACTTTTGTACTAACATTTGTACAAAAATTCTTCTAAAGTGCTTAACAATTTTATTTGCTTTTAAAGTGATTGTAAAGTCTTATTTTTTAAAATTTTTTATAACAAACATGTTAATATAATAGAAGAATTGTACAGAGCGGCCCGGAACTCTTCTCAGGTCCTGTGCTGGCGCTCCTGGCTCCTCCTCTTCTCTGAGTGCCCACATAGGAAGCCACACGTGTGTATTGCTTTAGACACAGAGGGCCAGATTCATGTAGAATTACGGCGGCGTAACGTACCCCGTTTACGTTACACCACCGCAAGTTTTCGGCGTAAGTGCTTGATTCACAAAGCACTTGCGGGCTTGCGGCGGCGTAGCGTAAAGCCATCCGGCGCAAGCCCGCTTAATTTAAATTAGGCGCGTTCCCGCGCCAAACGTTCTGCGCATGCTCCGTTAGGAAATTTCCCGACGTGCTTTGCGTGAAATTACGGCGCCCCGACGTGTTTTTTGAACGGCGACGTGCGTTACGTCCTTTCGTATTCCCGGACGTCTTACGCAAAGAAAAAAAATAATTTCAATTTGACGCGGGAACGACGGCCATACTTTAACATGGGCTGTCTAATATTACACCACCTAAATAGAAAGTGCAACTTTACGACAGGAAAAACCGACTAGCAACGACGTAAGAGAATGCGACGAACGCGCGTACCTTCGTGGATCGCCGTAAACAGCTAATTTGCATACCCAACGCGGAAAACGACACAAACTCCGCCCAGCGGTCGCCGAAGTATTGCATCCTAAGATCCGAAGGCGTATGAAGCCGTAAGCCTGTCGGATCTTAGCCAAAAGCCGTTGTATCTTTGTTTGTGAATTACAAATAAAGATACATCGCGGCAAATTTTAAAGTACGCCGGAGTATCAGCAGATACTCCGGCGTACTTTTTCTGTGAATCTGGCCCAGACAGTGGGACTTAGCCCCCCCTTGCTTCCTCATCACAGGATTTGATTGACAGACTCAGTAAAGCTTGTGAGAGTGGGGAGAGAGCAGCTACAGATGGGCACAGTGCTGGATCAAATGAGGACTCAGGTAAGTATAAAAAAAACCTGCAAGGTAATAGCATAATGTATAACAACAGCACATTATGAATTACCTACCTTAGAATGAAGCTCCTGCAGCTTGCTTGGTCACTGCTGAGGGGGCTGACATGTTCCCTATGTGGTTCTTTCGGGTTCGCAGACTCCAGCACTGTGAGTGAGCGGAGCCGCAATGGCATCACTCCCGGTCCTTCAGAGCGCATGCGTCATTGTTGCCAGCGGCTGCATGCAGGGTGACTATCTCCTAAACCATGCAGGTTTTGGAGATATTAATTTTACCTACAGGTAAGGCTTATTATAGGCTTACCTGTGGGTAAAAATCACCAAGCGGGGTATACAGTTGCTTTAAGAAAAAACACATTAGGCTTTCAGACCACTTTAACATTTGATTTTGGAATGAGCTTAATTTCCCAAATGAAACCACATTCACTGTGATGCCGCGTACACACAACCGTTTTTTTCATGACAAGAAAAATGCCATTTTTTTAATTGGTAGTTAAAAACGGTCGTGTGTCGGCTCCAGAGCATTTTTCTGAATGTAAAAAATGGGCATTAAAAATTTAGAACATGCTTTATTTTTTCTCGTCGTTTTTCACGTTGTCGTGTGTACGCTTTAACGACGGGGGGAAAAAACGCGCATGCTCAGAAGCAAGTTATGAGAAGGTAAATTTGCATAATCAGCCCAAAGGGTGGCGCCATTCGAATGGAACTTCCCCTTTATAGTGCCGTCGTACATGTTGTACGTCACCGCTCTTTGCGCAAGCATTTTTTTCACGATCGTGTGTATGCAAGGCAGGCTTGACAAGAATCATGTCGAGAAAAACTTTGTTTTTTTCCATGACATGAAAAATGGTCGTGTGTACGCGGCTTTAGAATTCTATTCGTTCGATAAAGATTTTCTTTTCTACTCACTGAGGTCAAAAACTGTTTTTTTTTCCCCACTAATGATTACAAAATTGAAGGAACGTTTTAAAAATGAATCATTTTGAACACAAGCTTTAGGCCTTGATCACAAGGGCTCCAGCTTGTAGATGAGCATTGTGTAGAGCAGGGGTGTCCAACCTGTGGCCCAAGATGGCTATGTATACGGCCCAACACAAAATCATGAACTTACTTAACCACTTCCATACCGGGCACATATACCCCCCTCCTGACCAGGTGAAATTTCAGCTTCCGGCACTGCGTCGCTTTAACTGACAATTGCGCGGTCGTGCGATGTGGCTCCCAAACAAAATTGGCGTCCTTTTTTCCCCACAAATAGAGCTTTCTTTTGGTGGTATTTGATCACCTCTGCGGTTTTTATTTTTTGCGCTATAAAACAAAAAAAGCAACAATTTAGAAAAAAAATTCAATATTTTTTACTTGTTGCTATAATAAATAGCCAAATTTTTTTTTTCCAAAATTTTTTTTCTCAGTTTAGGTCGATACGTATTCTTCTACATATTTTTGGTAAAAAAAAAAAAATAATAAAAAAAAAAAAATCGCAATAAGCGCTTACAAAATATGGGACAGAATTATTATTATTATTATTTTTTTTATTTTTATTTTTTTTACTAGTAATGGCGGCGATCTGCGATTTTTTTATTGGGACTGCGACATTATGGCGGACACATCGGACACTTTTGACACATTTTTGGCGCCATTCACATTTATACTGCGATCAGTGCTATAAATATGCACTAATTACTGTATAAATGTGACTGGCATTGAAGGGGTTAACACTAGGGGGTGAAGAAGGGGTTAAATGTGTAGCCTGGGTGTGTTCTAACTGTGGGGGGAGGGGGATGACTGGGGGAGGTAACCGATCTGTGTCCCTATGTACAAGAGACACAGGTCGGTCTCCTCTGTCCCCTGACAGGACATGGAGCTCTGTGTTTACACACAGAGCTCCACGTCCCTGCTCTGTCACTGCTGATCGTGGGTGCCTGGCGGACATCGCGACCGCCAGGCACGCGCATCGGCATCTCGGGGACGCGCCGGTGGCCGGAGGAATCCAGGACGTCAATTGACGTCCTGTTGAGTTTCCAGAGCCACTGTGAAGCCGTCATTTTACATGGGGCCGGTATTCAAGTGGTTAAAAATGCAGATTTTTTTGGGGTGGGATTGTTTCTAAAAATGCGTTTACATTTAGTGAAGCCATGCGGCTGAAATACAGTTTGTCAGCGTCTTTTCCCTGGACTTTTATAAGTTTTACCTTCCCAAAGGAAAATCTCCCACTCTTCACAATCAAGCCTTATTCATGTCATCAATATTCGGCTGCACCTTTATCTGTGAGCAACTATTTTCAAGGATGAAGCACACAAAGGACAAAATTAGAACCAAAATATCTGATGAGCATCCTGAGAATTCATTGAGAATTGCTGCTCCATCCACCGAACCAGATAATAATGCATCCGTTTATCAAAAACCGTGTCAAAAATCACACTAGTTTTATGTTTCCCTCTTTTACTTTTATAATAAAAAAATATTACAAAGAAATTAAGTTTTATCATACATATTGATAAATTATCTATATCAGTGATCGTTAACCGACCTTTTCTGATCATCAGCTATCCTTGATGTTATGTGTGGCCCAAGACAATTCTTCTTCCAATGTGGCCCAGGAAAGTCAAAAGATTGGACACCCCGGTTTAGAGAAAACTTTTGCAAAGCATTTGAAAAACTCTCTACAAGGTTTAAGCACACTGTACGAGAGAGCTGATTGGAGGGAAGGGCCATCCCTGTCATTTTTTTTCTCTTGGTTTTAGAAAAACTTGTCAGAAGTGACTCAGGCAGATAGCAGGGGAACTGGACAGCAGAGAGAAATTACACTTAGTGCTTTGGAGAGAGTCAAGTAAACACTAAAGAGATACAGTATGCGCTTTGTTCAGATTTCATGTCTCAAGCCCTGTACACACGGGCCAGAATCTCGTCAGGAAAAAAAGTTGTTTTTCCTGACGAGATTCTTGGCAAGAATCTCTTGCCGCCCGAGTGTACAGACACTCCTTTCAAAAGAACTGTGGTTCTTTTGAAAGGCAAGAACGCAGTGACGACATTGCGTACGACGAGCATGCGCTCGTCACATTCAAAGCCATCGCCGCCATCTTGCTGCACCCTATCTATGCCTAGGAAGCTACCGCGCATGCATGAAAGTCATTTAGAGCATGCGCGGGTTTCCACAGCGTCAGGTAAGTATACACACTCTCGGGTTTTCTCGGCAGGAAAACACGGCCGAGAAAATAGAGAGCAGGTTCTCTATTTTTCTCGTCGAGATTTTAGGCAGTTTTCTTGACGGGAAACCTGAAAGCCCCGTACTCACGCTCGGTATACTCGGCAAGAAAGCTCTGCCAGCAGTTTTCTTGCTGGTTCTTGCCGAGTATACCGAGCGTGTGTACGAGGCTTGAGGCTTGAGGCTTACAACCACTTTAAGGCCTTGTTTAGACTTGCGGTTTGAGGGCAGCAAAAATGCCCTGTGCCGCTGCAATAGGTAGCGTACAGGGGTGTTTATATCCCACGCCCACAGCAAAGTTGACCCAACTTGTAGCGATTGGTGGACGGCAAGCCAGCCAAACGTTACACATTCAAGTTCGCATTCAACATCTAAACAGTAAGAAGGAGTTGTAAAGTACTGTATTTCACTATATAACCTCAGTTTACTGTTAAAAAAACATGGAAAATGCAAAACTCTGGTGGGTGTAACAAGATGTCTGCTTACCCCCTTCTCAGTGTATCCTTACTATGGACGAGTGCAGGGTGTAGCAAGATGGCGGTGACGATACGTCACTTCCGTTACACTTTCTGACGGGTCGCCTAATCTGACGAAACACCAGTGGACATTGAGTCCATAGTTCCTGGCTGCTTCCACTGCACACACGCCCCAGACCCGAATGTGTCAGATCATGTGCTAGGTACGTGATCTGGCACAGAGCAACCACCCTGCCGCATTAAGGTGGGCAGTCCGCAAGTGGTTAAAAAAGGGCATAGATAACAATTGTTAAAGTGTGTATACATTTTTTTGGGCCCCTCTGTATTTATTTGCACTAAAATTCATTTGAATATATATATATATATATATATATATATATATTTTTTTTTTTACAGAAAATATAGGTTTGATAAACACACAAATATTGTACAACATAAATCGCAATTACCATCATTTTATTCTACAGGGACCTTTTTAAAAAAATATCTAATGTGAAATTTAAGGGTTAAAGTGGAGTTCCACCCAAAAGTGGACCTTCCGCTTTAAGGACTCCTCACCCCCTTACATGCCACAAATTTGCATGTAATTTTTTTTGTACTTGAAGTTGATTTATATTTTTTATCTTGCAATCGCTATGGATAACCACCTTCTCTACCTGAGGCTCGCCTCTTAAGGTATAACTAGTATTGCTATCCAAGCCTGAAGGTTGTAATATGCTAGTTGTTTTACACATGATGTTGCTTATAGACTGTTTTTGGACCCATCTCTTTTTTGCAATTGATATTGAAATTGAATTTGAACTGTCATTTGCATATTTCAATAAAACATTTGAACAGAATTTTTTTTTTTTTTGGGGGGGGGGGGGGGGGCTTACCTAGTTTTGACAGGTACCCAGCTCCCACTTTCGCTCGGGCTGCCTAGGCAACATGTGTGGAAGTTCTCCTCTCCCCCTCCCTGCAATCTTCTGAGACAAGCCACAGGTCCCAAAAGATTGCCCGGCCATTGAGGAGGCGCAGCGCGACTCACACATGCGCAATGAGCACCTGGCTGTAAGGCCACAAGCTGTCACACCCAGGTGCCCACACTTGTGATGCCAGCTCTGGGAAGAGAACCAAGGGTTCGGGCGGCCGCATCGCTGGATCATAGCACAGGTGAGTGTGTGTTTATTAAAAGTCTGCAGCTAAACTTTTTGTAGCTACTGACTTTTAATAAACACAATAACAACTGGAACTCCGCTTTAAGGTTGTATTTTGTTTAGTGTTTCCATTCTTTGATGTGGTTCTGGGAAGTCCCCTGCTACATCCTCTTAGCTCTGCCCCTTTACAGAGATGAATTTCCACTGTAAGCAAATTGGAAATTTCTTTACTTCTGACACTAAAATGGAATACAACACAAACAAGCATTGTAGAGACTTTTCTTCAACTGAAAAAGGTTAATAAAAAGACGTAAAATTCCCCATTTGATTTCATGTGTATGGTTCTGAATGGAGCAGTGTTGTATTCTATGGGCCCATGCACACATATTGATCTGCAGTAAAAGCTGCATGTACCAAAATGGAAAGATCTGCATTTGAGGACAGGCATACGGATTATATTTTATGTTGTATGCATTTGTGGTAGAATTTACCTTCATTTAGCTAGATTCAGGTAGGGCGGCTTAACTTTGTGCAGGCGTAGCGTATGTTATTTACGTTACGCCGCCGCAATTTAGAGAGGCAAGTGCAGTATTCACAAAGCACTTGCTCCGTAAGTTGCGGCGGCGTAGCGTAAATGGGCCGGCGTAAGCCCGCCTAATTCAAATGTGGAAGAGGTGGGCGTGTTTTATGCAAATTAATCGTGACCCCACGTAAATGCGCCGTCCGTGGACGTATCCCAGTGCGCATGCTCCAAATCACGTCGCAAATAGTCAATGCTTTCGACGTGAACGTAACTTACGCCCAGCCCCATTCACGAACGAGTTACACAAACAACGTAAAACGTGAAAAATTCGACACTGTTCCGACGTTCATACTTAACATTGGCTGCGCCATCTTTTTGGTGGTTTATCTTTACTCCTAAAAAAGCCTTACGTAAACGGCGTATCTTTACTGCGACGGGCGTGCGTACGTTCGTGAATAGGCGTATCTTGCTGATTTACATATTCTAGGCGTAAATCAGCGTACACGCCCCTAGCGGCCAGCGTAAATAGACAGCTAAGATACGACGGCGTAGGAGACTTACGCCAGTCGTATCTTAGCAACATTTAAGCGTATCTCAGTTTGAGCATACGCTTAAATATACGACGGCGCGGATTCGGAGTTACGACGGCGTATCTACTGATACGCCCGTCGTAACTGTACCTGAATCTAGCTAATACTGTGCAAAAGCTGCCTCCATTGCTCAGGGCTGACATGTAAACATTGACAACAAGTATTTAGACACTATTGATGTGTTCATATCAGCCCAGAAAGCCATTCATGCGGCGGCAGCACAATGACCTAGGCAATAATTTATAAATCTATGAATGACTGAAGGCCATCCATTCTGCGCTTGCATCACCACCACATGGATGACTTATTCGGGGCCAAGATGTAAACATCAATAGCATGCAATCAGCAGTGCAAGTACCACTTATTACTTATAGGTGATTTTTATGTGCCGACCCTGAGCAGCAGCAGCAGCAGCCAATGCATTTGCACTGTACAAAGGTAAACGTTACAACAAACATTAAATGCGTACGGTGTACAGACAAGATTTTATGCAGGATCAGGCTACCCACCAAAACATATGTAAAATCATACGTCCTGTGTGCATGAGACTTTAGGCTGCTTCAGCTGTTTATAACTGTCATCCGTTCTGCATTTCAGCTCAACAGTTCTGAACCTGGTTTGTGTATAAGTATATATAAATCCGATCACAGGAATCTCATAAAAGCTTTAAAATTATAATGTAATTTCAAAAGTCTTTTCAAAATCTGCAGCTTTTATTAAAATAATGCCTTTGATCCTGTCATGAAGACCCTGTGCAAGCACTTCCCATGCCTCCGCCTCAGCTTATCACACATACTCCCAAACGGAGACTATGAACAGCCGTGTTGACATACATTGCACAGGCATGTTCCAGTGTTGTCACCATTAGGAAATCCACCCTGAAAACGTTAATGAAACAGTCGCTGGTGTGGCTGAATATACACAGGAAAAGGTTGCAAAGAGAGTAAGAGACTGTAGGAGAGTAGCAGAGGTAGTACATAGCACACAGCTGCATCATTTAAGAACTACTGTATGTATTAAGGTGCATTATGACATTTTTTTTTTTTTTTTTAGATGTGGCATTACTTGTGACTTTGTGTTTTCTAACTTTTCTGTAATCTTGTGTAGATGAGGAAGCCCCGGCCGCAGAAAGAACGCATCCAGTGGGATATTGGTATCGCCCATGCTGAGAAAGCCCTGCGGATGACACGGGAGGAGAGAATAGAGCAGTACACTTTCATCTACATAGATCCAGAGAGCTCTCCTGAACCCAAAAAGCCAGCACCTAGTAAAAAGTGTCGGAGGTCCACATCAAGTAGTGAGGCAGAATCTGCCCGTTCATCAGACGTTACCAAATCTCCTCCAGCACCTCAATCTATTTCTTCGTCAAGAGACTCTAGAGACTCTGTACCTGAAACCCGTAGGCAGAGCCAGAGAAAACAAGCACCGGCACCAGCACCGGCACCAGAACCGGAACCAGAACTGGAACCGGTCCAGCCACCGCCGGAGGAGGAGGAGGCACCGCCACCCCAGCCTCCACCTCCTCCTAAAACCCCCTGGAAGACTGCAGCTGCTCGCAAATCCCTTCCTCCTTCAGTTCTTTTGCACAGGGGCACTATAGACCTTCAGAAGTGCAATATGTCACCTGTGGTGAAAATAGAGAATGTTTTAGCCCTCAAGAATGCCTCTTCTGAAGGTATCGACCAATTCATATTCACAACCAAGGTAATGAGAAATCAAAAACCATTAATACTTGTATTACATTGAGAAACTTCCACTTTGCTGTATTTTTCTATCATCGGTAAGGTTTAAAATATCATATACTACAATTAATTCCAACTGGGTAAAGTGATTGTAGCCATATTAGTGATGTTTTAACAACACAATTGAGTACTGTGTGGGATACTTGGTTTTCACTAACACCAGTTCATTTGAATACATTTACATAGTCACCCCATAACAGGACACAAGGAGGAGAATTATTGCACACCTGCTGGACATCACTTCTCACAATTAATTAAAGGTAGATCCCTTTTTGGAGGACATGAATGTCTTGGTTCCTAAAACCTGGTTCACTTCTATGTGGGTGGCTGCAGGTATGGGAATCGCAGCGATTCCCTTACCCGCAACCAACCGCAGTCAAAATACGCTTCTGTTTAAAAATGCACAAGGCTGGCATTCATTCTGAATGGCACCCCCAAGCATCTAAAAATGCAGCGTGCAAAAACCCATGGCAAGTGCATGGTGCTAACCTGCCACTGTTTTTTTAAAACGGCGCATGCAGCTTTTTTTCTGCGGGAAACACAGGCATGGCAGCCCATCCATTTGCATTTCACTCGAACATGGGCTGCAAACCCACATAGGTGTGATCCAGGCCTAAGGCCCCCTTCACACGGGCGTTTTGTCGGCTTTTCATCCGTCTGTTGATGTATGAAAAACAGACAGCAAAGCATTCTTATGGGCAAACGAATGTAAACAGAATGTAAACGGAAGTCGCCATTTAATCAGTTTTTCGTACACTTTCATTAAAGCGAAGTTCCACCCACTTTTAGAACTTATTCTCAAAATTATTATTGGAGCATATAGATTTAGCACTGTAATATTTTTTTTTTTTCCGTCAGCTTACATAGATAGTACTGTTTTCAATGTAGTTTTTGGCCTCTGCCACCTGTGGATATGTCCGTTATATCTGGAGGCGCACTGTCTCCTGGGAGCTATGTGTCATAATTCCCAGGAGTCAGTGTGGATGGCCACTGCTCATTATCGCGAAATTCTGAAACCGGAAGTGGCTGTTTTGCTTATCTTAATTGCCATCACAACGGGGCGGACACTTCCGCTGTCGCCGCCAATTCTGATGGCAACGTGCTAAGTTGACTGCGCTGTGAGCTTTTCATACTGTGCATGCGCAAGGACAAGCGGTGCATGCTGGTCATTTAGCTGCACTGTATTCCGCACTTCACATGCCCACAAGCAATATGGGAACTTCCAACACAGCGAAATAGAAGGTATTTATTTATCTAATATATTTAATCTAGCTGCGAATTTGACTAAATACATGAGTGGCATTAATCTATGGTATGATCCTAAGTTTGGCATTTAAAAAAACAAAAAAAAAACATGTTGTTGGAATTCCGCTTTGAAGTCATTTTGTTAGTCTGCATTTTTGTTTTGTTTCCACATTATGGCAATGCTCACCCACTGATTAAAGCAGAGATAAACCCTCCTCTATCTTTTACAGCAAAGGAAGCTACCATCTTAGGCCGCGTACACACGGCCGTTCCAAACCGATGAGAATGGTCCGACAGGCCATTTCCATCGGTTCACCGCTGAAGTGGCCTGATGGTCTGAAGTGCGTGCACACCATCGTTCCAAAACCGATCGGGTAGCGGGCCATCTGTTCGATTTTAAACCATGTTTTAAAATTTTGGACCGAAGGACAACAGACCGATGGGCTATACACACGGTCGGTTTGAACCGATGAAACTGAACCTCGGTCCATTCTCATCGGTTTTGTCCGCCTGTGTGTACGCGGCCTTAGTCTCTGTTTGATCTGTAGTTGCCATGGTGCTGCACATGTGATCAGTTATGACACCAACCATTTGATGGTTTGAGAGTTTTCATGAGAGGACAATCGGCTGTGACAGTTAGCATTCCTGGACTGCCTTAAACTTAACTGTTTTGGGAAACAGTTCAATCAAGTTTAGTTTACTCTTTAAGCATTATATCAATCTGAAAATGTTGAATGAAATCTTTAGGTATCTGTGGGGGTTGTGGCGGATCCCCAAATTTATGCTTGGTGATTAGTGATGGGATTAAGCTCTTTAGCCCCATGGAGACAGTTAGAAGTGTCCTTGGCCTGTAGGCAGTGATACAAGGATACCTGACATCCCTTCCTACAGCCATGTTGGACCTAGGTTGTTTTTTTTACAAGAAGAGGTGGTCTGAGAAGCGCACACACATGCCTTATGATGTCCAGTACACTAATACAGGGCACATTAGGGCTGGGCAAGGGGGCACTTTAATTGGTATTTGCTCGTTCATGCAACACTGTTCCCAAATGAAATTTATATATATATATATATATATATATATATATATATATATATATATATGTTTTTCATACAGATAGAGCTTTCTTTTGGTGGTATTTGATCACCACTGGGTTTTTATTTTTTTGCACTATAAACGAAAAAAGACTGAAAATTTTGAATATGACCTAATATTTTTTATTTTCGGCTATAAAACATATCCAATAAAAAAATATCAATATTCTCCATAAATTTAGGCCAATATTTATTCTTCTACATATTTTTGGTAAAACAAATCCAAATAAGCGTATATTGATTGGTTTGTGCGAAAGTTATAGCGTCTACAAACTATCCTATATATACTTTTTTTTTTTTTATACTAGTAATGGCAGTGTCATATACTGTCTGACACTAACTGACACTTTTGACACTTTGTGGGAACCAGTCACGCTATTAATAAAAATATACACTGTCACTGTACTAATAACACTGGCTGGGAAGGGGTTAAACATCTAGGGCAACATATGTGCCTAACAGTGCTTGATGCATTCACTGTGTGCTGTTTTTACTAATGGTGTGCTGGTTTTTAATCCCTGCTTTGTAGGGAAATAATAACTGGCACATCACCGCAGATAGGATAAAGCTCTGTATTATTTACATTCATAGAGGTCAGTCCTTCTCTTCCTCCCTTCCTTCTATATACATGATGCAGCAGAGGAGTGCCACTCTGCCACTGTACTCCTAAGTGGTTAAATACCACCATAAGAAAGCTCTATTTGTGTGAAAAAAATGATATAAATTTTATTTGGTTACAGTTTTACATGATCGTGCAATTACCAGGTAAAGTGGCTCAGTGCTAAATGGCAAAAAAAATGGCCTGGTCATAAGGGGGGTAAAACCTTCAGGAGGTCATGTGTAGTGTCGTACAGTGCCTTGAAAAAGTAATCATACCCCTTGAAATATTCCACATCTTGCCATGTTACAACCAAACGTAAATGTATTTTGTTTGGTTGTAAACCTACCAAGACATGGCCGTCCACCTAAACTGAGGAGAGCATTAATCAGAGAAGCAGCAAAGAGGCCCATGGTAACTCTGGAGGAGCTGCAGAGATCCGCAGCTCAGGTTGGAGAATCTGTCCAACTATTATGCCCTGTACACACGATCGGATTTCCGATGGACTAAAAACGATGAAATTCCGATGGAATTTTCCGTTGGAATTCAGATGAAGCTGACTTTCATCAGTCTTACCTACACAATATAAGACTAAATTCCGACCGTCAAAAACGCGGTCACGTAAAAAACTACGAAGAGCCGAAAAAAGTTCAATGCTTCCTAGCATGCGTCGATTTGATTTTGAGCATGCGTGGATTTTTCTCCAATGGAGTTCCACACAGACGATCGGAATTTCCTATCGAAAAAAGTCTGATGGGGCCCACACACGATCGTTTTTTTCTGATGAAAAAAGTCCATCGGAAAAAACAATCGTGTGTGCACGGTGTAGACATTGTGCACTCCACAACGTATATGTCGTGCACTCTACAAATCTGGCCTTTATTGAAGAGGGACAAGAAGAAACCCATTGTTGAATAAAGTCCAGTTTGCAGTTTGTGAGAAGCCATGTGGGGGACACAACAAACATGTGGAAGAAGGTGCTCTGGTCAGATGAGACCAAAATTTAACTTTTTGGCCTCAAAGGAAAACACTATGGGGCAGATCCACATACATCTGCGTGGGCGCAGCGTATATGAGATACGCTACGCCGCTGTAACTTACTTTTCTTTTCTTTGAATCCTGAAAGAATTTGCGCCGCAAGTTACGGCGGCGTAGTGTATGTCTCGCGGCGTAAGGGCGCGGAATTCAAATTGGGCGGGTAGGGGGTGTGTTTCATTTAAATGAAGCGCGTCCCCGCGCCGAACGAACTGCGCATGCCCCGTCCGTCAAAACTCCCAGGGTGCATTGCTCCAAATGACGTCGCTAGGACGTCATTGTTTTTGACGTGTACGTAAATGGCGTCCAGCCCCATTCACGGACGAATTACGCAAACAACGTAACATTTTTAAAATTATACGCGGGAACGACGGCCATACTTAACATTGAGTACGCCACCAGATAGCAGCTTTAACTATATGCCGGAAAAAGCCGAACGGAAACTACGTAAAAAAATGCGACGGCTGGTCGTACGTTTGTGGATCGTCGGAAATAGCTCATTTGCATACTCGACGCGGATTACGACGGGAACGCCACCTAGCGGACGCCAAAAAATGGCATCTAAGATCAGAAGGCGTACGAAGACGTACGCTTGTCGGATCTAACCCAGATGCCGTCGTATCTTGTTTTGAGGATTCAAAACAAAGATACGACGCAGGAATTTTGAAATTACGCCGGCGTATCAATAGATACGCCGGCGTACTTTCTTTGTGGATCTGCCCCTATGTGTGGTGGAAAACTAACACTGCACATCACCCTGAACACACCATCCCCACCGTGAAACATGGTGGTGGCAGCATTATGTTGTGGGGATGCTTTTCTTCAGCAGGAACAGGGAAGCTGGTCAGAGTTGGTGGGAAAATGGATGGAGATAAATACAGGGCAATCTTAGATGAAAACCTTTAGAGTCTGCAAAAGACTTGAGACTGGGGCAAAGGTTCACCTTTCAGCAGGAAAATGACCCTAAACATACAGTCAGAGCTACAATGGAATGGTTTAGATCAAAGCATATTCATGTGTTAGAATGGCCCAGTCAAAGTCCAGAATTAAAGCGGAGTTCCACCCAAAAATGGAACTTCCTCTTAACCCACTCCTCTCCCCCTTACATGCCACATTTGGCATGTCATTTTTTTGGGGGGGAGTGGGGGCTTCAGGAGGAGTGGGACTTCCTGTCCCACTTCCTCCTTCCGCCGAGGGGCTGGTAAGGCGATCGCCTTTTGGCAGCCCCTCCCTGTAGGCGATCACCTAGGACACGTAACAGGTCCTAGGCGATCGCCTGTCCAATCAAACAGCGCAGCGCCGGGCCGCGCGCGCATTCGCAGTGCCGCTCGCACATGCGCAGTGGGTGCCCGGCCGTGAAGCCGAAAGCTGTCACGGCCGGGTGCCCACAGTGACAATGAAGATGCCGGCCGGGGAGGGGGGGGGGAGGAGCGGAGCCCCGGCCGGCGCGTCGCTGGAACGCTGGAGCAGGTAAGTGTCTGTTTATTAAAAGCCAGCAGCTACACTTTTTGTAGCTGCTGACTTTTAATAAACATAAATATTGGCTGGAACTCCCCTTTAAATCCAATTGAGAATCTATGGCAGGACTTAAAAGTTGCTGTTCACAGACGCTCTCCATCCAATCTGACAGAGCTTGAGCTATTTGGCAAAAAAAAATGGGCAAAAATGTCACTCTCTAGATGTGCAAAGCTGGTAGAGACATCCCCAAAAAGACTTGCAGCTGTAATTGCAGTGAAAGGCGGTTCTACAAAGTATTGATTCAGGGGGGCTGAATACAAATGCACACCACACTTTTCACATATTTATTTGTAAAAAGTTTGGAAAAACATTTATCATTTTAATTCCACTTCACAATTATGCCACTTTGTGTTGGTCTATCACATACAATCCCAATAAAATACATTTACATTTTTGGTTGTAACATGACAAAATGTGGAAAATTTCAAGGGGTATGAATACTTTTTCAAGGCACTGTACAGTTTGTTTTCTTTATAAAGCAATAGAGGGGCCTGGCCCTGCCAGCAACTCCATTAAAGGGACCCCTGCTCCCTGTATGGAAACAGTCATTTCTTGTGCAGATGTCCAAAATGCCCCTCAGAGCTACAGCAGGGAGCATGAGCATAGCTGATGGCAGAGCTAGAAATCTCACTCAGCAGGGGTTGTCTTGCACCTCTGCAGAGAGACCACTGCCTCCTGTGTGGAGGGAGCAAGTGTCCCACTTTGCAACTTTTAGCAGGGGACAGGCTTTGGTACTTGAATGTATTTAGCTGATTTAACCTGAAAGTTAAGTTGGGCCTGTAGAAAAAGTGGTTGTAGTCATTATCTGACTGTCCCCCAAACAAAATATTGGCCTATCACTTTTCGTCTTTCAATTTACTCCGCCCTTTCCAGTTAGTAATAGAGATATGATACTTGGTCAAAAAAGTAACTCCACTTTTTTGAAAAACAAAAAAACAAAAAAAAACAATTCCCTCTAGGTGACAGTGTTAATTTAGTCTGAATTATATTTCATTGACGAAATTAAAGGGGTTGTAAAGGAACAATTTTTTTCCCTAAATGGCTTCCTTTACCTTAGTGCAGTCCTCCTTCACTTACCTCATCCTTCCATTTTGCTTTTAAATGTCCTTATTTCTTCTGAGAAATCCTCACTTCCTGTTCTTCTGTCTGTAACTCCACACAGTAATGCAAGGCTTTCTCCCTGGTGTGGAGTGTGGGCTCGCCCCGTCCCTTGGACTACAGGAGAGTCAGGACGCCCACTAACACACAGCTCCTTTCTCTATCTGCAACGTAGAGCGTCCTGACTCTCCTGTAGTCCAAGGGAGGGGGCGAGCATGACACTCCACACCAGGGAGAAAGCCTTGCATTACTGTGTGTAGTTACAGACAGAAGAACAGGAAGTGAGGATTTCTCAGAAGAAATAAGGACAATTAAAAGCAAAATGGAAGGATGATGTAAGTGAAGGAGGACTGCACTAAGGTAAAGGAAGCTATTTAGGAAAAAAAATTGTACCTTTACAACCCCTTTAACACTATTTTAGAAATATGACTAAATATGACTAAAACTAAAATGAGCTTTTGGTCATAAGACTATGACTTAAATTAAATCGAAATTTGTTCATTTTATATTTCACTATGGCTAAATCTGTGTCTGTAGTGCATGTTCAAACTTTAATACCATAAATAATAACATGTTAGATTTTTACTCCAGGAGTATATAATGAGTTTGGTAATTGTAAAAAATGCTTTAATAATGCATTTCAATTTAACCACTTGCCCCCCGCCATTTTGCAGAGTGATGGCTGGAAAGGGGTTAAGTTATCCTGACACACCGCATCACCAATCTCGGTATAAAGCCTATGATGTAGGCTCTTTACCATGTGATCAGCTGTGTCCAATCACAGCTGATCACAGCGTAAACAGGAAGAGCCGTTTATCGACTCACACTGACAGACGTGAGTAGAGGAGAGCTGGTCGGCTGCTCTCCTGACAGAGGGGGTCTGCGCTGATTGATTATCAGTGCAGACCCACCGAGGATGCCCACTAGGGATGCCCACCAGGGATGCTCACCCATGACCACCAGGGATGGCAACCAGTGCCCATTAGAGGTGCCCATCAGTAATGCCTGCCAGTGCCTCCTCATCAGTGCTATCAGTGCCACCTATTAGTGCCCATCAGTGCTGCCTACCAATGCCCATCAGTGCCGCCTATCAGTGCTGCATATTAGTGCCCATCAATGCCACCTCATTAGTGCCACCTCATCAGTGCCCATCAGTGAAGGAGAAAACATACTGTTTTACAAAATTTTATAACAGAAACATAGAAAAACTTAATTTTTTTCAAAATTTCTAGTTTGTTTCTAATTTATTTTTTCATTTGTTTAGCAAAAAATAAAAACCCCAGTGGTGATCAAATACAACCAAAAGAAAGCTCTTTTGGGGGAACAAAAGTATAAAAATGTTGTTTGGGTACAGTGTTGCATGACCGTGCATTTGTCGTTTAAAATGTGACAGTGATGAAAGCTGAAAATTGGCCTGGGCAGGGAGGGGGGAGAGTGCTCAGTATTGAAGTGGTTAACTAAACCCATTTAATTTTAGTAGACTAAAATGTACTGGAGATTTTAGACTAATGCCGCGTACACACGATCATTTTTCGGCATGTAGTAAAAACTATGTTTTTCCAACTTCATCATTAAAACAACGTTGCCCACACACGGTCGTTTTAAAAAAATGCTCTAGCAAAGCGTGGTGACGTACAACACGTACAACGGCACTACAAAGGGGAAGTTCCATGCGGATGGCGCCACTCTTGGGGCTGCTTTAGCTGATTCCGTGTTAGTAAAAGACGATTCGCGCTTTTCTGTCTGTTACAGCGTGATAAATGTGCTATCTCCATTACGAACGGTAGTTTTTCCAGAACGAGCGTTCCCGTCTCATAACTTGCTTCTGAGCATGCGCAGGTTTTTAACGTTGTTTTAGCCCACACACGATCATTTTTTACAACCCAAAAAAATGGCGTTTTTCAGAAGCCGAAAAATGATGTGAAGCCCACACACGATAATTTTAAATGAATTTTTTTTAAAACAACGTTTTTTTCATGCCGAAAAATGATCGTGTGTATGCAGCATTAAATACGACAAAAATTAAAACAATTCAGATGACTAAAATATGACTAAAACTAAAATGGCATGTGAGTAAAAAGACTATGACTAAAACTAAAGTGAAATTTGACGTCACAATTATCACTGCTGGGTGTGATCTACGTGTGCCTCTCATAAAATTAGAACATCGTCAAAAAATGTATTTATTTCTGTAAATCAATTCAAAAAGTGAAACTCCTATATTTTATATAGATGCATTACACACAGAGTGATATATTTCAAGCATTTCTTTCTTTTAATATTGATGATTATGGCTTACAGCTAGTGAAAACCCCAAATTCTGTATCTCAGAATATCAGAACATTACATAAGACCAATAAAGAAAAAGGATTTTTAATACAGAAATGTTGTCTTACAGAAAAGTATGTCCATGTACAGTATAAAATGAATTACTGCATCAATGCGGCGTGGCATGGAGGTGATCAGCCTGTGGCACTGCTGAGGAGTTATGGAAGCCCAGGTTGCTTTGATATCGGCCTTCAGCTCGTCTACATTGTTGGGTCTGGTGTCTCTCATCTTCCTCTTGACAATACCCCACAGATTCTCTGGGGTTTAGGTCAGGCGAGTTTGCTGGTGATACAATGATCATTAACCACTTCAATACCGGCATCTTCACCTTCCTGCTCAGACCAATTTTCAGCTTTCAGTGCTGTCACATTTTGAATGACAATTGCGCAGTCATGCAACGCTGTACCCAAACAAAAATGTTATGATTTTTTTCCCCCACCAATAGAGCTTTCTTTTGGTGGTATTTGATCACCATTGCGTTTTTTTTTTTTTTTGCTAAACAAATAAAAAAAGACCAAAAATTTTGAAATACATTTTTTTTTTTCTAATTTCTGTTATAGATGTTTGTAAATAAGTAAGTTTTCCCCTTCACTGACTTGCACTGATGAGGTGACGCTGATGGGCACTAATGATAAGGCACTAATATGCAGCAATGATGAGCTGATATGCAGCACTGATGGGCACTGATTGGTGGCACTGATGGGCACTCATAGGTGGCACTGATGGGCCGCACTTATAGGTGGCACTGAAGAGCGCTGATGAGGCACTGACAGGCATTACTGATGGGCACTGATTGGCATCCCAAATGGGCATTGATTGCCATTCTTGATGGGCACTGATTGGCATCCCTGGTGGGCACAGGTTGAAATCCATGGTGAGCTCTAGTGGGCATGCTTGATGGGTCTGCACAAATAATCGATTATCAGCGCAGACCCCCCTGCCAGGAGAGCTGTTGATCAGCTCTCCTCTACTCGCGCCTTGTCAAGGTGAATAGAGGAAAAGCCAATAAATTGCATTTCCTGGTTACAATGTGAACAGTCCGTAAAAAGTCACTGAAACGCACATGAAAACTGATGTGAAATTGATGTCTCTGCCACTGAAATCTGTGCGGTTTTCATGCATGTATGGTGTGAACGAGCCCTAAAAAAAACGTCACTTGACACTAAAAATAGGTATCAAAATCAGTATCGGTTAGTACTTGAAAAAACATATTGGTACTCGTACTCGGTCTTAAAAAACTGGTATTGGTGTAGCCCTAGAACAAAACATAAACATACGGTATAGTATGTACTTGTCTTTAAACGGATCTTTACTGCATACAAATGCAGTAAAGATCCGTTTAAAGATCACCACAAACCAAAAATACAATTTAATTCATTTTTAACCACTTAAGGACTCCTTCATGCTGATATACGTCGGCAGAATGGCACGGCTGGGCACAAGCACGTACCTGTACGTCCTCTTTAAGAGCCCAGCCGTGGGGTCGCGAGCACGCCGTGACCGTGCCTGCGGGACCTGTGGACCCCATCACTGCTGGTGTCCCGCGATCGGTCTCAGGAGCTGAAGAACGGGGAGAGGTGTGTGTAAACACACCTTCCCTGTTCTTCATTGTGGCATTGTCAATGATCGTCTGTTCCCTGATATAGGGAAAGACGATCACTGACGTCACACGTCCAGCCCCACCCCCCCTACAGTTAGAAACGCATATGAGGTCACACTTAACCCCTTCAGCGCCCCCTAGTGGTTAACGCCTAAACTGCAATTGTAATTTTCACAGTAATCAGTGCATTTTTATAGCACTTTTCGCTGTGAAAATGACAATGGTCCCAAAAATTTGACAAAATTGTCCGATGTGTCCGCCATAATGTCACAGTCACGAAAAAAAAACACTGATCGCCGACATTACTAGTAAAAAAAAAAATTATTAATAAAAATGCCATAAAACTATCCCCTATTTTGTAAACGCTATAAATTTTGCACAAACCAATCAATAAACGCTTATTGCGATTTTTATTACCAAAAATAGGTAGAAAAATACGTATCGGCCTAAACTGAGGAAAAAAAATTTTTTTTTTTATCTTTTTGGGGGATATTTATTATAGCAAAAAGTAAAAAATATTTAATTTTATTTCAAAATTGTCGCTTTATTTTTGTTTATAGCGCAAAAAATAAAAACCACAGAGGTGATCAAATACCACCAAAAGAAAGCTCTATTTGTGGGAATAAAGGATGCCAATTTTGTTTGGGAGCCAGATCGCACGACCACGCCATTGTCAGTTAAAGCGACGCAGTGCCGAATCGCAAAAAGGGGCAAGGTCCTTAACCTGCATAATGGTTCGGGTCTTAAGTGGTTCATTTTCAAAGCAAACGCCTCCATCCATCTACGTCTCTATGCTTTATTTTGTTGAGAAATCACAATCTCTCAGCATTTCTGACTGTGGCTATCTTGAAAAAAGATTGAAATGATTCATGTAGCATTTACTTCCTGGAATCCATCTGCCCTTAGCTCAAGCATGCATGCAGGAGGGTGTACTTAGCTGAGAAAACCCCTCCTCCTCCTCTCCACCCCTCCTGAAGACTCCTGGGTTACTTAAAAAGGAACCCAGTTGTTGATCCTCCTGAAGAATCCTGGGATGTATGACATAATTTGCCTAGGCAAGAAACCAGAAAATAACTGAAGAAATGTTAACCAGTTCCCGACCACCGCATGTACATATACGTCCACAATATGGCACGTACAGGCACATGGGCGTATAGGTACGTCCCCGCCTTACCTCGGTTCGGGGGTCCGATCGGGACCCCCTCCGGTACATGCGGCGGCCGGGAACGGTGTACGGGAGGTCCGGGAGGAGGGGGCGGCTATTGGTTTCCAGCCGTCCCCTCTCGATCTCCCTCGGCGAATGAGATTGCAGCAGAGCCCTCCCTGCCTGTGTAACTGTAAACACAGGCAGGGAGGAAGTGACGTTTTCTCCCCTCTGGCGGTCTTTTCGTTTGATTCCAGAGGAGAGAAGACGTCAGTACTGTGAGTTGCACCAACAGCACACTGACACAGCACACATAGGCACATAACCCCCCCCGATCACCCCCCCAGCACCCCCAGATCACCCCCTGTCACAGTGTCACTGATTGCAGTGATCATTTATTTTCTGATCACTGCTTTTAGTGTCAGTGTGACAGAAAAAAGTGTCAGGGCAGTTAGGTTTAGGCCCCTTTAGGTCCAGGGTAGCCCCCTACCCCCCCCCCCCAATAAAGGTTTAACCCCTGATTGCCCCTAAAGTTAACCCTTTCACCCCTATTGCCAGTGTCACTAAGCGATCGGTTTCTGATCGCTGCATTAGTGTCACTGTTGCCGCTAGGCAGTTAGTTTTTTTTGAGGTTCGCCGCCAGGTTTATATAGCGTTAGGTACCCCCATAAATAAAGGTTTTAACCCCTGATTGCCCCTAGAGTTAACCCTTTCACCCCTATTGCCAGTGTCACTAAGCGATCGGTTTCTGATCGCTGTATTAGTGTCACTGTTGCCACTAGGCAGTTAGTTTTTTTTGAGGTTCGCCGCCAGGTTTATATAGCGTTAGGTACCCCCATAAATAAAGGTTTTAACCCCTGATTGCCCCTAGAGTTAACCCTTTCACCCCTATTGCCAGTGTCACTAAGCGATCGGTTTCTGATCGCTGTATTAGTGTCACTGTTGCCGCTAGGCAGTTAGTTTTTTTTGAGGTTCGCCGCCAGGTTTATATAGCGTTAGGTACCCCCATAAATAAAGGTTTTAACCCCTGATTGCCCCTAGAGTTAACCCTTTCACCACTGATCACTGTATAAGTGTCACTGGTGACGTGGTTAGCCAGTTAGTTATTTAGTTATTTTAGGTTCGCCACCAGGTTTTTAGAAAGCGTTAGGTACCCCCATATATTACCGAATAAAGGTTTTAACCCCCTGATTGCCCCCTAGTTAACCCTTTCACCAGTGATCACCGTATAAGTGTTACGGTTGACGCTGGTTGGTTAGTTTGCTGTTTATAGCATCAGAGCACCCGCCGTATATAACCCAATAGGTTTAACCCCCTGATCACCCGGCGGGTGATATAAATTTAATTTTAGCGCCAGTCAGGGTCTGCGTCACCCCAGGCAGCGTTAGGTTAGAGCCAGTACCGCTTACACCCACTCGCTAAGCATACACCCCCCTTAGTGGTATAGGATCTGAACGGATCGATACCTGATCTGATCAGATCTATACTAGCGTACCCAGCAGTTTAGGGTACCCAAAAACGCATTGTTAGCGGAATCAGCCCAGATACCCGCTAGCACCTGCGTTTTCCCCCTCTGCCCAGCCCAACCCACCCAAGTGCAGTATCGATCGATCACTGTCACTTACAAAACACAAGACACATAACTGCAGCGTTCGCAGAGACAGGCCTGATCCCTGCGATCGCTTACAGTTTTTTTTGAAGCGTTTTCTACATTTGCTTTTCTATAGTCAGGTGCTTTTTTTACCTGTGAATCCTTACCATTGTACCACTAAATTTAGAGTCCAAAATGGCAAACCGAAGGTACAATGATAAGCAGGCCTTTGAGTTCATGTGCATGTCAGATAGTGAAGAGGAGGAGGTCACGCATCTGACAGATTCTGGCTCAGAATATGAACCCATTTACGACAGCGGCTCCATGTCAGATAGCTCGCACGACGAAGTTGAGGTCCCTGCTAAGGCCAGGCGTACCCGATCCCATTCTGATGTTGTTGAGCAGCAAGAACCGCAGGACCCTCGTATGGAGCAGAGATCCAGTACTAGCGCCGCTATTCCTTCTGGTGAATTGGCAAGCACCAGCGGCCTAGTACACCCTGGTCGTTTATCCAGCACTGCAGTAACACTTGGTGACGTGGCGAGTCCCATAAGTGCAGTTGAAGCTGGCGATGTGGCAAGCACAAGTAGTGTCCCGCTGCCACCAAGAAAAAGACAGAGACAGGCCCGTCGTGCCCATAGTGCCCTTCCTGTAGAATTTGCCTATCCTGATTGGGTCCCCACCACTTCTACAGCACCTGTACTTCCCCCATTCACTGGCCAACCCGGTATTCAGGTGGATACAGCGAACTTTATGTCACTTGATTTTTATTCGCTGTATTTCACGGAAGATCTCTATAGATCTATTGTGGACCAGACCAATTTATATGCTGGTACTTACATCGCCGCTAACCCCCAGTCTCGCCTTGCCAAAGAATGGAAACCTCTCGAGGTTTCCGAATTTAAGACCTTTCTGGGCCTTACCCTCAACATGGGCATACACAAATTTCCGTCATTGCGGATGTATTGGTCCACACATCCCATTGACCATATGTACATTTTCTCTGCTCACATGGCCAGGAGACGATACGAGGCGATCCTGCGGTTCCTGCATTTCAGTGACAATGCACTTTGTCGTCCACGTGGAGACCCTGAATTTGACCGGCTCTACAAAATTCGGCCCCTCGTAAACCATTTCAACGAACGTTTTGCAGCCTTGTTTAATCCCCAGCAGGTTGTATGCGTTGATGAGTCCCTGATTAAATTTGCTGGCCGCTTGTCTTTCAAACAGTACCTTCCCAGCAAGCGTGCCAGATACGGGGTCAAGCTCTATAAGCTCTGTGACAGGGCCACAGGCTACACATGGAGCTTTAGGGTTTACGAGGGAAAAGATAGTCAGGTAGAGCCGGAAGGATGCCCAGATTACATGGGGAGCGCTGGCAAGATTGTTTGGGACTTGGTGTCACCCTTATTCGGAAAGGGGTACCATTTGTATGTGGACAATTTTTACAGCAGCGTGCCACTTTTTAGCCACTTATTTGATCAACAGATTGGAGCATGTGGCACCGTGCGACCTAATCGCCGGGGCTTCCCCCAGCGGCTTGTAGATGCCCGTGTTAGGCCGGGGGCGAGAGCCTGCTGCAGATGTAAAAATTTGCTCGCTGTGAAGTGGCGGGACAATAGGAATGTTTTCGTTCTTACCACCCTTCACGCAGACACGACAGTCCAAATTCGTACGGCGACTGGTGTTGTGGAGAAACCCCTCTGTGTCCACGAATATAACCTTAATATGGGAGGGGTGGACCTCAACGACCAGTTGATGGCGCCGTATCATATTGCCCGTAAGACGAGACGCTGGTACAAAAAAGTGTCTCTACATTTATTTCAATTGGCTCTACTGAATGCTCATGTCGTATACAGAGCTTCAGGACGGAATGAATCCTTCCTTCAATTCCAGAGGGATATCATCACAGAACTCCTGTATCCAGGCGGTATTGTACCTCACCATCTCCTACCAAATGCAGTAAGCCGACTGCATGAGAGGCATTTTTCTTATGTCCTCCCGAGTACCCCTACCCAACGAGCCCCCCAAAGAAAATGTCGTGTCTGTACCAAGCGCGGATTTAGGCGTGACACCCGTTATTTTTGTCCCAAATGTCCTGGCAATCCTGGTCTTTGTATTGGTGAATGTTTTGAACGCTTCCACACACACGTTAATTATTAGTGTAGGGTGAAACATTTCACAGGCTAGGCACACTCACACAGGGTCTCCCAAGATGCCATCGCATTTTGAGAGACCCAAACCTGGAACCGAAAAGTTGAAGTTACAGTTCACAGTTACAAAAAAAAGTGTTAAAAAAAAAAAAAAAAAAAAGTAAAAAATAAAAACACACAAAAAAATATAAAATAAAAAAACCAAAAATAGTTGTCGTTTTATTGTTCTCTCCCTCTCTATTCTCTCTCTATTGTTCTGCTCTTTTTTACTGTATTCTATTCTGCAAAGTTTTATTGTTGTTATGTTTTTTCATGCTTGCTTTTCAGGTATGTAATTTATTTTACTGTTTTCAGGTACGCCATTCAGCTGTTGCGCGGACTTATTTATCTTGACAGCAACAGCGTTTGCTCCCACGATATATAAAGCCGCGACTCCAGTGCTGTAGGAGGTGATTTCACCACCACAGTTAAAAAAAAGAGCATATATGCCGAAGCATGCGGGCAGCAGGGGCGGAGGAGCGATTTTGCTCCTAATGCCGCGTACATACGGTTGACATTCCTACGGAGGCTTTCCCGTGGAAAAGTCTGACCATGTGTACACGGCATAGAAAAGTCCGACCGTGTGTACGCGGCATAGAAAAGTCCGACCGTACGCGGCATAACTTTTTTGCGGGAGGATGCCCCCATGCTTTGGCATATATATATATTTTAGGCACAGGTTGCGTTAAAAAATGTTTTATTTTTTACTATGTTTTTTTATAGGCATTTGCTTTGCAGGTATGGTATGATCTTACTGTTATACTGGAATGTTACTTTGTTTTAATGTTAACCATCATTTGCTTAGCAGGTACGCCATTCAGTTGCAGTGCGGATTTATTTAGCGTGACAGCAACAGCGTTTGCTCCCACGATATATAAAGCCGCGACTCCAATGCTGTAGGAGGTGATTTCACCACTACAGTTCAAAAAAGAGCATATATGCCGGAGCATGGGGGCATTAGGGGCGGAGGAGCGATTTTGCTCCTAATGCCGCGTACATACGGTTGACATTCCTACGGAGGCTTTCCTGTGGAAAAGTCTGACCATGTGTACACGGCATAGAAAAGTCCGACCGTGTGTACGCGGCATAGAAAAGTCCGACCGTACGCGGCATAACTTTTTTGCGGGAGGATGCCCCCATGCTTCGGCATATATAAATGGTGCATGTATGCCCATCATTAGAAGTGGGTGGATGAAGGGAGGTATTCTAATGGTGGGCATACCCACCGATCAATCTTTTTTTTGTTCAGCCAACAGACTGCATGAAAAAAAAAAAGATTACAATACATGTCCAACAAGAACCATCAACGTACTGGTATGTTGCAGGACTTTGAATGGTTATACCAGAATGATGCCTGCGGGTTTAGGCATCATCTTGGTATCATTCTTTTCAGCCAGCGGTCGGCTTTCATGTAAAAGCAGTCCTAGCGGCTAATTAGCCTCTAGACTGCTTTTACATTCAGTGGGAGGGAATGTCCCCCCCCCCAGATATAAACGGCGCCATTGAGAATATGGGAAAGCATTTTATCACACCGATCTTGGTGTGGTCAGATGCTTTGAGGGCAGAGGAAAGATCTAGGGTCTAATAGACCCCATTTAAAAAAAAAAAAGAGTACCTGTCACTAACTATTGCTATCATAAGGGATATTTACATTCCCTGAGATAACAATAAAAATGGTAAAAAAATAAATAAATGGAAGGAACAGTTAACAAATAAAATAAAAAAAGCGAAATAAATATATAAAAAAATAAAAAAATAAAAAAAAGCATCCCTGTCCCCCCCTGCTCTTGCGCAAAGACGAACGCAAGCGTCGGTCTGGAGTCATATGTAAACAGCAATTGCACCATGCATGTGAGGTATCACCGCGAAGGGCAGATCGAGGGCAGTCATTTTAGCAGTAGACCTACTCTGTAAATCTAATGTGGTAACCTGTAAAGGCTTTTAAAGGCTTTTAAAAATGTATGTAGTTTGTCGCCACTGCGCGTTTGTGCGCAATTTTAAAGTATGTCGTGTTTGGTATCCATGTACTCGGCCTAAGATCATAATTTTTATTTCATCAATAATTTGGGCAATATAGTGTGTTTTAGTGCTTTAAAATAAAAAAAAGTGTATTTTTTCCCCAAAAAATGCGTTTGAAAAAACGCTGCGCAAATACTGTGTGGAAATTTTTTTTGCAACACCTACCATTTTAATCTGTAGGGCCTTTGCTTTAAAAAAATATATAATGTTTGGGGGTTCAACTTTACTTTCTTGCAAAAAAATAATATGTTTTTATGTAAACAAACAGTGTCAGAAAGGGCTTTTTCTTCAAGTGGTTAGAAGAGTGGGTGATGTGTGACATAAGCTTCTAATTGTTGTGCATAAAATGCCAGGACAATTGAAAACCCCCCCAAATGACCCCATTTTGGAAAGTAGACACCCCAAGCTATTTGCTGAGAGGCATCTTAAGTCCATGGAATATTTTAGATTTTGACCCAAGTTGCGGGAAATATAAATATATATATATATATATTTTTTTTTTTGCGCAAAGTTGTCACTAAATGATATATTGCTCAAACATGCCATGGGCATATGTGGAATTACACCCCAAAATGCATTCTGCTGCTTCTCCTGAGTACGGGGATACCACATGTGTGAGACTTTTTGGGAGCCTAGCCGCGTACGGGACCCCAAAAACCAATCACCGCCTTCAGGCTTTCTAAGGGTGTAAATTTTTGATTTCACTCCTCACTACCTATCACAGTTTCGAAGGCCATAAAATGCCAAAATAGCACAAAAAAAACCCAAATGACCCCATTTTGGAAAGAAGACACCCCAAGGAAACTGCTGAGAGGCATGTTGAGTCCATTGATTTTTTTTTTTTTTGTCCAAAGTGATTGAATAATGAGAAAAAAAAAAAAAAAAAGAAAAATGTGTCACTAAATGATATATTGCTCACACATGCCATGGTTATATGTGGAGTTGCACCCTAAAATACATTCTGCTGCTTCTCCTGAGTACGGGGATACCACATGTTTGGGACTTTTTGGGAGCCTAGCCGCGTACGGGACCCCGAAAACCAAGCACCGCCTTCAGCATTTCTAAGGGCGCAAATTTTTGATTTCACTCCTCACTACCTATCACAGTTTCGAAGGCCATAAAATGCCAAAATAGCACAAAAAACCCCCAAATGACCCCATTTTGGAAAGTAGACACCCCAAGCTATTTGCTGAGAGGCATGTTGAGTCCATGGAATATTTAATTTTTTTGCCCCAAGTGATTGAATCATGACCAAAAAAAATTAAAATAAAAAAATGTACAAAACATTGTCACTAAATGATATATTTCTCACACATGCCATGGTTATATGTGGAATTGCACCCCAAAATACATTCTGCTACTTCTCCTGAGTACGGGGATACCACATGTGTGGGACTTTTTGGGAGCCTAGCCGCGTATGAGACCCCGAAAACCAAGCACCGCCTTCAAGATTTCTAAGGACATAAATTTTTGATTTCACTCACACAAATCTTGAAGGCAGTGCTTGGTTTTCGGGGCCCCGTACGCGGCTAGGCTCCCAAAAAGTCCCACACATGTGGTATCCCCGTACTCAGGAGAAGCAGCAGAATGTATTTTGGGGTGCAATTCCACATATAACCGTGGCATGTGTGAGAAATATATCATTTAGTGACAACGTTTTGTATTTTTTTTTTTTTGGTCATTATTCAGTGACTTGGGGCAAAAAAATTAAATATTCCATGGACTCAACATGCCTCTCAGCAAATAGCTTGGGGTGTCTACTTTCCAAAATGGGGTCATTTGGGGGGGTTTTGTGCTGTTTTGGCATTTTATTGCCTTCGAAACTGTGATAGGTAGTGAGGAGTGAAATCAAAAATTTATGCCCTTAGAAATCCTGAAGGCGGTGATTGGTTTTCGGGGTCCCGTACGCGGCTAGGCTCCCAAAAAGTCCCACACATGTGGTATCCCCGTACTCAGGAGAAGCAGCAGAATGTATTTTGGGGTGCAATTCCACATATAACCGTGGCATGTGTGAGAAATATATCATTTAGTGACAACGTTTTGTATTTTTTTTTTTTTGGTCATTATTCAGTGACTTGGGGCAAAAAAATTAAATATTCCATGGACTCAACATGCCTCTCAGCAAATAGCTTGGGGTGTCTACTTTCCAAAATGGGGTCATTTGGGGGGGTTTTGTGCTGTTTTGGCATTTTATTGCCTTCGAAACTGTGATAGGTAGTGAGGAGTGAAATCAAAAATTTATGCCCTTAGAAATCCTGAAGGCGGTGATTGGTTTTCGGGGTCCCGTACGCGGCTAGGCTCCCAAAAAGTCCCACACATGTGGTATCCCCGTACTCAGGAGAAGCAGCAGAATGTATTTTGGGGTGCAATTCCACATATGCCCATGGCATATGTGAGAAATATATCATTTAGTGACAACGTTTTGTAAAAAATTTTTTTTTTTTTTTTTTTGGTCATTATTCAATCACTTGGGGCCATAAAATTAAATATTCCATGGACTCAACATGCCTCTCAGCAAATAGCTTGGGGTGTCTTCTTTCCAAAATGGGGTCATTTGGGGGGGTTGTGTGACATCTTGGCATTTTATGGCCTTCAAAACTGTGATAGGTAGTGATAGGTAGTGAGGAGTGAAATCAAAAATGTATGCCCTTAGAAATCTTGAAGGCGGTGCTTTGTTTTCGGGGCCCCGTACGTGGCTAGGCTCACAAAAAGTCCCACATATGTGGTATCCCCGTACTCGGGAGAAGCAGCAGAATGTCTTTTGGGGTGCAATTCCACATATAACTATGGCATGTGTGAGCAATATATCATTTAGTGACAACTTTGTGCAAAAAAAAATCAGTTTGTCATATTCCCGCAACTTGTGTCAAAATATAAAATATTCCATGGACTCGACATGCCTCTCAGCAAATAGCTTAGGGTGTCTACTTTCCAAAATGGGGTCATTTGGTTTTTTTTTTTGCTATTTTGGCATTTTATGGCCTTCGAAACCTTGATAGGTAGTGAGGAGTGAAATCAAAAATTTGTGCCCTTAGAAATGCTGAAGGCGGTGCTTGGGTTTTGGGGCCCCGTATGCGGCTAGGCTCCCAAAAAGTCCCACACATGTGGTATCCCCGTACTCAGGAGAAGCAGCAGAATGTATTTTGGGGTGCAATTCCACATATAACCATGGCATGTGTGAGAAATATATCATTTAGTGACAACTTTTTGTAAACATTTTTTTTTTTTTTTTTTTTCGTCATTATTCAATCACTTGGGACAAAAAAATTAAATATTCAATGGACTCAACATGCCTCTCAGCAGTTTCCTTGGGGTGTCTACTTTCCAAAATGGGGTCATTTGGGGGGGTTTTGTACTGCCTTGCCATTTTAGCACCTCAAGAAATGAGATAGGCAGTCATAAAATAAAAGCTGTGTAAATTCCAGAAAATGTACCCTAGTTTGTAGACGCTATAACTTTTGCGAAAACCAATAAATATACGCTTATTGCGATTTTTTTTACTAAAGACATGTGGCTGAATACATTTTGGCCTAAATGTTTGACTAAAATTTAGTTTATTCGATTTTTTTTACTTTTTGTTATAAGAAAAATCATTTTTTTTCAAAATTTACGGTCTTTTTGCGTTTATATCGCAAAAAATAAAAATCGCAGAGGCGATCAAATACCATCAAAATAAAGCTCTATTTGTGGGAAGAAAAGGACGCAAGTTTCGTTTCGGTACAACATTGCATGACCGCGCAATTACCAGTTAAAGCAGCGCATTGCCAAATTGTAAAAACACCTCTGGTCTTTAGACAGCGTATTGGTCCGGAGCTTAAGTGGTTAAAAAAAAAAAAAAAAAAAAGTTTAAAACAAATAAACATGATATGCTTTCCTATCTATTTACAAATGCTAGCAACATGAGGATTAAAAATAATCAATGTTGATTGTAATGCCCCGTACACACCATCACTTTATGTGATGAAAAAAAAACGACATTTTCTGTGAAGTAAAAAAATGACGTTTTTAAAACTTCAATTTTCAAAGACGAAGTTGCCTACACACCATCGTTTTTCTCACAATGTTCTAGCAAAGCGAGGTTACGTTCCACCACGTTTTTCCATTGAAGCTCACTTCATAAGTAGCTTCTGGGCATGCACGGGTGAAAAAACTTCGTTTTAAACGACGTTTTTGCTACACACGGTCAATTTCTGTGAAGTAAAAGTCGACGTTTTGAAAAACGACACATAAAATTGAAGCATGCTTCAATTTTTTTTGGTCGTTTTTTAGAAGACATAAAACGACGTTTTCCCCCACACACGGTCAATTAAAGTGACGTTTTTAAAAACGTCATTTTTTTTCATCACATAAAGTGATGGTGTGTACGCGGCATGAGAGTGAAGTTCCATTTTAATTAAGAGCACTGAGAGTCATTTCTGTCTGCTTTTTCGTTCCTCTGCTACCAGCATGAGTCACTTCTGACAAGTTTTCCTGACACCAAGAGAAAAAAAGGTGACGGAGGAGGGATCTCCAGCTGATTGACAGCCTCAGCTCTGTTCCTGTGTGCTGTGTGAAGGGGGGTGTGTCCCTTCCCTCCAATCAGCTGTCAGAACTCTCCTCACTGAGCTCTGCAGAGTGTAATCGCAGCTCTCTGCCGCCTTTTTTCTGAACTCTCACAAAAGCTTTATAAATGAAGGAGTTTGAACGGATGTAGTGAAGAGAAGACTGCAGACTTTTTTAAGAATGCTCGTCCGACAGAAGCCAAGCCAAACGGGCCGGCTGCCCTACACACCCGTGTGTACTCGGCTTAAGTCTCGGAGCTTCACTTTTTTTTGTTACTTTCATTTTAGATTTACTGAATCTTAACATCTCCCTTTTCAGAGTTATGTTATAATATGCTTTGTGTTTGTTTTGAAGGGAGATGGAACCAAGCCGGAAATCACAATTAAATTGACGGAAAAGACGCCCACACCCTCCCCCAACTTGAAGGTTGAGAAAACGTCAGCACAACACACGCCTGCTCCTGAAACATCATCGGGGGCCACAGGTAGGCAAACTGCACGTGTCTGCCCCTAACACAACCTTCGTACTGCCAGAGTGAATGGGGGAGGGGGGAAGAGACTCTTGTGCCCAGCGCTGAAATCTATAGACTAAAATAAACGGAGAGAGAGAGAGAGGACATGCCCCCCCACTCAGTATTTTCTCTCTAAACTGCCTTCATATTTTTGTTATATGCTGCTTTTTGTGCAATAAACGATACAAAGATAATGTTTGCATTGTTGAATGGGTTTTCTGTTGTGAATGGTTATTTGGCTCAGAGGAAAGTAATATATATACAGACTTATTCCGTATCATTGTGCAGATAACAAAACTTATGTTGTTATATGACATTCATTTGTTATTTGCCCCAGGTATGCAGTAAGTCTGCATGTGATATACTGTATATGATATTTATACAGAATATATATATATAGATATAAATATATATATTAGTCTGCAGCTAGAACTTAAAGGGGTTGTAAAGATTTGTTTTTTATTTTCTAAATAGGTTCCTTTAATATAGATAGGGCTATAGATATCCCTAAGATCCGACAGGTGTAATTGACTTACACCGTCGGATCTTAGGATGCAGTACCTCGGCCGCTGCTGGGTGGAGTTTGCGTCGTATTCCAGCGTCGGGTATGCAAATTAGCAGTTACGGCGATCCACAAAGGTTTTTCCCGTCGTTACGTCGGCGCAAGTTTTAGTTTCCCGTCGCAAAGTTAGGGGTGCTTTAACATGGTGTAAAATTACTCCACCATGTTAAAGTATGCCCGTCGTTCCCGCGTCGCTTTTGAATTTTTTTTTCCCCGGCGTAAGTACGTTACGCACGTCGCGATTCACAAACACGTCGCGCCGCCGTAATTTCGCGCAAAGCACGTCGGGAAAATTGCGAACGGAGCAATGCGCAGTACGTCCGGCGCGGGAGCGCGCCTAATTTAAATGGTGCCCGTCCCATTTGAATTGGGCGGGCTTACGCTGGACGTGTTTACGATACACCGCCGCAAGTTTACAGGTAAGTGCTTTGTGGATCGGGCACTTACACTGAAAACTTGCGGCGGTGTAACGTAAACGTGTTACGTTACACGGCCGCAATTCTACTAGAATCTGGCCCTAAAAAACTGCAGATTCTGTGGGTGGGTCTGTTGTCTGGAGCTTGGTGGGTGGAGTCGTGATGTCAGAACACTCCCCGCCCACCTCTACACTCCCCTTGTCAATATGCATTTTCTCCTGTGTATTCCTTGCACTAAATTCTGCTATGATCACTAACATCCAGTCAAAATCCAGAAAAGTAACCACATGACTTCAGAAAAGGAGTGGGGGTGGGAATTAAAAAATAATGCCTGTCTGCAGGCTAGTGCATGAGATATGTAAATAACCTGTCACTCACAGCAAGGGGGAAGAACGGACTAAGGTTTTTTCTTGTAAGTCCGTTTTATTTCGCTGAACAATAAAAGAGGATTGCTCAGAGCTAAATTAACTCCGTGTGGCAAGACTGGGCACAGATAGGAAATCTTATACTGTACATTGTGACATCAAAAAATAAAAATAACATTTTCGGGTTTACATCCACTTTAAGCTAGTGCATTGTTGGTTCACTTACCTTTTCCTTCGATTTCCCTTCTAAATGTTTTTTTTTCTTAGTTTTTTTGTCTGAATTTCTCACTTCCTGTTCCTCCTCAGTAAGCTGTTCTAGCTGACTAACCCCCATGGATTATGGGGGCAAGCTTACTGAGGAGAAACAGGAAGTGAGAAATTCAGACAAAGAAAAAAAAACATTTTGAAGGGAAATAAAAGGAAAAGGTAAGTGAACCAACAATGCACTAGCTTAAAGAAACCTATTTAGAAAATAAAAAACAAACCTTTACAACCCCTTTAAAGATGTCTGAAAGATATTTTGAATATGGTTTTCTTTTGGAATACTTATTTCTGTTTATGGTAATCAACACAAACTCCTATTTTCTCACTGTTAGGTACTGGGTGGGCCTCCTATTTGGGGATAGATATGAGTTGGTAAGCTGTAAGTCAATTATAGAGGATCATCCACGATAACTTTTGTATTGTTGTGTCTGCGAATAATAGACAGTAGATATCTGTAATTGGGCTTGATTTGCCTGCAAGCAAATTACCAGTCATAGCACTAGCTGACAAAGAGTTTTTTCTGGTAAGCAGCTTTTATTTTTTTTCCACTAGCTGGTTTTATTACAGGTCTTTCGTGTTTCCATAATTTGCTCATATGGTTCATTCCAAGCACTAGATCTGGAAACTATGTAGGAAACACATCCCCCAAAAACAATGTGCTAGGAATTTATCATTGAAATTCACCATTTACATGAACCAGTCAGGCATTATTTCATGTCATCATTGCCAAATCACATTATTATATTAGGAAAAATAAAATGCTTCTCGTTTGCCGTGGATTAAAGAACACTGCTGCAACCTCACTCATGTGATTTAAGTCTAGACAAAGATCATATGGTTTCTGAATAACATTGTAGGTATTTCAAGTTGTCAGAGACTGCAGAGTTAATTGTGTTCAGACAGACACTTAGGCCCCGTACACACGACTGAGTTTCTCGGCAGAATTCAGCCAGAAACTCGATCGGAGCTGAATTCTGCCGAGAAACCGTGTGTACACTTTCGGCCGAGAAAGCCGACGAGTTCCTCGTCGAGCCAAATAGAGAACATGTTCTCTATTTCCTCGTTGTTCAATGAGGAAAGTTGGCTCGCCGAGATCCTCGGCGGCTTCACACAGAACTCGACGAGCAAAACGATGAGTTTTGCCCGTCGAGTTCCTCGGACGTGTGTATGGGGCCTTAGGTGTTGATTTACTAAAGGCTGTGCACTTTTGAAAGCGACACTGTTAATAAAAGTCAGTTTATTACTAAAATCTCAGTGTATATACTGTATGGTTATATCTGTTCTGCACTGGTTACTGGGCTGCTTTCAAACTGATCCGCAGATGCAGAGCAGTGCACCTGCACTGAGCCATAGACTTCTGTTATTACCTGTGCATGTGGTGAGCTTTCTGAAAGTGCACCAAACCTGCAGAATATAATAGAAGTCTATTGGAAAGTGCAGGAAAGCCAAAGGTACACTGTGGGTAAACTGCAGCGCATCAGTGTGAAAACAGCCTTGGGCCCCATTCACTCGGTCAGTCCGACCCAATTGGACCCTCCATTCATCTCTTAGGAGTGGCAGATGTAAACCGACTTGTGTCCTACCTCCAATCCGATCTGCTAAAAAAACAAGAGTATAGTGGGCTGTGTCTGTGTCCGCACGGACCTGCCATCTGCCTGCTCCGCTCATCGTGACCTGCGACCAGTTACCAAGACGCTTAAGTGGCCCCCGCTCTTCAAAAGGTTGGGCACCCCTGCTCTAGTGCTTAGTAAATGCTGACTTCCATCATCCAATCATGTGCAAGCAAAAATGCTATTTTTAAACATTTTCCTTGCACATGATTGGGTATTCTTTGTAAAGTGAAGCTTTACCTCATTTACTAAGCTCTGGAGCAACTGCACTTGCAAAAGTGCACAGTGTATTTATCTTTAGTAAATCAACCCCAATGTCTGATAAGCCTGCAGGGAGATTAGAGCAAAGCGCAACCACTGTTCAGCCTAACTATACAGGAAGCAGACCTTGGTGAAGTACACTTACATAGTTAGGTTGAAAAAAGACACAAGTCCATCCAGTTCAACCACAAAAAAATAAACAAACAAAATAAAAAACACAATACAATCCCATACACCCAACTCCATACCCACAGTTGATCCAGAGGAAGGCAAAAAAAAAAACCCCAGCAGAGCATGAGATCCAATTTGCTACAGCAGGGGAAAAATTCCTTCCTGATCCCCCGAGAGGCAATCAGATTTACCCTGGTACTTCCCCCATGTACATATGATATTAAAACAATATACAGTAAAACCTTGTATTGCAAGCATAATTCGTTCCAGAAACATGCTTGTAATCCAAAGCACTTGTATATCAAAGCAAATTTTCCTATTGGAAATAATGGAAACTCAAATGATTCATTCCACAACCATTTATTCATAGGTCCTTCCGTTTATAGTTCATATAAAAAGATTATAGCTCGGTGACCAGGTTGTGTAACTATAAAATGTCCATCCACAAATGGAAACCTCCCCAAGGGGATCAGAAACAAAATCCAGCAGGAGCTACAGAGTAGAGAAGAGAGGCGTCTCTAAGTGTCTTGTCTTGCAAAACGCTCTTAAACCAAGATTTTACTGTATAGAAACAATGGGCCAGATTCACAGAAGAAGTACGCCGGCGTATCTACTGATACACCGGCGTACTTTCAAATTTGCCGCGTCGTATCTTTAGTTTGAATCCTCAAACCAAGATATGACGGCATCTGGCTTCGATCCGACAGGCTTACGGCTTCGTACGCCTTCGGATCGTAGGTGCAATACTTCGGCGCCCGCTGGGTGGAGTTCGCGTCGTTTTCCGCGTCGGGTATGCTAATTAGCATTTTCCGTCGATCCACGAAGGTACGCATTCTCTTACGTCGTCGCTAGTCGGCTTTTTCTGGCGTATAGTTAGAGCTGCTATTTTGTGGCCTATAGTTAGACTTGCCATGTTAAAGTATGGCTGTCGTTCCCGTGTCGAATTTTTAATTTTCTTTTTTTGCGTAAGTCGTCCGTGAATAGGAAAGGACGTAAATCACGTAGAAGTTCAAAAAATTACGTCGGTGCGACATCATTTCGCGCAAAGCACTGCGGGAAATTTCAAAACAGAGCATGCGCAGTACGTTTGGCGCGGGAACGCGCCTAATTTAAATGATCCACGCCCCCTACCCGGATCATTTGAATTAGGCTGGCTTGCGCCGGAGGGATTTACGCTACGCCGCCGTAACTTTACAGGCAAGTGCTTTGTGAATCAAGCACTTGACAGTAAAACTTGCGGCGGCGTAACGTAAATGCGATTTACGTTACGCCGCCGCAGATGTACCTGAATCTGGCCCAATGTTTTAAGGGCTTATGCACATGGGTGTATTTTCCTGTAAAGCATAAACAAACATGCATATTTTAATAACAGATGTACAAAAAAATATATATAAATTACAGACTTATATAGGTGGTAATCAGCACATCCAACTCTGGCCGCTGGGCCCAGGTCTATGGGTGTAATGACCATTGGGGGTTCCCTTGACAGAGTGGGGGCAGAATATAATTTTTGGGGATACAAACTCGACATGTGATGCTTCTTCAGAAGCTTATCAGTATTTTTCACGAAATAAATGGCGAAAACATCAGTAAATATACATAAACCAAAATAAATCATCAAACATAAGATTTGTAAATCGAAAATATTTTCATGATCTCATAGCTAGGAGCAAGTATGCAAAAATGGGCATGGAAAGATGTGGGGATACATCAGGTATTCAAGAGTGAACAAGCAACCTAGTACCTCAAAACAAAGGTAGTGCATATAGATACAGTAGATGACCGGCACCAACACCACATCCAAAATCTGGAATATATCCTCTATATATATATATATATATATATATATATATATATATATATATATATATATATATATATATATATATATATATATATATATATATAGAACTGTCAAACTTGCCAGAAAGTAAGTATATGTATATAGAACGGTCATGAGGTATAGTTCCTCTATGTAGGTAATACAGCACGAAAGGGGAGACAGCACTAAAGAGCGGGCTTATGGCCAGCTCTCACAATTAGAATGTCATCTAAGCATTTAAAAAGGTATACAAAGGTATATGTCGGTTTTAGCCAGGCCATATAACATAAATTTGGACAGACAACACACAAGATAAAGTATATTTATTTTTACTACATTGGTACCTGTAAAGTCCATGATTCCTCTTTAATACAATTAATCTAGTTACTAGGACGTGCCACTTTCTACCATTATTTATTCACCCACAGTACCATCCAGTGGTGGTGTATCTTTGCTAGTCTATTTGTAAACATGCATGTGGGTTAAGGCTGCTGTAGTCTAAAGTGGTGCATGAATAAAGCCGTAAAGTCCTCAAATGGAGGTAGCGTTTGTTTGGAACATTACATCCGTATGTGTATACGCAGCTTTATGTAAGTAGTGCTGCATAGCTGCCTACAGCCACCTTTACCCATTAATGTCTATGGGAAGCTGTATGCAAGCACCAGGGGCCCCCAGGGAAGTAAAATATGGCCATTTGTTTATGCTGTACAGGCGAATGCGCCCATGTGCACAAGTCCTAATGCATTAATGCACACTTAAAGCGGTAGTTCACCCCCCCCCCCGACACATTTTACCATCGAGACAGGCATTGTAGCGCGAGCTACAGTATGCCTGTCCCGATTCTTTTAACCCCGTACTCACCTTGTACTCGGATATCGTAGATTTCGGCTCCCGCGGGGAATGGGCGTGCCTATGGAGAGGGAGGATGATTGACGGCCGGCCCTGGCACGTCACTCTCCCCGAAGACAGCCGGAGTAGGTCTCGGCTCTTCACGGCGCCTGCGCACAGGCTATGCGCACGCGTCGTGAAGACCAAGCCTATTTCGGCTATTTCCGGAGAAGCGTGACGCGCCAGAGTCGGCCGTCAATCATCCTCCGTCTCCATAGGCACGCCCATTCCCCGGTATCTTCGATGGACGACTACAAGGTGAGTACGGGGGTAAAAAATGCGGGACAGGCATACTGTAGCTCGCGCTACAATGCCTGATTTTAAGGTAAAATAAAAAAAATATTTTTTTTTTTGGTCGATAGGGTGAACCCCCGCTTTAAAATACGCCGATCCCTTTCACGTGTTTGCCTAAAAAAATGTAAAAAGGATAATGCTCCCTTTTAATAGATTGTTTGAGCCTTCATACTTGCAGTATTATTCTGTGACTTATCTCTACAAGGGTTAGTCATACTGGTCAGCCCCTGCTTAGTCTGTACTGTAAGATAGAGCTCCCAGTCCTTAACCATAGTGAAGGTGGAAGTCCCTGTGAGCACTAGATAAGAGTACAGTGGCCTCATAAAAGATGGACTTTTTAGACAAACACAAATGCTCCGAAAATTGCATGAGTTGTCAGAATCCCCAGAGATTAAAGTATAGGAAATGGCATGTGCTAGATATCGTAAGCCAGGAGCATTATATTGCTTGTAATAAAAGGCACCTTTTTACAGCCCAAATCTCACCTGCACTTAGCATCATGCTGAGATGTTCTGTGATGACAGAACCAAGGAAGGGGTCCATTGTGTACATTCTTGCCAATGAGAATGTGATATATTCAGCACCTCCATTTTCCTTTCACACATATATATGGAACACATCCCAAAGGGAATGTATTAAATGTTGACTTTTCCATTCCCCTTCCATTCTTAGATGTGTGAAATCATTAACCCTGTGTGGTACCCTGAGGAGGCTGGAGTGCAACCAGCAACCAGAGTGCAAGTCAGGCCTCGTACACACGACCGAGTTTCTCGGCAAAAACCAGCAAGAAACTTGCTGGGAGATATTTTTTTGCCGAGGAAATCGGTCGTGTGTACATTTCCGTAGAGGAAACTGTCGAGAAACTCGACGAGCCAAAAAGAGAGCATGTTCTCTATTTCCTTGACGGGAATGAAGAAAATTGGCTTGTCAAGTTTCTCGACGGCTTCACAAGGAACTTGACGAGCAAAACGATGTGTTTCGCCCGTCGAGTTTCTCGGTCGTGTGTACGAGGCTTCAGTCATGGCTTACGGAGCATGTGCGGTGGACTGGTCTCAGTGCTTGAGGGAGCCTGCTAGAGTAAGTAGTGGGGGCCCCACTGCGGGGGGGGGGGGGATTATTATATTTGAGATGGGCATTAAGTATTTAGTTTACTTTTCACAAAAATCTACTCTATGGAATGCTTATAATGCCAAAACAGGTTTGCCTCACTGAATGGATCATGGCATTTTACTGTGACTACAGCCATGGGCGTAGCATAAGGGGTTGCAGGGGTCACAGTCACATCCCCGCCCCTAGCTCCAGGGGGCCCCTGAAGCCTCCCTGTCATAATATCATATCCTTTACAAAGTCCAGGTCCGGTCTGCCCTAGGGCCCCACAGCTAGGCTCCAGTACTGGGCTTCCACTTTGCCTTCCACAGTCCACACACCTCTGTTCTCATTGGCTGGGGATAAGCTGTGAGACATTTTCTGAATGGAGAGGAGCACGGGGTGAGAACAGCCCAGGATGGGGAAGTGTCTGTGCTGTGTGCATGGAATGGTAACCAAGCTCGGTGATATAAGAGGAGGAGAGTGCCATCTTGTAGCCACGATAGGGCCGATGTCACTGGTGAGGTAAGACACTGATCAGTGTCTCCTAGTCATTAGCTAGGATTCTCTGTACCCCCCTCACCTGGGGATGTATGCTTACCCCACTTCCCTGACAACTGGGGAAAAGACACACACCTCTGGGAGGCGACCTTCCCCCAACACTTCCCAACACTGACAGAAAAACCTTCAGAAATTGCTAAAACAAATCCCTTAAAGGGCTTGTAAAGGAATTTTTTTTTTAACTTAATAGCTTCCTTTACCTTAATGCAGTGCTGTTTTCACGTCCTCATTGTTCGTTTTTGCTCTCAAGTTGCTGTAATTCTTCTCTGATCTCCACACTTCCTGGTTGTCTGTTTCCTGATAACCACAGTGCTGGGAGCTTTCTCTCTGTGGTCACTAACTTCAAGGAGGTGTGATTACTGTGTGTCTAAAACCCCACAGCACCTCCCCTTTGGATCAGTTTCGTTTTCCAAACCATCACTGCTCTGTGGCTCTGTGGCTCTGTACAGCAGAGAGGCAGGAAAAAACCTGCAAAAACGAAACTAGAAACTACAGGCACATTATATGATTGATTTTTATCTATTTTTAATCGTTTTTAAAGGGAATCAGTTAACTATTATGTCTCTATACCCTGTAAACAGTCATTTCAGCATACTTTTTATTTTTATTTACAACTCCTTTAACACCTCCTGAGGGGCTGCAGGTTCCAGATTTTGTGTCACATTGCTTTGCCCCCTCAGGTCTAAGTTGTGCCCCCTCCCCCCACAAAGCCCACTGATCACCCCCTCCGCCATGGATGCTATGCCCGGCTGATCAGCTCCTTTGCCATTACAGCACTCTATATTGCTCCTATCCCGCAGTACTGAAATCACATTCCTTTACAACAAAGCCAGTTAGCCACGATCTGTACAAGGTGTATCTGCCTACTGCAACTACACTGTTGTTTCCGACCAGAGAATTTCACAGGTCAAAACAGCAACATAAAAGCCAGATACACCCTGTGAAGGCTGACAGACTGTGTGTAAAGAAATGTGATTTCAGCCCTGTGTAGTGTGGTTGGGAGGAGCTGTATACACTGCTGGGATGGAAAAGGAGCTCTGCCAAGTGACCTGCTAGGGGTCCCTGTCCTCTGATTCTCCAGTGGTTATCCCTGTCCTCTGATTCTCCAGCGGTGATCCCTGTCCTCTGATTCTCCAGCGGTGATCCCTGTCCTCTGATTCTCCAGTGGTTATCCCTGTCCTCTGATTCTCCAGTGGTGATCCCTGTCCTCTGATTCTCCAGTGGTTATCCCTGTCCTCTGATTCTCCAGTGGTGATCCCTGTCCTCTGATTCTCCAGTGGTGATCCCTGTCCTCTGATTCTCCAGTGGTGATCCCTGTCCTCTGATTCTCCAGTGGTGATCCCTGTCCTCTGATTCTCCAGTGGTGATCCCTGTCCTCTGATTCTCCAGTGGTGATCCCTGTCCTCTGATTCTCCAGTGGTGATTCCTGTCCTCTGATTCTCCAGCGGTGATCCCTGTCCTCTGATTCTCCAGTGGTTATCCCTGTCCTCTGATTCTCCAGTGGTGATCCCTGTCCTCTGATTCTCCAGTGGTTATCCCTGTCCTCTGATTCTCCAGTGGTGATCCCTGTCCTCTGATTCTCCAGTGGTGATCCCTGTCCTCTGATTCTCCAGTGGTGATCCCTGTCCTCTGATTCTCCAGTGGTGATCCCTGTCCTCTGATTCTCCAGTGGTGATCCCTGTCCTCTGATTCTCCAGTGGTGATCCCTGTCCTCTGATTCTCCAGTGGTGATTCCTGTCCTCTGATTCTCCAGTGGTGATTCCTATCCTCTAATGTAAGGAGGAACTCTCAGAACGCAAAACTCTTAAAGGGTCACTAAAGGAAAACATTTTTTTTTCTGAAATGACTGTTTACAGGGTATAGAGACATAATGGTTAACTGATTCATTTTAAAAATGATTAAAAATAGATAAAAAACAATCATATAATGTACCTACAGTCTAGTTTCGTTTTTGCTGTTTCATGCTTCTCTGATGTACAGAGCCAGAGAGCCAATAGAGGGCAGTGAAGGTTTTGCAAAACGAAACTGGATTGGTGCTAAGGGGTTTTAGACACACCTCCTTGATTAGTCACCACAGTGAGAAATCTCCCAGTACTGTGGTGATGAGGAAACAGACAACCAGGAAGTGTCCAGAACAGAGAGGAATTACAGCAACATCAAAGCAAAAACGAACAATGAGGACATGAAACCAGGACTGCAGTAAGGTAAAGGAAGCTATTTAGAAAAAAAAAATTCCTTTAGTGACCCTTTAAGCCACCTTTAGTATCTTGGCGTGCGGTGTGTGTATCTGCACGCACGGTGAAAGTGGTGGGAGGTAGTGGGGGGGGCCAGGTCAACTTTTGCATCGGGGCCCACAAGCTTCAAGCTATGCCTCTGACTACAGCTACTGCGATTGATGTACGATCACCCTGGAACATTGCTTGACAAAACAGTGACAAAACAGTGACAAAACACTTGCCAGTCTGTGCAATCTAGCAGTGCCAGAAGGATGTTTTAGTTTTTCAGGTATATTTTCCTGTGGGTGAGACAAACTATTTCTAAAGCATAGTCCCCACCATTTGTATTTTAAGCACATTGTTTGCCTGGCTCTTGGGTTATGTTCAGATCCATAATAAGTAATGGCTTCTGCGCTACTACAAGTGAATAAAAAGTCTTCCAAAATAAACAGTTTGAGAAAATTGCAGCAACAACTCCCAGTGTATACAAAACAGCAATAAGTAAATAAGTGAAAAAGGTTATTGCGCAAAATATATAAAACACATAATAATATTGTGATCAATAATATAAATAGTACAAAGTGGTAAAGGTGACCAAATAAATCAAATAATAAAAAGGCAGGTAATCAAGTCCATAAGTGAAGTGGCAGTAAACAAAGAAAAAGAATAGATGTCCACCAATCCCAGAGAGGAATGAGTAACTGCACCAAAAGACTTCAGTCTGGTCTCCCAGAACTCTCACCTCACCAATGGATCAGATCAGCAGTACAGTATAAGATGTATCCACCTGCATACACTATTCCACACACAGACTTTAAAAGTACCTGTATGATCTCCGTACCCGGGAGCAAGAGGGACAAAAGAGCGGGCCTCCAATAGTGTAGTATTAAAACTTAGGGAATATTTATTGCGGTGTAAATACGCTTACATGAAATATATAAAAACGAGTGCATAAAACATAGACAGTGGCGCCCTCAGCGCCATCTCACGTCACTCCTGGTGTACGTCTGTCCACGGCCAATCCCTATGCGTTACGACACAGTCACGTGTCTTCATCTGGGGCTTACCACTTTGCACTATTTATATTATTGATCACAATATTATTATGTCCAGATCCATGCACCATATGTATCAAATGCAACTAAACTGGAATTAACGAAATAGTGCAATGGTAGCTGAATTGGAAGTGATCTTTTTTTTTTTTTTTTACAAAGGAAGTGCTCTTTAGAATAAAAGAGCTCCTGGTCATTTTTCTTTCAGGTTCACACCTGTGCGAATTGAGTGCGACTTAAACCGCATCCAATTCGCATAACATGATTTTAATGAGGCTGGTTCACATATGTGCGATGCATTCGCACTGCGCATTGCCCAAAAACCGTGTGCGTTTTCTAGGCATTGCGGTGCGGCTCAGGTGCGAATTCAGGCCCATTTTCTTCTATGGGCACGCATCTGATTTGCGGATGTGTTCATTTCTCATCAGGATTTCTCTCATTCTCCTCAATACACTTCCCCCCTCCCCCTCCCCTCTCCCAGGTCTCCAAATTTGCAGCTAAAACGGAGATGATCTGCTAAACAGCTCTCTTATCTCTTTGCAGAGATAACAGAGCTGGAATTCGCACCCCACAAGTGTGAATCCGGCCTCAAAGTTCAACTCCAGGCAGATAAAGACAGAAATGAATGCAGATCTGAACAAGTGCAGGTCGTGGCACGACGGAGCTCAGACTGGGAGAGGGAGAAGAAGCACAAAGGAGCAAATCTTTTGTGCTGTAGTACTAAAGAGGGACATGCTAATAAGAGGAGAGTGAAGGAGAAATGTATGGGGGAGGGATAAGATTTAACCTTAGCATAGAACAAGTTAGGTCTTCTGCCCTGCCAGACGGGGCTGTGCTGTTTGGCACATCTATGCAAATCTCAAAACTGGATCTTTGAAAAAAATACAAATCCTTTGGCAGGTAAAGAGCCCCCCATATGTGTATTTTTTCCTGTGTGTTTCGCTGTTTGCCTGGAGTCCCAGTTGCGTAGTAGTCACTATAAAGCGCATGGCCCTTTGTGCGTGACCACAGCCATTTTTCCTACAGTCATAAGACTCATGGGTCAGACACCATTCTGATGAATCACAAGTCAAAGAAGCAGAAGGAGATCAAGTCTCAAACATGTTTCCCACACATGGTCAATGAGGATCACTCTGTGAATGAAACGCTCTTATGCTGCCTAATAATAGGCGGGTGGTAAGGAAGGGCAGAAAGTCATATTTGTTATGCACACATTTTCAGAAAAGAAACAGGGTTTCCTGCTCATACTCCAAGGAATGCCTCTTGCGGAATCACTCTGCACCATCACTCACTGAGACGAGCATAGAGGCCTTCTCACTTCTCATTCAGTATCTGTAGTGGATGTTTGGACATCATCTGGAATGAATCATCTAGTACAGCTTTATAATTGTGTCATAGTGTGGCATGAATTTCAGCAGTGCAGTATATACAAGTTGGATGAACCTTTCATGTTGCTGGGTCAGAAAGTTATTACTGTCATTGTGTGTGTCCCACTTGCTGGTAAGTTAATAGTTTAGAATTATGGTTTTGGAATTAAAGTGTAGGTCAAGGATAAAAAAAAAAAAAACATTCTGTACATCTTTGCAATACATTCATCCATGCATATTTTCTCATGGTTTACCCTTTAACCACTTGCCCACCGGGTTAATTTTGGCACTTCTCTCCTTCATGTAAACATCACAATTTTTTTGCTAGAAAATTAATCAGAACCCCCAAACATTATATATATTTTTTTAAGCAGACACCCTAGGGAATAAAATGGCGGTCATTGCAACTTTTTTTATCGCACGGTATTTGCGCAATCATTTTTCAAACGCCTTTTTTTGGGAAAAAAACGGTTTCATGAATTAAAAAATAACAAAAGAGTAAAGTTAGCCCAATTTTTTTGTATAATGTGAAAGATTATGTTACGCCGAGTAAATAGATACCTAACATGTCACGCTTTAAAATTGCGCACATTCATGGAATGGTGCCAAACTTCGGTACTTAAAAATCTCCATAGGTGACGCTTTAACATTTTTTACAGGTTACTATTTTCGAGTTTCAGAGAAGGTCTAGTGCTAGAATTGTTGCGCACGCTCTAATGCACGCAACGATACCTCACATGTGGGGTTTAAACGGTGTTTACATATGTGGGCGGGACCTGCATGCGTGTTCGCTTCTGCTCACGAGGTAACGAGGACAGGGGCGTTTTTTTTTTTTTTTTTCTAATTTTAGTTTTATTTTACTAAATTCTTTTTATTTTTACACTTTAAAAAAATGTGATCACTTTTATTCCTATTACAAGGAATGTAAACATCCCTTGTAATAGGAATCAGTGTGACAGGTCCTCTTTATGGAGAGATGTGGGGTCAATAAGACCCCACATCTCTCCTCCAGGCTTACAAGCATGAAATCGGTGAAAAAATAATCACCAATCACATGCTGACAGCCGCGATTGCGGCTTTGTTTACATCCGGGTACCGGGCGTGACGTCATAATGTCGCGCCCGGTCCTCCGACGGTAATATAGATGACTGTGACTGTCTGGTCACCAGTCATCTCTATGGTTCTGCAGCAGACGCCAACCGATTCGCTCTCTGGGCCCTCGATGGCACAGGAGAGCCCGGAGAAGCACCGGATGGCGGCGGGAGGGGGGGGGCATCCCCTCCCACTGCCTATAAGAACGATCAAGCTGGGGAACCGCCGCTTTGATCATTCTTATGGTGCAGAGAATCTGCGGCTGAAGACGGGGATATCTGAATGATGCCTGTAGCTGCAGGCATCATTGAGATATCACCGCTGATATCCCAGGGACGTCCTTGGTGGTAAAGAGGTTAAAGCAGACTTTCAGTCATTTTTTTTCAACTTTCCATCTATTAAATCTTCTGCCCTTGTTGTTTTAAATTTGGATAGTAAAAAAAAAATTCTGCCAGTAAATACCTTATACAGCCCACTTTCTGTTTCTTGTCTGGTCTTATGCCGCGTACACACGATCAGTTTTCTCGTCTGGAAAACTGTCATGTTTTCTCTTGGATGAGAAAACCGGCCGTGTGTACGCTCTCCAGCAGTTTTCCCGACAAGAAAATTTAGAACATGCTCTAAATTTTTCTCTTTGCGAATCGCAGCGTTTTTTTGCTTGCCAGTTTTTCCATAGGGAAACACTGCTAGGGAGCCTACACACGGCCGGTTTTCTCGACCAGACGGGAAAACTGGCCGTGTGTACACGGTGAAAAGGGACCAAGCCGGTCCTCGGTTTTCCCGTCGGGTTTCTCGGCGGTGTTTTCACTGCCGAGAAACTCGATCGTATGTACGCGGCATTAGGCTTATGACATCATGGATAGCTCTCTCTCTCTCAGTCTCATGAGAGTTTGCTAGGAAGGGAGGGGTGGTGAGTCATAGGAGGGCCAATGAGAGCTGCAGAGCTGGAGGTGTGCCTCTGCGTGTCTGTGTAAATTCAGGAAGTGAACAGGCAGAAGCTTCAACTAGCCACAGTTAAAATTAATGCAGCCAGACTCAGCGGAGGGAGATTTCTGCAGCATATTTGGCTAGTACAGAATCACAGTATATATAAAATAATATGCAAATTGGTTGGAGGGAAGCTTCAGAATGGCAAAATATGTGAGCAGACTAGACTGCAATTCCTTTTTAAATTGTATAAAAAACATTTATATAATTCACTGCCGCTTACCAGTCATTAGATGAGATGACTGCATTTGTTTTTTCTTTTATTCAAAATTTCTATTTTTATTTTCACCTGCCAGTAACACACTTTCTAGCCTAGGGTGACAATTCTCGCCCTTCTATATCAAGACAACAAAAACAGGATAGGACTATTGAACACTACCCCTCTGCTACTGTCCAGAACATAGGGCTTGGTTCTGTAGTCCTCCAAGAACAATTTAACTGATACCAGTCAACACAGGCAGAAAGCACAAGAAGATATCATAATATTTCTGGAATGATTATCAGGTTTCCTTTGAGCTTAAAGCTAAACTCCAGTAATGCAGCTATTTTGTTAAATGTGTAGACACACTATGAGTTTAGGCCAACAAGTTGCATCCCACCATATGGACTTATATTTTTAAGTATTACTTTCCTGGAGGAGAGTCATTGTGTTCTCAAAGCCTCTCTGCCCCCCCCCCTTCTCCTCTTCTGCCCATTCACAGAAGCATTTGTATTTTGTGAATGAGTTCACAAATTACAAAGACTTCTGTGAATGGGCAGCAAAGGGGAGGGACGGGCACAGCAGTTGCATATGACTCTTGAGTTGAAGGAACTGAGCTAGATTAAAGGGTTTAGTTTACGAGAATGTATGTACTCTACCTCATTTAATTTAACTCAGCGTATGCCTGCACATTTATCAAAGTGGCTGAATTCCTGGAATGACAAATTCCTTTCAATTTGCTATTTAACAGGCCAAAAGGGACCAAATAAAATAATTTACATACACTTTAGGGGCCTATTCACACCTTTGCAATGCAGTTCTGTGCACTTTTTTAAAAAACACCCACACCCTTGTGTACATTAAATGCACAGCTGCTGGTTAGCCTGGTGTCACTAGCCTCTAAAAAAATGCTGCAAATACAGAAAACTAACTTACAGACATACAATGAACTCTTAACTTACTGTTTGAACTTATAGTTCTGCCTCTGCAGCACCGAGATCCTAAGCAGTGTTTTTGGCCCCTGCTAAATTACAGAAATTAAGGGCCAGATCCACAGCCAGGCTGCGTAACTTAACTTTTCCCATTTAAGTTACACCGCCGCAAATTTCCCAAGTTAGTGCCCGATCCACAAAGCACTTACCTGGAAATTTGCAGCGGTGTAACTTAAATCCGTCCGGCGCAAGGCGTTCCTAATTTAATGGGGCGAGTCCCATTTAAATTAGGCGCGCTCCCTCGCCGGACGTACTGTGCATGCTCCCGACGTCATTTTCCCGACGTGCATTGCGCGAAATTACGTTACGCCGAGTTTTGTGAATCGCGCTGGGTAAAAAAAGTTGCGTCGGGAAAAAAAAAAGATACGGCGGGAAAAAAATAAATAAAATAACAGCGTCGCGGGAAAGAAGGGTCTACTTTTACAAGGTGTAAACAGTTTACACTTTGTAAAAGCAGCCCTAATTTTGCGTTTGCAAACTAATACTTACGGAGAAAAAACGAAGCGTAAAAGCTTTGTGGATCTCCGTAAGTGCTAATTTGCATACCCGAAGCGGCATTTCGACGAGAAATGCCCCCAGCGGCGGCCGAGGTACTGCATCCTAAGATCCGACAGTGTAAGTCCCTTACACATGTCGGATCTTCTACCTATCTATTGGAAACTGATTCTGTGGATCAGTTCCAAAGAAAGAAACAGGGATACGACGGCGTATCAGTAGATACGCCGGCGTATCCCTTTTGAGGATCTGGCCCTAAGGTTTTAGTGCAGCAGAGGCAGCTATATAAATGGAAAGAGAAAGTTAGGAAGTCAGGGCCAAATCCTCAAAAGAGATACGACGGAGTAACTGCTGTTACTCCGTCGTATCCCTGTTCCTAACTATGGAACTGATCCACAGAATCAGTTTTCCATAGTTAGGGAGAAGATCCGACATGTGTAATTGAATTACACTGCCGGATCTTTTCGTGTCGAAATGCCGCCTCGGGTATGCAAATTAGCACTTACGGAGATCCACAAAGCTTTTCTGCTTTGTTTTTTCTCCGTAAGTATTAAGTTGCATACGCAAAATTAGGGCTGCTTTTACATGGTGTAAAGTTAGTACACCATGTAAAAGCAGACCCTTCTGTCTAGCGACGCGTTTTTTTTCCGAATTTGAATTTTTTTTTTCGCGCCGTATCTTTTTTTTTTTTCGACACAACTTTATTGACCCGTCGCAATTCACAAAGCCCAGCGTAACGTAATTTCGCGCTATGCACGTCGGGAAAGTGACGTCACGAGCATGCGCAGTACGGCCGGCGCGGGAGCGCACCTCATTTAAATGGGAATCGCCCCCATGAAATGAGGAACGCCTTGCGCCGGCGGAATTTAGGTTACACGACCAGAAATTTCTAGGTAAGTGCTTTGTGGATCGGGCACTTAGGTAGAAATTTTAAGGCAGTGTAACTTAAATTAGAATTTCGCCGTTACGCCGGGTCTTTGTGGATTTGGCCCTCAGTGTATTTCTGGCAGATAAACTAGTAGTTTTTTGTACTTGCAGCATTTTTAGGACCCATATACACACCAGCCTGATTAGTTGAAGTTTGATACTGTATTGCAGCTAAAACAGAAGGAGCCCTCAAGAATTAACACGTGTTAATCTGTATTTGAGATAAAATATGGGTAATTATGCAGGTATTGGCAATATTTTGTTTTTGGTATCATTTTGCCCAGACATACACTTTCATTTCATTATCTGGTAAGTTAAAAATTTAACACCTCCAAGGTAGATTTATCGTCTAGGTTCTGTTTGTCTTGCAAATTGTCAGTTTTTAACAAACTTTATTCAACCGTGTATAAAGAAATAAAAAAAAGTTCTGGCTACAAAAAAGAAAGCCATTGTTGCCGATTTGACCAATTATGGCAAGACTGGGCTACAGTCTCATGTTTGTGGCAGCGGCAAATATTCCCTGGTCAACCGTTCTCATACAGGAAAGATCAATCAGACAAGTTGGAAACCTTTCTTCAACTCTGAGGCCTCGTACACACGACCGAGTTCCTCGGCAAAAACCAGCAAGAAATTTGCTGGGAGATATTTTTTTGCCGAGGAAACCGGTCGTGTGTACATTTTCGGCAAGGAAATTGTCGAGAAACTCGACGAGCCAAAAAGAGAGCAAGTTCTCTATTTCCTCGACGGGAGTCTCAAATTGGCTCGTCGAGCTCCTGGTCGGGCTGGTTTCAGACGAGAAACTCAAGTGTGTGTATGCTAAGAAACCCGCGCTTGCTCAGAATAAAGTATGAGACGGGAGTAAAAGTAGCGTTTGTAATGGAGATAATGCATTTTTAAAGCTGTAACAGACTGAAAAGTGCAAATCGTCTCTTACCAAACTTTTACTTAACACGCAAACACATGAGATTAGCAAAAGCAGCCCCAAGAGTTTAGCCAGTGGAATCGAACTTCCCCTGCCGTTGTATGTGTTGTATGTCACCGCGTTTGAGAACGAGGAGATTTTGTCTTGACAGTGTGTACACAAAGCAAGCTTGTCGAGTTCCTCGACAAGCCTAACAAGGAACTCGACGAGGAAAACGATGTGTTTCGCCCGTCGAGTTGTCTTCCTGAAATTCCTTTCATAACCATTCACTCTAGCATGTGTGTTTAGGTGAACAAAGCGTGCATGTTTATTGGTTGGCTGACAGACATGAATTGCCAACTTGTGGTCATATGTTTTAAAATGTGTCTGGAGCAGGGGTATGGAATTATAATTCACAGAGGTCTGGTCAGTAAAAATGTCTTCCCATAGAGGTCGGTCCAACTTGCATGTTTTGTCTGATGACTAAGATTTTTACATCACAGACCCCCACAGTTATATCTCAGTACCCTTCTTACATTAGTATCCTCAGTCCCCCCTGCACATCACAGTTCCGGCTGCACATCAATGTCCTCATTCCTCCCTTCACATAAAAGTGTCCCCTTCACATCACAGTTTCTCTCCCTTTATGTCACAGTTCCCCCCACATCACAGTCCCCCTCTTATGTCACAGTCCCCCCATTTCATGTCCTCACCCCCCTTTTAAGCAGTTTCCTCACCCCCTCTTTAAAGCAGTCTTCTCACCCATTTATAGCAGTGTCCTCACCCCCCTTTATAGCAGTTTCCTCACCCCCCCCCTTTTTAGCAGTGTCCTCAGCACTCCCCCCCCCCCCCCAAAGCAATGTCCTTTCCCCCCGTTTTTTAGCAATGTCCTCCCCCCCTTTATAGCAGTTACCTCAACCCCCCCTTTTTTTGTATTGTCCTCTCTCCCCCCCTTTCAGCAGTGTCCTCACACCCTCTTTATAGCAGTTTCATTACCCCCCCCCCTTTTAGTTGTTTCATCACTCCCCCTTTTTAGCAGTTTCCTCACTCCCCCCTTTTTAGCAGTTTCCTCATTCCCCCCCCTTTTTAGCAGTTTCCTCACCCCCCCCCTTTTTAGCAGTTTCCTCACTTCCCCCTTTTTTGCAGTGTCCTCACCCCCCTTTATAGCAGTTTCCTCACCCCCCCCCCCTTTTAGTAGTGTCCTCATTCCCTTTTTCAGCAGTGTCCTCACCCCCTCTTTATAGCAGTTCCTCACCCATTTATAGCTGTGTCCTCAACCCCTCTTTATAGCAGTCTTCTAACCCATTTATAGCAGTGTCCTCACTCCCCTTTAAAGCAGTTTCCTCACCCCCCCCCCTTTTTAGCAGTGTCCTCGTACCCTTTTTCAGCAGTGTCCTCACCCCCTCTTCATAGCAGTTCCTCACCCATTTATAGCAGTGTCCTCACCCCCTCTTTATAGCAGTCTTCTAACCCATTTATAGCAGTTTCCTCACATTCCCCCTTTTTAGCAGTGTCCTCGTACCCTTTTTCAGCAGTGTCCTCACCCCCTCTTTATAGCAGTTTCCTCACCCATTTATAGCCGTGTCCTCAACCCTCCCCTTCATTTCCCTGCAGCATTTTCATTCCTACCTTACAGAAGGCAGGTCTAGAAAGAGGGCAGTGACTGCCCAGCTTTTCTTGATAAGGAGCTGGTGATTGGTTGCCAGGACTGCACAGGGTCCTAGCAATGAATTACCTGCTTGCAGCTCCTGCATTCAGTCCAGACCTGCCACCTCTCCTGTGCTCTGCCTTGTGTGTATGACGGCACAGCAGCTGTAGGGAAGGAAGCAGGAGAAGGATTTTAATGGGGCCAGGACAGAGAGAAAGAGAATCCTGCCACCCAAATGGTGCAACCATGCCGGCCCAGATGTAACTGTCGCTTGGTGCAGATCTGGACCCTGGACCACTGTCTGCCATTTAGTAATGTCTGGAGGCAAAACGTTTTTTCCTACTTTGGAGAGATTTCTCTTTTACTTCCTGTTGTGCCAAGCTGTGGGTGGCTCAGTCGGCACCACCCACCTCAACATAAGCTGGGTGTAAAATCATCGATTGAACAATGACTGCATCCTGTTAGAATCATGTTCTGTTCAGGTATATAATAGTCGGCAGGGGAGTTTCCTCAGTGCTAAGCATTGACAGGGGATCAAGTAATTTATCCAAAGTGGAAAAAATGTATGGCTTCAGATACACCGTAATGGAAAATACATGAAAGTCACACACTAAGTGAGACTCCGCTCTTAGGGCTACATACTCTAAACAAATATATCACAGCCTGTGATGTGTTTTCTCTTATGGATTTATGTGTGCAGATACAACATGTGATATTTTTGTTTGCTACCTTTACTTTTGATATGCTTGATGAAGCAGCCAAAACTGGCAGAATGGGAAGGGTTAGAACATGTCTGGTTTTTATTGCTTCTTTGCAACCATTTCAGAACTCTCCTCCCACTTGTGTGTGTTGGGAAGTCACTGGAACAATAAATGAAGAAAAATCACCCAAGTGATCACACAGAAGTAATAAAGGTCTTCTGTTCTCTTCTGTGAATTTAACTTAAGAGAACGGTCACAATTAACCTTATCAAGAATATGAATAATTGGTTAGTTTTAAACCCAAAATCAAAACATTTCTTATATTGCAGCTTACCAATACTTAAAACCGTGGATTTTTTTCAGACGGAATGTTGACTCAAACTTGTGTTGCATACACACGGTCACACAAAATTCCGACCGTCATGAACGCGGTGACGTACAACATTAGAACGAGCCTAGAAAAATTAAGTTCAATGATTCTGAGCATGCGTCAAATTGATTCCGAGCATGCATGTTTTTTTGCGCCACGAAATTGCATACAGACTATCTGAATTTTCGACAAGAACTTTTCCCGTCAAAAAAATTGAGAACCAGCTCTCAAATTTTTGCTGTCGGAAATTCCTCCGCGTACCTACATGTTTTTTTAAACATTTTCCAACCCTCCCATTTATCTATTGATTCCGCACTTTTTTCTTCTAGACTCTGTCTCATACATTCCATATTATGTGTTTCTTCAACCATAACCAAAAATGTCTCTTATGCCTCGTACACACGACCGGTTTTCCTGGCAGGAAAACTGCCATGAGAGCTTTTGGCTGGGAATCCGGGCCGTGTGTATGCTCCATCGCAGTTTTCCCTTACCCTTGTGTGGTGTCAACCCCAAATTTTGTATTTTCCATTTAGGCACCAGGACAAATAGAGAATAAATTCCCCCTGCAGCACATGCAGTCATGAAAACCTGATAGAGATTCCAACCAATCCATATAATACTGGCTTTGGGCACACTTTAACCTGGTAGATTAGCGGCCCTTTATTTAGCCAGTGGCGTCCATGAATAAATAGCCTATCTGCCAGGTTATTGCTGCGTACCCAGCCATCATTACATGGTGGGTACCATGTGATCACTTTAATTGGTGATCAGCAGTTATTAAAGTGGTTGTAAACCCTTGTTTATTTTTTTTATTTAAAATAACAAACATGTTAAGCCTCGTACACACGTCCGAGGAACTCGACGGGCGAAACACATCGTTTTGTTTGTCGAGTTTCTTGTGAAGCCACCGAGGATCTCGGCGAGCCAAATTTTCCCATTGCCGTCAGGGAAAAAGAAGACATGCTTTCTTTTTGGCCCGACGAGATCCTCGGCGGTTTCCTCGTTGAAAAGTGTACACACGACCGGTTTCCTCGGCAAAAGAAAAACCCCAGCAAGCTTCTTGCTGGTTTTTGCCGGGAAACTCGGCCGTGTGTACGAGGCCTTATACTTACCTGCTCTGTGCAATGGTTTTGCACAAAGCAACCCCGATCCTCTTCTTCTGAGGTCCCCGCTTTCCTTGGGGGCTCCTGTGCAGGCTTGCTCCTGAGTCCCGCTGCTGCGTCCATTGACACAGACAGTGGGACTCGGCCCCACCCCCCGCTCCTGTGTCACATGATTTCATTGACAGCAGCGGGAGCCATTGGCTGAGATGGCCACTCCCCGCCCCGCCATGGCTCAGCGCTCCAATGAGCATTGAGAGTCAGCATCGCTGTGCTGGGGGAGGAGAGAGAACAAGCCATAGGCAGTGTTTGGTGGCTCGGTTCTCAGTGCAGAGACGCCGGGGGACAGATGCAGCATCAGTCTGATGCTGCATCCACTAAGGTAAGTATAACTAGCAAAAAATCTCTTTTAAGCTCTATCTGTCTCCAAAAATATAAAACTAATTTGGGCACTGTGTTGGATAACTGAGTGATTGTCAGACAAACTGACTGTCGTAGCACTGAAAACTGTAAAAACTGCCTAGTAATGAGGGGGTATTACAGGCTGGTACACAAGTGTTTAAACTCATATGTACCCCGGCACTGTGGCAGTGCACATTATGCGTGTTGTAATGCCAATTATCATGACATAACGTGTGTTAAAGCACCACAACAGACTATCCTGGTGTGAATGGACCCTTTCAATTAGAAAAATTATCACTATACAGTTTTGCTGTCTGTCTGAGTCTGCCACTAAAATAAGTCATGACTACTTTAACCCCCCCTGGCGGTATTCCCGAGTCTGGCTCAGGGTGGAATTTCAGGACCAAAGCGGTAACCCAGAGCCAGACTCAGGATCGCCTCGCAGTGTCCACAGGCAGGGTTTACTTACCTTGTCCCTGGATCCTGCGATGCCTCCCAGCTGTGTGATCGAGCTGTCTCCTCGCTCGAGTCACAGTGCCGAGTGCCGCCGAGCTGCGTTCTTTGTGACGGTTACGACGCACAGGGGTGGAGATCGGCGCCAAATTTAAAAAAGTAAATAAACACAATACATACAGTATACTGTAATCATATAGATTACAGTACTGTATAAAAAAAATACACACCCCCTTTGTCCCTAGTGGTCTGCCCAGTGCCCTACATGCACTTTTTATCAAATAAAAACTGTTCTTTCTGCCTGGAAACTGGAGATTGTCCATAGCAACCAAAAAGTGTCCCTTTATGTCAAAAGTGGTTTTAGGCAGCTAGAAAACAGCGATAATAAATTAGAATCACTTGCAGAATTGAGCGATAGTGATTTGTGGGGAAATTCATCATGAAAAAATTTAAAGTAATAATTTTTATTATTATTATATTATTTGTTATAATTATTTATATTTATTTATTGTAATTTTATTATACCCGGCATGTCTGCTAGACTCTTGTTTGGACAGATTTAAGTGAGTTATTTCTAAGAATTACAGGCCTACAATATAAAACGCCATATTTCCATGCAAAATAATGGTACTGCTTTCAGCACCTAAAATCTGAATTAATCATACCGCCAGGAAGGTTAAAGTGGATGGCCAGCCCAACCCTTTTCCTTTTCTTTTTTTTTGGATAGAGAACGGAAGGATTAGAACTACTGTAGCATTTTTATTGCTATCCAGGGCTCTGTTAGAGAGATTTCCCCTCACTTTCTGTGCTGACAACGTTTTTTCCAAATGGAAACCGAGGGAAAATCTGCAACAAAAGACACAGATAGCAAATAAAAAGCTGATAGGGATTCTTGCCTTCATCTACTCTACACAAATTGTTTTTATACTGTATTCCAGTACCATGCAAAAGTTTTAGACAGTTAGTTTATGAAGAAATGCTGTAAAGTAAGAATGCTTTCAAAAATATATATTTTAATTGTTTATTTTTGTCAATTTACAAAATGCAAAGTGAGCAAACAGAAGAAAAATCTAAATCAACTCAATATTTTGTGTGACTACCCTTTGGCTTCAAACCAGCATCAATTCTTACACTTGCACACTTTGTACGCTTGCACAACGTCAGGGATTTTGTAGGAATAGACAGGTTGACGATTAATCAATTATACCAAGCAGATACTAATGATCATCAATTTCATATGTAGGTTGAAACAGCCATTACCTGAAACAGAAACAGCTGTGTAGGAGGCCCAAAACTGGGTGAGGAACAGCCAAACTCTGCTACTAAGGCGAGGTTGTGGAAGACAGTTTCATGTTACAGGTCCTACCCCATGCCAAGACTGAGCAAAGCAGCAAGACACAAGTAGTTATACTGCATCAGCAAGGTCTGTCCCAGGCAGCAAAGATTTCAAATCAGACTGGGGTTCCAAGATGTGCTGTTCAAGCTCTTATGAAGAAGCACAAAGAAACGCGAAACTTCGATGATCATGCTTACTTCCCTTCCACATTGGAAGATGTCCAGCAATGCCATCAGCACAGAACTGGCAGAGTATGTCCAGAGAAAACTGGCCATAAGTGGTCTTTATGGAAGAATTGTGGCCAAAAATCCATATCTCCAACGTGGAAACAACCAACCAGTGTGTAGAAAAATGGAAGCAGGTGGTCTGGACTGGTGAGTCAAATTTTAAAATATTTGGCTGTAGCAGGAGGAAGTTTGTTTATGAAGGGCTGGAGAGCGATACAATAATGAGTGTCTGCAGGCAACAGTAAAGCATGGTGGCGGTTCCTTGTAATTTTGGGGCTGCATTTCTGCAAATGGAGTCGGAGATTTGATCAGGATCAATGGTGCCCTCAATGCTGATAAATACAGACAGATACTTATCCATTGTGCCATACCATTAGGGAGGTGTGTGATTTGCCCCAAATGTATTCTGCAGCAGGACAGTGACCCCAAACATACAGCCAATGTCTTTAAGAACTGTCGTCAATGTGAAGAAGAACAACGAGTCCTTAAAGTGATGGTTTGGCCCCCAAAGAGCCCTGATCTCAACATCATGGAGTCTATCTGGGATTACCTAAAGAGACAGAAAGATTTGAGGCAGCCTACATCCACAGAAGATCTGTGGTTAGTTCTCCAAGATGTTTGGAACAACCTACCTGCCGGGTTCCTTCAAAAACTGTGCAAGTGTAACTAGAAGAATGGATGCTATTTTGAAGGCAAAGGGTGGTCACACCAAATATTGATTGGAATTTGATTTCTCTTCTGTTTATTTACTTTCCATGTTGTTAATTGATTAAAAAAAATAAACTATTAACAATTCTTTTTCTGAAAGCATTCTTAATTTACATCATTTTTTCAAACCTGCTCAAAACATTTGCACAGTAGTATAGATGTTGATATCTGCCAGTTGAAACTATTGTCACTGTGAGGGGAAATCTCCACATCCTGAGAGAGGTTCTAATCCTTACACATTGTTAAAAAAAAAAAAAAAGGTTGAACATACACTTTTAAGTTTTCCTATAGCAGTTTTAGCGCAGATGATTCAACAGAGAGACAGAACGGTGTAAAACAAGGCAGATTGCTGTTCTGTCAATAGGGAAGGCATGGATCCTGTGTTCCTGCAAAGCAGGGACTAGGATCCACACCTTACCCTAGCAAAAGCACCTCCCACACAGTGGAAAAACACTTGCTTGGAACACAGTTAACCCTTTGATGGCCCCTGATGTTAACCCCTTCCCAGCCAGTGTCATTAGTACAGTGATAGTGCATATTTTTTTAGCACTGATCACTTTATTTGTGTCATTGGTCCCCAAAAAAAACGGTGTCGTACGTCACCACGCTTTGCTAGAGCATTTTTTTTTTTCACGATCGTGTGTATGCAAGGCGGGCTTGACAAGAATCACAAACAGAAAAAGACAAGGGTGGGACTTTGAATGAAACGTGCATCCCAGGAGAAAACACGGAAAAATAGAATATGGCAGATATCTAGTCCGATAGAACCAAAAACGTTACATGAGAGCATTGCATGACGACAATTGACAATCAGTTTTTTAATCGCATAAAAAATATAACAAAAACAATAATGACATAACACATCTAGTATGGTAGTCAAAAATTGAATAGTACATAATTCTATAACAATCAATGGTATTAGAGTATAGTAACATCTTTGGTTCATATATAAAAACAGTAAAAGAGAGGGAGGCCAATTCATTCAAACGTGTCTCCATGGTAAAAAATATAAAACTTACATAAGCTGGCACAGTCCACTTAGTATAGGGACTGGTTGGTAGTAATGGTATTACCATATATATATGCAAAAGGGCGTCTAATTGGCTCACAGTAAGCATATTTGGTAAATTTTGTAAATATTATTGAACAAAGCCAGTTCCCTTAAAATAAATCTCCAAAGTAGTTATGACCTGGATTGGTTGGTAAATTCCAATCGATGTATGAGATAGTAGGTGATGCAGTAGCAGTATGTATGTGAGGAGGCATCTTATTGGCTCAACGCGTTTCATGGCTACTGCCACTCTTCAGGAGCAGATATGAAGTAGGAGTCTAAAAAAATGAAAGCAATAAGATTTAGGGTAGATAGGTAAACTGAATCTGTGTGTGGGGAAGGAGGGAGAAATAGAGTAATAGCAATTCCTAAAGTAACTTACAGGTATGCCTGTGGCTATGGGTATAGGCGTAGAAGGTGGGGGGCCCGGTCGGAGGAACAACAGCCCATGGGAGCTGAGGTGGATTACCCCACCATGCAGGCTGGAAATCTGGTAAAAACTTGGGGTTCCCAAAAAGGGACCTCCATGGATAGAGATTGGGGATAGGTCTTCCATAGGTGTTTTCCATATTGACAAAAATCACGTCGAGAAAAACTTTGTTTTGTCCATGACATTAAAAACGGTCGTGTGTACGCGGCATAATACTTTGTTAGTCACCGACACAGAACGTGTATGCATTTTAGGAAAAGCAGAGATAAAATAGAAGTCATTAGAAAAAGGTTATTGTTTCAAGGTGGTGATGCAAGGGAACCAACATGGCGGCCAGACATCTAGCAGTTTTTTAAAAGAGAGCTCAGTGATAGCAACTTCCGTGACTCTCTCTTAGCAGGATTCTTTTACATAGCTTTCCACTGGTGTCTACATAGGTCCTTCCCTGGCTGTATTCTAATGCCCGGTACACACGATCAGATTATCGGACGAATGATCGTCCGTTTTTTTTTGTATGCTAATCTCACGTCGAATCTGATGAGTTTACTAAACTCACGAAAATTCTCGTACGGCAGAATAAAAAATCGGAAGTGATGTCATGTGTTGTAATGCATTTGTATTGCATTTTCGAACGACAGCTGTACTGATTAAACGAAAAACGTAGGATCTGGCATCGTACGAAAAAAAATTCCGTGCATGTCCGATAGAATAAAATAGGATGGACTGTCCTGATCGGCTGTCGAAAGCTCTGTACTATCGATCCGATTATCGTACGATCGTTTCGAAAGCGTACGATTTTCGGATCGTGTGTACGGGGCTTAAGGCAGCCCATAGATACAGCTTTAATATTATAGTAGAGGAAGTAAACTTGCCTGATATACAGAAACTTCAGAGAATTGTGCTCATTGTCATCTTGTTAGGTGGGGAGTGCCTATTTGTCTAAGGAAATGATTCACCCAAATCTTGTGCATCATCACCCACAGCTCTTCCTCTTTTTCTTTGGAGGGGAATACACGTGTTTCACATTTACATCTTTATTATCTTCATTCTGTTTCTAACTAGTTACAAGTTTCAAATGTTGAGTCAAGGGATTTTTTTTTTAAATAACAGTGACTTAAGGTTACTGAAAGGCTTGACCTATAAGTTGATCTCAGAGGAGCAAATCAATGCTGGCTAGACCTAAAGTGATAATAATCCCTCAGATTTTATTTTATTTTTTAAATAAGAAACATGCCATAATTACCTGCTCTGTGCAGTGGTTTTGCACAGAGCAGCCCTAATCCTTCTTGCCAACATAGCAAGCTACAGGCTTGTCCATAAGACACACAGAGAATGGCTCGGCCCCGCCCTCACTCCCTCCTCACTGGCTGTGATTGACAGCAGTAGAAGCTAATGGCTCCTGCTGCTGTCTCTAATCAAATGAGAAGTGAGAGAACCAGGAGAGCATCAGTCTTGACTGGATCATGATTGGGCTCAGGTAAGTATGGGGGGGGGGGGGAGCTGCACTCATTCATGGATAGAATGCCTTTACAACTCAGCACTTACTAAATATGCAGCTTTTTATATTAAAACTTTGCTTATGTTCGAGTTTAAGCTGGTGCTATGACCAGTGCCCCAGGTTTTTCTTTTTTTAATTTCAATAGATTTTTATTGATATTCATCAAAAGGGTTACAGTCATGACAAATCAGTAAACATAACATAAGCCCCATGAGGCAAATGAGACCAAAGTGAGGTTACAATAAAATGTAGTAAATAACCGTCTCTTCCGGGTGGAGCGGGCAGAAATTGGGGAAATCTTGCCTAACTAACTCGCTAGGGTACCGAAGAGGACCTAAGTGCCTCTATAGTTAGTACTTGACACCCGAGGGGCCGGACCTAATAAAGAAAGATCCGGGACCCAACCCTTGACACCCCAATTGGGAACCAACTGTGTCAAGCGAAGGGCCCCGAACCTTTATCCCCCACCCACACCTCTCACTAGTATGGGGAAGGAACAAAAAGCCCTCTAGGGAAAGTAGCAAACAAATATTCCCCCGGAAGAGACCAAACAATAAGAGCATTGAAACTCTAGGGCTATGACCCTTAAAGAGTTGTTCAATCAAATAATGAATAATACTAAGTATACTAAGGAAAGCTAAAGAGGTAAAGAAGAAAGGACAGAGGAAAAGGAAATAGAGGTAAGGGGATCAAGGGGATGAGAGCAGTTGAATGCCTAAAACCAGTTGAGATCATAATCCGACCTAATCAGGTACAGGTGTAAGAGTAATACCAACATAGTCAGCCCAAGGTGTCCAAATCTCACGGAATGCTTCGGAGGAATCGTGCAGTATGCTGGACAACTTCTCCTGAATCATGATCCATGAAACTTTTCGTTTAACCACCGAGATGAGTGGTCTAGGTTGTTTCCAAGACTTAGCAATGGCTATCTTTGCGCTCAGTAGGATAAAGTGAACCAACTTCTGTGTGGGCCTGTTAAGTTGTGGTATATGGGCATTTAGGAGGGCCGTATTGGGAGCCCCAGTAATCCGGTGCCCAGTAACTTTGAAAATAATTTTGAATATAATTCTCCAAAAGGAGCGGATTCTAGGACATTCCCACCATATGTGCGCCATGGTGCCCCGCAGCAGACACCCCCGAAAACAGAGGGGATCCGCAGAAGGGAACATGGAAGCCAATCTGGAGGGGGTAAGATACCATCTGGTGAAGACCTTCACGCTGGCCTCCATCAGGGAGGCGCTCTGGCCCCAGGTTTTTCTTTTTCAGGGTGGCTCCTTTCTTTTGCAGAATCCTATGGAGCCACACTTGCATGCAGGGACTAGCGTGGTGTGTCCTTACACTGTGTGCATTAATGAAAACACATAGCTCCGTAGTCTAGGAGGGAAAGGTACTCTCCATGCACCTCCCTTCTTTCTTTACCAAACTAACATACTGGCTGGAGACTGCACTGTCCATTGTGAAGACCGGAAGTTTAGGGAAGCATGAGCCAGCAGCATTGAAAGTTGTAAACTACAAGTGCTGGGGTAAGAATTTTAACAAATAGTTTACTGGGGAATGTTTATTTTATTGTAATCAAAGGTACCCCCTAGGTTTAAAGCGGAAGTAAACCCATCCATAAAACAGTTTCATTTCCGGCACGTGACGGAAATGTAACACTCCCATTGGTTGTGCTCTCAACCAAACTGTCTAAACATCCAATGGCTGGTGTCATAACTGATCACATGTGCAGCATCATGGCAGTTGTAGATGGAACAGAGGCAAAGATGGCAACTTCCTTGTCTAAAAACTATAGGGATGTTTACTTACACTTAAATACTACTGGGTCTGCATTGTATATGATGGCATTGACAAGGTTGTGGCTATTCTATGGTGAAGTGGAGCAGCTTTTTTTATTATGAATGAGTGAGGAAGGATTGAAACCTCTGTCAGGTTTTTACTGCTATCTATGGTTCCATTGGAGATTCCACGTCACAGACAGAACTGATGTTTTTCAGAAGGAATTTAAGACGAAGGGTACATTTTTAAAAGTACTACCTAGGCAGAGTTAACATTTGGAAATGTTCTTTATAACATAGCTTATAGTTTGCCTCCACCCCCTCCCTTCATCAATATCTTGATGAAATAAAAAAAATAATAAACTTTTCCCTTTTTATTACATACCATATAAAGTATTTGCCTTCATTTGCATGCAGGCTGCCCTAAGTTATACTCACATATAATGCTGAGCCTCCATGACTTAAAGAACTGAAATCCAGTGAACAAAAGGGGTAAGTAAGGCTGTGGAGGAAAGGAGTAGAAGATGCTGGACATCCTCCAGGCAGGTAATGAGGCAGGCTGTATCTGACTTCCTACAAAGCAGGCAGAATATTAGCATGCATAAAAAAGGGGATATACTCCAGGGATAAAACTATAATCCTGCCACTTTATAAAACCCTGGTTAGGCCACATCTGGAGTATTCTGTCCAGTTCTGGTCACCAGTCCTCAAAAGGGATGTGCTGGAACTGGAGAGACCAAAGAAGGGCAATGAAATTAATAAGAGGACCGGCTGCAAACATTACATTTATTCTCACTGGAGATGTGACACTTGAGTGGGAACATGATAGCGATCTGCAAATACCTCAATGGGGATCCCAGCATAGGAAAAAAACTATTCAGTCCCAGGAAGTGTAAGAGGACACGGGGCCACACATTGAGACTGGAGGAGAAGTGGTTTAACCTTAAACTGCGTAGGGGGTTCTTCACCGTTAGGGCAATAAGGGTGTGGAACTCTATTCCACAATTAGTGGTGGCTGCAGGAAGTATGGATATTTTTTAAAGACTTTTGGATGTGCATCTTAAAAAACACAAAATACAGGGATGTGGGAAATTATTATAGACACTGAAACACGTACACCTACACAGGTTTAACTGGATACACTATTGTTGTTTTTTCAGACTTACCTACTATGTAACGATGTAACTTCTAAAGCACATAGTGAGAAGCTCTGTAGCAGAGCCATATTAGACGAGTATTTTGGTTGGTATTGGCATTACAGTGGACCCTGGACAAGCAGAGAAGCAGAATTTGCCTTTTGTTTTTAAGAATGCCTCTGTAGTCACTGCCACCTTGGAACAGCTCACCCTCCATGTTCACAAAAGAAGTATTTATTCAAGTCGGGTCTCAGCTCTTTGCTCTTTATCCTCTTCCTGTGCACCTGCTCATTACTTATGTTAGATCAGAAAGGTGGCTGGCTGCAAGTTACTTCTTGGAGAGGGGCAGAATGAACTGAGATGTGGACTACTTTCTGATACAAACACATATAATAAATTGCTCCACAGTGCCTCTTGCTACATAGGTCAGTTTGACCTTTTAAGAGTTATACACATGTTATGTCTTGTGCTGATGTGTGTTGGTTTAAGGAAACCCATTTTGTCGAATGGGCTTTTAATGCATCAGAATCAGCCAAGCTCATTTTTTTTGACACGCTACTTTGTTACAATGCTTAGTGGTGTGCTGCAGTGTATGTGTGTCAGAGGTGTTATGAATGGCACTGCAACACACTGCAGTGGATAGATGTAAATGGGCCCTTGTTGTTTTATTAAGAATAAGTAAATATTTGAATTTCTATAGCTTGCCCACAGTTTAAGGGCACTTTCACACTGACGGATTCCGTGAGAATCCGTTCCTTAAATATCCGCTTGCTCAGCGGGGATCGCTCCGTTGATCCTCACTGAGCCGGCAGATGACAGGGCGGTCTCCGCACACTGTGCAGGGACCGCCCTGTCAGATCTCCGCTCTCCTCTATGGGGGGATCGGATGAACACTGACCATCTGTCCGTGTTCACCTGATCCGATCCACAGACGGATGGAAAAATAGGATTTTCCTCCGTCTGCAGAATCGGACCATAGCGGGGACCGATGAGATCGGGTGTCAGCCGATGTTCAGCCGCTGACACCCTCTATCCCATAGGGATTAACGTATGTTCCTTTTTCATCCGAAAATGGATGGATGAAATACGGACATACTGTCCGCACATGTGAAAGGGCCCTTACTTTAACCATTTACACAAATTACTAGTTTTTTGTACAAACCATTTTCAGAGCTGCCCTTGCAGGGTAATCACCACAAGCAAAGCCAGAATAAACTTTTTATGCTTCAGCAGATAAAGATGGGCAAATATACATAGCTGACAGCCTTATTAATTGCATTACATTATTGTATTTAATATGTGTTTAACTTAAATTAACACTAAGGCCCCTTTCACACTTGTGCGACTTGTCCTGCGATTTGGGACTGCAGCGACACATGACAAGTCGTTCCCCTATGATTTCTAATGAGTACCATTCATATCTGTGCGACTTCAGGTTGTCCCTGCAACACTTCAACTTTGATGCGAGTTGAGGTCCATAGACCTCAAGTTTACACAGGCAAAACTGCGGCCACGAAAATTGTGAAAGGGGCCAAAACTATATTCATTTTCTCCAAAGCTAATCCATACAAATTCACTACTTATCCTGTAATCTATTTTTCATGAAATTGTTTATTACTGTGACTTCTGCCTCCTTGTAACATCCTCTGTGAGCTCCCAAACATCTCCAAACCATTGCTCTATGCACATAACATATCCAATAGTCCATCTCAAGAGTGAGCAAGAGAGGGTGGCTACGTTCCTACATACAGTGAGACATTGAGAAGGAACGTAGTCACCCTCTTACAGGAATTTGGATCACTGCAACAAAAATAGAGAGATTTGGAGGAGGCTGAGAGCAATAGAAGGTACTTGATTACAATTTATTTGTATTTTTTTTTTTACCAGAGTCTAGTGTCTCTTTAAACTGTGTTTAATCCGATTGTAAATACAGAACATAACCACATTTCAGATAAAGTTTTCTTGTTACTTGTCCCCCCTATACATTGTAAAGCACTGCATAAACTGTTGGCGCTTTATAAATTGTGTATAATAATAATAATACTTGTTAGCAATAAAGGAAGAAATAAAACGCATTAGGCAATAACCATTTTTTCTGTTGTCTATTTCCAGAAACAGTTATGCCGCGTATACACGACCATTTTTTACAGCCCGAAAAACAACAACGTTAAACACGTCGTGAAAAAATAGAGCATGCTCAAAAAAAAAATTGCCAGTTTTTCAGTACCCGAAAAATGCTCTGAAGCCCACACACGATCGTTTTTAATGACGTTCAAAAAAAAATTCATTTTTTAAAACCCGAAAAACGGTCATGTGTGTGTACGCGGCATTACTTATCTTCCACTGTTTTTCTGGAAGAAAGTGTGACCATGGGTATATGATGTATTTAAAAATGGTTTGATAATGTAATTATTTATTAAATAAGTTAATATTTAGAAATTGGTATGGTTTAACACATCATACTTAAAGTAGTCAAATATTATTCAAGCTTAAACTTGCTCCCACCCCCATTCTAAGCCCTATAATAACTACCCTGTAAAGGAAAGATGTTTATTCTTACCTGCTCTGAGAACGCTCCAGTCCGGTCACGTGATTGGTTCCAGGGTAGTGGAGGGACATCCGACAACAGATGCTCCATAGTAAGCCGATGGATGATTTCACCGCATAGGCGTTGCATCCATTGTTGGCAATCTCTCCTGTTCACTGAAGCCCACCGCTGGGGAGATCATGTAACCAAACCGTCCTCAGAATAGCTAAGTATAGGTATCTTCCGTTTACAGGGTAGTTTGTATAGTGTATAGAATGGTGGTGGGAGCAGGTTTAAGCTTTTGATAGTATTTGACTGGATTTGGACTTTAAGTCTGGGTTCACACTAGAACACAGAAGTCCGGTACGTCTCCATTCACCTTTTCAGGCCTGAATTCAGCCCAAATTTTAGGCCGAATTCGGACCTGAAACGGACCAGAAGACGCACAGGACTCCTGTCCAATTTGCACTGGAGTCGCTCCGGAGATGTGTCAACGGGCTCCATACTGAGATGGGCAAAATCTCCTGCCTTGCAAATTGGATCTGGGGAAAACCTGCATCCGATTCGCATTAGTGTGAACCCAGCCTAAAGCTGAACTTCAGGCATTAATAAGTGACTCAAATTAATGCAACTTTGTATACTTTATTAAATCATAATTTTTTTTTAAATATAATAAGTGGAAGTAACTTGGGGCCAAATCCTCAGCCAGCGGGCGTAACGTAATTTTTCCTATTTAGGTTACAAAATTTCTACCTAAGTGCCCGATCCACAAAGCACTTACCTAGAAATTTTGAGCGGTGTAACTTAAATCCGGCCGGCGCAAGGCGTTCCTCTTCTCCAGGGGGCGATTCCCATTTAAATGAGGCGCGCTCCCGCGCCAGCCGTACTGCGCATGCTCGTGACGTCATTTTCCCGACGTGCATAGCGCGAAATTACGTTACGTCGGGCTTTGTGGATTGCGACGGAACAATAAAGTTGCGTCGGGTAAAAAAAAGATACGGCGCCAAAAAAAAATTTTTAAATTAAAAAAAAATCGCGTCGCTAGCAAGAAAGGTCTGTTTTTACAAGGTGTAAACAGTTTACACTTTGTAAAAGCAGCCCTAATTTTGCGTTTGCAAAATAAAACTTACGGAGAAAAAACGAAGCGTAAAAGCTTCGTGGATCTCCGTAAGTCCTAATTTGCATACCCGAGGCGGCATTTCGACGCGAAATGCCCCCAGCGGCGGATGCGGTACTGCATCCTAAGATCCGACAGTGTAATTCAATTACACATGTCGGATCTTCGTCCTAACTATGGAAAACTGATTCTGTGGATCAGTTCCATAGTTAGGACCAGGGATACGACGGAGTAACAGCAGTTACTCCGTCGTATCTCTTTTGAGGATTAGGCCCTTGAATTCTACCAGTTAGGAGTCTCTTGCAATCCCTGTGCAGGAGAGCTCATTCTTGGAGTGGGAGAAGCAGCACAAAGAGTCAGTCAGTTGTGCCGCAGTGCTTATGTGCTAACAATGAGCACCTTAATAGGAGGAGAGAGCAAAGGGACAAGAGGATGAGCCCATCATTCTACTGCTTCTGCTTTCACTGTCTATTCACAGACTGGGGAAGGGACAAGACCTGTGTAGCAGACCTGTGTATCTCTCAAAACTGTATGTAATGTAAAACAGTTACTATAAAGGTATTTCATGGTTTGCCTGGAGTTCAGCTTGGGGGGGCTGGTGGGAAGGGAGTGTACCGCATACAGTGGTTTATTATTCATGTCTTCTGTGTAATTTGTTACTGACAAAAGTACATAGGAGAAGCATGTATCATAATGTGGGTCATTACAGCTCTGCTAGGGGCTGACCCAATACTGGATTAATGCACAACAAAGTTTTCTTTTACCAGGGAGCTCAGAGAAGAAACACCAGAGAAGATCTAATCGGACTCGTTCAGAATCTGAGAAGTCCTTGGACTCTTTGCCAAAGAAGAAAGTGAAGAAAGAGCAGGTGGGTGGAAAGAAGCCAAAACCGTACCATTCTTTAGTGACAAATGGCAAACATACAATAAAGGCCATGTACAAATGACCATACACACGCACACACATAATCCAACACATAATGTATGTGGGTGCCTTTTAAAGTTAGATCCATGTTGTTCAGGGTGATGGTATTACGTACAGGTAGCTGAATACTCACACTGAGTGTTATATATTGTACATCTGGAATCTGCAGGACCACTGTAGAGCAGTAGCAAACATAAAAATAGACCCCGTAGTACACAGTTGTGCTTAATTGTTTGCATAACCTTGGAAAATTGGTAATATATATACATAAATAAAACATGAGTGAGCAAGCAAAACACATTTATTTTATTTCTTATGGGATTCAACTGTAGTTCACAACACAATTGCACAAGTAAACATATGAAATGACCCCTGTTCAAAAGTCTGCATACCCTTAGTTCTTAATAATGTTTATTCCCTCCCCTCTCCTTTAGCATAAATTACAGCATTTAGTCTTTTGTAATAGTTGACTATGAGATCTCCAATTCTTCCAGTTGGTATGGCTTGTCAAAATGCCTCCAGGTCATGCAAAATCTTTGGTCGTCTTACATTAACGGCACATTTGAGAGCTCAATGATATTAAGGTCAGGAGACAGTGATGGTCACTCCAGAACCTTATTACTTTTGTGCTATAACTAGGCTTGTGCTTAGGGTCATTGTCGTGCTGGAAAGTTCCCGAACGTCTGATGTGCAGCTTTCGCACAGAAAAGCCTTTAGAGCTCTTACCCCGCCAAAAACATCAGCGAGCCACCACCATGCTCCACAGTGAGGATGGTATTCTTGACGCTATAGGCCTTGTTGACCCCTCTCCAAACATATCGCTTATTGTTGTGACCATAAAGCTCTATTTTGGTCTTGTCACTCCAGATTACAATGTGCCAGAAGCTGTGAGGCATGTGAAGGTGTTGTTGGGTATATTGTAACCAGGCTTTTTTGTGACTTTGGCACGGTAAAGTTTTTTTCTGGAAACTCGACCATGCAGACAGTTAATTTTTGTTCAAGTATCATCGTATTATGTTCCTTGAAACAACCATGCCATCTTTTTTCATGAGATGCCCAGCCTATATTTCTCCTGAGGTTACCTGTGGGGTTTTCTCTGTATCCTGAACAATTCTTCTGGCAGTTGTGGCTTTTTTGGTCTACCTGACCTTGGCTTGGTATCAAGTGATCCCAGAATTTTCCACTTCTTAATAAGTCATTTAACAGTACTGACTGGCATGTTTAAGGCCTTGGATATCTTTTTATTTCCTTTTCCATCTTTTTTTTTTTAATTGTTTATTTATAAATTTTTCAAATCAGACAAAGTAATCACAAAGTCCAGACATTTGAATGATGAAAGAAAAAAAAAATGCAAGGAAAGTACAGTCACGTTTATGACAGGATACAGACAAGTCTGGTTGTATACAAGTTAGTTATACCATAAAATAGAAAATAAGTGGTGGGTTTAACATGAACAACCTACCATGGCTCCGCTGAGCAGAAACATATATCGACAATCACTGACCCATGCAGAGAAAGAAGGGGAGAGAAAAGAAATAAATCCTTTTCCATCTTTTATAAATTTCCATTACCTTTCTATGCAGGTCTTTTGACAGTTCTTTTTTGCTGGCTGTGGCTCACTATCTAGCCTGCTCAGTGCATCCACGTGTGAGCTGACAAACTCGTTGACGATTTTTACACAGACATTAATTGCAATTTAAAAAAGCCACAGCCATGTTCGAAATGAACCTTTAATTGACATTTTAACCTGTGTGTGTCACTTTGTGTGTCTGTATCAAGGCCAAACATTCCAGGGGGTGTAAACTTTTGATCAGGGCCATTTGGGTGATTTCTGTTATCATTATGATTTAAAAGGAGCCAAACAACTATGTGATAATACATGGCTTCATATGATCACTATCACTTAAATAAAGGACATTTTTTTTGGTATGATTTCTGCCAGGGTATGTAAACTTTTGAGCACAACTGTACAATGTATTAATAAAAATAGGCCAACAAAGTAAAATGTTCATTATGATGTGGCATCCTTTATGGTACTAGCAAATATATTTGTAGGTAACTTGTCAAATAAAAAGATACCAGTGTGTTTATAATCATTGGAAATATTGGAAAGTAATGTTTTTATAATATTTATCAGTTTTAATCTGTCTATATAGTTGTTCTTTGTGTTTTTTTGTCCAATTTATTGTTGTATCCCCCCAACCAGTCTTCTTTGCTGCAGTCAGCATAAGTTAGTATTGTAATACAATACGATATACAGTGGGTATAGAGAAGAATCACCCCCTTTAAAATAATCAAATTGTGTTTCTTTGCAGGCTGAAATGAGGACAGCCACAGTTTTTGTTTTATCCAGCTGTACTTACCCAGTACAGCTTATAACATCCAAGTGAAACATATAAAACCAACATGTCAGAAAAAAAATCAAGAACAGAATCACTGAGTTGGAAAAAGGATTAACCGCCTCCTAAAAAAGCTTGTAAACTCGATCAAGTGTAGCTAATCACCTTTCCAACGGCAGACAAAGCAATTTGACTTTCAACTGTAATCAGCTGTGGTTATTTTGATTAGCTCAGCATGGAAAGAGCTTTCCTGGAGAATTTCAGTCCCTGGTCAGAAAGGCTACCAAGAGGCCTACAGCAAATCTGAGGCATTTGCAGGAATTTATGACAAAGAGTGGTCATTGTGTGCACGTGACATCAATATCACAAATTCTCCACTAACATAGCTTGTATGGCAGGGTTGCAAGAAAAAAGCCTCCCCTCAAGAAAGGCCACATGCAGCATTGACTGAGCTTTGTCAAAACACACCTTGAAGATTTTGAGGCCACATAGAAAAAGGTGTTATGGTCACATGAAACTAAAATGTAATCATTTGGCCTCAACACCATATGATATGTCTGGCGGAAATCCAATACAGCTCACCATCCAAATAACACCATTAGAAGGAAAAGTACCATAAAATTCTGCTCCCCTCTGTCAAAAAGTTGTCAATGGGAAGAAGGTTTATCTTCCAACATGGTAATGACCCAAAGCACACAGCAAAAATTAGCACATCATGGTTGAAGCAGAAAAAGGTGAATGTCATTGCATGGCCTAGTCAGAGTTCAGACTTAAATCCCATTGAAAATCTGTGGAATGACTTGAAGACCGCAGTCCACAAGTGGTCACCATCAAATTTTATTGAACTTGAGCAGTTCTGCAAAGAAGAGTGGGTAAATATCGCAAAGTCTAGATGTGCAAAGTTAGTAGAGACGTATCCCAAAAGACTAAAGGTTGTAATTAAAACAAAAGGTGGTTCAACAAAATACTGACACAAGGGGTGATCCTTTCTCCAAACCAGTGATTTTGTTTTTTTGTTTATTTTCTGACATGTTGTTGTTTTATCTTTCACTTGGATGTTATAAGTTATACAGCTGGATAAAACAAAACCAGTGTCTGTCTTCATTTCAGGCTACAAAGCAACAAAATGTGATTCTTTTAAAGGTGGGTGTTTTTTTTCTATACCCACTGTAAATGGTCTCTTACAAGAGTAAATGTTTGCAGTCTTCTCTTCAGTGAATACAAGGGTGTGCTGTGAGAAGTTTATTTTTTAGACTTTTGTGGCTTTCCTTTCATCCCAACAGTATTCATCATGTGAGAATGTCTGTTGTGACCTAGTACTGCCCTTTCTTCATTGCTGAGCGTACATCACAATGGCTTTCCTTTTCCATAACATTAAATGTAATACTGCCCATGTGGCTAAATACAGCTTTCAATAATGTTTTCAAGATGCCTTAGAAACGTTCATACTCTCTGATGACTACCCTGTAATGACTGATGAAAACCTCACAAGAACAGTAATTGTGTGTCCATTCCTGAATGTGACTGATACAATTTATAGTAGTACTGAAAATTCACATTCTATACTATCTTGTCCTATAGAGTATTACTGCTAAGTGCCACTTTCACATGGGGGATTCTGCCCCCCCCCCCACTCCCAGTCAACTGTGAATCCTACAGACAGCATATACTACTCTATCCCTAGTATCCATACCAGCAAACTAGATGGTCCCCCTAGTTTATGGGGTTAATATTCTTATATCTTGTATTGTAATAAAGAAAAGCACCCAGAAGGCTCCTTACACGTCTCATTGGGTTTATTTCCCTCTCCCTGTCTGTGCGGACAGTCATTCCCAGCAGAGAGACTACATACTCAGGCACAGAGCACAGGCAAAGCACACGCTAATGCCCCGTACACACGATCCGAAAATCTGACGACAGATAGTCCGTTTTTTTTGCATGCTAGTTGTATATCGAACGAGAAAGTGGGTAACCGCTCAAAGAAAACCAGGTGATCTATTTCCTGTGATCCGAGTCTAGGGTGCAGGCAGTGCAATCAAAATGCAGGTTGGGATGAAAGAAAAGAAGCTGGGATAGCCGCACTCCAAAAAAACTCCTCCTTTAATTAAAAAGCACAAAACGCATGCCACAGCAAAAAACAGCACAACAAAAGAAAAGCTGACGTTTCGCACTATGCCTTAGTGCTTATTCATAGCTAGTTTGTAAACAGAAATGAGCGAATAAGTACCTTTCAGCCCAATGAATGGGAGGAGGCTCTAGAAACAATTAAGTTGATCAGAGTCTCCTGTGAAGTTTTGGCGAAGGCGAAACACAAAACAGAGGCGCTGCTGGGAAGATTTGTGTTCCGCCTAACACAGGACAGTCTGAGGAGAAGGCGCGTCTTTTAAATCATTGACGCGCGCAGCACAGAGACTGTCACCGCACCACACCGCACCGCCTGAAAAAAAAGTGAGTGATGGCACAGTGGGGGCAAGCTCAGGCACAGTGGGGGCAAGCTCAGGCACAGTGGGGGCAAGCTCAGGCACAGTGGGGGCAAGCTCAGGCACAGAGAGGGGGCAAGCTCAGGCACAGAGAGGGGGCAAGCTCAGGCACAGAGAGGGGGCAAGTGATGGCACAGAGAGGGGGCAAGTGATGGCACAGTGAGGGGCAAGTGATGGCACAGTGGGGGCAAGTGATGGCACAGTCGGGGCATGTAATGTAATGGCACAGTGAGGAATGTAATGTAATGGCACAGTGCAGTGAGATTTGAAAAAGCCTGTTTCTGTCAGCGGTTCCGGCTACCCCTCAGCTTCCAGAAAGACTAGTAAGAAGGGGGTAGTCTTATACAGTGAGTATATCCCAAAACCAACATTTTTTCTGGAAAATTAGGGGGGTCGTCTTATACGCCCAGTCGTCTTATACGCTGGAAAATACGGTACTGTTAGTAGGCACTACTGTGCCACAGAATTCACAGAGCCTGCCTTCTGAACTACAGAGGTGCTGAGAGGAGGCGTTTCATGAAGTGTAGTCAGTACAGAAATCACAGGTTGCAGGCAGCAAGGTACCATGGGACATATAGTCCTTAGAAATTGAAAGTAATTAGTAGAGAAGACACAACGCATGCAGGGAATCCTGGAAGTTGTGGAAAGACACACAACACTCACAAAAAGAAAGGAGATTTTTTTACTAAGCTTATATCGGACTGTCAAAAATGTTATTACTACTACAATGCTGATGTAATAAATGAAATAGTGTGCTTTGACCAAAGAACACCTTTAATGTTCTGTTAAATTATCTAGTGTAAAGTTTTTTTTTAAATACAGCCAAAGACATGCATGCTGTTATTTGTATAAGTTTATTCTTGTCTGTCTTCATGTGCAGGTGGAAGACACTCCTCTAACAGCGGTACAGACTGGGTTGCAGAAAGGTGAGTCTGTCTGAGAATGGAGCTCCTGCCTACAATATCCACTGCAGACCAGTAACACTATACCATAATCATCACATCTCTATATTAAATAAGCTGCACTCAAAGAATTGTTTCTAGAATGTCCCTAAGGGGTTATACTGCAAGCATACTATCTGGCATGCGGTGCTCTGAATTGAAACATTTTTAAAGTTATTGCCTCTAGAAGATACAGAAATCACATAGCTTCTACATTTACCACATGTCTGCATCCACCATCATTGAAACGAATGGTACTTACCACGTGGTGTGTTAGTGAATCCTGACGCTCCTTGTTTCAAGGGGCCAGTGAGATCTCTGACGCATGCAAGCCCCTGAAGAAGAGAAGCCGGGCCTCCACCGATGTGGAGCTTGCGAATTCCTCCTACCGTGATGCTTCAGACTCTGACTCCCGTGGCCTAAATGATGCACAGGTGAGTTCCCCATCTTACTCGTAACTGCAAATTATAAATGTCTAAATTGCAAAAGTAACCCACAGAAGCCTATTTTGGGTTCCTGTCTTTCCTAACCATTTGTTGAACTTTGTTGGTTGGCATCACTTTTGAGATCTGCATGTAAATAGCCAAAACAGAAAACATCATGGTGCCAAATGGCAAAAACAGGTGCTCTTGCACCTCTTTTATCTTAGTGTTTGCCTGGGTATGCAAATCCAGGTAAATAGAGACAGTGCAGAATTGCAGGGTTGGCATTTGTTAGTGAAAATTCCTGAGCATAACATTCCTTTGCTGTCCATATTCAAATTGATGGAATGAGGTCCTTAAAGTAGAAATTTTGCCAGATTATGCACATTCAAAGCAGTTTGGAACTGTACCCAGACCCCCGCATCAGCAGGGCCTTTCTGTAATGTTTGCTTCAGGCACTGGATTCTGCATTTAGTGCTCACCTTGGCACGTGGCGCAACCAGTGTGGTTAGGCGCAGTACGTAAGTAATAGAACTTTTGTGTTGTACTATGGTGATTGCCTGATAGGGGAGATGCCAATGTTTTTGTTCACAATGTAAGTAATAGAACCTTTTGTGTTGTACTAAGGTGTTTGTTCAGCATTATAGTTACATAGAGTGCATGGTTTACAAAAACTAGAATAAAGACAAGTAGGGGGGAAAAAACTACAACTAGTCAGATTCTCATTCCGCGTACACACAATCGGAAATTCCGACAAGAAAAGTTTGATGTGAGCTTCCGACTGTGTGTTAATCTCCATCTGACTTCTTCTATCGGAATTTCCGACAGCAAAAATTTAAGAGCTGGTTCTCAATTTTTTAGACAAGAAAAGTTCTTTTCGTAAATTCCAATCGTCTGTATGCAATTCCGATGCGCAAAAATACACGCATGCTCGGAATCATTGAACTTCATTTTTCTTGGCTTGTAGTTTTGTTCGTCACCGCGTTCTAGACGGTCGGAATTTTGTGTGACCGTGTGTATGCAACACAAGTTTGAGCCAACATTCCGTCAGAAAAAAATACACAGTTTTCTTGTGTGTGCACGGTATTATAATTCACATGGAGCAAAAAATATAGATGCCATGGATAACTACACCTTTAACTATATAGTCAGCCTTTTATCACTGAACAAGTCCCAAATATCCCTGTTGTTTGTGTCCACATTTACTACATGTATACACATGAGCTGTGAATTATGCTTTCTGTAATACCTGGTCTTCTGAACACAGATCAGCTTTGATAAGCAGCCGGACAGCCCATCGGCCAATGCAGATGCAGATGCCTCTGATGTGCAATCTGTAGATTCCAGCGTATCTCGGCGGTCAAGCAAGAGAGACACAGTGTGCCAGGTATGTATGGAAGCTGCTTGGTTTATAAGGAAATCACATAATCTGTGGCATTAAAGTCCTACAAACAGCTAACTTAGTTTTTTGAGACCACTTACAGAATATGCTTTCCTTTTCTGTCCACAGCAAGACAGGTGAAATATTTCGTGCTTCTTTTTAAACAAAACACACATTGTCCTTCTTTTTAGGATTTTCTGTAGAGCTCCCACTGCTGTTTAAAGTGTTACTAAACTCAGGTCTCCCACAGTACACAGAACATGGAAATTCAATTATTTTAGTAAATATAAACTGCTAAATCCCTTTTCTCATCGGCAGTATATACAGTGGGGATCGAAAGTTTGGGCACCCCAGGTAAAAATTTGTATTAACCCCCCTGGCGGTATTCCCGAGTCTGACTCAGGGTGAGATTTTTGGGCTACGATCGGTAACCCCGAGTCAGACTCGGGCTCGCCTCGCTGAATCCACAGGCTTGGTTTACTTACCTTGTCCCTGGATCCAGCGATGCCACCGCGCTGTGTGAGCGAGCGGGACCTCACTCGATTCACACAGTGCCTCTGTGTGCCGTCGATTTCCGTTCCCTGCGACGTTACGACGCACGGGAGCGGAGAACGGCGCCAAATTCAAAAAGGTAAGCAAACACAATACATACAGTATACTGTAATCTTATAGATTACAGTACTGTATGTAAAAAATACACACACCCCTTGTCCCTAGTGGTCTGCCCAGTGTCCTACATGTACTTTTATATAATAAAAACTGTTCTTTCTGTCTGCGAAATGTAGATTGTCCATTGCAACCAAAAGTGTCCTTTATGTCAAAAATGGTTTTAGAGCAGCTAGAAAACAGCGATGATAAATTATGATCACTTGCAGAATTGTGCGATATCGATTTGTGGGGAAATTTGTCATAAAAAAATAAAAGTAATGACAGCAACAATTCTGCAACTGAGCAAATTTCAGTGATTTTGAGTTGATTACATTATTGAATAATTTTTATTATAATTATATTATTATTTGTTATAAATATTTATTATATTATAATTTATAACTTTGTTTTTAAAAAAAATTCATACCCAGGATGCCCACGAGACTCTTGTTTGGTCAGATTTAAGTGAGTTATTCCTAAGAATTACAGGCCTACAGTATAAAACACCAAATTTCCTTGCAAATAATGGTACCGCTTTTAGCACCTTTTTTTCTGAAATAATCATACCGCCAAGGAAAGATGGAAAAATCTCCAAAAGGCATCAAATTACAGATTAGACATTCTTATAATATGTCAAAAAAAGTTAGATTTTATTTCCATCATTTACACTTTCAAAATTACAGAAAACAAAAAAATGGCGTCTGCAAAAGTTTGGGCACCCTGCAGAATTTATAGCATGCAAAGCTGAGACCTGCCAGTGTCATGGATTGTTCTCAATCATTGTCTGGGAAGACCAGGTGATGTCAATCTCAAAGGTTTTAAATGCCCAGACTTATCTGACCTTGCCCTAACAATCAGCACTATGGGTTCTTCTTAGCAGTTGTCTAGAAAACTGAAACTGAAAATAGTTGACGCTCACAAAGCTGGAGAAGGCTATAAGAAGATAGCAAAGTGTTTTCAGATGTTAATATCCTCTGTTCGGAATGTAATTAGGAAATGGCAGTCATTAGGAACAGTGGAAGTTAAAGCAAGTTCTGGAAGACCAAGAAAAATATCAGACAGAACAGCTCGCAGGATTGTGAGAAAAGCAATTTAAAACCCACGTTTGACTGCACGATCCCTCCAGAAAGATCTGACAGACACTGGAGTTGTGATACACTATTCCACTATAAACTTTCGATCCCCACTGTAGCAGTCTTGTGACTTCTATCAGTGTCCAGCCATGCACTAATTAAAGCTTGTAGGAGAAGTTTTCTGACTGTCCTTTGAGACTGCAGGACCCCTGACCCTCTGTCTGGACAGTGATGATTGGCCCTGTGCTGATCACATGCACCCTCCCAAGAAACAAAAAACCTCTCTAGCAATACACACTAAAGTGAGCATGTGCAGTCTGACTCCATAGTCTTATCAGGAAATTATTAGAGGACAGTGGAAGGAAGGGAGGATGAGAGCAAACAGGATCAAACAGCCTTGTTACACAATTCGGAGGATTAACCCCTTAAGTTCCACAGTGAGTATAACAAGCCTGCTTTACTCCATATACAGACTGATTGTACAGTTGTGGGTTTAGTAACACTTTAACCCTTTCACGCTGAGCGTACCCACATATGTGTCCTCGGCTTTCGGGGGTGATTCCCGCAGCTGCAGGCATCATCCCGGCGATTGGCTTTCCAGGGATAACAACCAATGCGGCTAAAAGCCGCTCGGTTGTTATCCCGGAGGAGCGGGAGGGGACATCCCCCCTCTCCCGCCGCCTCCGCCGCTCTTACCCGGCCTCCCGTCCCACCAGGAGACCCGATCCACGATGCGCCGGCGCCTAGCAAGAGACTGAATCTAAGCCGCAAATGGCTTTGATTCAGTCTCTTCAATGTAAACACGGAAGCAGCGTCATGATGTCACCTCCGGGTTACTCGGCTGCCAATGGCACCGGATTTAAAAAAATATACAGTATTCAGATTCGCCGAAAACGGCGATCTGAATACTTCAAAGTGCAAAGGAGGGATCGGGGGTCTTTTAGACCCCCGATCCCTCCATAAAGAGTACCTGTCACCACTTATTACTGTCACAACGGATGTTTACATTCCTTGTGACAGCAATAAAAGTGATCAAAATGTTTTTTTTTTTTAAAAACACAATTTCATATTATAAAAATAAATAAGAATATTTTTTTTTTTAAAGCACCCTGTCCCCGCAAGCTCGTGCAGCAAAGAAAACGCATATGGAAGTCGCGCCCGCATATGTAAACAGTGTTCAAATCACACATGTGAGGTATCGCCACGATCGTCAGAGCGAGAGCAATAATTGTAGCCGTAGACCTCCTCTAAAACTTTAACCTGGTAACCGTAAAAAAAATTAAGCGTCGCCTATGGAGATTTTTAGGTACCGTAGTTTGTCGCCATTCCACAAGTGCGTGCAATTATAAAGCATGACATGTTTGGTATCTATTTACTCGACATAACATCATCTTTCACATTATACAAAAAAATTGGGCTAACTTTACATTTCATTTTTTTTTTTAATTCATGAAAGTTAATTTTTCCAAAAAAGTTGCGTTTAAAACACAGCTGCACAAATACCTTGTGACATAAATGATTGCAACAATCGACATTTTATTCTCTAGATTCTCTGCTAAAATATATATATATATATAATGTTTGGGGGTTCTAAGTAATTTTCTAGCAAAAAATACAGATTTTAACTTGTAAACACCAAATGTCAGAAATAGGCTTAGTCATGAAAGGGTTAAGCAGCAGGAGCTCATGAAGCAGTGTATTAATACCGCTGTACACGCAGTGGATTACTATTCTAAGTGATTTATTGCTGAAAATATGTTTCTGATTGGGTTTGAATAAATATATAAAGGAAATAAAAATAGCTTGAAGCAGAGTTCCACCCAAAAGTGGAACTTCCGCTCATTTGTGAGGGAGCGGATACCTGTCCATGCGGCACATTATATGCCAGCAGCTCAGCTCCCTCCTCCTTCTCCGGGGCCAGTAGGAGAGCGCAGGGGAGCCTCAGATGCCAGTAGGGACCCGGCGTAAAGCCGCAATGCTTTAATGAACTACTGGGTTCCCTTACCGGTGATCTGCCGATATGGTTCCGGCTAACGAGAAAGTTCCTTTAAGGACTGCGCAGGCGCAATCCTTGCCGACGGAAATCTCCGAACCTCGGCCGGCATCCAGGGCAACGTGGAGGAAAGTGGCCAGTCGGCCTCACGTCCTCGCTTTGCTCGGGCGGTTAGCTCCGCTCGCTCGGCCTCCTGGCTCTTTTTTTTAACATCCTCCAATCCACGGGGATGTTAAAGAATGAGCCTGGATGCCGGCCGAGGTTCGGAGATTTCCATCGGCAAGGATTGCGCCTACACAGTCCTTAAAGGAACTTTCTCGTTAGGGGAACATTAAGGACAAGTCACCGGCAATGGCAGCACCCTACAGCTGATGGAAACATCAGCTGCATTGCCGACATTGCTGGACTCCAGGACTGGTACGTGTCCTATTAATAAAAGTCAGCAACTGCACTGTGTAGCTGCTGACTTTTAATTTTTGCAGGGGTGGGCAGACCTCCACTTTAAGGCTCATATACACCTACAATTTCAAAGTTTAATTGCCTCCTTGACAAAACAGAAGGCCACAATTTTTATTATGTGTTACCTGCCAGAATTGAGCTTTAGCTCTTTTTTTTTACAAGGAGCATTTTTTTATTCACTATTTGGTGGCAAAGTTGTTTTTTTATAAGGTTTCAATGTTTGTATCCTGGTTTGTCCAAAGAGTTCCAAAAATTGTTTTCCTTTCAGTTTATGAAAAACAAATTTAATTAGTGGCTGCTCACCGTGAAAGTAAAGGTGGCTTCTCGTCCGACCTGAAAACAAGCCCAGCAAAATAGCTGACATAAATTCACATAACCTCTTCCAAAAACCTATATATGTGGGCATAATTCTATATTTATATGTTACTCTCCTGGGGTGCATGCCTCATTTAAAGTCCCACCCTATTCCTTATTGTTCAAAATATCGGGGATGGAAGCGCTTGGCTCTATGCCTTGCGCCTCATTTAAAGTCCCACCCATTTAGTTTTTTGCATCTACATAATTCTATATCTATTCAAAGTGTTGCGCTAACAAGAAATAATTAATAATTAAATCAAAATACAAATATATCATAAACATATAAATGTCCAACATGAGAAAGGAGTCCAACAAATAATAGTGAAGAGGTGAATGGTTCCAACAACCAAAAATCGAAGATAGTTTATATCTTCTTCCCTCCACCATAGAGGCCAATCACCAACACCCAAATAAGATGTCTTCTTACCAGAGCTCAAGGACCCCCTGTAAACAGGCAGGTCAAACAGGCTTTGGAAATTCTCCCCCTATAGCACTACTCCAGTCAGAATCAAGCAGCCTCGTGATGATATCTTGGTATATATTCCGGAACAGATAACAGCAACCGCCAAAAGCATAGTACATATGGGTAAAAAAACACTGCATAGTGTAAAACCTTAAAATGAATCCTTTATTAAAAATGAGTACTGCTTACAAAGGTAAAAAGAACATGTGGATGTCTCCATCAAAACAATCCCGGTCAAGTAAGATGACATCTGTCTTCACTTCTGGGTAGTGTGATGATGTGACCTAGCCCCTCCACCCTACACGTTTCGTCACGTTAAGACTTCTGCCAGGGCGATAAATCTATGCCTTGTGGAAAATAACGCTTTCTGTCAGTACATTTTTTTTTGGCATCTATCTTAAAGTGGTTCTTGCAGTAAGGTTAAAAAAAAAATAGGTAGCAGTATGCCCCCCTTCCCCCCTCCCACCTTATACTTACCTAAGTCCTCACTTGATTCATTGCTGTGCCCATTAGTAGAGGCTCTCTCCCTTATTCCCACTCTCACAGGCTTGACTGTCAGTCAATTTCTGTGATGGGACAGGGCCAAGCTGTGTTGTGTGTCTGTAGATGCAGCGCGGCTCAGGAACGAGCCCACAGGTGTGCCTCCACTGCAAACGGCTTGCTGTGTGAGCACACCATGAAGAGGATGAGCCAGGAGTACCGGTGGGAAACCCAATAAGAGGAGGTTCGGGGCCGCTCTGTGCAATTTATAAATCTATTATTTATACTAGGTTTGTATAAACCTGTTTGTTTTTAAAAAAAATAGTTTACAATAACTTTAAATAAAAGCATAGGTGAATACTGTGCATTGAAGTATGAATTGTTGTATATATTTACGGTACTTTTGTCTATGCAGTATAACTTTTATTCTTGATGGCATATGGTCTAGTAGAAGTAACCTAAAAATAACCTTTCCAGATCTGTGAAACTTTTGGGGATTCGCTGGTGGCTTGCAATGGGGACTGCTCTCGTCTCTTCCACCTCGAGTGTCTGGGCATGGATGCATTGCCAGATGGGAAATTTATCTGCATGGAGTGCAAAACTGGTATGTCCATATCTCTTACCCTGTCTTAGAGTGATATTTTAGGCATACTGCTAAATACACAGTAGAAAAAGACATTGTTGTAGTCTACTGTTTCACTTGCCACAACATTTGTACGTTTATTTTTCTATTCTTGTGATTTACACACCTGTCACACTGCACATCCATAAAGATCACTTTACTGTATGTTTTATATTTGAACAATGGGGGAACTAATGGGCAAACCACACTAAATTGAGAATAGCTATCAAATATTTAAAACTACATCCACCATATAATAATATAGTGAAATTAAAGGGGTAAACAACCTAGGCAGCAGCCACAACTATATAATGTTCGCACACTGGTAGTATATGAGAAATGGGGGGTGTTGGGGAGCTTACTAGTATATAATTAAAAAAATATATTATAAATAAATACCTAACAATTAATAATAAAAAGTGCAATGTGCTCACTGATAATGAATGAGTAATTACAAACCAATAAATAAACCAGTGATAACATCAATGAAAAAATTGGCAATAAATAGATCACACAAATATCCATGTAAATAATGTGCAGCAATAAATAGTTTCTTAAAGTGCATAAAAGTGATAGGTGCTGATCAGGTGCATCAGAATTATGTGATAAAGTGCATCAATAGGTAGATTGAGTAATCAATAAAACTAAAAGTCCATAACGTATTAAGGAATGGTGAAAAAGTCTCTCATGCAAATGTGCAATATTAAATAACAATCCAGGGCAGAATCCAAAACATGCAGCCCAGAGGTAATTATTAGAATGTCCACAGGGTAATTTTCAAAGTGCAGTGCTCAAGAAAACAAATCCAAAAACGTGCTCCACTCAGAATGACCAGTAGTACCAGCCTCTCACCTCTAGGAGGCTTACAATAAGCCTTAATGAATTCCCAATGGCCGCAGCTTCTCTGTCCTTATACGTGTGCAGGTCACTTATAATTCCACACCAGCAGCAGCGTTTGGCCAGTGTTCAAGTCCCTCCTTCCTCAGACAAATGGCTCCCATAAGGTGCATATAAGGAGGAAACGCTCACAATAGTGTAAAATCGCAAAAACAAACTTTTATTAAAACGCAATATACACTCATTAAGGATTCCAATAGAGAACATCAGATGTGTTGGCTTCTCCGCTCCCGGCCAAGAGTGGAGATGACATCATCGACGGCTCAGCTTTCCTCACGCGTTACGTGGCTGGTCATGCCACTTAGTCATAGGATCTGAAGCCGTAGGTGAAGGCGATGACTATTATAGAGTGCCGCGTCGTCATGGAGACGGATGTCAACATGTCGGCGGGCTATGTGTAAGAGGTTGATACACAATAAGTTTAATGGCGAATGTTGCCATCTCACAAAGGGGGCCAATAAGAACATGTTAAAGTAGCTGAACTAAAACTATAAAAACTTTTAAATGATCTTAGCCGTCAGGTGCTCCCTCATGTGGTGAATAAGATAAGGACACCCAATAATAAATACTTATGGACGGACACTCCATCATGTGGTCAAAAGCCAATATGACAATGAGATTAGGTTTATAAAAGGGGGCTCCTCACAAATTACATCAATCGCATATAAAATCGCATATAATATATATATGTCCATAATTATGTAACTCTATCACCCACTTGACTGAAGTACATATAAGTAACCTGGGGGAGAAGGTCTCTTTTGTATTGATCTCCTATAGTCCTATGTGATGCAACTCCTATGTAATTATTTACTCCTATAGTGGTTGTGACAGATGATTCAGCTCAAGTGTTTCCCATATTCAAGACAGTCCACTTCTTCAGGATTTAAAGGGTCAACCAAAATAAACATGTTGGAGATCATGCACTTACATACAGTGGGTATAGAAAAGAATCAACCCCCCCTTTTAAACTAATCCCACTTTCTTGCTTTGCTGCCTAAAATGAAGACAGACACAGTTTTTGTTTTATCCAGCTGTATTTGCAACTTATAACATCCAATTGAAAGTTATAACACCAACATGTTATGCAAAAATAAAAAATAAATAAAACAGAATCACTGAGTTGGAAAAATGACCCCCCCAAAAAAAAAATTACTTGTAAACTCTATCAGGTGTAGCTAATCACCTTCTCAGTGGCAAACAAAGACATTTGACTTTCAACTGTGATCAGCTGTGGTCATATAGATTAGCTCAGCATGAAAAGAGCTTTCCTGGAGCATTTCAGTCCCAGGAGTGCAACTGAAGAAAACAATCAACTATGGGTGGCAAGGCACTGTCAAAAGATATCTGAGATAAAGATGTGGACAGGCAAGAGATGATTACGAAAACATTTCAAAGCACAGTGAAGTCTATTAAGAAGTGAAAGTGTGTATTGAAATTCATACACACACATATGTCTTGGCATACGTTAGCTGTATGCTGCCAGGATCAATCCCTCATCTTAAATCAGTGAAAACTAGGGATGTCAATACCCCATGGAGATGCAAAGGGGGATTAATACAGAGGGTGCGAGTGTCCTATCACCCAAACACCAAGCACATTACACAGGGCATCCCAGACATTAGCTTTATGTCAGATTTACACAGCCCTGTGACACTGCATGGCCAGCAGACCTTTTCTTTACTTCATGTCAGCTAGGTCTTATCCCTGCCCTAGTCTGTGATTAGGCAATAAGGAAGAAGCAGGAGACTGATGAGCTCATCTCTCTGTTACTCTAAACCAGGGATCTCCAAACTACGGCCCTCCAGCTGTTGCGGAATTACACGTCCCATGAGGCATTGTAAAACTCTGACATTTATAGACATGACTAGGCATGATGGGAATTGTAGTTCCTGAACAACTGAAGGGCCATAATTTGGAGACCCCTGCTCTAAAACCCTTCTCTTCAGCATGTAGCTGGTTAGCACATTAGCATTGCAGCACAACTGATTGGCTCCATGTGCTGTTTCTGCCTCTCCAAGCCTGAGCTCTCCTGTACTGGGGGATGCAAGAGACTGATACCAGGCCAAATACTGGTAATGTTTTTTTAATGAATACTTATATGCATGAACTGGTGGTTTTTTTTTGTTTTTTTTGCCTGGTGTTTGGTTTTAAATCTGTTATGCCAATCAAGCAAGGTACAGCAAAGGAATTCTTTTTTTTCTCAGCAGAGTTTGAAATGCTTTTTCTAATTAAATGTTTATTTATGTTTTGAACAGGTCTCCACACTTGTTTCTCTTGCAAGATACCCAGTACTAGTATCAAGCGCTGTTCTGTACCTTCATGTGGAAAGTTTTTCCATGAATCCTGTGCCCGCCAGTTTTCAGCAACGGTCTTCGATTCAAAGGGCTTCCGGTGCCCACACCATTGCTGCAGCTCCTGCAGTGCTGACAAGGACACGTATAGAGCCTCCAAAGGTGAATTGAGGTTTATGGAGCATGTAGAGCCTTGGTTCACAACTTGCAGCCCTTTGCTACTTTCCAGGCAACCACTGTTCTAGAGCGTATTGCATTCCATGCACAATATAAAGATAATATATTTTCCACTAAATTACCTAGGGGTCTATGTATAGAAAATTCAGCTGTCACGTTATACTACCTAATACAGTCATTTCCCATAACTGCCAAATACATCTAGGGGCCATATTTCCAGATTGAGGTATTTGAAGAAAAATACTGCATTATGGCCACTAGGTGGAGCTGAGGATCATAGGAAATTGGTTAATTGTAACTGTAAGCCCTGGCCAAAAGTTTTGAGAAGGACTATAATTTTCACAAAGTCTGCTGTTCAGAGTTTTTAGATCTTTTTGGCAAATGTTACTATGCTATACTGAAGTATAATAACAAGCATTTCATAAGTGACAAAGGCTTTTTATTGACAATTACAATTACAAGTTTATGCAAAAGAGTCAATATTTGCAGTGCTGACCTTTGTTTTTCCAGACTTCTGCAACTCGCCCTGACATGCTGTCAATCAACTTCTGGGACCCATCCTGACTGATGGCAACCCATTCTTGTATAATCAATGCTTGGAGTTTGTCAGAATTTGTGTTTTTTTTTTTTTTGTTCACCCGCCTCTTGAGGATTGACCACAAGTTCTCAATGGGATTAAGGTCTGGGGAGCTTCCTACCCATGGACCCAAAATGTTGATGTTTTGTTACCCAAGCCACTTAGTTATCACTTTTGCATTATGGTAAGGTGTTCCATCGTGCTGGCACAGCCATTGCTCATCACCAAACTGTTCTTGGATGGTTGGGAGAAGTTGCTCTCGGAGGATGTGAATGGTACCAGGATGCTTTACTGTTGGCATGGCACAGGACTTATGGTCACTGGAAGGAAGAGAGGAAACATCCCTGGTGCCACACATTCACTGAGTCATATGTTTGTATGAGAGAGACAACCTCAGCCTGGGCTCCCACCCAGCCATGCCCCTAGCGGGTGTGGCATGGTGGGAGCCCAGTATGAGGTTGTCTCTCTCATACCACCATAGGACTCCGTGGATGTGCAGCACCAGGGATCTTTTCTCTCTTCCTTCCAGTGAATACAGAAGCTGGGGCGATCTCCATCCCTTGCTGGCACTCCTGCAGTGGTTGTAGCATCACCCACACTATTCTCCATAGTGATCGACCTTGAGCGGCACACTACACCACCTGGGGGTCACAGGACTGATGGTAACACTCACCTTTTCTTCTCTGGGCAAGGTTTTTTTCTGTATGCCCCAAACAATCGGAAAATGGATTCATCTGAGAAAATTACTTTACCCCAGTCCTCAGCAGTCCAATCCCTGTACCTTTTGCAGAATATGAGTCTGTCGCTGATATTTTTCCTGCAGAGAAGTGGCTTCTTCGCTGCCCTTCTTGACACCAGATCATTCTCCAAAAGTCTTTGCCTCACTAAGCAGGAAAATGTGCTCACACCTGCCTGCTGCCATTCCTGAGCAAGCTTTGCACTGGTGGTGCCCCGATCACGCAGGTGAATAAACTGTAGGAGATGGCCCTGGCGCTTGCTGGACTTTCTTCAAAACAATTGAACCTCTCTCCTTGAAGTTCTTGATGATCGGATAAATGGTTGATTTAGGTGCAATCATAGTAGCAGCAACATCCTTGCCTGTGAATCCCCTTTTGTTCAAAGTAATGATGACTGCACGTGTTTCTTTGAAGGTAACCATGGTTAACAAAAGAAGAACAATGATTTCAAGCACCACCCTCCTTTTAAAGCTTCCAGTCTGTCATTTTAACTTAATCAGCATTACAGAATGATTTCCAGCCTTGTCCTTGTCAGCACGGGAACATGTGTTAACGAGACATGATGTCAGCTTGTCCTTTTGTGGCAGGGCTGAAATGCAGTGGAAATGTTTTTTTTTTGGGGGAGGATTACGTTTATTTTCATGGCAAAGATGGACTTTGCAATTAATTGCAATTCATCTGATCACTCTCCATAACATTCCGGAGTATATGCAAATTGCCTCCATAAAAACGGAGGCAGCAGACTTTGTGAAAATTGATATTTGTGTAATTCTCAAAACTTTTGGTCAGAGCTGTATTCTTTGAAAGTTCCAGTAGATATTCAAATGTGTCTATCAAAATGTAAACAGTCTTTTGGTATGTTTAAAAAAACCTTGTTTTCATGTATACTTTGTTAATACATACAAACTATATATAATATACAGAGGCTGTTCTATTCAGACGTCATGTATGCAGGCTGCGCTTCCTCTTTTGTGATAGTGCACCAATGCAATAACTGGGCCAATTGCTTTGCTTTCCCAATTCAACTTTGTCAGGCTGCTTGTGGCTTGCATTCCAGTTTTTCTGTTGGAATGCTGATTTTCTGATGTATATTCCAGTGGATAGAAACTTGAAAAGTCTTTTAAAAAAATATATATTAAAAAAGTGTAGAACAGAAAAAATGTAAAATGGGAAAGTCACATCAGAAATGACACATCTGACAACCTAAAATGTGTACTCATTGAAAATTCACTTATATTTTTGCTTAAAAGCATTGTAAACTTTCAAATGTTTTTAATATTTTAACTGGGCATTAGTGTATTTTTATTCATTGTAATGTTTGTTCACCTTACCTTGTAATGACTAGCTCACCTTTTGTGAAAAAGGTTTGTACTGTCATGGCTGTTCGATCCTTCTATGTTCAAGCATTGCTGCAGCTAGCTTGTCCCTGTTTGTCAAAGGGATGAGACAACTTCCTGTGTCGGGTCACACAGCAACTGATGCATGCCTAGTTCCCCCCTCTGTGTTACATCATATATGTGGGAATGCTTTTGTGGTAAAACACATGGAGGTTGATTTAATAAAGGCAAATCCACAGTGCACTTGAAAGTGCAGTCACTGTAGATCTGAGAAGGACATGCAAGGAAAATAAAAAACAGCATTTTTGCTTGCACGTGTTTGGATGATAGAAATCAGCAGAGCTTCCCCTCATTTCAGATCTTCCCCTCAGATCTACAGGGACTGCACTTCCAAGTGCACTTTAGTGCAAAGTGGATTTTCCTTTAGTAAATAAACCCCATTGTCTCCAAACTGAAAGTGAACTCTCTGTGTGCCTGTGATTCAGATCTGCCTGCTTGTGTCTATCAGATCTAACAACTGTGTAGCTCTCACCTGCACCGAGAGACACAGGGTTTGTAGGATATATAGTTTTTGTACAGTAAGTGTCAGGTCTCACACTACAGACAGAGGTTATGAAATAACCTTTGCAGAGCAATGTCTCATGTTTCAACACAAACCTAAACTGCTGACACGTGAATGTGAAAATGTACTCTACAACATTGGCTGCTCATGCAGGGCAACAAATGACTCTGTGAAACTACAGGATCAATGCATATCTTATGCAAATGAAAAACACATGATTCAGATGGGAATATTTACCATGCCTTCAAGCAAACATATCCTTTGTCAATGCTTTAATTGCTCTCTGCCTAGCAGCACAAACTCCCTTTTTATCTCCACTCTCCGCTGCTGTATTTATGGGTTTCGGAGAAAATACCCAGTACTTTGAGATATAGAAAAGCATGGGACTTCCTCCCCTTTTTTTTAAGGTGTCAGCTCTGGTGCATTGTGATCAGCACAACGCTGTCACATGACATAAGCTTTAACTACAGTGTCTCAGGGCTTACACAGGGCTTCCCTTCCTTGCTTTGGACAGCTAAATGGAGTGGTTGGAAAGAAAGGGAAGAGTATATGTTGCTGGGGTGAGGGGCATTAAAGCACACCTTTATGAGAAAAGTGTATGATTGCATTAAGTAGCATTTAGCAGCTGTAGCCTTTATAATGCAGTAAAAATATATATAGCTAAGTTTTACTTTATGAGTAGCCTTTGAAGGCATTCATATGAGGTTTTCATTGTGTCTTTCTCTTTTCAGGGCGCATGTTACGCTGTGTACGATGCCCAGTGGCGTATCACAGTGGAGACAACTGTGTGGCTGCAGGCAGCCTCATCCTCACTGGTAATCTCATCATTTGCAGCAACCATTCCAAGCGCAGTGGACATTCTTCCTCTGCTGTCAACGTGAGCTTCTGCTTCGTTTGTGCTCGAGGTAAGCAATGTGAGTTATGTGATGATTTTCACTATGCAGTTTCTGGGTAATATCAGAATCACCCTTTGAGTAACGTGCAAAAGATTGGCTAAGGCACTGCAACCGAGACACATGCATTAAATACACCTACTAGGTGCAAAACTGGGGCAGACATATTGCCAAACACAGTATTTTTACATATGTAAAGAGTAGGTCAGAGTGGATGCTAAACTAGGAATGGGAGAAGAAAGGAAAGAAAATATAAACAAAGGAAACATGCACTTCTGGGGACAAGCAAAATGCATCACTGAGGGAAGGCAGGGTGTATAATGGAGATATAGGAGTGTGACCTTCCAGGGAGGGAAATACGGAGAGATGGTTTAGGTTTATAAGTCGTTAGAAGTTAAAAAGTTATCCAGGAAAGAGATAGGGGATTATTTTTAAAAATGTAAGAAACAAACATTCGCCACACAAGTTGGGTTGTTGCCCATAAATCCTTGTTTAATTTCTTGGGGGGGGGGGTTTAATAGCTGAAATGGGCAAGTTATCTTTTATCTTTTCTCTGTTTTATTACACACTTATGTGTTTTTAGAACGGGTTGTTTATGCGTGATTAACAGCCCTCAGCTTAAGGTATTAATCCTGACAATCTTTTTTTTGTGAGTTAAACAGAGTAGGGAAGGGTTACAGCCTCTATCAGGTTATTATTTCTTTCATTACTGGGGGCAGAATGAGATAATAGAATACCGATGAGGTTCTACACTTCCCTCACTGTGTTATTGTGTTGTTCCCTTGTTAGAGAGACGTCCCTTCTGGAAATGAGGAAAATCTTTCTTTTGGGGAGGTACTATGAGGACAGGAGGCAATGATACAGATAGGTTTGGATTCTTCCACATTCTGTCCAAAGCAAAATAGAAAGTATTTTCTGGCATTACACTTTAACCTTGAATATTGTAAGCTGTGTAAAGCCTGAGTCCTTGTCTGAAATTTGCACTGAACAAGATCCATTGTTAGGGGAAATGCTGCCATGAACTACTGCCTGAACAGAATAGTTCTTTATGGCATGTAACGTCTCTCAGTTGATCTTTTTATTTTTTTAAGGACATTTGTTTTAGTGTGGGGTTAGACTATGAGGGTAAATAGGGAAACCATGCAAACAATGCTGATAACTTTATTTTCCAAAATACAATTTTCTTCCATGTTTGATTAACACATACCGGTAGTTTATTCTGTACGCAGTGCTGGTGTTCATTATGCAAGATTCAGTAATCCATAGCTTTTACTTAAAGGTCTTTTGTTTATTTTTTAATAAAGTTTGATTGCTGTGGGTTTGTGAATTTTGTACATCATCATTGCTACGTACAATACTGAACAGATCTAGTCATTCTGAAGTTGTTATCTATTTAGTTTCAGGAAGCTGGCACTGCCAGGATGCTGAGATTTGTAGATTTATATATGATACGAAAGAATTGTAATTCCACCACATTTGGATGGCCTATAACCAAGACAGGAATTATACTCCCAGCCCCCTATGCTAGCTGTTTTCCTTCTACCCCAGCTGATGGGCTAGAATCACAAGATCAGACTATATAGCCACACAAGGCACACTGAGAGGTTTAGGGAGACAGTCTACCCAATCTACCTCAGTATACATAGACCAACAGGTTGAAGAGTAGGGAAAACAGTGACCCCATTCTGTTGGTCGCTGTTTGCTATGTGTATGGACACATTAGGCAACATGAATTGTGTTTGGCTGTGTGCTGCCCCTACCGTCTAAGGCCATGGTCTATACTGGCTATAGACAAATCCAACACTGACCATAAATAACTGGTCTAGTTACCATCCAATTCAGAGCGTGATATTAATTACATTCTACTTTTACTATTGCAATACCACGTGGATAATGGAAATCCACAACCAAGATATAGAAAGCATCAAACATGCACAAAAACATAGATAAAACCTGTACCCCTAAAAATATTGGTACTGGCCTCTCGCCTGTCTCGTCATGTCTTTTAGGTACAGCTTAAACATGCATTACAGTGCGCCTGAAATGCAAAGGTGTAAATGGGCCTTACGATATATTTTTTGTTGGTGCTTGTGATCCCTTTGTACACTTTATGTGTCCAAAAGTTTGTGAATACCCTTGTGCCATCAACCTTGTATTTAGGAGAATGCTATTTTATGTTCCAGCATGACTGTGCCCTATGCACAAAGCCAGCTCCATATAGACATGGTTTAACAAGTTTGGCGTGAAGGAACATGAGTGGCCTTCTCAAGGCCCTGCTTCAGGGCTAAACTGGAACATTAATCACCGTTTTTCTAGTAGATTCTACTTAATGGCTAATAAACAGCACCATCAATGATATTTTATTATCAAACCCTTAGTGAAATCAACCTATTAGCTGACCTATTTTGAACGAACTACCTTGCTATTTTTGGTAAGGGGTCACCAGGCTAGACCCCCATTCACACCTCTTTTACCAGAGCTTCCAAAGGATCCTGTCTGTATTTTATGTGGGTGGGTGTTTACAGAATAGCTGGGTGAAAGTGTCTTAAAGCAAGCCATCACCTTAACTTAGTATCCAGGTAATGTATAAAAATAAACCTGGTCTAATTTTCTGCTCATGAGATCACTCCGCCACAGAGTGATATTCGATTAGTGCTGCTGGGATCTTGAGCTTTATGAATTGGGGACATTTCCAAAACTGTGTTGTATATAACGTTATGTTTATTGTGAAAACTGCTTGATCTAGCTTGGTGAGAATTTTTTGCTTACTTAGAAATACTTATATGTGTCTATTGCAAGTGTAATGGTGATAATAAGATTTATAGAAGACCCTAGCAACAAATGTTCCAGAATGTGTTAAATTCCCTGACCAGATGAAGCCTCTAGATTATTTTGTTCTCATTTATTCATATTCCCTTCATCGTTTTTCTTTGTTTCCTCAAACTCATTACTCATATTAATGTGCTTTGCAAACAGCAAATACACATGATAAAAACCATAAATCAGAATCTAGCCCATGCATGGATCACATGAGCTAGTAACGTCAGTACATGGAATGGTTCATTAAAGGTTCACACAGATGAGAACAGAACACAGAACAGGTCAACATCAGGACACTGTATTTATTGTAGTATGTGCAAGGGAAGAGCTCTACAATAGACACTTTCATCTATTAGCTATACAGTTATATTTCATAGAGAAATTCAACATTTAAAAATATATATTTGCAGTCAACTCCACCTTTTTGGAAATTAAGAATAAAAACGTTATCCAAGAATTGTAATTCCTTTTTGGTTTGGGCATGATAGGATGCAATCTCCTGGTCTATTTGTGGCAATTTACACACAGCTTCTAGAGTATATATAAAGCCAAAACCTTTTTGTTTTGGGTATTGTGGTGCATTCTCTCTCTATTTGTCTTGGTGACCATTGTTCTCCAGTGGAGAAAGAGATGGGAAAATCCAAGGTATGAGTTGTCCCCAGAACAGGAACAGAGGCAAAATTTTCCAGTGGGAACGCTTGTTTGATGACACCTATCTAAAAGGGAATTCCGCTAACTTTGGAGAATTTTTTCTCTCACTTGTTGCGTCTATAGGTCAGAAAGTGAAGGGAAATCTCCATAGATAGCAAAAAAAAAAACAGATAGATTTTCCTTAGTGTACACTAAATTCAAAGAAAATGTTTTGGCTTTACATATTTTTAAAGTTTAGCAGCATTGTCACTAAGTCATTAATTGCCCATAGGAGTTCCTCACCCTCTATTTTCTCTTGGAATGCCAAGTCCAACCTACTTAGCAGCTCTCCTTAGATATACCGGCCAGGGCCTGGCAGGGTATCTACTTTAAAACATTTTCTCCAGTGATATCTCCTTCTTTTGAAATATCCTCTAATAATCAAATCTAATATCTTCTAATAATCTCTGAACCAGTTTCCCTTGTGATGCAGCCAGTCGGAGATAGACATTAATTGAATAATGCACACATTAGTGAGAGACATGACCGTGCAGACGTGATTGAATGTTTCATATAGCTTCTGGGATTTAACTGTTTTAACAACTTAATATTTAATTTCATTCTGCATTTTACCTCCAGTATGGATAATTTCCACTTGGAGTCTCAATATTAAGCCTTTTCTTTAAAGAAGAATGTAAGCATTTCAAATTACCTTATCCACTGACCAGAAAACACTGCTGTCTATTTCACACATGAGCCTCAATTCAGCAAGGTAAGGATGTTTCTTTTCAAAAAGACAGTCCAATGAGAATTGAAAATTAAAGTCACATAGCTGAAAATGAATATCCTTATCCTTGTGTTTGTTTAGTGCATTGAGCCTATTATATTGCCTCTATTTCCTGGATATAAATTGTATACCGTAATAGAGATTTCATATCAGTGTTGGACTGCATAGACGCAGCTTTCCTGGTGTTTTTTTTTGCCTCCTTGGCTAAAAGACATTGGTAATTTGGACATTAATGTAGCCAGGGCTGGGATGTAAGGAGGTTGCTGATATCACAGGACCAGCATACCAGGAAATTTGACCTTTCTTATCAGCTCAGCATTGGCTCTGTATTAGAGTGTACCCAGAAACATGGTGGAGCCTGGCTGATTTTTTTCCACCAAAACATAACAGGGTACAATTTTTACTTAATTTACTTAACTGCGGGAGCAGTGTAGATTTTTCTGTACATGTATAAATATATATATATTTTTTTTTTGATCATCCATGGTAAACTTTTGAAGCTGGACTATCCAGCCTTTGGCTCAATCACCTTTCAGCATGCAAAAGTTCAGAACTAAAATAATGTCTGCAGCTGATGGCTCTCACATTTGATTGTGTGTGCTGATGAGGCAGGCTATATTACAGGATTTCTGGCCACACTAAAACATCATTGTCCAAAGTCATAATTTCACTCTTAAGCCAAAGTTAGACAAATGCTGATGATTGTAGCAGATTGTTGAGAAACAATAACCAATTGTAACCAGTTGTAAGTAGGTGCAAAAACATAGACTTCCAAAAGACCTCTTAAAAGCAAGATGTACCCTTTTGCCTTTAAAGTGCATGTAAAGCCAAAACATTTTTTCTGTTTAGGTAGGTTTTGAGTTGAGTTGAGAAAGGTTAGATGCTCTTTCCCTGCTATCTAAGGCCTAATTCACACTGTGCACACTATACACTCTAAACAAAACACTGCTAAATCCAGAGGCATGAATCTGCCATCCAGAATCATCCAGCCATGATTACCGGTCCCTAACTGCAGATAATCGCTGGCTGTGTGAAAAGCTGCAAACAATCATGGATAGATGAGGCCTCACATCAAACTATCATTATATTGTAATGGCTCAGCAGCCACAACTTCTTGCACACACACACACGTCATTCCATTGCAGGAATTTACAGATTCTTGCTGATGGAATTAACACTGTGTGGTTGGAAATCTTAAATTTTACAGTCATCTCCAGAACAGTTCCAGTGACAGCTGCCTAAGAAGGGATTTTTCTATTGTATATATACTTTAATGGCCATAACAAATGCTTCCTATGCATTAGCAGCAATTTTACATACAGTAAATACGTTTTTGGTCATACGTTATGTGGCAGAGGGCCAGTATTCTGGAATGTTGGATTATGCTGTCATCTTTAGGAGACTGGATAATGGCGAGGTATAGCCTCCCACTCCCACAATGCCTCAGGGTTTTGGTAGTGTCCTTAGCCGATTGGACATCTCACTGCTCCTAGAGAAACAAAACCATTTTATTTTTTATCAAGATATTTTTTCTTCTAGCAAGATTCTTCCATTGCTGCAAAGTCACTGAAGCTCATTTTTGACTGTACCCTCGCCCTGCCAAAAATAAGGTATGGGGCTGGCCTATAATGTCAGCCTCCAGGCACTGGATCCTGCTTTTGGTGCTTAAACATGTGGCGCAGTGTTGAGTTTGCCAGGGGTCCAGGGCTAAGGTGTCTCTGTCTGGTTGAACCCAGTCCCTGAAGACTCCTTACAGAGTATGCCCACCAGATGGGTGAAGACCACTGAATAGGGCTTGTACTTATCTCTCTGTCTATCTGCCTGGGGAAAGATGCAGGATGGAACACTGATATGGTAAGGACCCTTATCCATTAAAGCCTAGGTGTGCTGTGCCAGTCCTCTAAGAGTAAAACAGAAGAGCATACTGTGCAACACATTGGAAGTGGGCAGCAGGAGTGAAACTGTTTTCATTTTAAATCTGGCACTATATTGTTTACCAGTTGTTTGACCTAGGCGCCCTGTGCAATCTCCTTCTAGGTCTGGCACACTGCCCATGCATGTGCCATTTTGGACACACAGATTGATAAGCTTTGGGCATTGTTGGAGTGCCTGTGGCAAGTTGGTCCCTTCATTCTATCCCACAGAGTCTATCTCTGATCTTCTTGTTGCAGCAACTGCTATTACCCATTTGAATGTAAGATAAGTATGGTACTTTGTCCAGTTTTGAGGATTCAGCACATGAGGAGATTCAGAATATTGAACTATTTCCAAAAGCTATGATACAATTTCATGACTTATTTTTTTATTGTGCACACATACCTGGACTTAGAGCACCCTGCTTCAGCCTTGGCAATGTTCCCTAGCCTGGACTCTCTGTAAATGCTTCAAACTTTTAAAACTTTACCACTACACTCTCTTTTACAGCCTGTATTGTACAGTGACTGATCTTAGCCTAAAAAGATCTTCTCCCCTCCCAAGGGTTTGGCTAACAATATATTATTGAGTTTTGACTGATAAAAAAAAAAAAGTTGTGAACCCAGTTCAAAAATGATGTGAGGAATCAACCCAGTCTTTACTTCCCTCCACCCGGGGGATATTCTGGCCTTTTCTGACATCAAGAAGGCCTACTTACATATCCTCACCTCCCAGCTCATCAACGCTACCTACGTTTTGCTGTGGACATGCAACATGACCAATTTGTGTCCCCTCCTTTGGACTTTCTGTGCACCTTGAGTATTCACCAAGGTGCTAGCGCTGGTTCTTGCTCTGCTGCAGAATCCCCTTGACTCCCAAAACAGGCTTACTATGGCCTGGTGGATAAAAAGTCCTGTGCTGGAAATGGGATAATCCTTTCTCCTGGTGGCCTGGAAAGTTCTCCTGACAGATGCCAGCCTGAGTGCACAATGAGTCCTCGTTACTCTCCCGGTGCTAGGGACTTGAACAAGAATATTCTGGAGTTCTGAGCAATTTGTTTAACTCTTCAACCCTGGACCTCTTGACTACAGGGACATCAGACCAGGATTCTGTCAGACAATGCCATAGGTGTGTGGCTTACATCAACCATCAGGAAGGACCATAAAGTCTTGCAGCTCAAAGATGAGCAAATCTGATTCTCACTTGGATGGAAAGTGTCCAGCTCTGTCCACCTTGCATGTTCCTGACGTAGATAATTGGCAAACAGACTTCCTCAGTCGTCGGTGTCTATACTCAGGAGAGAGGTCTCTTCAACCTAAGGTGTTTCTAGACCTCTGTTGAAGGTGGGGAGTACTGTATTTGGACCTCTTGGCTTCCACGTTCAACAACAAACTGAGCTGGTTTATATTCAGGTCCAGAGATATTCTGGCTTTTACACTGGATGTTCTGGTGACTCTGCAGGATCAATTTAATCTAAGCTATGCTGTTCTTCCTATGATACTTCTTCCTTGCCTGCTCCACGGGATCAAGATAGAGGGCATTTCAGTAATCATCAGTTCACTGGACTTGCCCAGGAGAACATGGTGCCAAGACATAGTCAAGCTCCTGGCAGACTCTGTGGGCTCCTCTGGATCATTTGAATACTCTGTCCTAGGTGGCAGTCTACAATACTGCTTCTAGGTTGCTGGCTTTAACAGCCTACCTGATTCAGTTATGCCTATGATCTTGATATCTAGAAAATTGACTTCTCGCGATGTCTATGATTACACCTGAAAAGCATATTTTACGTGGTGCGAGGCCAGGAATTTCCATCTCAGGAAGTACTTCATGGGATGAATTCTGTCTTTTCTACAGTCTGGTCTGGATCAACAGTTGGCCTTGCATACCATCATGGTTCAAATCTCATCCCTAAAGATTATTTTTCAAAGACCACTTACTTCTCCTTCCCTTGTGGAGGTATGTTGCTCACATTGTTCCCCCTATACTTTCCTAAGTGACTCAGTGGGATATCAACCTGTTGACTCTTCGAGTAACGGCCCTTTGAACCTATTAGGGATTTTCCTCTGTCTGTCCTTACTGGCAGGGTTGCCTTTCTCTTCACCACCACTTCTGCAAGGCTAGTTTTTGAGTTGCCAACCTGAACCTATAAAGAACCCTTTCTTGTGCTACACAAGGACAAGGTTGTTTTAAGGCCCATGGCCTCCTTTCTTCCCAGTGTGGTTTCTTCCTTTCTTTTTTTTTTATCAGATCATTTTTATTGAAAACAAACACAAAAAACATACACATACAATTTCCAATGTGCTACAAAATACAATAGCCACATATCGGGGACGGGGACACAGAAATACAGGATGTAGGATAGTATTATAACAGGTTTGCTTCTGATGCATATGCATTTTATCACTGGCCCATGGAGAGAATGTTTAAAGAAGTCATACTATGGGATGCAACACAAAGTGCTTGCATGTCCTTTTTTTAAACATATAGGTTAAATTTTGAAAACATAAGAAAATGTGCAGCCTTTATCAACCAGCTTTGCAAAGGGGGCAGTGCATGCTATAAATTCTGCAGGGTGCCCAAACTTTTGCAGACGCCATTTTTTTGTTTTCTGTAATTTTGAAAGTGTAAATGATGGAAATAAAATCTAACTTTTTTTGACATATTATAAGAATGTCTAATCTATAATTTTATGCCTTTTGGAGATTTTTCCATCTTTCCTTGGCTTCGTTATGCACATTAATACAAATTTTTACCTGGGGTCCCCAAACTTTCGATCCCCACTGTATGTGCTGGGTGTCCAGTGTGCCCCTGTGCCTTTAGGGGGGATTGGGCTACTTCCAGACCCACCTGCCCCTTATCCATCCATTAGAATTCTTATGCTACCACTGTGGAGACTCTCATACATTTAAAAGGTTAGGACTGCAAGTAATATAGGGTGCATTGAAGGGGCCTTGTAGCTTACACATGCATTTGCAAATGTGTGCTAACTAAACCCCTGTTTTAACGCATACTGTTGGACAGGTTAATTCGTTTGGTAAGCAGACTGGTTGGGCTGGGAATTTCCCCTGGTTTTGTCTTTCTTGCATTGCCCTTCCATATGCTTCTTGTTGTGAAGACCAGGTATAGATGGGGGCAGGGGCCATATGTTTGTTACAGGTAGCAGTATAACCCAATGTTCCAGAATACTATCCTGTACAAGGTTCCTCTAAAAAATCTTGCTACAGCTTATAATTCAAAGATTATCAACAGAAAATTATTAAGAGAAAATTAAAGGTTACAATCGCCATGAAAGTGCCAGTATATAACTTCTTTATCAGCAGAGTGGCCTATACTTTTCTAGTGTTAGTATGAAAATGCTGAATTCCTTAAAGTCAGACCTTAAACTAAACCTGCCACAAGCATGGGCATAACTAACATAAAAACATAAACATACAAAACCGTATAAGCTAAGTTATATATAAATGTTGTATTTGTTGGAAAAGGTAGAGGTGACATTTACTACCAAAAGATAGTTTGTGTTCTTCCAGTATTTCAGATGTCTACTGTATATATCTGAAACTACAGATTGTTTTGGATCATAGATTGAAGGTAACCTCATCATAAGCTTGGTCAGCGTTGTCCAGGCTTATTTCAGCTTTGCTGTAAAGCTGGCCATACACTAGTAGAATTTGTATGTAAATTCTCAGTATGTTCAATTAATATTTAAAAGTACTTGAACATTTTACTTTCTTTTAAATATTTTGGAACAAATTAACTTTTCTGAAAGAAAACAACATACACTATTAGAAATTAGTTTATTCAAGAAATATTTTTCATCCTGCTTCTTTGAATTTTCTCGTCACTGCGATCTAAAACGAACATTTATTTGGTCCCAATAACAAAAGATTGAATAAAGGTTTTTGATATGAAAAATTTCTAACAAAAGTTTTCTTCTAGTGTATTGCCAGCTTATAAATGTTACAATCTTATCCCACAGAGCAGTCTGTCAGTGAGCCACTGGAACTACACTGTGAGTGGCAGGAGTCTTCCTTTTGGAAATTCAGTATTAGAACAGTAGATGCTAAATTTTTGGGGATTTGCATAAGATTGATGGATGGTACAGGTCTTTGTTATAACAGGTTTGCTTCTGACGCATATGCATTTTATCACTGGCCCATGGAGAGAATGTTTAAAGAAGTCATACTATGGCATGCAACACAAAGTGCTTGCATGTCCTTTTTTTTAAACATATAGGTTACATTTTGAAAACATAAGAAAATGTGCAGCCTTTATCAGCCAGTCAAATTCCCTTAACCCTTTGAAAGGAAAGGCAGCCAGGGGGGTTCTACTTGCTATTCTTGTGTTTGGAGAGTGTCCCCCCCCCTCCAAATGTCACAATCACTGCAATTTCATGGGGTGCACTGAGATAACCCAATCATGATGCAGTCACAGTGATGTCAGCTGATCCACCCCTATGATCTGGCCTCCTACTAGGCAGGTCCTAGTAAAAGTAACTGTAAACCAACTTAAAAAAATAATAAGAAACATGTTATATTTACCTGCTCTGTGCAATGACGTTACAGAGAGTAGCCCTGATCCTTTTCTTCTCGGTTGCCCCTCCAACGTTTCTGGCTCCTCCCTCCTGCCCAGTGCATTCTATAGCAAGCTGTTTGCTATGGAGGCACTTGTGTGGGCTTGATCCCAAGCCATGCTCTGTGTGTCCTTTAAAACACAGATTGCGTCTCGGCCTCACCCTCCGCTCTCTGCTCACTGGCTGTAATTGACAGCAGCAGGGGCCATTGGCTCCTGCTGCTGCCTCTCTGTCCAGTGAGGAGGGGGAGAACCGAGAGAGCAGCTGCTATCGGGCACAGCCCTGGATTGGGATCCGGCTCAGGTAAGTATAGGGGGGAGCTGCAAACAGCAGCTTTTTTTTTTTTTTTTTACCTTAATGCAGAGAATGCCTTAAGGTATAAAACCTCCTCCCTTTAGAACCACTTTAACCTAATCAGAGCCACATATTGACACCACCCATGTCATTTTCTAATTTTAGTTGTTCTTATGTCATTCTTTTCACCCATGTTTACTTTTCATTTTCTCATTGTGTCTTTTTATTTATTTGTATTGTTTTCTTCTTCTTCCCTGAACCTCCACACCCCCTCCCCACTCTGTGTTGATCCTTGTGGAATCATGGGTGCTTTCATTGACCGCATCTCTCTGTTTGTTTTGTATAGGGCTGATAGTTCAGGATTATACCCTGGTCAGTTCTATGTCCTTTAAGTCCCACTTTCTACTGAATGACTCAAAGCGTGCAGAGTTGATGAAAATACCTATGATTCCTTCTTCCTCGCCAGCTTTCCTAAAGAAATCTGAGAAAGGTAACTAAAAATAGCTTTTCTCCCATTTAACCCACTCACATCTGCATTTAACTGTGTTTATAAAGATATAAAACCATAAAAAATCCATCCTTGCTTCGCACGCGGCTTTCCTTGCGCTGCTTTCTCGCTTTGCATGCCTTGTGAACTTGTAATGGATGCTGAGTTATTTTGGGTGTGTTGTGTCTCCTTCCTGATATCTGTGTGCTGTTATGGCTTAAAGGGCTCAAAATAATTCTACCTATTTTTTTATTTTTTACTTAAAATTCATTTTCTTTAGTTTGCTTTAAATTATAAAACACAGATGGCAAAAGCTAAAATGCTGTTTTCAGAAAATACATTTTGTTGTCACTGTGGAATCAACATAGGAATTTATGGACCTGAAGGCCGGTTTACAGCAGTTCTCTGGTCATCATGGTCATGGCCCTTCCATGGTTTGGAAAGGAGGGGAAGAGGCATCTCCCCACTAGTGCCACTACCCACTATTACATTCATAATTCTTTTAGTCGTATTTTAAAGCTTAGGTTAACTCAAATCTCATAAAACAGGACATGCTGAAAGCTCAGGTATGTAAACTAATAAGGGAATCCAGCTTCAAAAAATAATGACCGAGAATGACTAGGTGTCCCAGGAACTGCTCATCAGGTCAAGACATACTGTACAATAGTGAATGGCAGTCTCAGGTGGACCCCTGCCAGGCCACTCTCCCCAACGTTTTTCACTCTGCCCACCGGAACTTACTCATGGGGATGGCTTCCCATCCCCATGAGTAAGATCTGGTGGGTGGAGTGAAACACGTTGGGGGCATGGCCTGCCGGGAGTCCAGGCTGAGACTGCTATTCACTATCATATAGCAAGTCTTGACTTGATGTGTGGTTCCCAGGACACCTAGTCACCCTCTACCATTGCCTGGAGCATAGACAAGCTCCCTTCCCGGCCAGCACTCACAGATGTGGGCACAGGACTTCATTCCCATACCGCCTGAGTGCCTGAGAGTCATTAAAACACAGTGGGTTTTTAGCATGCCTCCCTCCCCCTCAAAAACAAACAAAAAAACAGATGTGCCAGTTTTAGTAGGCCTTGACACCCAAGCTGTAAGTTGGTCATCATTACCAAAATACAGTCTAGAAATAAGATTTTAGCATAGCACTAAGGCCCAGTGTGTGAATTGAGTGACTTAATGTTATGTTGCCGCCATTTTTTCTTTACCCTCAGAAGGCTACTTTGTAAAAATGTAATAAAATATAACGTACGATACAATAGCCCTCAGTAGCCAGTCTCGTTTTTAGTGATCTGACTGCAATAAATTTAAAGTAACCATGCACTTCGTTAATACAGGGAAAACGTAACGTGTTCACTTGTCACCCCCTCCCATTTCAGAATACCTTTCCAAGAATGGACTTCCACCTGATATTTTAATAATTATAAGCAGAAATATAAGCTCAATATTTGTGGTTTTAACTTTACACTGAATTCCAAATTGTGAATTTTTAGAGAATTTTTTCTTTGTGTTAAAGTGGTAGTAAACTGTCAAATCTGCCGACAGGCAGGCTTTTTATAAAGAAGAGACTCTCGCTAGCGGTCTCTTCTGTCATACATGTCCTCCATGCCTGTCAACGACTAATGTGATCTGAGCTGCACATGCGTAGCTCAGATTACATTTACGTCTTGCTCTGCATGCTGCAGCGATGTGACTCCCGCACACGGGAGTGAGGTCACAACGGCCTGGCCAATCAAGTGCCCGGAGATGCGAAACCCGAAACGAAGACCGGAGGAAGATGGAAGCATCTAGGATCGGGGAGAGCCCTGACAGCATATTGCTGGAGGGCTCAGTTTGTTGGTAAGTTTATCATAATGTACTAGTATGCAGTGCATACTAGTACATTATGGCTTAAACTTCAGGGGTGCACATTATTTTTTATTGTCATAGAGACTTTACTACTATAAGAAATTGAATGTACATGGAAAGTTCCATTACAATGGAGTTTGTGTATATATAGAAATATAAAAGTTACCATTGCTAAAGATGCAAGTTCTGAAGCCAATTTCCTTGCTTACTTGTGGCAGAAATGTGAGTACTTGCTTACGAACATGCTGCATTTTTTAACGTCGTTTTAAACAATGTCGTTTTTCGGGTTGTAAAAATTGATCGCGTGTGTGCTAAAACAACGAAAAAAACCTGCGCATGCTCAGAAGCAAGTTATGAGACGGGAGCGCTCGTTCTGGTAAAACAACCATTCATAATGGAGTAAGCACATTCATCACGCTGTAACAGACAAAAAAGCGCGAATCGTCTTTTACTAACACGGAATCAGCTAAAGCAGCCTAAAGGCGAATCGAACTTCCCCTTTAAAGTGCAGTCGTACGTGTTGTACGTCACCGTGCTTTGCTAGATCATTTTTTAAAAACGATGGTGTGCGGGCTATGTCGTTTTAATGATGAAGTTGGAAAAACTTCGTTTTTTTTAAACATGCTGAAAAACTATTTTTTTTTTCATGCTGAAAAATGATCGTGTGTACGCGGCATTAGCAAACAGCTAATTACAAATCTGAACTTCATGTATATGGGAGCTGTTTTGCCTGCCACAGGATTTGTATTTGTATCTGCCCACCCACTTCCTGTGGCCCATCTACCATCCCTGTGTGGCAGGCCAGAAGAATAAATTGTTGCTGCAGTTCAGTGATACAATTACAGGTCTTGTCCCTCCTTAGCCTTTTATCAGACGAGCCAGTATAACAATAGTTAAAAGTACCCCAAACCATCCTTATCACATCTTGATTATGTTATACTGTAGATCTTAGATTCCTACAGATTACTTCTGTGGCTTAATTTACATCCTGCAGGGATTTGTACCTCTGCTGTCCCAACCATACACAGGTATCTCCTCCTGGAAAATTATGCAGCCTCCAGAGTCTATGGAGATGGCCCATTTCTCTCTATAGGAGACCCCTGCCAGTGTACAAAATACAAGGAAAGCCATGATTCTGGGCAGGACTCAGCTGTCAGTTTAGAGTATGGACTTCATTTACAACAGAGTGCAGATATTGCCATCCACTCTCTGCTATATACTGTAATGTTGTTCAACACCACAGCATCCAATGGAGTTCTTCCATGTAGATAAAGTCAGCAACCAGGTGAGGATGAATAAAATGTCACATGTTCCAAACAGGGCCAACACTAACACGTTTCAGCCTATCAAGGCCTTACTCATATTGTGTAAGGCCTTGATAGGCTGAAACGTGTTAATGTTGGCTATGTTTGGAACATGTGTACTCTTTCGACTAAATAAAGAGACATTTCATTCATCCTCACCTGCTGACTTAAAGGGGATGTAAACCCTTGTGTTTTTTTCATCTTAATGCATCCTATGCATTAAGGTGAAAAAACATCTGGCAGTTACCGGCCCCCTAGCCCCCATTTTACTTACCTGAGCCCTGGAATTCACTCGGCAGAGATGCACTGTCCCTCTCTGCACTGGGCCCGGCTCTTGATTGGATAGATTGATAGCAGCACAGCCATTGGCTCCCGCTGCTGTCAGTCAAATCCTGATCAATGATGTGGGGAGTGGGGCCGAGTCAAGCATTCGTGTCTATGGACGCAAATGCTGGACTCAGGAGCACGCCCGTAAGGTAACCCTCCAGGAGAGCGCTTCTCCTAGGGGGGGTTATCTGATGCAAGGAGGAGCCGCGAGAGCCACCGAGGGATCCCAGAAGTCGAGGATCGGAGCCACTTTGTGCAAAACGAGCTTCACAGTGGAGGTAAGTATAACATTGTTATTTAAAAAGAAAAAAAAAAAAGCTTTAAAATCACTTTAAGCTACATGAAAGGACTCTTGTGTTGTGGGGTGGAGACTACAAGTAAGGCACGGTGAATGGAAACAGAAAGCTCTTGCCAGCCCTGATTGGGTTGCAGTGCCATTATCTTGCGGATGTATCCAATGGAGTTGTCTCTGCTTATTGCTGCGCACTCAGTAAAGAGAACGCCGTGATTGGAGGAGAGTCCTCCAGTCACAACTTTGACAGGTCACATGACTGGGCTCTGCTTCTGGCACTTTTTTTTATTATTAACTCATTCATGTTATTTACACTACACTATTTAGAAGCTCCAAGTATATTTGAAAAGCACATTACCATGCACCCAGTAAACGTGGTCATTTAAAAAAAAATCTATATAAAGCAGCAGAATGGCAGTGGCATGCCTTCATCTGCCATTTGTAATAAACAGTAAATGTGTAGTGATGAAGACCAAAAAGTGCTGCACATGTCACCTTTTCTGAAACAGTACTTATATTTAATGCAAACCTGTAGCCAGCTTATATGTATTTACATATGTACATAATAGTATTTAAATATTACTAACAAGCAGAAAATAAGATTTAAAGAAAACCCACATTGACCTCAGTAGTTGTGGACATTGTGAAGCGCTTCACCCTTAAAGTTGCCCAAGTTGTACTCCGCGTTCCCTGCCCTTCCCACAGAGCTAACCTGATATACCAGGACTGGGGGAGAATAATCTGAGCTGCTATGGGAACAACTTGAACAACTTTAGCGCTTCTGTTGTAAAATGTGAATTAGAATTGCTCCACAGTGGTCATTGAGTGGTCACGCTACAGAGACTACTGAGTGGTCACAGGGCGTGTTTTACAATTTTATTCACTGCTTGCTAAGAATATGTAAATATTATGGGCAGCACAGTGGCTAAGTGGTTAGCACTTCCACCCGGAAGCACTAGGGCAATCTGTTCAAATTCCAACTATTGTACTACTTGCCCAGAGTTTTCATGTTCTCCCTGTGCCTTTGTGGGTTTCCTCCAGGTACTCCAGTTTCCTCCCACACTCCAAAGTCATTCTGGTAGGTTAATTTGCTCTAGACTAAATTGGCCCTAGTATGTGTGTTAGAGACCTTAGATTGTAAGCTCCTTGAGGGCAGAGACTGATGTGAATGTACAATATACTGTATATGTGAAGCGCTCTGTAAATTGACGGCACTATATGTATAAAACACCAATGCGCCACAGAAAAAAAATATATATACATATTAAACTAAATTAACGTGTAGCTGCCACTTTCTATAAAAAATAGGGAAAATCTCAAACTATCACCTGTACAGATCACTTTAGGTAAACTCTGTGTGGCACTAAAGTGCATAATCAAATACAGAAACAAATATATAAACACGTACACTGATAAATACACAAAAATAATGTGATAAGTGACACAAGCATGAAGTAATTGCATGGAATCACCCAAGTGATCATAAACATAAAAAGTGAGAAAAAGGAAAGAATATAAAATTGTAGTATAACACTAGTCCATAGAACTACATGACAAAGCATGTCACAGTGCAATCAAAAGTCCTCCAAATATGTAGTTCTTCACACCACACCGCTTGTGCGCCAATCGCCTCTTCCCCATAACATATGAACTCACCAAAACAAATTGCCTCACATTCTCATGTTTGGCAATAATGCCGTTTAGCCACACTGGGTTAATGAATCCAATATAGCGATATCCACCTCTTCGGTTATGAAGCAACTCACTCCTTTTCTAAGCAGCAACCCGGACCACGGTGGCGTGCTTTCGACCTGGAGCGCACACGGCTCTTGGCGACAGGAAGTGACGTCAGACAGGGGCTCGTAGTGATGACGCGTTTCAATGCTTCCGCATTTTTATCAGATCAGTGCAATCCCAGGGAGTCACGGTCTTTCCCAGCAGTTGTCAGAAAAAAAATAATAATAATAATAATTAGGAAGCAGCAGGACTAAAGCTGTACAGACGTACAGCTTTAGTCCTGCTGCTGCTTTCTAATTATTATTATTATTATTTTTTTTCTGACAACTGCTGGGAAAGACCGTGACTCCCTGGGATTGCACTGATCTGATGAAAACGCGTCATCACTATGAGCCCGTCTGACGTCACTTCCTGTCGCCAAGAGCCGTGTGCGCTCCAGACCGAAAGCACGCCGCCGAACAGGTACTTCCGGGATTTGCTGTTCCCGCAGTGCTCTGCCTCGCTTCTTTCCTGGACAGCAACCAACAATATCTTCACCAGAGAAGCCACCATCATCGGCTGACGATCTACAGTGACTACACTTCCCCTTTTTATGAGCGCATTTTGTACTACTTTTTAGTGAGTAGCCATTTGGCTGTTTTAATGAATTAATAAATTCCATATTATCAGACATACTGCACTTATTAGTAGGCACATTTTTTCTTTTTGTTTTTTCTCTATAATAGAGAGTAGCTACTCTCTATTCAAGTCCTCCGAGCATGTAATTTGGCAATTTGTTTTGGTGAGTTCATTTCTTATGGGTAAGAGGCAATTGGCGCACAAGCAGTGTGGTGTGAAGAACGCTAAATATTTGGAGGACTTCTGATTGCACTGTGACATGTAGTTCTATACTACAATTTTATATTCTTTTATTTTTTTCACTTTTTATGTTTATGATCACATAGGTGATTTCATGCACTTATCACATTATTGATGTGTATTTATCAGTAATATCAGTATATTTTGTATATATTTTTTTGTGTATTTGATCATGCACTTTAGCGCCACTGTTTACCTAAACTGTATAGGTGAGCACTATATAAGTACCTGTAATAAAAAAAAAAAAATAGTATTAATAGCCTGGCCACAGTGCTACTTTATAAGATTTTGTAAATGCTTAAAGCGGTAGTTCACCCTCACCCACATGATTTTACCATCGAGACAGGCATTGTAGCGCGAGCTACAGTATGCCTGTCCCGATTTTTTTAACCCCGGACTCACCTTGTAATCGGACATCGTAGATTTCGGCTCCCGCGGGGAATGGGCGTGCCTATGGAGAGGGAGGATGATTGACGGCCGGCCCTGGCACGTCACTCTCCCCGAAGACAGCCGGAGTAGGTCTCGGCTCTTCACGGCGCCTGCGCACAGGCTATGCGCAGGCGCCGTGAAGAGCCAAGCCTATTTCGGCTATTTCCGGAGAAGCGTGACGCTCCAGAGCCGGCCGTCAATCATCCTCCGTCTCCATAGGCACGCCCATTCCCCGGTATCTTCGATGAACGATTACAAGGTGAGTACGGGGGTAAAAAAATCGGGACAGGCATACTGTAGCTCGCGCTACAATGCCTGATTTTATGGTAGTAGAATTTTTTTTTTTTTTTTTTTTTCCGTTCATAGGGTGAACCCCCGCTTTAATTTGTCATTTCCTTTAAAAAGCAGTCTATGTAGACATGCTTTTCCATCCTCCTAATAGCTGCATTCATCTGTAGGTTTCCCACTTTCCTGAAAGAGCCTAAAAAATGTTGCTCTTATTTCATATAAATCACTTGTATAGTATATAAACTACTATAAATCTTTCCCTTTTTGTTTTTAACCCAGAACAGTGATTGCAAACATTTTTGATAGAAAACTAGAACTTTGTTTTGATGCCTAATAATGTAATATTAGTAATAATATTATTAATACCCCCTGTGGGTTTATGCTTACGATCACAATTATTTTCAGCCCTCTGCTTGCGCTGGCTGCTTTTGGCTTTGATGCTGAAGCATTACTTATAAGCTATGCCAATGTCTGCTGTGTTGCTTGAGCTTGAAATATATTTCCTCTAAAACACTGGTTATTGGACAATCTGAACAATGTAGGCATTTTTTTAGAGGAAATATATCCTGCTGGGAGGTCTTTGTGGCTGTTGGGTTTTCTTTAATAGGGAAGGAAAGTGGATGTGTTCCCAAAGCAATTAGATTCTGGCTGTCATTTCTATTGTTTAGAAATGAACAGCAGCATCTGATTGGTTGCTGTCGGCCACGCCTCCATCGTCCTTCTCCATTTATACTCAAGTGGCACTGTTTGATGAATTTTGTGTCTGGTGATAAGAGGGATCCATGGGCACCATAACTGGTAGGTTTGGACACACCTGTTTTTAGAAAGAAATGCTTCTGGGCAGAACATTGTGGATGTATGTTGCCTGGTGGAATTTTTTTTGTTTCTTTTGCCAATTCAATAATGTTCACAGCTTCATTTGTTCAGGGTTTTGTCAATATGTTACTTACCATTGTGCAATATTTCGGAATTTTCACTGCTCTATATGAAGTATAATTCACCCTATTACTATCTATATGTCTTTCCCTCTATAAACCCTCATTTTCCCTTTCCCAATATAATATGTTGTATAACCCTGTAATTTATTTATTTTTTGTGGTCACAATGTTATGACTGATCAGTGTATTGGATTGCAAGCAAAATTTCTTTCCGGAAGCATGCTTGTAATCCAAAGCACTTGTATATCAAAACAAATTTTCCCATAAGAAATAATGGAAACTCAGATGATTCATTCCACAACCATTTATTCATAAATCCTTCAGTTTATAGTCCATATAAAAAGATTATAGCAATGTGAAAGGTTGTGTAACCATAAAATGTCTATCCACAAATGGAAGCCTCCACAAGGGGATTAGAAGCAAAATCCAGCAGGAGCTACAGAGTATTAAACAGAAGAGAGGCGCCTCTAAGTGTAGAATATGGTTACGTTTAATGAGGGTACAACATTTAGTACAACATGGAAGCCTGTCCGTCGGACATGTTCGGTCGTCTGTACGACTCACCGCTCGGCCGAAAGCCCTCGCATGCGTCGAAGTGATTCGACGCATGCGTGGAAGCATTGACCTTCCGCGGACCGTTTTCATCGGACATGTCTGCTGGCGGATTTTGGTCTGATGGCTGTACACACCATCAGACCAAATTTCCCGCGGACAGCGAACACTGTGACGTGGCCGCTCCGTCGCCGCGACGATGACGCGGCGACGTGCGCGACCCTGGAAGGTCAATGCTTCCACGCATGCGTCGAATCACTTCGACGCATGCGAGGGCTTTCGGCCGAGCGGTGAGTCGTACAGACGACCGACCATGTCCGACGGACAGGCTTCCAGCGGACATGTTTCTTAGCATGCTAAGAAACATTCGTTCGCTGGAAACATGTCCGATCCGCCGGAAAACTGTCCGGTCGGCCGTACAGACGACCGAACATGTCCGCGGAATGAATATGCTGTGATGAATAGCAGACAGGAGACCTCCACCAATGGAACACACTGACTCTTACCAGAGATCAATCAATATTCAGCATAAACGAAATCCAGCCTCCACTAAGGAACAGGTAAACTCTCATTCAATAAACCACCACGATAAGCAGTATTCCTCTCTGATGGCAGCCCAATAAAATGCTCTTGCTAGGGAAAAGGCATCTGAATACTTTATCTTAATGACATTAAAGAAGGAGGAATTGTTTATTCCTACTGATGCCGGGATATTTGTTTGCTCCCAATGGCCATAGTCCTGCCCCCCTAAAGTCTGAAGGGCGGTAAACTTTCCATTTGTTTAGAAAGTTTGTAAACCCCCGGCCCTAAATGATCTTATTTAAGTTTGTTAAAACAGAAAAAAAAAATTGTGTATAGTTGGCAGATAAGCATGTACATGGGGGTATATATATATATATATATATATACTGCTCAAAGACTGTACTTTATTGCAAGGTGTGAGGTCTGACCTGACAATGACAACAGACACTTTATTAGGGACATATGTAAGTGGATGTTTAAAAGTTTTTTGTAAGCCCACCCCTTGGATTCTCTTACACTCACCTTCCTAGGGCTCCATGTTGCTCCTTTCTTTATCGCAGCTGCCACAAAATATTTATGTCGCTCCTATCATGACTCCAGTATGTAACCACACACCATGATGCAGTGCATGGTCACAAGCAGCCAGTCGACTGGCCCAAGTGTTATCATGTGGCATAAAGATTATACAATCAGCCCTCTGTAAACTTCGACATGGATATTTTGCAGCAGCTGCAACAGAGGAGGAGCGCTGCATTGGTGAGTGTAAGTTGGTCACAGGGTGGGCTTTAACCACTTCCTTACTGGGCACTTAAACCCCCTTCCTGCCCAGAGGACTTTTTGCGATTCGGCACTGCGTCGCTTTAACTGACAATTGCGCGGTCATGCAACGTGCCTTTCCAAACAAAATTTACGTCCTTTTTTCCCCACAAATAGAGCTTTCTTTTGGTGGTATTTGATCACCTCTGCGGTTTTTATTTTTTGCGCTATAAACAAAAATAGAGCGACAATTTTGAAAAAAATAAAAAAAAATTACTTGTTGCTGTAATAAATAGCTCAATTTTTTTTTAACTTTTTTTTTATCCTCAGTCTAGGCCGATACGTATTCTACATATTTTTAGTAAAAAAAAAAAATCGCAATAAGCGACTGGTTTGCGCAAAAGTTATAGCGCCTACAAAATGAGGGACAGAATTATTATTTTTTATTATTTTTTTTTTTACTAGTAATGGCGGCGATCTGCGATTTTTATTGCGACTGCGACATTATGGCGGACACATCGGACACTTTTGACACATTTTTGGCACCATTCACATTTATACTGCGATCAGTGCTATAAATATGCACTAATTACTGTATAAATGTGACTGGCAGGGAAGGGGTTAACACTAGGGGGTGAGAAAGGGGTTAAATGTATTCCCTATATAGTGTTCTAACTGTGGGGGAAGGGGTGGTGACTGGGGGAGGTGACCGATCTGTGTCTCTATGTACAAGAGACACAGATCAGTCTCCTCTCTCCCTGACAGCACCGCTGTCTGTGAGAGCCGGCAATGAGAAATGATCTCATATGTAAACATATGAGATCATCTCTCATTCGCCGCACAGATCGCCTAGCAAACGGCCACTCCGATTGGCCGTTCACGGCGATCTGTGATTGGCTGTGTCCAAGGGACACGGCCAGCACAGAAGTTCCCCGCTGCACGCTCGGGAGCGCGCGTTGGGAACGCGGAAAGGGGCGGCCGTAGAAACACGGCGCCCCAGAGAAGTAGAACCACCCTGCGGCCGTATATAGTCGTACGGCCGTCGGGAAGTGGTTAAAGAGGCTTTTTTCACTTGGGTCTGAATAATAATAACAACAGATGACCACTAGAAAGAGCATTTACAAATCTGAAATGCAAAAGTCACTTTCAATGCCTGAGTAAGCTTTATCTATACTTACCGACTGTACTCTATAAGTAATGGGTTCTATGGGTAAAATCTATATATAATTAAATCTTTATAAATCTCTCTGATTTTGTTTCCACCAGGCATCATATGTTCATCCAGATATCCTGCCAGTCATGTTAAAAGACTATCTGGCAGTTTAATAAAAAATAAGGACTGGCTCACCTCCTTGGCTCTATATGTGCTTTTTAGTCATGCTTTAGTTATGCCACCAGCATCCATTGTGTTGATGGGCTTCTTCCACATGAACACAGATAATATACAATAGAGCACCTCATGCACAGTCGTTAGTATACCCACATTAACAAGCAATTAAATTGTACAGGTTTTGCACTGTTTGGCTTTTTGCAATTTATCAGGAAAGGAATTGATTCTGTACATGTGCATACTACTCCCATCAAGTCAAAATCTGGCATAGCACATCTCCTGAGTGTAAAACCATTTTAGAGATGATGGTGTATGCCAGCAATGCTTAATGCAACAGTTTTGCCAATATGTATCTTAAGGTTGCATTCAGCTTTTTGGTTTACACCCCCCCCCCCCCCCTTCAGCAGAGCGTGACATAAAAAGCCCACATGGACCATTAAAAACTACTAGTGTTACCACTAAGTATTTTGGGTGTTTCCTACAGAGTGACATTCTCTGATTGCTCGTCCGTTCTGCCCAGTCAGAAGCCAGTTGGTCCGTCATAACTTAGCTTGTAACCCTTTTGTTGTTTGGGTGTCAATGAAAGGGTTGGTATGGCACCCTAATCAGTATTCTTAATAAGGTGTTATGTGTTCATTCGAGGAGGCGGCAAGCTACTATGCTGCGATTCGTGTCCAGCCGCCTTCCACCCTTCCTGTCTCAACATAGAGATGCCACAAGGATCCTGGAGCTGCAATGACTGTAGGACGGGGAAGAAGCTGCACTACAAACAGATTGTGTGGGTCAAGCTTGGGAATTACAGGCAAGTGCTGAATTCATGGTATCATTGTGTGATTATGAGTGTAGACAAGGTACTTTGCCCTTCTAGTATGTCTGTAGCCAGTATTCTTAACCACTGGAGGACCAGCCACCATACATGTACTGCGGCAGGGCAGCCAGATCACATACCTAGTCGCTGATCGCCGCCATTAATAGTACATTTTTTTTATGAATATATATATATATAAAGATATCAAATAGTTTGTAGACACTATAACTTTTGCACAAACCAATCAATATACGCTTATTAGGATTTTTTTTTTTACCAAAAATAAATTTGTTTTTTTTAATTTTTTTTTATTGGATATGTGTTATAGCAAAAAGTAACGACTTTTTTACTTTTTTTTTTTTTGTCGTCAGCCTTTTTTTCAAATACCACCAAAAGAAAGTGTCACACGGCCACGCAATTGTCAGTTAAAGTAACGTAGTGCTGTATTGCAAAAAATGGCCTGGTCAGGAAGGGGGGGGGGAAATCTTCCTGGGGTTAAGTTAAGGGCTAAAGATACTTTGTCTATATATCACTGATTTTCTGGTTATGTACTCTAAAATACCATTTTGCTTTTTTTTCTCCAGATGGTGGCCAGCTGAGATCTGCAATCCGAGGTCCGTCCCACTCAATATCCAGGGCCTGAAACATGACATAGGAGATTTTCCAGTTTTCTTCTTTGGTTCTCATGATTATTATTGGGTACACCATGGTCGTGTCTTTCCCTATGTAGAAGGGGATAAAAGCTTTGCAGAGGGCCAGACCAGTATGAACAAAACTTTTAAGAAAGGTTAGTATGTGGAATGATGAAAAGAAAAGGTTACCTCAAACACTGTTTCTTCACTTATTTGTTTTAAGGTCGTCCAAACACAGATAGAAACACCCATTTATATAGGCACCACATCCCAAACAAAGATGTTTATTCACGATGGCTACCTCAAACTCATATATACTTTCCATACAAGTTTATAAGAGAGCACAAATTCTGTTAAATTTATTTGGTACTTGTTTTGGAAGGCGTGGGGAAGAGATATAATCGCAATAATGGTTTTTATTACGGTTAGTGTAAAGTTTACTTTCTATTTTAGTACCAGGACAGGAAGTAAGGGGGAATCTCTCCAATGTAACATTACAATAGGGAAGGGTTAGAGCAGGGGTGTCCAAACTTTTTTCAAAGAGGGCCAGATTTGATGAAGTGAAAATGCGTCAGGGCCGACCATTTTGCTGACATTCTTTGAACCATTAAAATTTGGTCTAAGTGTGTTTGCCCGAGTACTAATATACGGCCCAATAAGAATTCTCCTGCCTTTGTGGCTGTGTGTGGTGAAGAGATGATCTTGGGCGTATTATTTGGATACATTGTATTTATCATCGTATAACACTCACCTTGACATTAGGGAAGTTTCAGGAAAAATTTAAATAAAGGAACTGTGAAGCAAAATAAGGGTCATTGCCCATCAATGCAGTCCAATCATTGCCAATTTGCAGTCTCGCCATTGCCATAAATGCAGCCTCTCCATTGCCCATCTGCAGCCTCGGGGGGGTGGGGGCCTGATGAGCGTCAACAGATTACATACAGGAGAATCTCCTGTTTACACAGCAGCCTCTTTAATACAATGTCCCACCTCCTATGATAGACAGAGGAGTCGTCCAATGGCAGCCAAGGAGACAAGACTTCCTATTACAGATGCCGCAGAGTAAACGGGAGATTCACCTGTATGTAATTTGACAGTACTCATTCCCCCCTCCCTGTCCCCTCTGAGGCAGCGCCGATAAATACAGTATATATCCAAATTGCCAGGGGGCCACATTAAACTGGAACGGGGGCCGCAATTGGCCCCCGGGCCGGACTTTGGACATGCCTGGGTTAGAGCATCTGAAAGGTTTTAGTTGTTGCCTGTGTTTCAGTTGTGGAAGTTTCCTTATTTTTCTGTTGTGTAATGTGATGTACTCTAAGTCCTGCAAATCTGGTTAACCATTGTGCAAATGCATACAGTATACACATTGTATATACATTTAGTGATTCTGCCTCTGTTTTAATGTTATGTGCAGCTCTGGAAGAGGCTGCTAAGAGGTTCCATGAACTGAAGGCACAGCGGGAGAGCAAAGAAGCACTGGAAGTGGAGAGAAACTCCAGAAAACCCCCTCCATACAAGCACATCAGGGTATGAAACCATGGAAAGGCCCTCATTGGCTTTACTTTGACACTTGCATGCCCATACAATGGCTTGGTGGCCAAGTTAGTTTAGGAAACTGGAAAAACTTTGCAAACATTTTGAGACACTTCTCAGTAGACCCTCTGCTCCTTTTTTCACCAGTTCATTTATTTTATGATTTACCTATGTCAGGTGAGGAAAAGGAAAAGCCTATAAAAAATGTAAATTGTGTGCATTTGAGCTTGCTTCTCTATTCCTGCTGCATTAGGCACAAGCCCCCAAGTACCATATAGTAAATGCATGCTTGGTGCTGCCCAGTTTTCAGAGCTGTTGTTTAGATCCTCTAAATACTGAAAAAAAAATAACGTTTTCATAGCAGAGTCCCTACTCCACTTGTTGCATATTTCTCGTGATTACAGTAGCATTATTTTAAGAATCAGATGCCTATAATTCATTGACAGCTAGTCCCACATGGCAGTTGTTTACATCTGCACACTTTTGATGAGTTGTAGGTGTGGTGCCATTAAAAAGTCCTGTCTGCTGCATTTAATGTGATTTGCAACAGAAAGCTTGCTAAATGGATTTCAGTGGTAACTCAAGTAAAATGTGCAAATTTAAAGATGACAGCTCTTCTTTCTCTCTAAACACACTTGCAGAGCCTGGCTTCAATCATACCCTCTCTGTACTCTGTAATGTATTTCCTGCTAGTTCAAACCCTGCCTTTTTACCTTTTATTCCTCTTGGCAATTATTGATCAAACACATTCCCTGTGTAATAATGCATCACACATATGTTTTATTATGCAAGTCATAGGAATCATATATACCGTTTCACCTGTATCACTACAATCTCGCCACTCGTGCATCCCAAGCCCTATTCCACCCACACTATGGGATTCTGGAACAAATTGGCATCTTCAGGATGAAGAAAAGTGGAAACCCCTTAGAGAGGGCAAAAGAAGGTGGGAGGTTTGCAGCCCCAGTAGAAGCTGGTCTGTCCAAGGTTGGTGGAAGAAACACTGGAGAAAGTCTAAGGCCCCATACACACGAGAGGATTTATCCGCAGATACGGTCCAGCGGACCGTTTCCACGGATAAATCCTCTCAAAGATTTCCGCAGATTTCTATGCGATGGAGTGTACACACCATCGCATTGAAATCCCCGCGGAAATCCTCTGCCGATGACGTGTCGCGCCGTCGCCGCGATTATGACGCGGCGACGGGCGCGACGCTGTCATATAAGGAATTCCACGCATGCGTCAAATCATTACGACGCGTGCGGGGAATCCCTTTGGACGAATGGATCCGGTAGGTCTGTACAGACGAGCGGATCCATCCGTTGGAATGGATTCCAGCAGATGGATTTGTTGTGCAGCACAGCAAATATTCGATCTGCTGAAATCCATCCCAGAGGAGATTTCTCCGCGGAAAAAGATCCGCTGGCGTGTACACACCATAGGATCTATCCGCAGAAACCCATTTGCTGGGATTTATCTGCGGATGGATTCTATCGTGTGTATGGGGCCTAATAGTGAAGCTCGATCAGCCGGACCACAGAAGAGTGAAGCTTGGGCGCATGAATGCCAAGACTGTGCGTGATACAAGTGAAGTGAAACATGGTGGATATAATTCCTGTGACTTATACAACAAAACTAGTATGTGTCATGCCTTTTGTGTTTGATCAATGATTGTTAAAAGGAATAAGGTACAAAGACTGGGTTTGAACTTGCAGGAAAGAAAGTTCTGATTTTGACATCAATGGAAACGTAGTACAGAAAGGGTGTGATTAAAGCCTGAACCTGCAATGTCTATGGGGAGTAAGGAGCACTGTCATCTATAAATTTATGCTAAATCTATCTAGATGGTGATCTTTCTGGCAGCATTGTACATCCTTTTATTGTTGGACTATCATGTAAAATGCACATGCAAGTACCTAAAACCACAAAGTTGTGTACAGGTCCCTTACTGTCTTCAGACACATTTATCTAACTTTTCGGCATCCCTGTTGTATACATTACTCAGCAGGTTGATAGTACAAGCACATCTATAAAGCCATTATAACATATGACTTATGCTTCAATACCAGCTCTCTCAAGTAGGCTGTTGTCGATAATATCTGAAATTGCAGCTCACAGGCAAGTAGAGCCTGGATGCTTGTTTTCTGCATGGATAGATTCAAATCATTTTGCTCCCAACGAACATAGACGTGTTCTGTATATCTAGTGGGTTTAATTTACTAAAGGCAAATAGACTGCAGTTGCACTCTGCAAGTGCAGTTGCTCCTAAGCTTAGTAATTGAGTAGAAGCTCTGCTGACTTCCATCATCCAATCGTGCAAGCAGAAATGCTTGTTTTTTTTTTTTTTTTTTTTTTTTTTTTTCCCTTGCATGTGATTGGGTATTCTTTGCAAAGTACAGCCTTGCCTCATTTAATAAGCTCTGGAGCAACTGCACTTGCAGAGGACAACTGCACTTCATAAAGTACGTAGTCTATTTGCCTTTAGTAAATCAACCCCAGTATGTTCAGTTCAAGAAACTTTTGTTTTTTATAAAATAAATAATCATCCAGTCCCAAGGAAAATGCAATTAGTCCTTTGTTTAACCCTCCTGGCGGTATCCCCGAGCGTGACTCAGGGTGGATTTTTTGTGCCAAAATCGGTAACCCCGAGTCACGCTCGGGGTAGCTATGCAGAGCCTGCAGCGCACGCTGGCTTACCTTGTTCCTGGATCCAGCGATGCGGGACCTCGCTCGATCCACACAATGTCCTCCTGTGCCGCCGATCTCCGTTCCCTGCGACGTTACGACGCATGGGGGCGGAGATTGGCGCCAAATTCAAAAAGGTAAACAAACACTATACAGTCAGTATACTGTAATCTTATAGATTACAGTACTGTATGTAAAAAATACACCCCCCTTGTCCCTAGTGGTCTGCCCAGTGTCCTACATGTTCTTTTATATAATAAAAACGGTTCTTTCTCCCTGCAAACTGTAGATTGTCCATAGCAACCAAAAGTGTCCCTTTATGTCAAAAATGGTTTTAGATCAGCTAGAAAACAGCGATAATAAATTATAATCACTTGCAGAATTGTGCGATAGCGATTTGTGGGGAAATTCGTCATAAAAAATAAAAAAATGACAGCGACAATTCTGCAACTGAGCAAATTTCAGTGATTTTGAGTTGATTACATTATTGAATAATTTTTATTATAATTATATTATTATTTGTTATAATTATTTATAATTATTTATTATATTATAATTTATCATTTTGTTTTTAAAAAAATTTCATACCCGGGATGCCTATTAGACTCTGGTTTGGTCAGATTTAAGTGAGTTATTTCTAAGGATTACAGGCCTACAATATAAAACGCCAAATGTCCTTGCAAATAATGGTACCGCTTTCAGCATGTTTTTTTCTGAAAGAATCATACCACCAGGGAGGTTAACCAGGCATTTTCGTTTCAGATCCTTGGCGACATTAAACTGTTTATTCAGTAGCAAAAGGAAATCCTAAAAGTAGCACATTACTGTAATGCATTTCATTCCGCCCCGGCACTTAATCATGATTAAACTCCAGGGCAGTGTGAAACGCGTTGGGGGCGTGGCCTTGTTGGAGCCTGGGCTGAGGCTGTCATACACCTACTTACAGGGTTTTGCTTTGATGTGCGACTTTTAGGACTTCCTTTTGCTACTCGATGTTTTGAGCTATGACAAGCTCTGTCCTTGTCAGCAGTTTGTCAAGAGGACCTGGTGGAGCCTTGAGCAGCACCGGTCATTTTTATTGTAAGTAAACTGTCAATGGCGTGTTTTTGATAATTTTTTTTCATATTTCAGAACAACAAACCTGTGGGGAAAATTCAGATCCAGGTGGCCGATATCTCAGAAATACCTCGTTGTAACTGTCGTTCCTCTGATGAATCTCCGTGTGGCCTGGACTCCCAGTGCCTGAACCGTATGTTGCTTTATGAGTGTCACCCACAGGTGTGCCCTGCTGGGGAGCAATGCCAAAACCAGAGCTTTACCAAACGGCTTTACCCAGAGACTGAGCTGTTCCGCACTGAGAGGAGAGGCTGGGGCCTTCTGTGCAAGAGAGATATTCGAAAGGTAGTATTCTGACGAGTAGAAGAAACTTTGAGTTTTTTTTTTTTACTTAGGGTAAAACTATAATCAAAACTTTTTTTTTCTTCATTTTGGATAGAGCAAGGGAGGGTTATGAACCCTGACAGATTTTTTTTCACCATCCTAGTCCCATTGGGGAGATTTTCTTTCACTTCCTGTCCCTTCACTTTCTGTCCTGTCGAGTGCCCTGTCAAGTGCCCCCACAGCAAACAGCTTGCTGTGGGGGCACCCGAGCCGAAACATAGCTCCCCGTGTCAATTCAGACACAAAGCCCCAGTTCGCACCCCCCCTTTCTCTTGATTTGCTAACTGACTATGATTGATAGCAGAGTCAAGGAGAGGAGAGTTCTGAACGGCCAAGGAACTCGTGAACATCGCTGAAGAGAGATGGTGCTCAGGTAAGTATTAGGGGTGCTGGAGGACGGCTGCTGCACACAGAAGGTTTTTTTATCTTAATGCATAGAATGCATTAAAAGAGAATTATGGGTTCCTTCTTTCTTGTAGTTTTATACTTACCTAGGTGGGTGCAGCATCAGTCTGATGCTGCATCTGTCCCCCGGCGCCTCGGCACTAAAAACCAAGGTTTAGATTTAAATACCTAACAATAATGAATACATGAAATATTCCACTAAAAACATACATTTCTATTATTTCGCAGATACTGCTATGTTTGGTCAGCTCCTGTCTTGTTATACCTGTTAAAGAATTAATTGGCAAGATTCCTTAATTGCATTTTTTCTTGCTGTGCAACCTGGTGCAGCTGAACCAAATGGTAGTTTGCATGTTCTGAAATGCAGAATGCATGGAAAATTCATTCACAAGAGGCACACATATAATGGTCAAAACAGGTGGTAGAGCTGGGAACTCATGCTGAGATATTGTAATATAAGGCACAAAAGGGTAAGTCAGCACTTCTGTCTCAGATCGCTGCAGTGATCTGAGCTAAAACTGGGAGTGGGTACTTGTCAAAATCAGGTACCTGCTTCCCCCTAAAAAGTGCCAAATGTGGCAGTGGAGGGGGGGGGGGATCAAGCGGAACTTGCCCCTTTGGGTGGAGCTTCACTTTTGTAGCATTTGTTTTGCTGTATGTGCCCCTATTCAGAAGATTTCACCTCACTTTCTGTCCCTGTGACAATTGCATTTTGAAAATGTTGGGTCGTTGTAGAAATAAGGACTGGTAGAAAAAACTTAATCGGAGACACTTTTTTCCAATGATAACTCTTATGCCGCGTTCACACGTTCATTTTTCGGCATGAAAAAAACGATGTTTTTCAGCATCTCGAAAAAACTTCGTTTTTTTCAACTTCATCGTTAAAATGCCGTTGCCCACACACGATCATTTAAAAAAAATGCTCTAGCAAAGCGCGGTGACGTACAACATGTACGACGGCACTATAAAGGGGAAGTTCCATGCGGATGACGCCACCCTTGGGGCAACTTTAGCTGATTTAGTGTAAGTAAAAGACGATTCGCGCTTTTCTGTCTGTTACAGCGTGATGAATGTGCTTACTCCATTATGATCGGTAGTTTTTCCAGAACGAGCGCTCCCGTCTCATAACTTGCTTCTGAGCATGCACGCGTTTTTAACGTCGTTTTAGCCCACACACGATAATTTTTTACAACCCGAAAAACGACATTGTTTAAAATGTTGTTAAAAAATGCAGCATGTTCGGAAAAAAAAATTGTCGTTTTTCAGAACCCGAAAAATGATGTGAAGCCCACACACGATCATTTTAAATGACATTTTTAAAAAACTTTGTTTTTTTTCATACCGGAAAATGATCGTATGTACGCTGCATTATGACGTGTACACACGATCATTTTTCGGGTTGTAAAAAAATACGTTTTTCAGGCTCTAGAAAAAACTAATTTTTTTTCAACTTGATCATTAAAACGGCCTTGCCTACACACAATCGTGAAAAAAAAAAATGCTCTAGCAAAGCGCAGTGACGTACAACACGTACGACGGCACTATAATGGGGAAGTTCCATGCCGATGGCGCCACCCTTTGGGCTGCTTTTGCTGATTTTGTGTTAGTAAAAGACAATTCACGCTTTTCTGTCTGTTACAGCGTGATGAATGTGCTTAGTCCATTACGAACGGTAGTTTTACCAGAACGAGCGCTCCCGTCTCATAACGTTGTTTAAGCCCACACACGATAATTTTTTACAACCCGAAAAACTACATGGTTTAAAACGTTGTTAAAAAATGCAGCATGTTCGAATATTTTTTTTGTCATTTTCCAGAACCCTGAAAAATGATGTGAAGCCCACACACGATCATTTTAAATTACATTTTTTAAAAACGTTGTTTTTTCCATGCGAAAAATGATCATGTGTACGCGGCATTAGGCCTCGTACACACGTCAGGAAAAACCCGTCGTTTTCCCTGACGAGATTCTTGGCAAGAAACTCTTGCCGCCAGAGTGTACTGATTTTCATTTCAAAAGAACCGCGGTTCTCTTGAAATGCGCTCGTCACATTCGATGCCATCGCCGCCATCTTGCTTCACCCTACCTATGCCGTGGAAGCTACCGCGCATGCGTCAAAGTAATTTCGAGCATGCGCGGGTTTCCACGGCGACAGGTAAGTATACACACTCTCGGGTTTCTCGTCGGGAAACAGGCCGACAAGAATCTCAACGAGAAAAAAGAGAGCAGGTTCTCTTTTTTTCTCGTCGAGATTCTGGCCAGATTTCCAGACGAGAAACCTGAATGCCTCGTACACACTAACGGGAATCTCGGCAAGAAGCTGTTTTTTGCCGAGAAACCCGGTCGTGTGTACGGGGCCTCACTGGAGTGAATTTCCCTTCCTGAGGGTAGATTTCCTCTCACTTTTGTCTCCTTCCGTTTGTAAGTAGGAGTTGTATGTAAGTGGAATGTATGTAACTCGGGAACCGCCTGTATCAGTTTTTCAGCATCAACAATGTTAGGCATTCAGGAGCAAGTGTTATTTGCTACTACTGCAATAGTCTAGACTCTGTTTTTTGATTGGCTTCCTCATGTGGTAGAAACACTGTTGAAGATTCAATAACATAAGATTATATCTGCTCCTTTCTCAATATTGTATTTGTTGGTTTGTTTCAGGGTGAGTTTGTGAATGAATACGTAGGGGAGCTGATCGATGAGGAAGAGTGCAGACTTCGCTTGAAAGGAGCCCATGAAAACGGAGTCACCAACTTCTACTTGCTTACTGTCACCAAGGTAAGAACAGACTTCTACTGTACATTATGTGTGCATTATTTAAATTTTCTGTCATCTAGCATATTGATTGTTCCTTTTTCTGTCCGTGAATTTCAGGATCGTATCATAGATGCTGGCCCTAAGGGGAATTATTCCCGATTTATGAATCACAGCTGTAACCCCAACTGCGAAACCCAAAAGTGGACGGTGAATGGCGATGTGCGAGTCGGACTGTTTGCTCTTTGTGACATACCTCAAGGTACAGCAATTTAACAATTTCTACCCTGCCATATAATTTTGTCCTTTGGGGTTTATTTACTATTACCGAATAACATATCATTTAGAGGACCCTCAGGTTTAATGATTTGTTGATATAATAAAACATATCTTAAAAGTGTCTTATGCCGCTCTTATGCAGCGGATTTTTTTCCGATGGATGTTGGCTCAAACTTGTCTTGCATACACACGGTCGCACAAAAGTCGTCAGAAATTTTGAATGGCAAGAACCTTCAGTGTACCTCATATGCCCCAATGTTTCCACTGGGAGCAGAACCCTTAAAAGTAAATGCTGGGATCTCTTGTGTTTCGGACATTTCTCCCTAGCGCATACGGCACTAAATGTTAAGTGCACTGTCCAGCCCTGTTCAGCTGCAGCAGTGTTCAGCCTCTCATAGAGTTTTACAGGCTGGCTGGATGGTGCACCTATGCCTTCCACCCATACAAATACACTGGGATCTCTTGCCCAGTGTGCATGGGCCACTACAGCTTATAGCAATAGCATAGTATAACATTGTCAGTGCATAAAAAAAAAAGTTACATTGCAGTTGGTTGCAGTGTATTACGCAGCAATAAATGTGTCTAAATGAAATAAGTGGTTCTCAACCTTAAGCCTAGTCCACATGGGCAAAATGCCGGGGGCAACAATAGCCGGTTCAATAAAAACTGTCCGACATTCAGCCAGTGTGTATGGCAGTCGGGGGGGCTGCAGCTGCACAGTACTAACATCGGATTGTTAGTACATCGGTTTCGAAGCTGTCAGTTTGTTTTTGTTCAATCAATGTGTACTAGGCCTTAGTGAAACCCCATGACTTGGTAAAAAAAGTTCACATTATTCCATGCCCCAACAATAAAAAAAAGTTTGATATCATACAATAAAATATATATTTAAAATACTGTATAATCATAAGAGTAAGCTAGGTTCACACTATTGTGGGTGCTGAAATGTGTGTAAATTGCACGTGTTCCTGCACCCACAGGTACCTACAACCAAAATGCTCTGCTCTTTAGCAGATGCACAGGGGTGCCAATAATTCCTAATGACACCCCCACACATTGGAAAATGTGGCAGGTTTTCTGGCCAGGGCCTTTTTCCCCGTGGGAAACGTGGGAATTGGCTGCTGTGATGGTGCACACAGATGTGAACCTAGACTTATACCTTTCTCTATAAATCCCTCGGCACCCCCGCTGATTTTCAGATCGGCTGTCGGGTGCTGCCGCTGTCATTCAGCGGCAGCAAGTGAAATCAGCAGTGAAGCCTTTCCGCTTCACAGCCGGTTCCCTACTAAGCATGCACGAAGCATGCTGCACTTTCTAACTAGCCCGGCGGTCAAGAAAGGAGGAGGGGGACCAAACTTCCAAGGGATGGAGCCACATCAGTCTCCCGCAAGCAGGGTAGGGTACTTGTCAACAACAGATACCCATTCCCCCCTTCCCCCTGAAAGGTGCTAAATGTGGCACCAAAGCGTGGAGAAAGCAGATGAGCAGAGGTTCCACTTTTGGGTGGAAATCCGCTTTAAATAGCATCACAGTGGCCAAGCAGGAGGGAAAGCACTGAACCAGTTCACACTTGTGCGAAATTCACTCCTACTATTAGAGAACACATGTTGCATGATGTGTATAAGTCAGTGATTCCCTATGAGAGCCGTCTAAACTGGTCCAACTTTGGAAAAGATTCCTGCACTACTTTGGTCGGATTTCAGCCCATTGAATATCATTGAAGTCGGATCAGCATCTTAACTAATCTGACTTGTGACTTGTGCTCAGAGGCAATGTTAGCACTGCAAAATGTATTGAAAAAAAAAATCCCAAATCCATACCAGACCCAAGTTGCACTCATCTCAAGTCAGATCCTGTTCATTAAAGTCTGACCGATTTTGCAGGGCAAAGTCAGATCGGAAGTCATGGGACTTTCATGTGGGAGCAGTGTGAACCCGGCCTTAGACAGTATCTATCAGCTTGCATAAACAAGCTGGAAAGCAACTATCTGGTGGCAGGAAGGCCACAGACAGGCAATTGAGAACACTGGTCTAAATAATCTACAGTGTTAAAGGTAGCAAACATATTATTGAAATTATATCTTTATTTGGCTAATACATAATTACTATATTGCAACCTTTCCAAGCAATTAAGCGTGAATATGCCTTGGGATGGAGTCTAGTTATCGAGTAAAAGGTATGAGTTTGACAACACTTTTGCTATTAGGTCCTAGATATATTGATTGAACGTTCTGTATGTAAGAATGATACTGAGTGATGGAATCAAATATGACGTAACATATACAGCTGTGCATCTGAAATCTCCCAAACATTGTATGTTTCCAGGTACTGAGTTAACATTTAACTATAACCTTGACTGTTTGGGAAACGGTCGAACGGAGTGTCATTGTGGTGCAGATAACTGCAGTGGTTTCTTGGGGGTACGACCAAAAGTAAGTGGGCCTCTCATCCTGTCAGTTATACCACTTGATGTTTTTTGTTGTTTATAAAATATCGAATACTTACTAATGGGATTCATGCTAAGCAGGACTTGGTAACAAACTTTCTAGAATTCCTAAGTAAGTTAAAGCGGGGGTTCACCCTAAAAACGATTTCCTAACATTACATCCAGCTCACTCTCTACATTCACAGTATGCCGTTTTTTTTTTTTTTTTTTTTTTGCTGTACATACCTCGTACAGCTATTTTCTTCCCTGGCTTCCGGGTCGGGACTCCCGCGGGAGTGGGCATTCCTATCCAGCAGGTGATTGATGTGATGACAAAAACTACCTCCCCCCTTCGCATAAGGAGCGTCACGAGTTGCCGAAAGAAGCCGAACGGCGAGTCTGCGCTATACGGCGCCTGCGCACCGACGTTCGGCTTCTTTCGGCAACTCGTGTCGCTCCTTATGCAACGGGGGGAGGTCGTTTTTGTCATCACGTCAATCACCTGCTGGATAGGAACGCCCACTCCCGCGGGAGTCCCGACCCGGAAGACGGGGAAGAAAATAGCTATACAAGGTATGTACAGCAAAAAAAAAAAAACGGCATACTGTGAATGTAGAGAGTGAGCTGGATGTAATGTTAGAAAATCGTTTTTAGGGTGAACCCCCGCTTTAAATTAAACTACATACAGTGCTATGAAAAAGTATTCACACCCCTTGAAATTTTCCACAATTTGTCTTGTTACAACTAAAAACATAAATGTATTTTTTGGGGATTTTATGTGATAGACCAACACAAAGTGGCGCATAATTGTGAAGTGGAAGGAAAATGATAAATGGTTTTCAATATTTTTTACAAATAAATATGTGAAAAGTGTGTGGCATGAATTTGTATTCAGTTCCCCTATACTTTGTAGAACCGCCTTTCATTGCAATTACAGCTGCAAGTCTTTTTGGAGGTTGTCTCTACCAGCTTTGCTCATCTAGAGAGTGACATTTTTGCCCATTCTTCCTTGCAAAATAGCTCAACATTTGTCAGATTGGATGGAGAGCGTCTGTGAACAGCAATTTTTAAGTCCTGCCACAGATTCTCAATTGAATTAAGGTCTGGACTTTGACTTGGCCATTCTAACACATTAATATGCTTTGATCTAAACCATTCCATTGTAGCTCTGGCTGTATGTTTAGGGTCGTTGTCCTGCTGGATGGTGAACTTTAGCCCCAGTCTCAAGTTATTTGCAGAATCTTTTCTTCTACGATTGCCCTGTATTTATCTCCATCCATCTTCCCATCAACTCTTTCCTACTTCCCTGTCCCTTCTGAAGAAAAGCATCCCCACAACATGATGCTGACACCACCATGTTTCACGGTGGGGATGGTGTGCTCAGGGCTATGTGCAGTGTTAGTTTTCCGGTTCACATAGCGTTTTGCTTTTAGGCCAAAAAGTAAAATTTTGGTCTCATCTGACCAGAGTACCTTCTTCCACATGTTTACTGTGTTCCCACATGGCTTCTCACAAACTGCAAACGGGACTTCTTATGGCTTTCTTTCAACAATGGATTTCTTCTTGCCACTCTTCCATAAAGGCCAGATTTGTGGAGTACACGACTAATAGTTGTCCTGTGGACAGATTCTCCCACCTGAGCTGTGGCACTCTGCAGCTCCTCCAGAGTTACCATGGGCCTCTTGGCTGCTTCTCTCATTAATGCTCTCCTTGCCCGGCCTGTGAGTTTAGGTGGACAGCCATGTCTTGGTAGGTTTGCAGTTGTGCCATACTCTTTCCATTTTCAGATGATGGATTGAACAGTGCTCCGTGAGATGTTCAAAGCTTGGGATTTTTTTAAATAACCTAACCCTGCTTTAAACTTCTTTATCCCTGACCTGTCTGTTGTGTTCCTTGGTGTTCATGATGCTGTTTGTTCACTAAGGTTCTCTAACAAACCTCTAAGGGCTTCGCAGAACAGCCATATTTATACTGAGAATAAATTACACACAGGTGGGGCTAGATTCATAAAGGCATACAACGGCGTATCTCCAGATACGCCGCCGTATGTCCGAATGAGCGCGGTCGTATCTATGCGCCTGATTCCTAGAATCAGTTACGCATAGATTTGGCCTAGATACGAGCGCCGTAAGTCTCCTACGCCGTCGTATCTTAGGGTGCATATTTACGCTGGCCGCTAGGGACGCTTCCGTAGATTTACGCGTAGAATATGCAAATGAGCTAGATACGCCGATTCAGAAACGTACGTCCGCCCGACGCATTGATTTACGTAGTTTCCGCAAGGCTTTTTTCGGCGTAAAGTTACCCCTGCTATATGAGGCGTAGCCAATGTTAAGTATTGATGTCGGGACAGCGTCGATTTTTACGTCGTTTGCGTCGTAAGCGTAAGTCGTACGCGAATAGGTCTGTGCGTAATTTACGTTCACGTCGAAAGCATTGACTATTTGCGACGTGATTTCGAGCATGCGCACTGGGATACGTTCACGGACGGCGCATGCGCCGTTCGTTAGGAGCGTCAATTACGTGGGGTCAAGGCTCATTATAATACAACACGCCCACTGCCTGGACAATTTGAATTAGGCGGGCTTACGCCAGCCCATTTACACTACGCCGCCGTAACTTAGGACGCAAGTTCGTTGTGAATACGGTACCTGCCTCACTAAGTTACGGCGGCGTAGTGTATCTGAGATGCGCTACGCCCGCCTAAAGATAGGCAATTCTATCTGAATCTGGCCCGTGGACTCTATTTACTAATTAGGTGACTTCTGAAGGCGATTGGTTCCACTATATTTTAGTTAGGGGTATCAGAGTGAAGGGGGCTGAATACAAATGCACGCCACACTTGTCAGATATTTATTTGTAAAAAGAAATTTCAAACCATTTATCATTTTCCTTCCACTTCACAACTATGTGCCACTTTGTGTTGGTCTATCACATAAAATCCCAACAAAATACATGCCTATTTAATAGAGTAAATCTTCCCGTTACTGTATGATCATTTTTTTTTGTCATGAAACATGAGGTAATCAGCATGGCTGTGCACAGGCTAATGCATGTCTGTCTGTAATTAGACACTACCTATGAATAAGCTACATATCACACAATCCCTGGGTCTGTCAGTCTAGTGTGCTTTCGGGTGAGATTTTCCGGCGTATAAGACAACTTTTTGCATCTAAAATCATGCCCCAAAAGTCAGGGGTCGTCTTATACGCCGGGTACCTGTCAGTCAGACGGCGGCCATCCATTATTCAAAAGCCGCGCCTCCTCCTCAGGCTGTTCCGTGATAGGCAGAACACTAATTTTCCCAGCAGAGCCTCTGTTCAGTGTTCCACCTATCACCGATGCCTTCTCATCCTCAGCCTCGGACGAGAGGACATCTGTGATAGGTGGAACACTGAACAGAGGCTCTGCTGGGAAAATTAGTGTTCCGCCTATCACGGAACAGCCTGAGGAGGAGGCGCGACTTTTGAATAATGGATGGCCGCCGTCTGACTGACTGACTTTGCAAACAGGAGAAGGTAGGGAGATCATCGAGGCAGGGAATGGAATGGCACAGTGAGGCATGTATAGATGGCACAGTGAGGCATGAATAGATGGCACAGTGAGGCATGTATAGATGGCACAGTGAGGCATGTATAGATGGCACAGTGAGGCATGTATAATGGCACAGTGAGGGGTCGTCTTATACAGTGAGTATATCCCAAAACCCAAATTTTAGCTGGAAAATTAGGGGGTCGTCTTATACGCCGGCAAATACGGTATGTGTTAGCACACTTGTGATACAACACAGAGAGGATGGTGAGGTATGGATTGGGTACTGTGTGATCCACAACAGGAAGTTGTCCTGTTCCCTTGGTGCATAGGGACAGGCTGGCTGCAGCAATACATGAACATAGGGGAATCGATCAGCCATGACACTACAAACTGCAACCACAACATGTGAGCCCATTATTACAAGGTAAGGCAAACAACACAGGGAATATAATTACACTAACACCTAATTAAAACAACAAAAATATTTGAAAGTATAAAATGCCAGACATCACAAGTTTTAATCTGAATACACTGAGTAGTGCTACACCTCTGTTGTCTATGTTACATTGTTATAATCTATAAATTGTTGTATTTTTTCATCATGCAGACAGCTTGTGCTACAGCAACAGAAGAAAAGGCCAAAAATGCCCGCTTGAAAGCAAAGAAACGCAAAATCAAAACTGAGCAAAAACAGATGCATGAAGATTTCTGTTTCCGCTGTGGTGATGGGGGGGAGTTGGTGATGTGTGATAAGAGAGACTGTCCTAAAGCTTATCATCTCCTCTGCCTTAACCTGACACAGCCTCCCTATGGTAAGCCTTGTGAATTAGATGTAATATTTGTACTTGTTGAAAACCTGCACAGGGTTCCCTCACATTATGACTAAACACTCTCCCACCATGTGTTCCTATCTTTTTTTTTTTTACTTTTTTTTTTAAATGTGTTTATTTCCATTTACTTTTTTTAAACCCTGTAGGGAAAATCTTCTGTTTTTCTATGTCATCAAAGTGTTTATGTATAGGTGATGGGGATTGCACAATTAATGGTGATCTTGATCATGAATGTATGTGATGAGATCATGAGAACCTTTTTTATTCAGATAAGTGCAAAATAAGGGCACCGACACGAGTACTGTTGCATGGACTATATTTATTGAAGGACTTACGTTATTTATTATAAGTTTATTTGATGTGCAATATTTTATTTTTATAATTGTTTTGTATGTGGCACTGGGTAACAATGTTGTGAATGCAGCGCGGCACTGGTTTATTATTCTAATACCTTCAGAGGTCTAGTGGAGTCCATGGCTTGATGGGTCTGGGCTGTTGTTTGCAGGAAAAAGGGGGCCTACCCAAGTTTAAGTGGGTGGTCATGTTATTGTCGGTGGTCATAATGTTATAGCTGATTGGTGTATATCCTCCTGCGTTTGCCAATTACTGAGTGTAGGTGTTCTTATCCATACCCACTATTAGGTTGTATATGTCATGCTTTGTTTACTCTTCCTGGGTGTATTGACATGTATTTCTAATCTCTGGGTGTATGTGTATCTTCCTCCTGCATTGCTAAAATGCAGAATTACGGAAACATATTTTTAGTATATATATTAACAATGGGTGGCAAGGCACTGTCAAAAGATCTCTGGGATTCAATAATTATCTGGATCATGGGAAAGATAAGTTTAGATCTAATTTGGGTGCTGAGCCACGGGGGGTACAGGGTCATACACCTTCCTAGTGGAGATGGGCCTCACAGATGTTTGGAGAATGCGTAATCCAGGTGCCAGAGTATTTTCTTGCCAGTCAGCCTCCGTTGGAGGTTTATCTAGAATAGACCTGGGGTTGGGTAATACTCTTCTGCTGCCCATGGTTGAATCGTCTCAAAATCATCCGAGGCAGATTTCAGACCATTCCCCGCTAACTATAGATTTGAGGGTGTGGGCGAGGAAAGGTAATAGTCTCTGGAAGCTTAATCCATTCTGGCTGTCCCTCCTACCAGACCCTGACCTGATCCCATTACTTCTTACAGATTTCTTTAAAGTTAACATGGATTCTGCAGATTTGAGTACAGTGTGGGACACGGCTAAAGCTTACTTACGTGGCCAATTTATCAGAGTTATTTCCCGCATTAAGTCTAATACTAAGGAGTAGGAGCTGCAGGTACTAGAGGAGGCGCACCGCTCAGAGGCAGATTATGTAACAGACCCTACAGATACTAACAAGAGAAAATGGTTGGCTTCTCAGTCTAGGCTTAAAGATTTGTCACTACAGTTAGCAGAGAATAAAAGGTTATTTTTGCAGCAGAAACACTTCGAGGAGGGGGAAAACACGGGTCATATGCTAGCACTCCTGGCTAAGTCACAACAACCTCCATCGCATATTGTAGCAGTGACCGATGCTAAAGGTGTACTATGTTACGCCACACAGTCCATTCCAGGATGTCTACACGTCCAAAGTTCAACCCTCTCCAGAGGAGCTCCATTATTTTCTGGATAGATACCCTATACCTTGTCTATACGCCTCGGATGTGGCCCTACTTAATGCCCCTTTATCCGAAGAGGAACTCCTAGAAGCTCTGGCGCATGCTCAGAATGGGCGAGCGCCAGGGGCTGATGGCCTACCATCCGAGGTGTATAAATGCTATTCTGATCAACTGATTCCTACCCTCTTGAAAGTTTATAATACAGCCTTTGAAACTGGCACGCTCCCTCCCTCTATGAATGAGGCTCTGATAGTAGTCCTGTTGAAACCTGGAAAATATGCCCTTTCCCCGGATTCGTACAGGCCTATCTCCCTGTTGACGTTTGATGTGAAGCTCTCAGCCAGGGTCCTGGCCACAAGATTATCCAAGTGTATCCATCACGTGGTGCACAGGGATCAATCTGGCTTTATACCAACCAGATCCACATCCCAAAATTTACGTAGACCGTTCCTCAATATACGAGTACCCGCTGACAATCCTGGTAATAGGGCCATCTTCTCCATGGACGCCGCCAAAGCGTTTGATAGTGTTGAATGGCCCTATTTATGGGAAGTAATGAGTAGATTTGGGGTGGGTCCCTCTTTTCTAAAATGGGTTCAATTTTTATATAGCTCTCCCTTGTGCAAATGAGAATTAATGGAGATGTATCTGAGCCCTTCTGGCTTTTTAGGGGTACACGGCAGGGGTGTCCTCTTTTAGCCCTGTTGTTCGCCCTGGCTCTAGAGCCACTGGCAATACACTTCAAGGCCTTGCCAGGTGTCACCGGTTTCAGTAGGGGAGCCAGGCAGGATGTTATCTCTTTATATGCGGACGACACTTTAATTTATCTTGGAGACACTGATGATCCTTTGAAGAATGCGATGAGTTTGATTGCAGACTTCAGAGAACTGTAGGGTTTCAGTATTAACTGGAACAAGTCGGTGCTTATGTCCTTAGACCCTTTAATAAGCCCCCTACCTAATTGCGCCAAAGACATACTTGTAGTTGACGAATTTCGTTACTTGGGCATTTATTTAGGTGACTCTGAACCTGGTTCCGCTGCTCCGTAAATTTAGGGAGAAATGCTTGGCTTAGACGAAGCTCCCCCTTTCAGCGACGGGAAGGGAAAATCTAATTAAGATGGTTTGGGCCCCACAGCTCCTATACATTTTCCATAATACCCCAATTTGCATACCACATAAATGGTTTACTCAAATTGATGCACAGTTTAGGGACTTGATTTTGGGCTACAAAGTGGCGCAGATAAGTCTATCCACATTACAGTTAGCTAAAGATCAGGGGGGCATGGCAGTTCCACATGCCCTGCTACTACTTCGTGGCCTCCCTAATCCAACATGTTGGTAACTGGGGAGGGGCAGATGCGGGCGATTCAATTAGGTCATTGTTAGTCCCCTGTTGATCTGAGCTTCCCATTCTATCCCACTCATTTATCGCACGCCCACCCTACCATGTTGAACTCCCTGTGGAAATACATTAGGTCTATTCTGAAGTTTAGGGGTGTGTGTTCATTTACACCCATTTGGAGAATTACTTACTATAAAGAACTTTTTAAGCTTGCGGATTTTCGCTCGTGGGAGGAGGCAGGAATATACTACATCTCCCAGTTATTTACAGGGTCGATCTTTAAATCATTTGCTGACCTTAGAGAAAAGTTCTCTCTTGATAGAACGCAATTTTATAGATACCTGCAGCTGAGACATGCTATACAGAGTGAGAGCAGACTGTCCCCTCTTGAGGTAAAAGTGGGATAATTACCTCTTACTGGGATCTGTGATCACCCGAGTCTCATTGACTTGGTGATCACACGCCACGCGCACCCCCTGCAGTGTGCAAATTACATCTATTGATGGCCTCCCGGCAAAGTAGGTCCGCACGGTAGCCGTCATTCAGCTATAGCGTGGGTCTGAAGGAGTTAATATCTTTATAAATATCTTTATAAATGATACAGGGTCTGGGATTAAAAGCAACATTTCTGTCTTTGCATATGACCCAAACTATGCAGTGGAATAATGTCCTTAAAGGATGGCTCCAATTTACAAGCCGACCTCAATGCATTGTCTAATTGGGCAACTATGTGGCAAATGAGGTTTAATGTTGATAAATGTAAAGTTTTGCACTTGGTGGCTAAGAATATGAATGCATCATACATACTAGGGGGAGTACAACTGGGGGAATTAATGGTGGAGAAGGATCTGGGGATTTTGGGAGACCATAAGCTCAATAATGGCATGCAATGCCAAGGTGTGGTTTCCAAAGCGAGCAAAGTCCTTTCTTGTATTTAGAGAGGTATGGACTCCAGAGAGAGGGATATCATTTTGCCCCTGTACAAATCATTAGTAATACCTCATATGGAATATGCAGTTTTGGGCACCGGTTCCCAAAAGGATATCGGGGAACTGGAGAAACTGCACTCCATCTCTACTATGTGGTATCCATGAAACCCCTTACAGCATTTAGCCATTGTGTCATGTTGATGTGTAATTGTATTAGCCACGTTTTCCTTATCAATTATTTGAACTGCATATAGCATAATACATTTATATTTTTATACATAATACGTATACCATTTGTTGGTGTTATTTCACCACCAGGGCCTTTAAAATCCCACAAGGGGGAACTTTGCTCTCTGATAAGAGGCATGGAGGAGCTCAAATATGAGGAAAGATTAGAGCAACTGAATCTTGAGAAGAGGAGAATAAGGAATGATATGATCAACATGTACAATTACATAAGTGGTCCATATAGTGAACTTGGTGTTGAGTTATTCATCGCACAGGACAAGGGAGCACTGTTTACATACTAGAGGAAAAAACATTTAGGGCCAGATTCTCGTAGATCCGCGTATCTTTGTGCGGGCGTAACGTATCCGATTTACGTTACGCCTCCGCAACTTAGAAGGGCAAGTGCTGTATTCTCAAAGTACTTGCTCCGTAAGTTGCGGCGGCGTAGCATAAAAAGGCCGGCGTAAGCCCGCCTAATTCAAATTTGGAACAGGGGGGCGTGTTTTATGTTAATAACTTGTGACCCGACGTGATTGAAGTTTTTCACGAACAAAATCTCCCAGTGTGCATTGCTCCTAATATGCCGCAAGGGGGGTCAGGAAGGAATTTTTTTGCTGTAGAAAATTGGTTCATGCTTTGCTGTTTTTTTTGCCTTCCTCTGGATCAACTGTGGGTAAAGGATTGTGTATATGGGATTGCATTATTATTATTTTTTTTTTTTTGGTTGAACTAGATGGATTTGTGTCTTTTTTCAACCTGACTAACCATGTTAATATATATATATATATATATATATATATATATATATATATATATATATATATATATATACAGTACAGACCAAACGTTTGGACACACCTTCTCATTCAAAGAGTTTTCTTTATTTTCATGACTATGAAAATTGTAGATTCACACTGAAGGCATCAAAACTATGAATTAACACATGTGGAAATTATACCTAACAAAAAAGTGTGAAACAACTGAAAATATATTTCATATTCTAGGTTCTTCAAAGTAGCTACCTTTTGCAGCAGACACATCTCTAGAACTGTTAAGAGGAGACTGTGTGAATCAGGCCTTCATGGTAGAATATCTGCTAGGAAACCACTGCTAAAGAAAGGCAACAAGCAGAATAGACTTGTTTGGGCTAAAGAACACGAGGAATGGATATTAGACCCGTGGAAATCTGTGCTTTGGTCTGATGAGTCCAAACTTGAGATCTTTGGTTCCAACCCCCGTGTCTTTGTGCGACGCAGAAAAGGTGAACGGATGGACTCTACATGCCTGGTTCCCACCGTGAAGCATGGAGGAGGAGGAGGTGTGATGGTGTGGGGGTGCTTTGCTGGTGACACTGTTGGGGATTTATTCAAAATTGAAGGCATACTGAACCAGCATGGCTACCACAGCATCTTGCAGCGGCATGCTATTCCATCCGGTTTGCGTTTAGTTGGACCATCATTTATTTTCAACAGGACAATGACCCCAAACACACCTCCAGGCTGTGTAAGGGCTATTTGACCAAGAAGGAGAGTGATGGGGTGCTGCGCCAGGTGACTACCTCTTGAAGCTCATCAAGAGAATGCCAAGAGTGTGCCAAGCAGTAATCAAAGCAAAAGGTGGCTACTTTGAAGAACCTAGAATATGAAATATATTTTCAGTTGTTTCACAATTTTCTGTTATGTATAATTCCACATGTGTTAATTCATAGTTGTGATGCCTTCAGTGTGAATCTACAATTTTCATAGTCATGAAAATAAAGAAAACTCTTTGAATGAGAAGGTGTGTCCAAACTTTTGGTCTGTACTATATATATATATATATATATATATATATATATATATATATATATATATATATATATATATAGAAACATTTCAGGAATTTATTCATGAAGTCTTGTAAAGCTAATGAAAAGTCTGTTTAAATGCCTGCTGTAATGATTGCATTCTCTTTTTTTAGGGAAATGGGACTGTCCTTGGCACCAGTGTGACAAATGCGGATCCACCTCCTCATCCTTCTGTGAATTCTGCCCTTCGTCTTTCTGCAGAGAGCATGATAAAGGAGAGTTGACAATCTCATCCCTGGAAGGGAGACTGTGCTGCTCTGAGCATGACCCCAAGCGCCCAACGGCATACGGAGAGAAGAAATTTAAATTTAAAATCGAGCATGAGGATTCCTCATTACCATCAGAGTTTTAAAAAAGATGATGCACATCAGATTGAAACCTCTTCTTCATACAGTGTGAACTCTCCCCTTCGATCAATAGCGGGGATGCGTAATGTGCACATCGTGTTTTATTGCCAGGATTGAATTGTACATGACCTATTAGTGTCATTTCCTTGTTCTTAGAAACTCATCTTTTTTATTATTATTATTTTGATGGTGGAATTGGTCTCCCTCTTTTCCCCACCGTTGTGGTCAACAAGTTGTATTTATTATATTTATTATATTTTTTATTTTTCATCTGGATGATGAAAAAATTTTTTTGGCTTGGGCAACCAACTTCCCCAGTTTTAGGTATTTTGAAGAAAGAAACAGAAAAATTTCATTTTTTGTAATCATAAACATGTATAAAAATATGGATCCTGGATGAATTCTAGAATGTTCTTTTAAAGAAAAAAAAAAACAAAAAACGGTTGCAGCAGGAATTAAAGGCATATGTTTACCTGGCTCTTAAGACTATATGGGAATTCAACAGATTATAAACCCCTTTGCGTCTCCTGGTGGAATACAAGAGCAGGACATTCAGTGAACGGATACAGTTATACAGTATATACTTAAAAACAGAACAAAGCAACAATGTCTGCCTAACGTCTTCATGAAGTGAAGAGGAAAGCACAGAGATCCTATTTTTCCCTGTGACTTTAATGGATATGTTCTTGGCCTCCTATCATTCTCCATCCTTCTAAAATGACCTTTTTGTTAGTGATCAAGACCTAAATGGAATTTATCCTTTAGGAATTGAGGGTAAATAACTGTCCTCTTGCATTGAAATTGGCATCTACACAGTACATTTTTAGAGGATGCTCTTGTCACCCCTCTGGTGCATCACTCATTAAGTATTAAAGAACAAAGCAAAAACCATCAAACGGCGCAATCACTGACAGTGATCCTTCTATAGGAAAAATATCCTATTACTATAAAAGGGTTTACCATAGGATGGACAGTGACATTTTCCAGCGACTTCATGTAGTCTTTTTTCTATACTTCTGTAAAAGGACATGAAGGGGATTTCAGCTGTCACTTTAATATAACAGTATAGTCAGTTGTTCTGATTGTGCCTGTACATGAGTTATCAGTGCTCTAGAACCATCCAAGACTGTTCACTTTATTAAGAGAAAGGAATAAGTGCTTGATTATCATTCCTCACTATGTACAGTCAAATCTTGTGGTGTTATTCCACTGTATCAAAAGCAATTACAGTTGTTGCCATCCACCAACCCACCCTATGTCACAGGAAGGGAATGGAGATAGAAGGGTAGATCTTCAACACTAATGGTCTTGGGTTGTTCACATATTACAGTCCCCATTCTGTGTGATAGTCCTAAATGCACACAATTCCATTCCAAGGTTCTATTTTGTGTGGCGACCATTCGAGACCTGCGCTAGCCCTTTATGTTGTCAACACTTTTGACAGCGGTACAGTCGAATTGCACAAACTACAGTAAAATTGCACAACCTGAAATGCACATGCATGCAGATGTATGCACCTCTATATATGAGCGAGACACTCCTGGCCTGGCATTTTAATGATGTATATCCTTGTCTGGACTTGAGATTGTTATTAAGTACAAAATATGTTTATGGTGGTAGTTTATTTTTACATGTTTTTTTTTTCTTTTATATTCTGCTTTAGTTTATAAAGCAGCAATTGTTCTTTGTAACCTTCAGCTTGAATGCACTGTGCCGATGTTGGTGCGATGGTTTTAGCTTACAGGTTGAATTAAATGAGTCGAAGACTATGAGGTCTTTTGAGGTGCATTAGCTGTCAAAATTGGTATGATCTAATTAAATTGCATAGATCATGTACGTTCGTTTATTGGAGCACAACGGTCATTTGTTTTTTTTTAGTGCATTTATTATATTATTATTTCTAGCCATACCTTTGTTCCAAGTATCAAATAGGAGATTTTTTTGTTGTGCTCAGATGTGATAGTGAACCGTTCTCTGAATACAGTTGTTTTGTATTCAGGGAGCCACGGTGACCGGCATTACAGGCTGCTTGATAGGCACGAGGAGAACGCAAATAGTTAAACCTGAAGGATGAAGCAGTGTGCTTTAGGAACAATAAAAGACGACATGTACAAGATAGTAAATAATTCACCTTTCTATAAAGGGTTTTCTCAATGGAACATGCATAATGGACTTTTACTTAAAGGAAATCTGTCATGAAAGAACATGGAGGTTGCCATTACTGACCTATCCTGTTTAAAAAGAGCAAGTAGGCAGATAAGGACTTGTGGCTTTCCAGATTGGTATACTTATTCTGGATCAGTGATCTGAAAAATATGTAAGCCGATGAACAGCATAACAGCTGAAGCAAGGAAGTTCAGCAATAGCATCCCAGTGTTGCTTTGATGACAGGTTTACTTTACTTTCTGGCTGGCCCTTACTTCAAAAGGACTAGGGCTTGTGGCCTCAGGTTTTACAGTTGGGTTATGATGCTCTATGAGCACAATAAGAGCTTTGTTTTATGGTGTTTTTTGGTGACATTGTCACTGCTGACCCACCAGTGAACATTTGTTTAGTAACAAACGACATTGAAGCTTATGACATGACCATTGAAAGATTGGTTATGCTTGGCACTAGAGCTTTGTATTGGTCAGAATGGTTAAGTATAAATGAGACTGCAGGGTCAAAAGGTGCTGATTGTGCACTCCCCGCTCCCTTATATTGCTGTTTGTGGGGATGAGTAACAGAGCAGAACTCAGTACAGGCTTCAGGTGAGCCTAACATGCAGCTTGTGGGTGTGCAAAGCCTCATCGTCACTTGTTGCACATGTCATGGTGGAACACATTGGAAGTAAATGACCATGCAGTGCTGTAATATGAGCATATGCAGCAAGTGACAATGAAAAATTCTAGTATAATGGCAAATAGTCATGATATTGGTTTAAAAGAAAAACAAATCTCAAATCTTACAATAAAAAAACAATTAACACTTTCCATCATTCCGATTTACAGAAAAGTTTAGGTAGAAGAAAACAGAAGCAGCACATTATGCATCTTGTATGCTAAGGTGTGATGTTCTGTGCAGGCGGAGAGGTAACATAAAAGCTGAACTCCAGCTAGATCGCTACATACACAGCTCAGATAAATATATTTGAACTAATTTATCTACCAAAAGGTTTGTAATATAAATGATTAGTTCTGCTCAGCAGCCTTTTTGACTTGCATACATTTCCCATGTGTTATAATAAAGCTGGGTGACACCCCTGCTCTCTGCAGCAGCTTCCAATGTTGCGTGTCTGCTCACCGGACTGAGAACTAACATCACCATACCTCTGAAGTCTCTTTGTACTCCTCTTATATGCTGTCTAAACACTTCCCCTCTGTCTTCCATTGCCCCAAAACATGTTTGATTTAAAATCCCTTGGTAATACATTAGCACATGATTGGCTTACAGCACAGACACTCATAGTCTGAATGATTTACGACTGTGCAGGAGACTGTGATAAAGTGCCATAAAGATAGATTTTCAACTATTACCGTTAGACTTTCAACTATTACCGTTAAAAAGGAACTTTGCCCTTATTATAGAAATCACCACAAATGCACCTTTAGAAACACTTAGTAATGGCAATCTTTTCTCCCCCCTATTCTTCTCACGCTGCCCTTTTTAACTTAAGGGCATGTGAATACATCCTGGAAATAGAACTTCCCAGGATGGAGCTGTGAGGCCCTGGTTACATCATCAGAAACCAGGAAGCAGAAATTAATTATTTAATAAAAGCAAAAAATGTTTAATGGAATGTAAAATAAGCTATATGCTAATGTGTTTTTTAGTAAAACAAAATGCCCAGACTATGAACATTAACATTTAACATCCCCTTAACAAACAGTAAAAGAGCTTAAAAAAAAGTCCATCACTGACCTCTGTAGCTGCAGGCACTGTGGAGAAATTGACCCTCAAAGACCACAAATGAGACTCTAAGGCTGGGTTCACACATATGCGATGCGGGAACCAGCGCAATTCCAGGGCGAGTTCTCGCATTTCGCATGTCTCCTGCAGGCAAGTCACACTGCCTTATGCGAACCGATGCGGGTGTCAATATAAAGTTAATGACACCCCCAGATCGGTTCACAGATTGCAGTGCGAACTGTAAAATGGTGCAGGAATCGAATCGTATCGTATGGGTGTGAACAACCATGCAATCCGATTCCCGTGGTGACCAAAAAAAAGGGTCCTGCACCATTTTTGTCCAAATGCGATGTAAATTTAGCTATACAGTTTGTATGGCTAAATTTGCACTGCATGTGATCTGCGCAGCAATGCAGTGCAAATCACATGCGATGTCTGACATCGCAATAGTGTGAACCCAGCCTAAAGTTGGGCTCCAGTCAGTGTTTACCAGCTTGTGGCAACTGCCATTTGTTTACAATAGAGGACTGGCAGACTACTAAGTCTGTTCTGGCAGAACTTATAAAAGGGTAAAGAGCTGTGATCTCAGTGCCTCTGTTATGAATATTGGAGATGAATTTCTCCACAATGTCCTGCTTTACAGGTCCTTTACTTCTGGTTAGAAATATAATTAACTGAATGCACATAGTTTGGGCACAGGCACAGGTTAAATAGACTAAAAGCTGTTTCTTTTATATATGTTTGGTGTTCTGCTTTAGGTGACATTGGTTATAAAACCTGTGACCAGTCATGACTTATTCCTGACAGTTGTGAGAAATCACTTCTGTAGAAAAGTTTTTATATTTTAGAAAGCTGATCTAGGAGGGAACTAAAACAATGGAAAGAGAGACCAGCAGTTGCTTAAAAGAGGACTTCAGAGAGGGCTACAATTTGTGATATTACCCAAATGGATCTCAATCAAGAGTAACATTTTAAATTTACCAATGAAAAATCCTTAAAGTTTTTTTAAGAAGTAAATGATATATGAATCAACACAACTTTAATTACAGGGTCTGCCCATATTGTGCCAAACACACAAGCTTTTTTTTTATTATGGGGAGAAAGTAAGAATTTTCTATTGTGTTGTCTTGGTTATTATGTGCCAACAAATTATTGTATTTACAATTTAATTGTACAGGTTTTACTGTTCAGATTGTTTGATGTTTAGCAGTGTTAAAGTCTTTTTCTTCCTGTATAGTGTCATCCATACCAGTGTCCTTTCCATGAAATCCAGTACATGCTGCTATTTTATATCGTCTACAGATTTTTTTTGTGTACTTTGGCTGCAGGCAAACTAGATCATAAAGACCTACTAAAATACACTAGTATGTTTCTTTTTGTTTTTTATGTGTTTTTCCACCCACTGAGACTTGCTGGTGTCTACGTATAAATGCAATTTGTGTTTTACATTTTTGTTCTAAAAAAAAAAAATCAAGACTGAATATTTGTACTTTTTATTACTAAATATACTCAATAGTAAGTCCCAATGTGTTTTGGTTTGTTTTCTGTAAATTGACCTAAAATATATATTTCCATTATAAGGCGATGGTTATCCAGTAAATCTCCCATTTCTCATATCTCTTTGGGACTCCATAGATGAGATCTGCCAGTTTGTACATCTGCCTTACTTTACCTACAAATAATTCTCAAATTAAATTCAAAAACCTAAGGACTCAAACAATGGTCCATAAATTGTCACATTTCTCACATAAAGACCCAGTGATAGAATATCACACGTGTAGTTAGCTCTAGAGGTATGTATAAAATCCATGTCTGAGCTAATTAAAAGAAAAACATATTTTGGGTTTCGCCACAAAACATGGACATTTCCCAATATTTAGTGTCTTCAAAAACACCACAAGTACAGAAAAGTACCTGCTGATCTGCCTGAGCGCCTAACTTTCTGTAGTGATATGGCAATGCTGCCTCTGCTGCACCGAAATCCAAAACAGTGTTCCATGCTTGAGTTCTGCTGCACTAACCCCCCCCCCATATGCTTTGGATAAACTATATATTCCTTGCAAATGAACAGTAGTAGAAGTAAATAATGAAAACCTAGCAGTCAGAGAGACCACCTTGTAGCGTCAATGATATATAATATACAAAACATCAAAGAAAAAGGTGCTTCTGACACACCACAGAAATATTTGTCAAGGGACCACCTGCAGCTCTTTCAGAACAAGTTGCATTTTGATTGAGAAAACCCTTTACTGCAGGCACCATGCAGGTCTGTGTTGCCCTGGCATGGGGATGCACAGGTGTTGCGTGCATCCCTGTGCTGGCATCCCATGCATTTCTATTAGGATACAGCAGCTGTGTCCGTGCAGCTGTGTGTCCCAATAAAAATGAATGGGATGCATGCAACATCTGTGCATCCCCATGCCTGGGAAACACAGACCTTCACGAGGGGCCTGCAGTAAAGCACCCAATGTGAATGGACCTTTAACACATATATTGAGCATTTTAATAAACAAATATACTCATATGTCTTTCTGATACTGGCTTTCTTTCTGATGTCATCAGCATGAGGGCTTATAAATTCTAGAGAAGTAAAGTGAATCCATGCTTTACATGGATTTACATTTATTTTTTATTTTTTTTAACAATAGTCTTCATTTTTTTTTAACTGTAAGAACAAAAGACCATATCTAGCATCAGTAGGTTATCCCTTGCAACATAGTTCAAGACAAATTATCTACAAATTCTTCGGAATTGCTAGTTATATAAAAAGAAGAAAGATCCAAATAAGGCACGGTTAGAAGTCAAACAAGCAACAGCATAAAGGAAAAAAAATATATACAAAACAAAATGATAAACTGCTGATACAGAGCACTTCACAGCCTCGTTCACTCAAACAGTCCAATGCTAATTGGTGTAAAATGGGGATTTGTTTCGGGCTGACACTGCTGAGAAAAACAGCAGGACCATTTGTGGAGATATTGATACTTACTGATTGGAAGAACTGCGCACACTCTATTTAAGGCCCAATTCACACTGATTGCAACAATCGCTCTGACTTTGGAGCACTTGCAGCATCAGAAGTCAGACCCCATTCTGTGCAATGGAACCGGGAACCGTTCTAATCGGTGTGACTTGAGTCGCTCTGACTTAGAATAAGGTTCCTGCACTACTTTTGGTTCGACTTGCATTGACTTCTGTTGAAGAAGTCGCATGCAAGTCATGCTGAAGTCGCACGGAGTGTGAACCCGGGCAAACACTGGACTGTTTGAGGCAATGGATACAAAAGATATCAAACTACAAAACAAATGTGTACATGGACTTTATCTAAGTTGATACAATAGCACACATTTAAATTAACTGCTTTAGGCCACCAATTTCCGTTTCATTTGAGCCCCAGGTGACCAAAAACAAACACTCTGTTCATGTAAAATATATAGGTACGTAGTTCAAAGCTCCTGCAGCTTTGGTTCACAGTAAGGTAAAACCAAAACCCCAGTCGCTAGTTGTGCAACACAGGAGGGAAAAAAAACTCCTCCCTATCCTGTAATGTGGTCTGCCTAATTCTATTGCAACGTTATGGCTTAGTAACTGTAATTTTGGATATTATTAGTTGTTTTTGCCAAGACGATATCAGGCAGTAAGGCATTCCATAGCTTAACTTTAATTACCCAATGGTCAAATCTTATTTACTTACACAACTGATGTCTTCGTGTCATTTGTATTATCCGTGGTATATGCGCCAAATCCTTATGCTTCCCTTGGGTATATCATAGCATCACATTTTTTTTTCTCCAACTGCGCATACCCAGTTGTTTTCATCTTTCACAGTGAGTACATTTTTGCATCTGTTTTAATAATGCAGCTGCTTATCATTTAATCATTTCCATTTTACAATATAGGGCCCAAGGCTGGACCTCAATTGGAGATGTGGACTTACAAGTGATTTACACAGAGGGTACGCTATAGTACAATCACATTTTTAGTACATCCCAAGATTTTATTTACTTTTGTAGCTCCCATATGGCACTGAGTGGTGCTGCTTAGCTAATTATTACATTTCCAAGTCTTTCTGCAACTGATTACTGCAATTACTTACCGTAATGGACTCATTGGGGTTGATTTACTCAAACTGGAGAGTGCAAAATCTGGTGCAGTTGTGAATGGTAGCCAATCAGCTCCTAACTTCAGCTTTTTCAATTAAGCGTTGACAACTAAATTGGTAGCTGATTGGTTTCTATGCAGAGCTGCACCACATTTTGCATGCTCCAGTTTTAGTAAACCATCCCATTATAGCTGACCGTACACTAACTGATTTAATCATTCAGAAATAGTTATTCTTGGACAGTCATATCTTCATCTCACATCTGCTTCTCAGTGAAATGACATCCATGCCAAAGGAGCTGCCAAAATGACAGCATGTCCACCAAACAGTAATTTTTTTTAGATGCTTGTAGAATATCTTATAATTATACCATGTGAGCATTAGTAGACATAAACCCTTGTGTCTGACTAAAATAAAAGCATCATGTTGGTGTATTGGATACCTTGGTATTTTTTTTCCCAATAAAATAAGGATTGTAGTCAAACACCAGCGTTTTTGTCTACTTGAACTGTATGGTGGCTAACAGGAGCCATGCTGTATGAGACTGATGCCACAGCGTCAGGGAGGTGGATCTATACTTTTTGTGTTCTGTGGACATCTAAACATTAACTTTATCCTGGTAATAGAAAAACAGTATTAAACAAATGCATGGAATATGTAGGAAATGCAAAGACAATTGTTAAATTTGCCTATAGCCAGACTATCTCTGATATGTGAAAATAACAAACTGAAAAAGTCATAAGATAAAACATGGAATTATTTGACTAAATATGAAGGATTTTTTTCAAGATCTTCAACATGCAATATACCTCCTTCAAGAGTTGTATATGCCAACCTTTATCAAGAAACTGCACATATCTATGAATATACTGGTTGCAAACCTGATCTAAACCAGTATTACAGCATCATTATCAAGTGAAAAAACCTTTTTGAGGATGCCAGCTTAAACTGGTGTAACTGATGAAGTTATCTGCCATTAGCAAGCAACTCAATTCCTTGCATCATGCTTTTAGTTAAGCAATGGAACCAAACTGAGATATACTTGACCTGGATTGCTAACACTTGCAAAGCAATCACAATCTGACTGATTCAATGCTATTCAGGCCTTCACTGAATTCCAAGGATAGTCTTACAAAGAGCAATAAATATGAGTAGAGTAGGCTGTAGGACCGCAATTATAGAGTAATTAGAATAATTTGCTGATCAATTACTGAAACTTGAACATTTCTCTTGCCTTAAATTAGACCATTATTTACAGAAAACCAATCTAACGTCTGGAAAACAAGCAATGCTGAAGACTGAAAGTGGGAAAAAGTACAGAAATATGCCTGTGCATGATAATATCTGGCTACTGATAGTTCTAGAATAATAATGATACTTATACTACTGTTTAATCTTTAATAGTATGAAAACATTCCAACAAACCTATCATGGGGAAAAACAGAGGCTGCCATTGCTGACCTAATAAATGCCTTCCTGTTGACCCTCTAACATTATTACTTTGAAACACTGACTTGGAATGGGTGTTTAGATAGGAAAACTTAGTAACAATGGGATTAGCTAAGCACCTAGCATTTCTAGGAATTTTCTGTAACTGCCAAGTTAAGGTAGCAATTGCAAGACCATAAAAAGTGTCATTAACAATTAAAACAAATATGAAGGAACTATTGCAGCAGGTTAGGCACATTTATATGAGTCGGAAACTAAATATATTCAATTTATTAAATTTCCATAGAAGTAAATTTTGCCTTTTTTCCCCCTGGTTTTTTTTTTATGATTTATTATATATTTTTTTCAGGAGAACTGTTTCTGTTTATATGCTTATTTTGCTATTCTTACCACAATGGTTAGGACTTACCTGTGACTGGATTATAATCTATATAATTATTTGTAATAGTGCTTTATCTGTAATATAGATTGTTTTTCAGTTCAGGGGGAGACTAGTGGAGGTGTACTGTAACAATGGTGTATGTGTGGGTTAAAGAGCATGAGATGACCAAAAAGCCCTTTATGCGGGCATCTTAAAGTATATTTAAGGCAATTTTTTTTCCATTTTGAAAGAACAGAGGATGATTAAAAAAACTTTTTCAGGCTTTTTTTGTCCTGCCCTGTAGAAGATTTACCCTCTTTTCCTGACAACTCAAAATTTTGGACAGATGAGGAATGCAAACATGCCCAGTAGGGACACAGGTGGCATTAAAACCTAAAATAAGTTTTATCCCTCACCATATTTTTTTTTTTACATAAACCGGTTTAAAAAAAATTGTATAGTTAATGTGAAGTTTTAAAAGTAGTTTCTTTTCCATGCCATTTAAATCTAAACTAACTCATCAATTTAACTGTTTCCCAAAACAGTTACATTCAAGGTGTGCTGTAAATGGTAACTATCACATTTTCTTGTGCTTGCAACTAAAATTGTCAAGGCGTCAAAGGGTGTCAACTGATCACACGGTGCAGTACCATGGCAACTGCAGATCAAACAGAGACTAAGATGGCAGCTTTCTTGGCTGTGAAGGTTAGGAGGGTTCAGTTCCTCTTTAAAGTTGTAAGATCACCCACTGTATCATGCCCAGTTTTATTGTCCAGTACTATAGATACTCTGTGCTAAACCAGAACTGGTTCACTAGGAAGTGACATCACTGTGTCAAGTTTGAATGTTGTGACTGAAAACATCATCTAACACATATACAGTACATTAATTGTTAATGTATTAGAAATAATCTTTATATTCTACTTGTTTTAATGGCAAGCATAACTGGGATTCAATTATGTCCTTCAATTTAGTATTAAAGTACATTTTTCTATTTCATTTTTTTATTTATATATATTTTTTATTGACTTAGTTGTAATTTGAACTATGGTGTTTTATTCAAGACTTATTAATGTGTTCTCTCACTGTAGTGACAGTTAACGTCAAGAAACAAAAAAGGCTGCTTTGTATTACCATTTCACATTTCTTTATACCTTGTACATTTTTTATTCCACCACTCAGCCAAATAATGAAGTTGTTAGTGAACACTTTGTAATGTTATACACTGAATTGTGCATTTATTTTTATACTCTAGTACTGAACTTTGAATAGTTCACACCTTGAAATGCTATCGCTATCCTGTAGACATAGGATGAGGGAATATCCAGGAGAATTCAAGTGGTTGATAGTCTGCTGGACTTGTGAATTGTACAAACTACCATTAAAATGATGATTTAACTCTAAATAGGTGAACAGAGCCACTCAGTTGAACCAGGTGTTCTCTGTTCTTTTTTGACTTGATGTGACCATGATAAGCATCAATTATACAGTGTACAGAGTATGTGGGATTGTAATAGTATTGACTGTGTAAATCTGGATTTAATTCCTTTTAATTACCCCCCCCCCCCCCCCCCCAAAGGTCAGTCCCACGTAAGATGAATTTGTGATGAGACTGATGTGTTTATGGCGATACATGTTGGTGGTTAATGCAAAATTGAGTACGTACGTCTGTAAATTTGTTTTTGGAGACATTTATAAATGTTATGTATGTTATGTTTTTTGGGGGTTTATTGTATATAGCTAGCTACAAGCACAATCTTGAATTTTCCCAGAATTATACCTTTTAGGAATAATGCTTGTCTCAAAAACTGGCTGCTGTGTCTATAGGACTGTGATCTGTTATATTCCAAAAGTTTCCTGTGAAACTTCTTTTTTTTCATTGTTTCTCCTCCTCAGGTCAGGGCAATAATGTTACTATACTGGAATAAAGAAATTAATTTGCCATTTTAGTTTGATCTCATTACTAAGAGTTTAAAAGGCACTTTATTCCATGTAGTAATACATAGGATGTTGAAAATGTTCCATTAGCCTCGATGGAGACTGCACTTTAGTACCTGTGACGCCCCCCCCCCCCCCTCACCACCACCACTACCCAACCCCTGTCTTCTGTATGATCCCGATAGCTAAAGTACCTAAAAGTTTCTGTGTCACTTAACCAAGCAAATAAAATCATAAGTGCTTTAAATGAATGGCATTAATAACTGAAGTTTACTTTTTAAACCCATCAGTTAATAGTAACCTTTGGTCTTAGGTGGGACTGATCAATTTATACTGTGTATATATAGAGCGATACAAATATTACACTAGTCATTTTAGGAATACCTGTACCACTTTACTTAATCACTGAATGTCCAGTCTGTGCATATCAACTTTTTGTACAGTAAACGACATTGCCTATACCATTGTTATTTTCTTTTTCTTTTTATGGAGAAATGTTTTTCTTTGGTTTTTAAATGTGTGTTTTAGCTGTTCAAATATTAAAGAAAAAAAAGAAAAAAGTTTTTTTTATGACATTCCGCTGATTTCAAAGTTTGCTTGTTGACTTCAATAAAAATTGTTCTGAATGTCTCAACCTCATAGAGTCTGGTTTTATTGTAATAATATGCAGGAAGCAATAGATATTGAGATTTCCCATAAAGCTGAATGTTAATCTGATTATTATCTTAATCATACAGTACAAGACACATGCTGGATATTCCTAGACCCCTATAACTTTAAAAAAGGCCTATATTCTTTCATAAATGTACATAATATAACAGGATACTAACATGTATAGGTAAAGTCAGTGGCAGCTGGTGCTCAAATAATTGGGGGGGCTGCAAACAAAATCCTGTCTTGGTGGGGCAGCGGGTGACGTCGGCGAGCGGTGATCTCCATGCGTCTCCTCCCGTCCTCTCCTCCTGATAGGTGTCCAATCATAGCGCCTGTCGTTTCTGCCAATCAGGTGACAGACCCGAGCACCTAGGTGGAGAAGGAAATCAAGTCTTTTTTTTTGGTTTAACCTTCTGGTCGAACCAAAAAAAAGTATCATTTATGGGCTGCCTTACAAACTTTGTGTTCCTCTCTACTTTTCTGTGTTGATGCCCTAGAACAAGTCATGACAGATTTCCAGAATGACTAATTTCTGTCCCTATGTGTAGAATCCTATGACTAAAATCTTGGACAGCTGAAGCTGCCTGTAAAAGACACTTCATTCATATAGCTTTTGAAAGAGGAGGTCTCTTTGGTGATACATTTTGACAAGTTCATCAAAGAGGTCACGGGGAAAAGGAACTTCTCCCACAATAAAAGCCTCCAAAATACCTCTACTCAGATGCTTCTATCTCTTTTAAAGGGTTTCATGGGGAAAAAATGTGCAAATAAAAAAATAATAATAATATAGCGCAGGGGTACTGAATTAAAATTCACGGGGGTCCAGTCGGAAGAAAATTCTTCCAGCGGAGGTCCGAATGCCAAATTGGTGCTATGACGCCACATGATATCCTCCACTTGACAACCTCCCATCACAGCGCCCCACCACCACCACACACATGCACACACCTTCATGACCCACACACATCGCACTTTTTTTTCTTTCAACTTTATTGAAATGTAAAAATACCTTTTATTAATTTTTATGCACCACAGTTCAATTGCGGTGCATAGAAACAGAATGCATTTTGCAACACACTGCTCAGTACGCAGGGGCGCTGTTGCAGTGTGAACAGGACACATAGAAAACAATTGTTTTCTATTGCCCTTGCAGAGACTGACGCATCACAGACCCCCCCCCCCCATCACAGACTGACCGCCCAAATCACAGACCCCTCATTACAGCCTAATCCCCCCCATCACAGACTGACCTGACCCATCACAGACTGACCTGACCCATCACAGACTGACCTGACCCATCACAAACTGGTCCTGACCCATCACAGACCCCTTATCACAGACCCCCTATCACAGACTGACCCCCCAAATCCCCAACCCCCTATTACAGACTGACCCCCCCAAATCACAGACCCCTATCACAGACTGACCCCCCCATCACAGACTGACGTGACCCATCACAGACCCCCATCACAGACTGACCCCCCAAATCACAAACTGGTCCTGACCCATCACAGACCCCCTATCACAGACTGCCCCCCCATCACAAACCCCCCATCACAAACTGGTCCTGACACATCACAGACCCCCTATCACAGACTGACCCCCCCCATCACAAACTGGTCCTGACACATCAGACTCCCCATCACAGACTGACCCCCCCAAATCACAGACCCCCTATCACAGACTGACCTGACTCATCACAGACTGACCCCCCATCACAAACTGGTCCTGCTGACCCATAACAGACCCCTAGAACAGACTGACCCCCAAATCACAGACCCCTTATCACAGACTGACCCCCAAATCACAAACTGGTTCTCATCCATCACAGACCCCCTATCACAGGCTGACCCCCCCCCCATCACAAACTGGTCCTGACCCATAACAGACCCCCTATAACAGACTGACCCCCCCAAATGACAAACTGTTTCTGACCCATCACAGACCACCCCTATCACAGGCTGACCTCCCCCCCATCACAAACTGGTCCTGACCCATAACAGACTTACCCCCAAATCACAGACCCCCTATCACAGACTGACCCCCCCAAATCACAAACTGGTCCTGACCCATCACAGACCCCCTATCACAGGATGACCCCCCCATCACAAACCCCCATCACAGACGGGTCCTGACACATCAGACTCCCCATCACAGACCTCCCCTGTCCTGTCCTGTCCTGTCCTACATTGCATTGCACTGTACTCCCCCCTCCCCACAGAACCCTACCTTAATCACACAGGAAATGAAGCATGGCCGCTCTGGACAATGGGCGGGACTTTGCCAATTAAAAGTGAGTGATTTATTGCTGGGACCGCCCCCGCTGCCTAGCAACCAATCACCCACTTTTTAACTTAAAAAGTCCCGCCCTTTGTCCAGAGCAGTCGCACTCCGTGTCCTGTGTGATTAAGACAGGCAGTGTGGGGAGGGGGGAGTGTAGCGAGGGGGGAGTGCAGCGATGTGAGAGAAGGCACGGACCTGCCGCACCTGCCATGCTGTGTATATAGCGGCATCCGCAGCGGCAGGCAGGCGGGCGAGCGAGCCGGTGACAGAGGACACACGGGAAACTACTTGGCGGGGCTGCGGTCCGGATAGAATGGCCACTGGGGCCGGAACCGGACCGCGGTCCGCCATTTAGTGATGCCCGATATAGCGTATACTATTGCGACACAAGTTGTATTGTAAATTAATGTTATTCAAAATGACTCTTACTTTTCAATCTGCAAAGCTGTAATTTTCTGTAAAATGCAATGCAATATGGCAACCAGGAGACTTTATGTACACAGATGGTGTACAGAACGCCCCACAAATATGTAATTTCCTGCTTGAGTGATTGGCTCACTGATTTTCCCAGAAGTCTGCGCTAAAATACAAGTCAGATTTTTGGCATTAGCTGAAACAAAAATGTAATTTTTGGTGAGATGCTTCCAAAAGGATATCTCATCTAAAGTGATGCAGGCGTTAGTAGAGCCCCGCAGGTGCAGAAGCTGAATCAGGTGCTGATTGATATTTATAAAGCCAATCCCCTCTGGGTGATCTATTTACATTGAAAGGATTTAAAAAAACTGTGTTGCAGATTCCTACCATTTGTTATTCTAAAAAAATAGCTGTGTACATGTGCAAAATTATTGTAAATTGGAGTCATTTTATAATTTTCAGTCAGCTGCTGCACTTGGAGGGTTCTAATGAGCAAAAGGGCCAGGGCTACATCTCTTTCGACTTGATTTCTCTTTGGGAGTATCACACCAAAAATTTGTTGCAGGGGATGGCAAAAAATCTGACTTACATTTCTTGGGAGGGTTATGTACAACATCCGCGTACGTTCCGTACATTGCATTGCATTTTACAAAAAATTACATATCTGCAGAGTGAAAAGGATAGGTCATTTTTAATAACATTCAGTAACAATATGACTTGTGTTGCAATTTTATATGCTATATTATCTATTTATATTTGCAATTTTTTTTCCCCACAAAAGTAAAGTTATCCTTTAATGAGCACGCCATCCTTCCTTCTTTGTGCCCTGCCTCAAAGCATCCCAAAGAAATCACTGTTTAGATGTGGCCAGAGCTTTCAGGCTCACAACCTCTATTCGAAAAAACATACTTATTTACCAACAGGATCTCGTCAAGGACACCCTGCTTCTAAGTCCACCATTGCTAGGTGGATAAAACAACTCAATTTGGGGGCTTATGCACTTAAGGGAAAGGTACATCCAGTACCTCTACATGCTCACTCCACCAGATCACTGGGCGTTTCCTGGGCTTTTTGACATCAAGCTTCTATTGCCCGGATTTGAAAGCCCGCCACCTGGTCTTTAGTTCATACATTCTCCAAGTTCCACCAGGTGGATGTCTAGGCCTCTGTGCATACAGCCTTTAGCCACAAGGTTCTTCCAGAGAAACTCTGAGTTGGGGCTTAGACCCTTGTTTGTTTTATTGGGCCTGTTGGCACTGTTCTGTTTTCCATAAAATACATTTTGACTTACCCGAGAATTCCATATTTTGGAGTACAGTACAGGCCACACTCCCTTCTGTCCCTGTCTTACTCTGCATTGCTTGTTAAAAACTAAAGGTTTCCCGACATGGGAAACGGTTATAGCTGTATGTCCAGGAGACGTGTCTAAAAGCCTTGCCAGTGACCGATCACCTGAAGGTAGCAGCCTATAACTCAGATTCTATGTAATTTACAGCCTGTATCCTGTACTGTATTTCTAAATATAGAATTTATAGGTAAGTCAAAATTCCTTATTTTTTTTGCAAGCAAAGGGAAACTCTTAGGAGGAGTTATGAAATTACAACAATGCATTATTGGGAAGACATCAGTCTGAAGGAGTGGGAATACCTAAGCAGATGGCATTTGCATGCAGACCACACTAGGTAATACCCACATGTGATGCTGATGGAGGAAAGCGCTAGATAATGCTCGACAGTTACCAGTCAATAAAAGGGACACTCTCTATCTAACCTACTGCAGTGTTTAACACACGATGGGAGAAGCTCACAATGTAAAGTGAAATCAGAGTGAGCAATTTCAGTACAGAAAAGGAGGTTGTGCAACTGTGCAAGACTGAAGGTAAGGCTGTAATTCAGATTAAAGGACTCATGCACACTTAAAGCGGGGGTTCACCCTATGAACGGAAAAAAAAAAAAAATAATTCTACTACCATAAAATCAGGCATTGTAGCGCGAGCTACAGTATGCCTGTCCCGATTTTTTTACCCCCGTACTCACCTTGTAATCGTTCATCGAAGATACCGGGGAATGGGCGTGCCTATGGAGACGGAGGATGATTGACGGCCGGCTCTGGCGCGTCACGCTTCTCCGGAAATAGCCGAAATAGGCTTGGCTCTTCACGGCGCCTGCGCATAGCCTTTGCGCAGGCGCCGTGAAGAGCCGAGACCTACTCCGGCTGTCTTCGGGGAGAGTGACGTGCCAGGGCCGGCCGTCAATCATCCTCCCTCTCCATAGGCACGCCCATTCCCCGCGGGAGCCGAAATCTACGATGTCCGATTACAAGGTGAGTCCGGGGTTAAAAAAATCGGGACAGGCATACTGTAGCTCGCGCTACAATGCCTGTCTCGATGGTAAAATCATGTGGGTGAGGGTGAACTACCGCTTTAAGTTAAAAGAATGCTGCTTTTACAGGCATTTGAGCATTTTTTTTTTAGGCTCGTTTCTCTGCCTCTAAACGACCCCCAATGTTAGCCTATGTGTCAATGCACACTATAGGTGTTTACAGGAGTTTAGAGGCAGAAAAACCCCCACCAAAGTCACATTCAGGAGAGGCGCTTTTAAGTATAAAAAATGCTCACAGGCGCCTAAACACACGTTAACGCTAGTTTTCATGTTAATACATTCTAATGGCCAGAATAAATGAACATTTTGGCCAATAGAATGCATTAATGGCAGGCGCATGAACGTGCATTGAAAGATGCTGCTTTTTACCTTTCTGTTAAAATCAAGGTAAATACTTGAGAGGGGCTACAGTCCTCCCAGGATGGTTATGCCGACAGTCGTGTCGTGATCCACCTCCTTCCGCTTTGTTTGATTGATGTTGGCTCTGGCCTGTCTGCTCCTCCTCTCACACAGTTCAGATAAATTCTCTTACAAACAGTCTCTGTCTGCACACTGTGTAACTGCCTACTATGCTGCATTTTTGTCCTGTGAAATTCCCAGATCGGCTGTGCAGCATAGCAGTTTGCAGATAGAGGCTGTCTGTAAGAGAATCCATCTGAGCTGTGTGAGAGGATCCGTGCTGCCTGGATCCAGACTGTATGCTACACAGGGATGTAGGAAGGAGCCCAACGAGCACAGCTTCCATAGAGGGGGGGGGGCACAGCATCAGATCCAGCCATGTCTATACCACGTATGTATTTTCCACTATGCACAGTGCCTGAACTTGTTCACTGTTAAAGAAGGGGTGAACTGTTGAAGTTGTAACCGCCCCCTCTAAACTTTCAAACATCAAATCAAATTAACCGACCTACATGATAGATGAAGTGCCCCTGCTGGAAAAACAAAAGGAGGGAGGAAAGAAATAACAGCTGATTTATGATTATGATTATGATTATATTTAATTATTAACCTAGCCCATACTTCTCTTAGTTTGCTAAACCAATTTGTGTATTTACTTTTACCTTTTTAAATCCTTTTGTCTCAGCCTGTTTTCATCCATCTACATGCACTGACTCCAGACAGCTTTGCATGTAGTTGTTTTGTTGGCGACAACCGTAGAACCAGTGGTGGCCCATCCATTAAGGACACTTGGCCACGCCCCCTCTCTCCACACCACCCCCTATATGCAATGGATAGGACACTGGTCGCATAAATTACAGTTTTTTTTAACCAGAGCCAGAGACAGAGGCTCTAATAGGCTTTGGGTCGCTGAGAATGCGTTACGATCGCACCCCACGTGTGTTAGAACAGCAAATTAATATTTGCTGTGGAAACTCTGATCCTTAATCCAGTCAACCAGAAGTGGGTGTGAGACCCGTGTTCCAATTGGCCGAAAAGAAAAGAATCCCGATTGGCTGCTGAGGAGGAGGGAGGACACGGAAGCTGCCGCCGCCGCAATGATGACCCTTGGAGAGCGGGAGGCCGCTGCCTCCGAGCAGGGGAAGCCTCTAGGGCTGGGGTGGCATATTGTTTGCCGCCCCCCCAAAAATAAATTCCACCGGTCGCCACTGCGTAGATCATGACTGTGCAGTGTGCATTGCCACGGCTAATTATAGTATCTTTTGGGTGAGCTTGTGACAACATCAAAGCTCAGGAAGAATTGGGAGACAGCAACAGAGTTCTGTCACCCCATAACACAAAGTGCCTGAACAAGGACCTTCTTTAGAAGGGAGAGGGCGCTTTAATGTCAGGTAACATTAACACTGTGTTAATGTTACCTGACATTTTGTGGGCTTCAATGCCTCTGTATAACCATAAAGTCTCATGCACATGGATGCTTACCAGCTACTATGTACCAAGGCACACAATCTGTTGCACTTTCCCACACCCAGAGAGCCACATGTGGCATGTACAGCTGAACACAAGTGAATAAACGTATTCAGCCACGCTCAGGTAAACAGCAATGGCTTCATGCATAGCGTACTTCCATCTGTGCCAATCGTTCTGCAGGCGGTCGAGCACAATTTTATGATTCATTGCTCTAGCTCATCTATTTTGGATGTAGGTGCATTTTCATTTAATAAAACAATTTTTAATACAGTAATGCGCCTCTTCCATTGCTTTACATATTTCCTGATGTGACATGCGGAAGCAAGGAGCTATCCAAGCCTGATTCCATGCTTTGAAGCTGGCTGTCCATCAGCCTACATGGTGGATCCACACAGGTTCATGCGATCTCTTGGTCTTTCCATAAGGTGCTACTCAAGCCTGATTCTATGCTTTAAAATCTGTGTGGCCGTTCACCTACAGGATTCATACAAGCTCATATATATGGTGGGATCATTCTTTCTGGTAAGCAGTTCACCTTATATATTCAGCACAGTGTTATCTTAAAAAAACACTTTAACAACCTTTTTAATACAGCTAAACTAGTTTTTTTTGTTTTAGTTCTCTTTTGTTCTTCTTCTTTTTTTTTTAATTAAGTAAAAGTCCATCCTATGTACAGGCATAAATGCTCATTATTATCTTTAGTAGTCAGAAGAACATATTTTTTGCCTCTCTCTTATATACGGTAGCTAAATGTTGTTACTGGAGCCTGGCTGTCCCTGACTTTTTGACTAAATGACACCACCTGCCTTTCTATTGTTCCTCCAGGCCTTTGAGTTGGTATATGGGCTGAAAATGGACAATATTTATTATTGATAGTCTATATATCCTTATCAAAACTATGTCGAGTGCTTTAGGAAATTGCTTTTGGAACAGAATTGTTAAGTCATTCTAATTACATTTCTTATTCCATCTCTTTCCTCTCTTCTCTAATCAATGGAATTATTTTCATTGACCAGTGTACATTTGCAGGTTATTTGAACAGATTTTCCTCTCAATCGATGAATTTCTTTCCTGTTAAAAGCAGCCAGCCTGGAGTCTGTCAGTGCATTGCATACTGGAAATACTGTACCTCCTGTTATATATACTGTATATTAGAAGCCATAAGTTGGTCTGTGATTGTGCAAAGATCTTGCCCACCAAACATGTAATTTCAACCAGAGGTTCATATTTTTTTATATTGCCTTTTTTATATTGAAGGTGACAAGCCCACCTCACCTATTTTGTGTAATGTAATGTAAGGCCCCTTTCATATGGTCAGTCTGATTTTGACTTGTAATTAGACGGATATAAAATGGACTTCAGTGTAACCTGAGAGACACCCATAGATATGTACTGTGTTCATCCGGGTCTATTCAGGTTCATCAAACTGAACACAAGATGCTTAAAGCCAGGTCTGCTTTTCCAGGCCTGACCAGATGTGGGTATAGGTGGATGCATGTTTGGCTGCCCATGCCCATAAGGATTAAATTAGTCTGTTTGTAGACAGGTGGAGTTGGGTTAATTCCCCTTTAAGAGAAGCTCTTCCTACTCTGTAGGTATTTCAGGAGCCTCTAGATGAGGTGGGTGGAGTTGAGACTCAATGTGCATGGCTGCCTGGAAGACCTGAGGAGAGGGAAAGGCTGCTGAGGTTTTTCCTGCTGTCCCCCTAAGGAGGGAGGACCTGCAGAGGGGTTCCCCACAGCGGATGGTCAGGAAGGTATGGGGGGTACACATTGAGGGAAGAAGAGTACAGTACAGCCATGGATGGTTACTGGACCTAGGCAAAGTCAACTTAAATGATAACTACAAAGGTACAAATGCCTCCCACATGAATACCCTGTATTAACTATCTAATCTATCAACTGGGAACTGTAATCAGAGGTCAGGAGACTGAGATGGCCACTCCAGAACCATCACTTTATTCTGCTGTAGCCAATGACAGGTAAACTTGGCCTTGTGTTTTGGATCATTGTCATGTTTTAATGTCCGAGCACATCCCATGCGCAGCTTCCTGGCTGATGAATACAATTGTTCCTCCAGTATTTTTTTGATAACATACTGCATTCATCTTGCCATCTATTTGACCAAATTTCCTGTGCCTTTGTAGCTCACACATACCCAAAACATCAGCGATCCACCTCTGTGTTTTTACAGTAGGGATGGTGTACCTTTCATCATAGGCCTTGTTGACTGCTCTCCAAATGTAGTGTTTATGGTTGTGGCCAAAATGCTCAATTTTGGTCGCATCACTCCAAATGACTTTGTGCCAGAAGGTTTGAAGCTTATCTTCTGGCTACTCGACCATGCAGCCCATCTTTCTTCAAGTGCCTCTTTATTGTGCATCTTGAAACAGCCACACCACATGTCCTGTATTTCATCTGAAGTTATTTGTGGGTTTTTCTTTGCATCCCGAACAATTTTCCTGGCAGTTGTGGCTGAAATTTTAGTTGGTCTACCTGACCATGGTTTGGTTTCAACAGAACCCCTCATTTTCCACTTCTTGATTAGAGATTGAACACTGCTGATTGGAATTCCTAATTCCTTGGATATCTTTTTATATCCCTTTTCTGTTTTATACAGTTCAACTACCTTTTCCCGCAGATCCTTTGACAATTCTTTTGCTTTCCCCATGACTCAAAATCCAGAAACATCAATGCAGCACTGGGTAAAAGATGCAAGGGTCTGTCAGGAATTCAGAAACTCATTGACCTTTTATACACACACACTAATTACAAGAAAACAGATCACAGATGAGGAGGGTTACCTTTAAAAGCCATTCAAACCCCTTTGTGTCAACTTGTGTGCATGTTATTAGGCTAAAATCACCAGGGTATGTAAACTTTTGATCAGGGTCATTTGGCTAGTTTCTGTTGTCATTATTATTTAAAAAGAGTAAACACAGTTGATTGATAATAAATGGCTTCAGCCAAACACTAACCATGAGTGAAATAAATATTTTTGTGTTATCATTCATATTCTCTGAAAAATGGCCAAGAAATCATAAATTCTGCCATGGTATGTAAACTTATGAGCTGTAATAATAACTATAATAATAATTAATTAGCTTCACAATAATTTTTAGTCATTACTTTTCCTTTCCTTTTTTCTTTTATATTTTTTTGTTCTTTATTCTTTATTTTTATATTTTAATACTTTATTCCTATTTCATATCTTATTTTATTATACTTTATCATAATCTAAATTATGGGTTTTTGTCAGGGAATCTAGAATTGTTAAAATATTAAACTGTAAAATGGTCCAACTGTTCATCCATGCTTAACAATTACTATTACGTTAAGAGTACAAATTATTATTATCAGATGAACCGAACATACTGTATTTACCATTTTTCCAATATAAGTGTTATTTGACACATGATATATGATAACTCCTTGATTGTACAAATTATCCAGAAAACAATACAAATTATGGAATAAAAAAATATAATATTTTTATTATTGTGATTTATATAGTGCCAATGGTTTGCACAGAGCTTTACAATATAAAGGGAGACAGTACAGTTCCAATACAATAAAATCAAATACAAGAGGGTTATGCTCCTAAGAGCTTGCAATCTAATAGATAGTTTTGCCACATGCCCCACCTTTTAAAAAGACAGACTTGATTGTTTATATAAATGTGTAAGTAACATAAATAGTCCCAAATGGTGCAAATAACACTGAAGGAGACTTCACTGTAGAGAAGAGACATTGCTGGAAGTGGCAGCAGAGGAGGATCCCATTATGTTTGTCCATGGATGTCAAACACATGAGGTTGCAGTGGAATCCAGTTGAGCCTTTTAATCCCTAGTAGGAAACCAGCTTAACATACAAATGCATTTGACTCTTTTCTGTATAAAGAGTCTATTTGCACTGGTAAGAGTCTTATTGTATCATAGGTGGATACTTGAGGTGTCGATGCTTTTATATAGTTACATAGTTAGATTGAAAAAAGACACAAGTCCATCTAGTTCAACCAAAAAATATCAAACAATCCCATATACACAATTTTTCACCCACAGTTGTTCCAGAGGAAAGCGAAAAACCCCAACAGAGCATTCTCCAATTTGCTACAGATGGGGAAAAAAATCCTTCCTGATCCCCCCGAGAGGCAATCGGATTTTCCCTTAATAAACTTTACCTATAAATGTTAGTACCCAGTTATATTATGTACATTTAGGAAAGAATACAGCCCTTTTTTTTTAAGCAATCAACTGAGCTGGCCAGAACCACCTCTGGAGAGAGTCTATTCCACATTTTCACAGCTCTTACTGTGAAGAAACCTTTCCTTATTTGGAGATGAAATCTTTTTTCCTCCATACGTAAAGAGTTCCCCCTTGTCCTCTGTAAAGACCTTCTTAAAGTGAATAACTCAACACCTAGTCCACTATATGGACCACTTATGTATTTGTACATGTTGATCACACCCCCCTTAATCTCCTTATCTCAAGAGTGAATAAATTCTGTTCCTCTATCCGTTCCTCAGCATGCCTCTTTGGTTGCCCTTATCTGCACTTTCTCCAGTTCCCCAATAATCTTCTTGAGAACTGGGGCCCAAAACTGAACTGCATATTCAAGATGAGGTCTTACTAATGATTTTTCTCTCTGCAGTCCATACCTCTCTTGATACAAGAAAGGATTTTTCTCACTTTGGAAACCACAGTTTGGCATTGCATGCTATTATTGAACTTATGATCTACCAAAACCCCCAGATCCTTCTCCACTATGGATCCCCCCAGTATTACTCCCCCTAGTATGTATGATGCATGCATATTTTCTTAGTCCCCAAGTGCGTAACTTTACATTTATCAACATTAAACCTCATTTGCCACTTTGTTGCCCAATTAGACAGAGCATTGTGGTTGGCTTGTAAATTGGAGAGATCCTGTAAGTGAGTGAAAACGTATATAGCGCAATACCTGTGAACTGAATCGCCTCGGGCGCTTGGTATCCATATCCTCCTATACGTTGTCTTCAGAATAGATGGGTTTTGAGTTTTTTTCTGTAAGGATGTTATTCCACTGCATAACTTGGTATCATCTGCAAAGACAGAAATGGTACTTTTAATCCCAGATCCTATATCATTTATAAAGATATAAAAAAGTAACGGTCCCAACACTGAACCTTGGAGTACACCACTGATAAGCTTAGACCATTCAGAGTAACAGTCAGTCCCTCTAATACTTACCTGAGCCCCATCTCTATCAAGCAGTGTTGCACAAGAGCCATGAAGACCGGTGACTCTCCCTCCTCATTGGCTGAGACAGCAGTGGGCGCTATTGGCTCTCGCTGCTGTCATCAATGTCAGTGAGACAATGGTAAGAAAGAGGTGAGGGGCTGAGTTGCGGCACTGTGTATGAATTTACACACAACGCATCGGCTCCGGTGCCCCAATAGCAAGCTGCTTCCTGTGGGGGCATTCGGCAGGAGGGAGGGACCAGGAGCGCTGGCATGGGACCAAAAAAGAGGAGGATCTGGGCTGCTCTGTGCAAAACTACTGCACAAAGCAGGTAAGTATAACATGTTTTGTTAACAAAATAAACTGAGACTTTAAAGTGTTACTAGACCCAGGACCCTGTATTCACTATATCTGGTTTCCCACAGTACACAGGAGATGCAATACATTTAGTAAATAAAAACTGCTAAATACCTTTTCTCATCGGCAGTTAGACAAGTCTTGTAACGTCTTTGAGTTTATGGTTAAAGCTTGTAGGAGGAGTTTTTATTCTGCACTAACCGTCCTTTGAGGCTGCAGGACCCCTGACCCTCTGGACAGCGCTGATTTAGCAATACACACAAAACTGAGCATGCGCAGCCTGTCCCCTGGCTCTGTTTTATGAAAAATATATATGGGGACAGTGGAAGGAGGAGAGGATCAGAGAAGACAGGATCAAACAGCCTTTTTTACACAATGCAGATGATTAACCCCCTAGGTTCCACAGTGAGTATATTAAGCATACAAATAGCAAGAGGCGCAATCATGAATAAATAAATAAATCCCCTCCCCAAATAAATGCGACCTGAACACTTAAGGAAAATGACAAAATCCAGAAAAATACATATTATAAAAGGTTAGTGCAGCGCATAAAATTCAAATTATGCAATAAGAGTGAGAAAAAACCCAGCGAAAAAAAAAACCTGGGCCAAAAAGTCAATCATAATCAAAATTTAACGTGAATAAAAGTCCAAGAAAATGTGTGACGAACAAATTCCAGAATCCGCTGAAAATTCACCAGTGACGTAGATTCAAAACAATAGGTGATCCCTCTACCACTATAGGATTGGCCACTCTCACCTTAAGGCATGGACTCCTGTGTTACCAGGCAGTCATGCAAGCAGAAATGCAGATAACCCCGGTGGCAAATTGTCTTATCAGGTCCCTCAGTAATCCGCAGCAGGATGATAAATCATGTATGGAAGAAAGATAGATCTAAGTGCTCTCCGTTTCAAAATTACCCAACTTTATTGGATAAGCATAAAACTACTCACAAAGATCCGAACGATCAGTAGCATAAAACAAAAAAACGACAGGCGTTACGTTTACACGAACCCCGCTGAGGAAGTTCGTGGAAACGTAACGCGTACGGGGGAGGAGCACACAGACATTGCCCGCTGCCATCCTTTCGTGAAACAAACCTGTCGTTTGTTTGTTTTATGCTACTGATCGTTCGGATCTTTATATATACTGTATATCAGGAAAACTTAGCTACTGCCTTTTAGCTTTTCATGCATGCAATATGATTACGTATCTGTCTGTCTAAAAAACATCAAGACATTACCCATTTTTTGTTCCCAATGTGTGTGTGCTTCATAGAGTTTACAGTAAATATTAATAAACCTCCACACATGCATTGCATGCCTAGATTTGGGGATTCTCATAACTCTATAAACTATTATTCCAGGTTGACATCTCTGTAGGCAGCACTGGAAGTCAACCCTGCCTGACACATGAGAATTACAAAGCTTTTTATCACTTGCTTTTCACTTTTCCTAAAATAAACACTGTCTAAGACCTGGTTCACACCTATGCATTTTTTTGTGCGTTTTCAGTTTTACAGAAACACACTACAGCCCATTTAACATGGTTTCCTATGAATGTAGTTCACATCTGTGCATTTTATGGAAAGGGCCAGGGACTTTGTTTCTGGTTTTTGGTTCCATAGGATTCAATGGATCAGAAACGTGTATTGAAAAACACAAAATGCACCTGGAATATGAAAACTGCAACCTGCATATGTGTAAATTAGGCCTTAGGCTGGATTCACACCTATGCAGTTTAAGTACTTTTTGCATTTTGCAGATTTGTTTTTTTTTCTTTGTTTTCTTTGTCTGAATTTCTCACTTCCTGTTTCTCCTCAGTAAGGTGTTCAGTAAGCTGTTCTAAATGACTTTCCACTGCTCGGAAGATAGGGGCAAGCTTACTGAGGAGAAACAGGAAGTGAGAGATTCAAGCAAAAAAAAAAACATTTAGAAGGGAAATGGAAGGAAAAAGTAAGTGATCCAACAATGCACTAGTATAAAGGAACCTAAGGAATAAAGGAAACTAAGAAATATCACAACATGTCTTTATCATCATGGAACAGGAACACATAAAGCAGAAGTATACAAGTACACCGAGCATAGACAGAACATACACTTCCTCTCATTACATTACCATAGAATACACATAACACTGCAGTGCCACCTGCTGGATAGAAAGATACAATGCATATATATAGTTCAGTTTATATAAGCAACTTTGCTGTTGTTCTTCCAACAGTTGTTGGCTGTCATTATGAGTGTTTTATCATTCTGAACTCTTGGTGCACAAACCTTAATTTTTTAATATATTACTCAATAGCCACAACAGATGCACATCTAATTTCTCTACACAAGACCAGTGACCAGACTGGTTTTTACTACAGAAAACTCCTGCACAGAGGCAAAGTGTATGAATTGACGCATGGTGGCTTACCACACAAATCTAGAGGTAATACACAAAGGATGCTAAGATTAAATAAGGAAACTCATGGCTCTTATATCAGAACAATCTTTGTTTTGTCCAGGTCTCAGCTCTAAAGATGATCAGTTTTGTTTTATAAAATCATAAAATATATGCTTTCTGCACAAGCCATTCTGAGTTGATCGTTCTGAAGTCACTTGGAAAAGGTAAGTAATCATGTACGGGTTCAAAGCCCAGAGTTGGGCATTACCAAGCATTTCAGGTATACTACATTATTTTATTATTCTGGTTTCCTGTGAAATTTCTGTAGTATTCATTGGTTTTGCCAGATCAAAAATGTTGGTGAAGGCTGATAAAACTGCCTATTTTTAAACAGCGGCCTTGGCATACAGCATCCTTCTGTGCCTACACACATTACCCTACAGAGATAGGAAAGGAGAAAGTATATTTAGAGAAGAATGCTTTCTTTTAGACCTGTAAACTTTCTGCATCCCCTCCCTTTCCTTTAGGATATTAACTTAAATTATTTCGAAATTGTCACTATACAGCCAAAAGAGAGCATAGGTTTGAGTAATTTTTTATTTAATTTTTAGGTAATTACCATAAGCTTTTTTGTGATCCAGTCAGAGTAAGGTTGATTCAAATATACAGTAACAGTGTACACAGTTACTTACCAATCTGCAAAAGCATTTTAGCATCGGTGCGAGAGGAAGGCCAAATGCATAATGTGTATTCCTAGCAGGAATTTGTTAGACCTGAGTCCTCATTGAACAGTCGATGTGTCTACATCCCAAGTTCTCACAGAGAACAGAGAACTTGGCTTACTTAGTATTTTAAATCAAGGTGTGTGTATTCCAATAAAAAAAAAAAGAAGTAAAATCTCATAATTCCCCTCTGGTGACCACCTATCTTTCCAGGGCAATTTCAGACTAGAAACGATGATTTCAGGCTACAATTCACTGCAGTTTTCTATGCATGTAATTTGGATGTTGGAACTCAGATTTTGGAATCCAGAATTCAGAAATTAGAACTCGGAATTCAGGATTTGGAACTTGGAAATCATAATTTGGAACTAGGGTCTAGGAAATTGGGATTTGGAACTCAGAATTTGGAATTAAGAACTAGGAATTTTGAATTTGAGGTATGGAACTCAGAATTTGGAACTGGAAATTTTTAACCCAGAATTTGGATTCAGAACTTGGTATTCAGAATTTTGAAGTAGGAATTTGAGATGTAGAACTTGAAATTTGGATCCAGAATTTAGAATTCTGGACTCAAAGCTATGAATTTGGAACTCGGAATGGATGGCTTGGAAATAGGGATTTTAATTAAGGATTTGGAATGTGGAACTCAGAAGTTGAACCCAGAATTTATAACTAAGTATTTGAAATTCAGGATTTATAACTCAGAATTTGGAACTGGTAATTTTGGAAACCGGAATTTGCAATTTGCAACTCGGAATTCAGAACTCAAACTAGGAAATTGGAATTTAGAACTTGGAATCCAGAACTTAAAATTCAGAACTCGTAAATAGGAATTCAGAATTTGAAACCTAACGTTTGTATTTTGGAAATCAATATTTAGAACTAGGAATTTGGGATTTAGAATCTGGAACCCAAAATTTGGAATTCAAAAATAAGAATTAAAAATTCGGCATTTGGAAATCAGAATTTAGAACTTGGAACTGGGAACTTGGGACTCATTGGGAACTCAAAATTTGGAACCCAAATTTTGACATTTAGAACTTGGAAATCAGAAAATGGATCTCAGAATTTGGAACCCAGAATTTCAAATTCAGAACTAGGGATTTGAAATTTGAAACTCAGAATTTAAAACTAGTCATTTGGAACTCAGACGTTTGAAACACAGAATTTAAACCAAGAATTTGGAATTGCGAACTTGGAATTTTCGAACTTGGAATTGCGAACTTGGAATTTTCGAACTTGGAATTGCGAACTTGGAATTGCGAACTTGGAACTAGGAATTTGAAAGTCAGGATTTGCAACTCAGAATTCTATACTTGGAATTCAGAATTTAGACTTTGGATTTAGGAATTCAGGATTTGGAACTCAGAATTAAGTGCTTGGAATTACATTTTTGGGGATTTGGAACCCAGAATTTGGAATTCAGAACTTAGAACTAGGAATTTGAAATTCAGATTTGGAACTCAGAAATTGAAATTTAGAATTTTTAACTTGTAACTGAGAATTCAGAACTTGGAACTGCATTTTAGAGATTATATCTTTGGAATTTTCAAATTCTGAGTTCCAAATTCTTAGTTCTGAATTCTGATCGCATACACACGATCATTTTTCGGCATGAAAAAAACAACGTTTTAGAATGCCGAATGATGAATGATAATTTTTTTTCCAACTTTATCATTAAAACGACGTTGCCCACACACGATCGTTTTTAAAAATTTGCTCTAGCAAAGCGCGGTGACGTACAACACGTACAACAGCACTATAAAGGGGAAGTTCCATGTGGATGACGCCACCCTTGGGGCTGCTTTAGCTGATTTCCTGTTAGTAAAAGACGATTTGAGCTTTTCTGTCTGTTACAGCGTGATGAATTTGCTTATTCCATTACGAATGGTAGTTTTACCAGAGCGAGCTCTCCCATCTCATAACTTGCTTCTGAGAATGCGTGGGTTTTTAATGTCATTTTAGCCCACACACGATAATTTTTTTACAACCCGAAAAACGAAAACAAAATTTTGGGTTTTTCAGAACCCGAAAAATGATGTGAAGCCCACACACAATCATTTTAAATGACATTTTTTAATGCCGAAAAATGATTGTGTGTACGCGGCATGAGTTCCAAGCTTTGAGTTCTTATTTTCGGGTTCCAACTTCTGATTTTTAAATTCTGATTTCCAAGTTTTGAGTTCAGAATTCTAATTTCTACATTTCCCAGTTAAGAATTCTGAAAGTTTGAAACACCGAGGAATTTTGAGTTTAGAATTCCAAGTTCAGAATTCTGAATGTGTAGAATTCTGAGGGTTCAGAATTTCAAGTTCAGAATTCAGAGTACAAAATTCTAATTTCAGAATTTCAAGAGTTGGGCATTCTGAAAGCTTGAAATTCCAAGTTCTATATTTCCAGCTAAACATTCTAAGTAGTTCATTATTCATAATTCCACGTTCCTAGTTTGTAATTTTGAATTCTGAGTTCTAAAATCTAAGTTTGAATTCCAAGATGTTTGGATACTGGGTGTAAAGGATTCGGAAAGTATAGCATTCTCAGTTCTGTATTCTAATTTCAGAGTTGAGTTTGCAGTTCCCAGTTCAGGATTCCAAATTCTGAGTTTCTAATTTTTAGTTCTGAGTTTGAGAGAAAAATCCAAATTTAAAATCCCAAATTTGGAATTCTGACCTATAGATTCAGTGCTCTGGTTTCTAAACTCTAGATTCCAAGTTCTAAATTCCAAGTTCCAAAAAAATCAAGTTCTAAATTTCGAGTTCTAAACTCTGAATTCAAAATGTTAGGACCCAAGTTCCACTTTAAGTTGTAATGTCTGAACTCCCAAATTTTAAGTTCTCTTTTTTTTTTTCCAATTAAAATTTTATTAAATGTTTTTGACAAAGACTTGACATCAACATACACATTCTTACATTTATATATTACCATACATATAACAACACATACATGGTCTCCTTATGGTCCCTTATATAAGTTGATCTATGGTAACACTTATTTTAAGAAAAAAAGGAATGCAAGGTACTACATCCTCTCCTCTTCCGCGCCTTGTGCCCCTCTTAATGACATTCTCCCCGATTCACTTAGAGAGAATAGAGAACCTCTCTGGTATATGTACACATGAGTACAGCTAGGCTCCCAATACAGGTAATGGTAGGGTATATTTAAGTTCTGATTTCAAAATTACAATTTTTTTATTTCAAAATTCTAAATGTTGAGAGTTAAATTCCGGAAATGGAAGCTCCAATTTCCAGTTTTAATTTTTGGACTCCAGGTTCTAAATTCTGAGGTCTAAACTTCAAGCTCTGAATTCCAAAATCTAAGAATTCCAAACTAGGAATTATGAAATCTCAGAAATCCAAAATCAGAATTAAGAATTTGGAATTTAGAACTCAGAATTCTGAATATTGAACTTGGAATTTAGAATTTAGAACTTGGAATTTAGAACCCTGAATTCAGTACTTGAAACTTGGAACTCTGAATTTGGAGCTCTGTATTCTGAACTCTGAATTTGGAGCTTGAAACTTAAAACTTAAAAATCTGAATTTGAAAGTCAAAATGTAAAATTCACAAAATACACCAATATGGCCAAGATATGTCCAAAGCCCAGAGTTTCTGTCCCAAATTTCGAACTCCTTGTAAATCCAAACACGGGATTCTGAACTCTGAATTACATACTTTCAGAACTTTCCAAACTCCAAACTATTGGACCCAGAATCAGAAATTTTAAGTTTCAAAATTCTAATCCCCGAACTTGACATTCAGATTTCTCAGAATTCTACAATTAGAATTCTTAATTCTCGTTCCGAATCCTCAGAACTCAAACCTTGAAATACCACAATTTCAGAATTCCAAACTCCAAATAACAAAATTGTAATTCCGAACCCTTGCCATTTTGAATCCTTGAAAATCCAAACCCTCAAGACTAGAATTCCAATCTTTCAGTATTCCACAATTTCGAAATGTCAAACACAGAATTCCAAACTTGATTCTACCCCCCTTTCCATTCTATTCAAAACAAAAAAAGGTTTTCTTTTAGCTAAACTTAAAAAAAAGAAAATAAAGTGTGTTTCTTAACCAATTAAGCTCCGGAAGGTTTAACCACTTAACGACTGTCGCATGTACATATACGTCCACAGAATGGCACGTACAGGCAGATGGGCGTACATGTATGTCCCTGCCTTTCCGCGGGTCGGGGGTCCGATCGGGACCCCCCCCGGTACATGCAGCGGTCGGAAATCGTCTGGGAGCGATCCGGGATGAGGGGGCGGCTATTCGTTTCTAGCAACCCCCTCGCGATCGCTCCCCGGAGCTGAAGAACGGGGAGAGCCGTATGTAAACACGGCTTCCCCGTGCTTCACTGTGGCGGCTGCATCGATCGTGTGATCCCTTTTATAGGGAGACACAATAGATGACGTCAGACCTACAGCCACACCCCTCTACAGTTGTAAACACACACTAGGTGAAACATAACTCCTTCAGCGCCACCTGTGGTTAACTCCCAAACTGCAACTGTAATTTTCACAATAAACAATGCAATTTAAATGCATTTTTTGCTGTGAAAATGACAATGGTCCCAAAAATGTGTCAAAATTGTCCGAAGTGTCCGCCATAATGTCGCAGTCACGAAAAAAATCGCTGATCGCCGCCATTAGTAGTAAAAAATTTTTTTTTTTATAAACATGCAATAAAACTATCCCCTATTTTGTATACGCTATAAATTTTGCGCAAACCAATCGATAAATGCTTATTGCGATTTTTTATACCAAAAATAGGTAGAAGAATACGTATCGGCCTAAACTGAGGAAAAATAAATAATTTATATATGTTTTGGGGGATATTAATTATAGCAAAAAGTAAAAAATAATGATTTTTTTTCAAAATTGTCGCTCTATTTTTGTTTATAGCGCAAAAAATAAAAACCGCAGAGGTGATCAAATACCACCAAAAGAAAGCTCTATTTGTGGGAAAAAAAGGATGTGAATTTTGTTTGTGAACCACGTCGCACGACCGCGCAATTGTCTGTTAAAGCGACGCAGTGCCGATTCGCAAAACCAGGCCTGGGCCTTTAGCTGCATTTTGGTCCGGGGCTTAAGTGGTTAACCTACTTCCTGACCAGGCCTTTTTTTGCGATATGGCACTGTGTTGCTTTAAAGAGGTTGTAAACCTCAAGAAAAAATCCCCCCCCCCCAAAAAAAAACCTGCAAGACAAAGGCATAATGAGCTAGTATGCATAACATACTAGCTGATTATGAAATACTTACCTTAGAACGAAGCCCTGGATCAGCGCCGGCACACCGCTCACACGGCCGACATGTTTCCCAGAGTAACTTCCGAGTTTGTGGGCTCCGGCGCTGTGATTGGCCGGAGGTCCAAAATTACATCACTCTCGTGCATGCGTGCGGGTGCCACGGTCATGGCATTGGCCCTGAAAAACGGCATGAGTGGACTGTTCCTTCAGTGCACATGTGCCGATGACATTGGCAGCAGTGTATATAGTAAATATCTCCTAAACGGTGCAAATTTAGGAGATATTTACAGTACCTACAGGTAAGCCCTATTATAGGCTTACCTGTAGGTACAATTAAAGAGGAATACTTTGCTTTCTCTTTAACTGACAATTGCGCAGTCGTGTGACGCTGTACCCAAATAAAACCGATGTCCTTTTTTTTCCCACAAATAGAGCTTTCTTTTGGTGGTATTTGATCACCTCTGCGTTTTAGTTTTTTTTGCGATATAAACAAAAAAAAAAACTAACATTTTGAATAAAAAACAATATTATTTACTTTCTGCTATAAAACATTCCCAATAAAAAAAAAAAAATTTTTTTATTTCTTCATCAATTTAGGCCAATATGTATTCTGCTGCATATTTTTGGTAAATCCCAATAAGCTTATATAGATTGGTTTATGCAAAAGTTATAGAGTCCAAAAACTATGATATATATTTAGGGAGTTTTTATTTATTTGTTTATTGTTTTTACTAGTAATGGTGGCGATCAGCGATTTTTAGCAGGACTGCGGCATTGCGGGGGGAAATATGGGACACTAAGTGACACTTTTTGGGGACACTTTTTGGGGATCTGCGTGGTGAGACACGTGTCTCTTCAAAAAAATTGGCACCCAAATGACTGATGGCACTGCCATGCTTGATATGCTTTAGACATATACTTTGGTGCAGTCAACAGCACATGTCTTGAAAAAGGCCCATACAACTGAGCTCTGGGGAGAAGATTAGGGATAACAGTACCCTGGCCCTAGATGACATCTTGTCGCCATGATGTTGTGCTTCTCCCTCACTATCCTCCTCTGCTATATCTGTCACCCAAGTATGATCAGAAACGTCATCATCACCAACAATTCCTCATCACTGGAGCCAACTTGGCAGTAGGTTGCAGCTGCAGAAATGTCTATACCAATTAGTTCTCAATGCTGTCATTACCTCCTTCTATACTCCCGTTGCTTTCCTTCTTAACTACAGACATAATTAATTGCTGTGCATTCTCTTTCAGCAAGTAGCTGATACTGTACTGTGCTGTGCTGAAATAACTCAGGCGAGCCAATTGGCAGGGCAATGGCAGGAGCTGTGGATGAGAAGGCAGAAAAGGGCTCTTTAGCAACTGCTGACGACTTAAAAAGCTATGCCTGGGAGACTGAGTAAGAACATGATAAAGGCTTGGTTAGCCAATCCCCCACCTTCCCTGCATGCTCTGAGTGTATAGCATACCCACTGCAAGAAAAGAACGGCACGTATGACCCGCCTCTAGATGTTGCACCCTGGTCTGTGCATATGGATGCTGCCCGCTTCCTGGTAGCTGCAGAAGAACCACTTCTGTCACTCACTTTGGGACTTTCTGACTTGATGTTGTTAATGTGGGGCTCATTCCCTTTTTTATTATCAGCTATGACAAAACCTGTGTGTAGAGGGGAGAGTGTGGTAATTGGGTGCAAACTGTGGTGCTTTTGTGGACTAAACAGCTCTGCTCTTCTTTAAACAAAGGGCACCTTTTGTGGTGTCAGCAACAACTTTAAGTTGCTGTTGCTGCTGCTGATCACATCAAAAATATTTTATTTTATAAAAAAATAACTACAAAATAAAACACAAATAAAATAGAGCTAAAAGACAGACAAATACATAAAATAGGGAAATGCTAAAGACAAATTAAGTAGGTTAGTAGAGAGCTCAGAGAAGATATTTGAGGGAGATTTACTAAAACTGGTGAACACAGAATCTGGTGTAGCTGTGTATATTGAGTAATCAGCTTCTAGATCTTATTGTCAAAGCTTAAATCAACAAGCTGAAGTTAGAAGCTGATTCGTTACTATGCACAGCTGTACCAGATTCTGTGTGCACCAGTTTTAGTAAATCTTCCCCATTGCTTTATACTATACACTTTCTATACCAAGCCACCCACTACCAGGGCCGTGTTTAATATTGATTGAACCCTGGGCAAACTTTTTTATGGGCCACCATCATGCAATTTCGCTCCCCACTTACGCTCCTTGATTGGTTGCTAGAGACTACCGCACATCATTACTGCTCACTCATTGGCTTTTGGAGCTGGGGGGGGTGATCAACGGCAATGAGGTGGGGGAGGGTGGGATTAGTGATAGTCCTGGAGCGATAGGATGAGTTATAGTGCTGGTGGGGGATGGGATCAGTGGCAGTCGCAATGCTTGGGGGGGGTGGCAGTGCAGAACCCTCCCCCTTCCTTACATCAGAGTCCCCAGAGTTTCCCAATCTGAAATCATGGTCCCAGAGTCACCTTTCTTGTATAAAGGTCCCCAGAGTTATCATCTCTATATATTGAGGTCTCCAGTGCCCCCCTCCTTACATCTTTGTCCCCAGAGCCCTCCTTCTTAAATCAGGGTCCCCAGAGCCCCCCTCCTTCCATCAGGGTCCCCAGAGAGCCCCCTCCTTCCATCAGGGTCCCCAGAGAGCCCCCTCCTTCCATCAGGGTCCCCAGAGAGCCCCCCTCCTACCATCAGGGTCCCCAGAAAGCCCCTCTCTTACATCAGGGTCCCTAGAGCCCCCTTTTTACATCATGGTCCCCAGAGAGCCTCCCCTTACATCAGGGTACCCAGAGCCCCCCTCTACATCAGGGTCGCCAGAGAGAGAGGCAGATTAGCCATGTGGTTGGTTGCTAGACACCGGGTGGTCCTAGCAACTAACCACTATTGTTGGCAGCGACAGCAGCAGGAGCCAGGAGGTGGGACTTCAGCAGTGTCACTGTGGCTGGTAGAATGTCAGATCTATGGCAACACTGTTGCAGGCTTAAGGGGTTGCTGCTTCAGGCCCCACAACACTAACTGGCCCCTGGGCAGCTGCCCCTTTTGCCCTGTGTTAAAGACGGCCCTACTCACTGCAATGAAAACTGTTTGCTGCCTGACTGAATATATATATAGGAAAATGTGATGCATGATTCGCATTAAGGGTTATTACAAGGTTCTGGACTGTCCAGATTCTGTAGTTCTGGCTTGGAACTTTCAATTTTGTGGTCAGAGTTTACTAGCTGCCTGCAATCTGTGCGAGTACACAGGTGTGCAGGGTCATTATATACTCAGGTCTGAGGATAGCTCAGAGCTCCCAGTATGGAGACACCTTCCAGTTTGGAGACCGCTTCCAGTGTGGGAGACGGTAGGTCTCATCTGGGGTCAGGGGGCCCCAGACAGAAGCCACAAGACAGAAGGTTTTATTGAGGAATCGGAGGGCCCAGCCAGAAGCCAAGAGACAGAGGGTCTCATCGAGGGGTCCAAGGGCCCAGCCAGAAGCCAGCAGACAGCAGGTCTCATTTCTCAGAGTCAGTTCAGCTCCTATCAGGGGTGCCAGGAGAAACTTAATCCGTGGGCCAAAGGTGGGTCATGCAGCAGGGCACTGTGAATACAGGCTAGAGATCCAAGTTATCTAGGAGAGCTGCACAACACAGTCAAAGGGACTGGTAAGAGGAGCAACAGTGCTGCCAGCAAGTTAGCCAGGTGGCACATTATCTCGGTTTGTGCACATTGTGTGGAATGAAACTCTACATGGGCAACTGATATACATGTGAACTTACTGTTTATTGAAAAGTGGGCTGTCTCGCCCTAAAATAGTTTCGGACTGGTGCAAAACATTGCAAGTGCACCCACTGCTTGAGTTTAATCACCTCAATCTCACTATATAATATATATATATATATATATATATATATATATATATATATATATATATATATATATATATATATATATATATATATATATATATATATATATATATATACCGTATATATTCTCTTTGTTATGTGAACCAGGCAGCAGCAATTCTTTTACAGGATTGCAGCAAAAAATACAAAAATTAAAACATCCCACAATTTGCATTGTAGGAGTGATGGCTGACAGCAATGGACTTGTATGAATCGATTTCTAAATCTTGTAACAGCTTCATCTGTCTAAAGGGTTTGCAGGGAACAATATAAAGGACTTATGAATAATTCAGGCCTTTCTGTGTGAAGCACATGAGGTCAGCCTCTATGGATATGGAAAGAAAACCCCTAAACTGAATTAAAATGATGAATTTGATGTGGTACAGCTTTAACCCAGCTGTCACAAGCCATTTGAGGCAGTGAATACAAACCGCTGACACAACTCAGCTAATTACCAACAGTCATTCGCATTTATAGATGGAAAAATCTGTGACATGAACATGTGTAATGGGTTAAAGGTAAGTGGCCGTAGCACTTAGAAGGGTGACTTGGAAGGGTAGGGTGACACTCATTATTTGGATTGTTTGGTCAGTGTCAGTGACATTTGCTATTAGTGCAGTGATCGTTTGCCAAGGGGTTTCACGTTTGCAGATGGGGTTCTTTCTCAAAGTGGGGGTATTTATATACCTGTAAGTGGGATCACTTCTGAGTCTGCACTTAGCATCTGTGTGTCTCATCTGAAAATGTCTTCTCTGTCCTTCCACAGGTATGTGCTCACACTGAATCAACTCCAGCTTTAATCGCAATACTGAAAAGTGTTTTCCTTATGCATTTTTAACTCTGGTATGTGCTCACACTGAAGCAACTCCAGCTTTAATCACAATACTTAAAAGTGTTTTCCTTAAGCATTTTTAACTCTGGTATGCCCCTTTGATTAGTTTTTGTTTCCTCCCTATGCCTTACCTTTTAAATCATGGCCTTTTCTTATCTCAATTAGCTGTCCACTTGTAAGTCTGTTTCTTAAGAGAGAATTTTGCTCTGCAAAGCCAGACATTTTTTATTACCTCCCTAATTAGTAATTGGAAGATCACACCCCCCATTCCTAGCAGTATATAACTAAGCATCTCTTGGGAAAGGCAAGTTTGCCAAGGGGTGTCACGTTTGCAGATGGGGTTCTTTCTCAAAGTGGGGGTATTTCTATAAGGCCTCGTACACACGACCGTTTTCCTCGACAAAATCCATCCAGAAAAATGGTGGCAGAGCTTTTTTGCAGAGGAAAACGGTCGTGTGTATGTTTTTCGTCGTGAAAACTGTTGTGGATCTCGACGATCTCGTTGGGAGTCTCAATTTCCTCGTTGTGTTTCTCGTCGGGCTGGTTTACGACGAGAAACACGTTCGTGTGTATGCTTAGAAACCCGCACATGCTCAGAATAAAGTATGAGACGGGAGCGCACCTTCGGTAAAAGTAGCATTCGTAATGGAGATAGCACATTTGTCACGCTGTAACAGACTGAAAAGCGCGAATCGTCTCTTACCAAACTTTTACTTAACACGCAGTAACATGAGATTAGCAAAAGCAGCCCCAAGGGTTGTGCCAGTGGAATCGAACCTCCCCTTTAAAGTGCCGTCGTACGTGTTGTACGTCACCGCGTTTGAGAACGATTACATTTTGTCTTGACAGTGTGTATGCAAAGAAAGCTTGACAAGATTCTCGACAAGCCTGACAAAAACCTCGTCGAGGAAAATGACGTTTCATTTATGACGAGATTCTCGGTCGTGTGTACGAGGCCTAAGTGTGAGCACTTCTGACTCTGCACTTAAGCAAATGCACAAAGCAAAGGAACACAGGAAAATACAATAAAAAAGCGCAGAGACGATCAAATACCACCAAAAGAAAGCTCTATTTGTGGGGGGAAAAGAGGGCACATTTTTTATTTGAGCACAGTGCAGTGCAGTGCAGTTTCGCAAAAAATGGCCTGGTCGTTAAAGCGGGAGTTCACCCATAAGAAAACATTTTCAAAAAATCCCCTTAGATTCCTGCTCGTTTTGTCTAGGGGAATCGGCTAGTTGTGTTAAAATATGAGCTGTACTTACCCGTTTTCGAGATGCATCTTCTCCGTCGCTTCCGGGATATGGGTCTTCGGAAGCGGGCGTTCCTTCTTGATTGACAGTCTTCCGAGAGGCTTCCGACGGTCGCATCCATCGCGTCACTAGTAGCCGAAAGAAGCCGAACGTCGGTGCGGCTCTATACTGCGCCTGCGCACCGACGTTCGGCTTCTTTTGGAAAATCGTGACCCGTTGGATGCGACCGTCGGAAGCCTCTCGGAAGACTGTCAATCAAGAAGGAACGCCCACTCCCGCAGCCCATACCCGGAAGTGGCGGAGAAGATGCATCGCGTAAACGGTAAGTACGGCTCATATTTTAACACAACTAGCGGATTCCCCTAGACAAAACGAGCATTAATCTAAGGGGAAAAAGTGTAATTTAGGGGTGAACCTCCGCTTTAAGGGGGTAAAACCTTTCAGGGCTGAAGTGGTAAATGATGTATTTATGAAAACAGAGCAGTAATAATTAGTTTTTCTATTATGTGCCTACGGTTCAGATTTATGCACTCCATTGTACTAAGAATTTAAAGAAATTATATGGAGCTGCCATTGCTGACCTCCATCTAAACATACTGCTCACCCAGCTGCCCTTGGCTTAAATCCCCTCTGAAACACTGGTCTAAAACAAGCAAGCAGATCAGCAAAGTCAGAGTGAAATCAAACTGCTCATCTGTGTACCTATTCTGGGTCAAAAACTAAGAAAGTACTGATGCCACTGGATGGGAATTGCACTCAAATAACTAGAAAATTCGAAAGGAGAGAACAACGATGACAGCTTCCATACTGCCTTGGTATGATTCCTTCAAATTGAAGATTTTGTAATTTATAGCTAACCCGTTTTATTTTTTAAACATGCTTCGATTCTAAAGGTAGAAGTTTTAAGATGAATGCTGAATACATTAAAAAAAAAGTCTTCCGTTTCTCATTTTAAAACTAAGATCTGATCACATTAGACTGTCTAGACAGCGAGAGATGCGATAGCCCACCTATCAAGCTGATAATGTTTTGGTTGGATTAACATCCCCCTGACGGCTCCTCTTCATAAACATGCATCACTTTTCATTCTGTATAAAATAAGATGCAGATCTGTGTAATAGATTCTGGAAAATTCAGCATCAGCGGCATGAATATTCATTCGATTTATTTGGCTAACCCATGCCAAGGCCGCACAGCAGGTAGGATGTGGAATGGCACTATTAAATGTAGACACACAGTGCACTGTGTACACGGGAAGATCCTGTAAAATCCTGGATGATGGGGGAAAATAAGGACAGAAAGGTTTCCGGATGGAGCTTCCTGTTTGCTGTTTCTCAAATAAGTCACCTTGTTATTTTATTTTTAAGTTAAGGCTGAACTCCAGGCATATACAGTACAGAGGCACACACTATTGCAGCTCTGTATTCATTAATACATAAATTCAAGCAGTGTATCTGCACAGAATTCGGACTGGAGGAGGAAAAATGGCACAAGCAACAAATTAATTGCGCTACAGTGCTCATGTGCAGACACATGCAGGAGGCGAGAACAGATTGGCAGAAAGATAAGCTCATCTGTCTGCTGCTTCTCCTTTCACTGTCCAGTTACAGACTGGGGGAATGACAAGACCTGCGTCATTGTGTTTTCCATGGTTTATTAGTGATTTTTTTTTAATAGCATACATATATAAATTAATACAATTTGTTTAACATCTAGAACTTAAGTTTCCTCTATGCAAAAGCTAATCAACTTGGTTAACTGGTTTGTAAAGGCTCGATAAACAGGAAGTGCTGTTGACAGGAAATGGCGGGAGGCAAGAAATTAGATAACTGTGCTAAACACAAGAGAAGTCTGGAAAAAGACCTGAAAAGGATGCTCCATAATGCTGCGTACAGACGGTCGTTTTCTGTGATGAAATAAAACGACGTTTTAAATCATGAAACAAAACAACGTTTTTCAAAATTCATTTTCAAAAACGATGAAGCATACACACCATCGTTTTTTCAAAATGCTCTAGCAAAGCGCGGTTACGTTCAGCACGTACGGCGGCACTCTGTTCCATTGAAGCTCGCTTCATAACTTTCTTCTGAGCATGCGCGGGTTTAAAAACGTCATTTTGCCCACACACTATCATTTTAAATGACACAAAAAACAAAGTTTTGAAAAACGACACAAAAAATTCAAGCATGTTTGAATTTTTTTTTTGTCGTTTTTCAGAAGACATAAAACAACGTTTTCCCCACACACGGTCATTTTAAATGACATTTTCAAAAACGACGTTTTTTTTCATCACAAAAAACGACCGTCTGTACGCGGCATAAGAAGAAAAAGAAGACCTGGGCAGAAGATAGGTCTGTGCCAGAGAGGACTTCACAAGACCAGAAAAGGAACTTCACCAGGGGATTACATTAAATCCACATTACAAGAGTACCTGGTTTGTGCCAATCACTTGAGTCCTGTTTGTTATGGAAATTGTTAACTACAACCCAAGTTAATTAACTTTTTAGTGTATCCCTATGGCATTGTCAATGCTCATTTGCAAGGAAGGTTAGGTAACGTGTACATGTGTGTGTTGTAGGCATTTTATGTCTTGTATTGTTTTCCTACAAGTAGTTTGTGGGTACAGCATTTTTGTTTTGTAAAAGCACATTTTTATACAATTATGCCCCGTACACACGATTGGGCTTTTGCCTGGCCAAACTCATATTGGAATTCCTAGGGAAATCCATCTGAGTAAAAGAGAACATGTTCTCTATCGAAACGAAAATATCTGATGGAAAAACTCCAATGGGGCATAAACACGGTCGGAATTTCCAATGGAAAAAGTCAGACGGACTTTTTCCATCGGAAATTCCGATCGTGTGTACGGGTCTTAAGGATTTATATTTCCTAACCAAAAGATACTAAAGTTACTTTCAGCTAAACTCCAGGATAAGCAAATATTGTCTACATGGAAAAGCCATGTGTTTCCTTCCGTGAAACTTGATGTGCTTTGTGTATTTCTGAAACGTTTCTTTTGTGGAATAGCTTTCTGTAATAAAGACCAGTCAATGTTGCTCTTCTCTCCTTGTGCAGAGAGAGGGGTCTGGTATCTGTTTCCCCCTGCAGACAGTGTGTAGTGGGCTTGTTGGGTCTTTCCCACAGCTCCACTCTCTTCCCAGGCTATGCGTAGCACACTTACAATATTACAACTACTTTTACAAGATACCATCTGGCTATGAAAAGTCATAAAATCCTCTGTGGCTATAGAACAGGGGCCTCCAAAGTCTGCCCCGTGGGCCACATCCGGCCCTCTAGTAAATTTTCTCTTGAATTTGCTGCGCACAAAATATATACAGCAGGTAAAATAAGTATTGAACGCGTCACTATTTTTCTAGGTAAATATAGATACTATTGATATGAAATGTTCACTACATGTCGGTAACAACCCATGCAATCCATACATACAAAGAAATAAAAACAAATATGTTCAGAAATTAAATTATGTGTATCAAAATAGAATGACACAAGGAAAAAGTATTGAACACATAAAAAAAGGGAGGCGCAAAAGGGCATGCAAAGCCAAGACACCAGCTGAAATCTATCAGTATTTGGAAAGCAGTCCTGCCCCTTGTCAGTGCAAATTAATATCAGCTGGTTCAGTCTCAACTTATGGCCTATAAAAAAGTATCTCTCTATTACTAAGGTGTCACACAAGAAACATCTCATGATAGGTAAAAGCAAAGAGCTCTCTCAAGACCTTCGCAACCCTATTGTTGCAAAACATACTCATGGCATTGCTTATAGAAGGGTTTCTAAACTTCTGAATGTTGCAGTGAGCACTGTTGGGGCCATAATCCGGAAGTGGAAAGAACATCATATGTTCCAGCCGCAGTGTGGTTTGAAAAAAAGTCCTGTGCCATTTCAGTCCACTTCAGGTGCAATTTCTAATCTCATGCACTGCAATTCGCATTGGAATGTCACCTGAACTGCTGAATGAAATTGCACCAGACCATTCTTTGAAATTGCACTGCAAACTGTGAACCGAGTTAGAAGGTATTGGTTTTAGTATCGGAGCATACAAGTAATTGTGCAAATGCTTAGTATGGGTACTGATACCAATACTGGTATCAGTATCAGTGCAACGCTAATGAAAACAAACGTTTTTATGTGTCAAGATCAATACAGCTCGGTCACAAGCCAATCCTAGTCTATCAAGTGAACAGAAAGAAGTAAAACACTGATGATGTCATCTAAACATACTGCGTATATACAGGACCTCAGAATAAAGACCACTTCTGTGATGCCACATACAGTATATGTGTGATGGAAGGTGGAAATTTCCACCTTTTTTTGCGGTCTCTTCATATTTTATCCCATTCTCCCATCTTTTTCACTTCCCCTCTCTTTCTTTCCTATCTTTTCCTTGCCTTTATTTTCCTTTATGTTCTTTTCAACTCTTTACATTGATCTCAAACAATTGTAAAAAAGTTACAAGCTTACAGGAGTCCAATATATGATGCATTCAGGATACAAGGTTGAAATGAACATTACGCATGAGAAAATAATTGTAAAAGTAAATATTGATCGCCTCGGGTGAATGATCGCAACTTGTCACTAAAAAATACATAAACATAAATGTATAATAGTCTATAATCATTATGGTATTTGAACCAGACCAACCCATCCTGAATTTACTGTAGGATCAGATTCACACAGTGAGACCATTGTTTATGAAATTCAAAAAGCATTGCTCACTTGTTGATTTTAGCTAGGTAATAGTATAGTTATGTAGCATCATTCATATAATTATGTAGTCCATTCATTTTGGCTCCAATAAACAGTCTAGGGCAGTGGTCTCCAAACTGCGGCCCGAGGGCTGGATGCGGCCCTTTGCTTGCCTTTATCCGGCCCTTAGGGCACTATCCATCCCACTGATACGAGACACTATTCTGCCATCTGACACCAAAAATGGAGCACCATTTCTCCCACTGACACAAATAATAGAGCACTATTATTCCCTATGATACCAGCAATGGGGCACTATTCCTCCCCCTAATATCAGCTGTTTACTAACAATAATGCCAAGAAAATTTCCACTCCCGCTGGCCAAAGTCCAGCCCTCCAAGAGTCTGAAGGACAATAAACCGGCCCTTTGTTTAGAATGTTTGGAGACCCCTGGTCTAGTGGTTTGTCTTTTTGTGATTTATTTCTTGTAGAACTTGTATTGGGATTGGGGCATAGTATACTCCAAAACAAATAGCAAACAGTAAATAGAGGACAGTCTTCTCCTGAGGAAAATTTGATTTCCCTCACAGCACGGGGCAAGTTGAGCACCTGGTTACCTTGCACCAATGCACAACTGCTGGTACCCAGTACATTATTCAGAGCACTGTACAGTCACAGGGATCATTTTAGTGATTTACACACAAGTCACCAGGACAGAACTTTTGTTGCCAGTGGTTTAGACATTAATGGCTGTGTGTTGAGTTATTTTGAGTGGACAGCAAATTGACACTGTTATACAAGCTGTACACTCACTACTTTATATTGTATCATTGTGTCATTTCACATGAAAAGATATAATAAAATATTTTCAAAAATGTGACGATGTACTGACTTTTGTGAGATACTGTAAGTTTTCACAGCCTTTGCTTAATACTTTGTTGAAGCACCTTTGGCACCAATTACAGCCTCAAGTCTTTTTGAGTATGATGCTTCAAGCTTTCCACACCGATTTTTGGGCAGTTTCTCCCATTCTTCTTTGCAGGACCTCTCAAGCTCTATCAGGTTGGATAGGAGGGTCGGTGAACAGCCATTTTCAGATCTCTCCAGAGATGTTTAATTGGGTTCAAGTCTGGGCTCTGGCTGGGCCACTCAGGGACATTGACTGAGTTGCCTCGTAGCCACTTCTTTGTTATCTTGGCTTTGTACTTAAGTCATTGTCCTGTTGGAAGATTAACTTTTGCCCCAGTCTGAGGTCCAGAGAGCTCTGGAGCAGGTTTTCAACAAGGATGTCTCTGTACATTTCTGCATTAATTTTTCCTTCTATCCTGACTAGACTCCCAGTTCTTGCCACTGAAAACATTCCCACAGCATGATGCTGCCACCACCATGCTTCACTGTAGGGATGGTATTGGCCAGGTGATAAGCGGTGCCTGGTTTCCTCCAGACATGATGCTTGCCATTCAGGCCAAAGAGTTCAATCTTTGTTTCATCAGACAAGACAAATTTGTTTCTCATGGTCTGAAAGTCCTTCAGGCGCCCTTTTGGAAAACTCCAGCTGTCATGTGCCTTGTACAGAGTGGCTCCCATCTGGCCACGCTACAATACAGGCCTGATTGGTGGAGTGCTGAAGAGATGGCTGTGCTTCTGGAAGGTTCTCCTCTCTCCCCAGAGAAATGATGGAGCTCTGTCAGAGTGACCATTGGGTTCTTGGTCACCTCCCTGACTAAGGCCCTTCTCCCCCAATTGGTCAGTTTGGCAAAGTGGCCCGCTCCGGAAAGAGTCCTGGTGGTTCCGAACTTCTTCCAATTACGAATGATGGAGGCCACTGTGACCTCCAATGTTGCAGAGATTTTTCTGTACTCTTCCCCAGATCTGTGCCTCAAAACAATCCTGTCTCAGAGGTCTATAGACAATTCCTAAGACTTCGTGGCTTGGTTTGTGTTCTGACGTGCACTGGTAACTGTGGGACCTTATATAGAGAGGTGTGTGACTTTACAAATCATATCCAGTCAACTGAATTTACCACAAGTGGACTCCAATCAAGATGCAGAAGCATCTCAAGGATGATCAGTGGAAAGAGAATGCACCTGAGCTCAATTTTGAGTGTCACGGCAAAGGCTGTGAATACTTATGTACATGGGAATTTTTTCGTTTACAAAAGGTTTATTGAAAAAATAAGTCTCAATACAGTTTAAACTCAAATTGGCAAGAAGTACAAAAATACATACATGAGCAGTGAACGTCTGTGAGGAATATGCATAGTGGTTATTCGAGATGCAGAGAAATAGGTTATGGTTAGTATAAAAGGCAATCCGGTGGCTTAATACAATACAGCAATGCAAGAACTTGATGAATTAGTTAAATGGCAAAAAGAGAGAAAAAAATAAAAATAAAAATAAATGGCTTAATTCAGTGAATCAACAGAGAAAGGTCCCAAGGCTTCCATTTCTGATCATATATGTTCATAGTATCATATAAGGTGTGATGAATGCATTCTGCTAGTTTGATGGACATCATACGATCCATAATTTGGGACCATGGCACAATGGAGGAGCGCCAGTTGAGTGCGATCGCCCAGTGTACTGATGTGAGCAAGGTGCGTATTAGCCTGGTGTGGGCTATAGGGATGTCGGGGATAGAGTAAAACAGGAGACACATTTTAGGTGTCAGTTCTATTCTTCTACCTGTTATCTGTTCTATTTTAGTACTAACTTGTTGCCATGTGTCTTTGAGGTGTGTACATTCCCAGAAGGTGTGAATAAGGGAACCCTGTACTGGGCAGCCTCTAAAACAAAGGGGAGATGTTGTAGGATAGAATGAATTCATTCTGTCAGGGGTGAGGTACCACCTATAATGGAGTTTAATAGCAGATTCCCTAATGGAGGCTGTCTTGGTACATTTCCGTAGGTTATTTGTTATGCTGTCCCATTGTTCAGTGGAGAAGGATTCATCTAGATCTGTTTCCCATTGCAGCATTTTCAATGGAGTTCAGATTCTTTCCGATATTTAGGCATCCATATCACCCCATCCTACAAGTCCCTATACCACAAAAACTACCCTAGATTACTTCAAAACATTAGAGATTTACTCAAATCTTGGTCGGCATTCCATATGTCATTTATGGGCAGGATAGTTGCTACCAAGATGGTTATACTTCCAAAACTACTTTTTTTCTTTAGAGCACTCCCTATCCTGGTCCCTAAAAGTACCCTATATTCTATACAAAGAGATATAAACAAGTTCATATGGCAAAATAAAAAATCCAGATTTGGATATGCACTGATGTATAGACCTCAATCGAAGGGAGGGTTGAGTATGCCCAACTTATGGCTATACTACCTTTCAGCCAGATATACACAACTCGCACAATGGTATGCACCTTCCAGTCATATCCATTGGCTAGAATTTGAAGAACAATCTGTCCTACCGTTCCACCTCCAAGGCCTCCTATGGTCCAAATCTATTAAAACTCAAAGAATGGGCCAACTTAATAAAGTAGTACATCAAGACCTACTATTATGGCACAGACATAAACATAAGTTTAACATCTCCTCAGAGATCCCTCCCCTAGCTTCCTTCTTAGGGGACCCTCTATTTACCCCCCCCGACCTTCACTCCAACCAATATTCTGTTTGGCAACTCCTCAATCTATCTAACTTAAAAGCTTTCACTAAAAATAATACTTTTCTCACATTCTTAGATTTACAAACAGAATATAAACTTAGAGATACTGAACTACAGACTACAATAATATCAAACTATTCTATCAAAAAACTTTTCTCTCTCCCTCCAAACCCCCTTTACGATTTTTGAACGAATTTGTCTTACTTCGCCTCGAGAAAGGGGCTTGATATCTAAAATGTATAGAAACCTAAATGAACACAATCTACCAGACAAAACACACCAAATGCTGCAATGGGAAACATGGGAATTTTTTCATCTCTTATTTTTAATAAATTTGCAAAGATTTCAAACAAACATCTTTCACATTGTCATTTTGGGGTATTGTTTGTAGAATTTTGAGGAAAATAATCCATTTAATCTATTTCGGAATAGGGCTAACAACAAAATGTGGAAAAAGTGAAGCAATGTGAATACTTTCCGGATGCAATATAACACTCCAAATTGTCTTGCTTTAGTGAACAAGCTCCGAGCCTTGGGCAATCAGCCCCTAAAGGCCTTGTAATGTTGTCTGTACAGACACACGTACATACAAACTTACAAACATTGCACAGTAAACTCAGGCTAGACACACACTAATAATAAACGTGCTCAGACTAATTGCACATAAATGCCACCACACTATCAATAAGTTTTAATGAATTACAAGTGGCCAGGTTAAATGGGCCTAATTGCCTTTTTTGTCTGCATTCATTGTGAATATGGAAAAGCATTATAAGGCCAGGCATTTTCCATGAATTATGTATTAAGAGAGTGGTAGCAGTCTGCTTCAAAATACTGCAATTTACATTGTGTTAGAGGCTCCTAGGTCCATCAGTGCAATCAAACCTCTGATCAATATGGTATTTGGTTTGCTAAGAAGCTTAAAATACCTACCTGTATTGAACGTGGTCTGATTACCTAGGGAATACCATCCATTAATATGTTTCCATAATTGATGTATCACTTACTGAAAATGTCATCTGACCTGAGAGGGGACAGACTGTAGCAAACAAAAATAGATGGGATGAAATAGTGTGAAGGAAGGAACCTAGAATACGGTTACTATTCATTCCTGTTTCCTGGGGACAGTTTCAGTTGTGAGGGGTCTGCCCCTAGGAAGCAAATGTTCCTGGATTCGTCCCTAAAACGCCATAGAGCAGGGGTGCCCAACCTTTAGAAACACAAGGGCCACTTAAGCAACTTGGTAACCGGTTGTGGGCCACAATGAGCGGAGCGGGCGGATGACAGGTCCGTGGGGGGATATGATCCACATGTGCAAATATATAAGGGGTCCATATAGTGAACTTGGTATTGAGTTATTCACTTTACGGTCAACACTGAGGACAAGGGGGCACTCTTTACGTCTAGAGGAAAAGAGATTCCATCTCCAAATACAGAAAGGTTTCTTCACAGTAAGAGCTGTGAAAATGTGGAATAGACTCCCTGCAGAGGTGGTTTTGGCCAGCTCAGTAGATTGCTTTAAAAAAGGCCTGGATACTTTCCTAAATGTATATAATAAAACTGAGTACTAAGGGCCAGATTCACCAAAGAGATACAACAGCATTTCTCCTGATACGCCATCGTATCTCTGTTTCTATCTATGCGACTGATTCATAGAATCAGTTACGCATAGATATCCATAAGATCCGACAGGTGTAATTGTTTTACACTGTCGGATCTTAGGATGCAATACCGCGGCCGCCGCTGGGTGGAGTTTGCGTCATAAACCAGCGTTGGGTATGCAAATTAGCAGTTACGGCGGATCCCCGATGGATTTTCGCGTTCGCTACGTCGCCCGTAGTCAAGTTTCCCGTCGCAATTTTAGTCGTTATTTGACCTGCACTAACTTTAGTCAGCAATCGTATTGCTGTCTAAAGTATGGCCGTCGTTCCCGCGTCGAAATTTTAAATTTAACGTCGTTTGCGTAACACGTCCGGGAATACCGAAGTACGCTCCGCGCATCGCAAAAATGACGTCACGGCGTGCAAAGCACGGTGGGAGTTAGGAAACGGAGCATGCGCAGTAGGTCTGGCCCTAAGATTTGTAGGTAAAGTTGATCTGGGGTAAATCCTATTGCCTCTCGGGGGATCAGGAAGGAATTTTTTTCCCCTGCTGTAGCAAATTGGATCATGCTCTGCTGGGGTTTTTTGCCTTCCTCTGGATCAACTGTAGGTATGGAGTTAGGTGTATGGGATTGTACTATGTTTTTTATTTTGTTTGTTTATTTTTTGTGGTTGAAATGGATGGACTTGTGTCTTTTTTCAACCTGACTAACTATGTAACTATGTGTCCACTCTGCATTGGCAGAGCGGACACAGCCCACTTTTTTTTTTTTTTTTTGGCGGATTGGAGGTAGGTTTATCTGCCACTCAATGGAGACTCCAATTGGGTCAGACTGACCACATGAAAGGTGCCCAAGGCTGCTTTCACACTGATGCACTGAGGTTTACCAGCACCGCGGGTGCAACACAGTGTACCTTTGGCTTTCCTGCACTTTCCAATAGACTTCTATTATATTCTGCAAGTTTGGTGCACTTTCAGAAAGCTCACCAAACTCACAGGTAATAACAGAAGTATATAGCTCAGTGCAGGTAACCCGCAGGTGCACTGCTCTGCATCTGCAGATCAATTCGAAAGCAGGCCAGTAACCATTGCAAAACAGATATGCCCATATATACCCTGTGATTTTAGTAATAAACTGACCTTTTATAACAGTATTCTATTCCATCAGAGAGCAGGAGGTCACGGGCCACATCAGAGGGCTCCGCGGGCCACTGGTTGGGCACCCCTGCCATAGAGCATTGCAATGGGCATCCTCTAACTCAAGGCACACTGCAAGTGTTAACCAAAAATGCTGGAGCTGAAGCACCCTGTGCCTGTGCAGCTATCCTTGTTGGCACATACATGTAGGCTGCTTCAGCCATGCCAGCTTCCTTTGATGCTTGCTCAGTGTACATTGAGTTGAATACTGCGTGCTGCAATGTTTACACTACACTACCCAGCGGGAGAGCTATTAAGTCAGATACTATTTGCAATGTGGGAGTTACTTGCCTGACCCCTGAACTCTATGTATTTTCTTAATCCTGACTCCTGAACTCTGTGCATTTCTTAATCCTGACACCTAAACTTTGTGCATTTCTTAATCCTGATCCCTGAACCCTGTGCATTTCTTAATCCTGACCCCTGAACTCTGTGACTTTCTTAATCCTGACACCTGAACTCTGGGCATTTCTTAATCCTGATCCCAGAACCCTGTGCATTTCTTAATCCTGACCCCTGAACTATGTGCATTTCTTAATCCTGACCCCTGAACTATGTGCATTTCTTCTCCATCAAGTCAAACCTATGTGTGTGATTTTATGTCAGTATTACATTGTATATCCCTGTATGTTGTGATCATTCAGGTACTTATCTAATAGTTTTTTTTAAATTATCGATGCTCCCCGCTGAAACCACCGCCTGTGGAAGGGAATTCCACATCCTAACCACTCTTACATTAAAGAACCCTCTACGCAGTTTAAGGTTAAACCACCTTTCTTCTAATTTTAGTGAATGGCTGTGTTTCTTATTAAATTCCTTTACGCAGAAAAGTTTTATCCCTATTGTGGGGTCACCAGTACGGTATTTGTACATTGAAATGATATCCCCTCTCAAGCGTCTCTTCTCCAGAGAAAACAACTTCAGTGCTCGTAACCTTTCCTCATAACTAATGTCCTCCAGACACTTTATTCGTTTTGTAGCCCTTCTCTGGACTCTCTCCAGTTCCAGCACATCCTTCCTGAGGACTGGTACCCAGAACTGGACAGCATACTCCAGGTGTGACCGGACCAGAGTCTTGCAGAGTAAGAGAATTATCGTTTTATCTCTGGAGTTAATCCCCTTTTTAATGCATGCCAATATTCTGTTTGCTTTGCTTGCAGCTGCTTGGCATTGCATGCCATTGCTGAGCCTGTCATCTACTAGGACCCCAAGGTCCTTTTCCATCCTAGATTCCCCCAGAGGTTCTCCGCCCAGGGAGTAGATTGCATTCATATTTTTCCACCCAAATGCATTATTTTACATTTGTCTACATTAAACCTCATTTGCCATGTAGTTGCCCACCCCATTAATTTGTTCAGATCTTCTTGCAAGTTTTTCACATTCTGCGGAGAAGTTTGAGAAATTCTGTTTAGCTTGGTATCGTCCGCAAAAGGAGAGATTGAACTGTTGATCCCATCCTCTAGGTCATTTATGAATAAATTAAATAGAATTGGTCCCAGGACAGAACCCTGGGGGCCCCCTTTCCATCCATTCCCATTCTGAGTACTCCCCATTTATCACTACCCTCTAAACTCGCCCCTGTAGCCAGTTTTCAATCCATGTACTCACCCTATGGTCCATGCCAACTGGACAGTACACGTTTGTAAAACTGTATTAAATGCTTTTGTAAAATCCAGATACACCACGTCTACAGGCCTTTCTTTATCCAGATGGCAGCTCACCTCCTCATAGAAGATTAATAGATTGGCTGTGGCTTGAACGATTCTTCATGAATTCATGCTGAGTGATTACTGCTAATTATACAGTTGTTATTGCTAAAATCTTGTATATAGTCCCTTATAATCCCCTCCACGAGCTTGCATACAATTGATGTTAGGCAAACTGGTCTGTAATTTCCAGGGATGTATCTTGACCCTTTTTTAAATATTGATGCTACATTGGCAATTAGCTGGTACCATTTCAGTCAGTAGACTGTTCGTAAAAATTAGGAACAATGGTCTGGCAATTACTTGACTGAGTTCCTTAAGGACCCTTGGGTGCAAGCCATCTGGTCCTGGTGACTTATTAATGTTAAGTTTTTCAAGTCTATTTCTAATTCTGTCCTCTGTTAGCCATGAGGGTGCTTCCTGTGACGTGTCATGAGGATAAACATTGCAGTTTTGGTTACTGAAGCACCTCGATTTTGAAACTGAGGAGAAGAATAATTTCAATACTTTTGCCATCCTTAGTAACCAGATTCCCTTCATCATTATTTATGTAACCAACATGAGCTGACCTTCTTTTCTTACTATTTATGTACTTTTATTACTCTCCTCCTCTATGTGCCTTTCGTGTTCTATCTTACCTTACCTGATTGTACCCTTACATTTCTTGTTGTATTCAACCATGGGTTGCAGGAAAGAAATTCACACAATTCCTCCATTCTGCGATGGTAATAATTGTCTTACTTCTTATCTCAGAAGCCTTCACAGATCTTGAGGTAACTTTTCAGGTATCCCATGCAATGTCCTAAGGTTGGGTGATGGCATTGCTTCTCCTATTACAATGCTGGGAGCGATCAAGTTATCACCCCGTCCATACTTTTATTGACCCACCTGGCTGCCTAGCGGCTGTCCTGCCTGAGAGGATGGGATTTTTGGGTTGTAAAAAATGGTCGTGTGTGGGCTTTAACGACGTGAAAAATCTGCGCATTCTCAGAAGCAAGTTCTGAGACGGGAGCACTCCTTCTGGTAAAACTACCGTTCATAATAGAGTAAGCACATTCATCATGCTGTAACAGACAGAAAAGCACAAATCGTCTTTTACTAACAAAAAATCAGCTAAAGCAGCCCCAAGGGTGGCGCCATCCGCATGGAACTTCACCTTTATAGTGCCGTTGTATGTGTTGTACATCACCGCGCTTTGCTAGAGCATTTTTTTTCACGATCGTGTGTAGGCAAGGCCAATTTAATGATCAAGTTGAAAAAAAGTAGTTTTTTATAGAGCCTGAAAAACGTCATTTTTTAGAACCCAAAAAATGATCGTGTTTACGCGGCATTAGGCTTTAAAAAGCCTTTTAGGCCATGCTTCTCTTCTGGGTTACTGGAACTAAGGTTCTGCACACCTGTAACCCAGGTTTAGCCAACAGCGGCCTACAGCCTGCCGTCAGGTGACATCACAGAGCCAGTTCATGCTCTGCAAGGATCCCAAATTTAAGATCAAGATACACCCAGTTTCCCCACTGGTAGCTGCCTCAGCCTCTCAGTGCATCGCTAAGAGCCTGAGCCAGCTACTCCTGCCCCCTCCCCAGCCCACCGCTCCAGTGATCACTGGAGGGGCAAAGCAGAGAGTAGTGACTGATGGTCACCGCTCTCTGCTCAGTGAAGAGAACTGATCGATCAGTGATCATGTGATTACTCCGTTCTCCATCTTAGAGCAGGCGGGGGACAGCTGCAGCATTGGAGAGATGCTGCAGCCATATAGATAAGTATATATGTTTACTTTTTGTTTTCCTTCACTTCTTTTTTAAGTTTGCTAGAATCCCAACAGTGTATATAACTGACCTAGAGCGTTTCACCAAAAACTGAAAAGTAGAGTTCCACCTTAAAGCACACTGGAAGTGTTGAACAGTGCTTTACTTTCCCGAGACAAAAATACAATAATGTAGAAAGATTTTTATCCCCTGCGGTCTGCAGACAAAACCCAGAGATTTTGATGTTGTTGTTTTTGCTCAGATAGAAAATGTCTGTAATTTCTTCAGTTTAGCACAGCAATTAAAATCCAACAGGGGGTCCTGTTTAATGACACAATGCACACTGGGGTTTAACGCACAATGACATGGGAGGGCGTCTTTTCCCGAGCGGTGGAAGGCAGATGCAGCTTCCAGAGAAATAATCTGTGCCAGCCAGAGGAAGGGGTAAACACTTACAAGGAGATCAAAGAGGACCATGATGACCGATGCCATTCTTTCCCACCACAAAAACAATATTTACAAATCCCCACATGAATTTCTCATTATGTGACTACGTAAAGTAACGTTAACTACATGTTTCTCAAATAATACTTTTAATTGTTCTTTGTTTTATTACCGCAGCTTGACACTGTTTAGCTAGTGGGCACGCTGTATTCATTTAGGCATCATTTGTCAATTTTTTACCCCAAAGTCTCAAGCAGGAAATTATTACAGGGTTGTGGTCATCATTTATTATATTATATCCTTGTTAGAGCCGTTTAAACATTAAAAAACACAAGACATGCACATAAACATGTTATAAATCATTTATTTTATTACATAAAAACAGCACAATGAATTTACCAGCGTACAAATGACAGCTGATCTACACAAAATATTTTGAATACCTCAAACCATTAAAGTGGTTGTAAACCCACTTTTTTGACTTTTGCCTACAGGTAAGCCTATAATAAGGCTTACCTGTAGGTATGAAGAATATCTCCTAAACCTGTACGGTTTGGGAGATATTCCCCTCGCAATGCGCCACTGATTGCAGCGGCACATGCGCAGGGGGGATCCTCGGCTGAATGGCCGGCCCCGCCGACCCATGCTGGAAAGGAAATCTCCCGCGCGCATGCGCGGAAGTGACGTCATCGCCGCTCCAGCCAATCACAGCGCTGGAGCGGCGATACCCGGAAGACACGCTCGGCTCGGCGTGGACCAGGTAAGCTCCCTACCTCGTTCCGAGGTAAGTATTTCATAATGAGCTAATATGCGGTGCATACTAGCTCATTATGGCTTTTTCCTTGCAGGTGTAAAAAAAAAAAATGCGGGTTTACAACCGCTTTAAAGTTGAACCCCAGGGAGATTTAAAATATATATATTAATGCAGCTTTTTATTAATAAATACGTTATTATATTTATTTAAAAAAAAGTAAGCATTTAAAGTACCCGATTTTGACACAATATCAATCCCCTGTACATCATCAGAAGTCAATAAGTTAATGTGCTGACAAAAAGCAATATGATAGGAGTAGAAAGCAGAGTAATTCTTAGGCTGGCCATACGTTATTCAATTTTCTTGTTCAATTGCCTTTAGATTTTCCTTTAACTATGTAGTTCAAGATTAGAGATGGGCCGAACACCCCCCGGTTCAGTTCGCACCAGAACTCCCGAACATAGCAAATATTCCGACCTGAACTCTGAATCCCATTGAAGTCTATAGGACCCAAACTTGAAAAATGAAACGTCCCTGTTTTGAAGACTTATTGGCCATAAAAAGGGTATGGGGGCCCAGCTACTGCCCTGGGAGACATGTGCCAATGCAAAAAAAGGAGCAGTGATTTTAATGATGTTTAAAGTGAAACAACATTTTTTTTTTAATTCCTTTAAATATAGCCCCCTTAGTCTTCTTGTAAAGTGAGCATCTGTACCATGTATAGCACCTACTGCAGTAAAACTGACATTTATAAAGAAAACAAAATGACATTTAAATTGCCGGCAATACAATACCATTGCTGGTAATAGAAAAAAAAAAAAAGGAATCACCCCCCCCCCCAATCCATACCAGACCCTTTGGGCCTCATTTCTTTTTCTGAAAACAGTAGAATGAGGGTCTTGACCAAAAATGTATAATTTTGTTTCGTCTGTCCACAGCACATTCTCCCAAAAGGATTTTTATTTTTTATGTTTCTGTGTCAGCAGTGGGGTCCTCCTGGGTCTTCTACCATAGCGTCCCTTTTCATTCAGATGGCGAGGTATACAATAGTGTGAGTTGACACAGTTGTACCTTGTGCCTGAAGGTCAGCTTGAATTTGTCTGGAAGTTGATTGAGGTTCTTTATCCACCATTCATACAATCCTTTGTTGCAATTTTTGATCATTTTTTGTCTTCGTCCATGTTCAGGGAGATTAGCTACAGTGCCATGGGCTGCAAACAATGCTGAGCACAGTGGACACAGGAGCATTAAGATCTCTGGAGATGGACTGGTAACCTTGAGATTGTCCATGCTTTTCCACAATTTTTGTTCTCCAATCCTCAGACAATTTTTCTGCTGCGGACCCTGCTGGACTCCAGGACAGGTAAGTGTGCTGATATTAAAAGTCAGCAGCTGCAGTATTTGTAGCTGCTGACTTTTAATATTTTTTTTTTCAGAGGACATCCGCTTTAAGCTAATATTTTATTTCATATGACCATCTCAAGTCTTCTTAAAAAGGAAATAATAGTTGTTTTTTAGATATACTGTACATGTTAAATGGATAAGTGATCAGCCTGATGTAAATTTGTATGACAATATCAATGAGTGTTATTGTTTTGAAACCCTTGTTACTTTTATGACGTATTTGTTCAATATGTATGTAATGTATGTTCTGATTCCTGCTTGGTAAACATTTACAGTGGTTGTGCCTTACTGCTCCTGTCTCCCAGTCCTTGTCTATCTGTCTATCATATCTACTATCTGACTTCATGTCACTGACCTTAAACAGGTATGCAGGTAACCTCCCTGGCGGTATGATTCTTTCAGATTTTTGGTGCTGAAAGCGGTACAATTGTTTTGCATGGAAATTTGGTGTTTTATATTGTAGGCCTGTAATTCTTAGGAATAACTCACTTAAATCTGTCTAAACAATAGTCTATTAGACATCCTGGGTATTATAAAGTTTAAAACACAAACTCATAAATTATAATATAATAAATAACTATAAATAATTATAACAAAAAATAAAATAATAATAATAAAAATTATTACTTTCAGTGTTTGGTGACGAATTTCCCCACAAATCACTATCGCTCAATTCTGCAAGTGATTCTAATTTATTATCACTATTATTATTATCTACAGTTTCCAGGCAGAAAGAACAGTCTATATTATATAAAAGAGCATGCAGGACACTGGGCAGACCACTAGGGGCAAAGGGGGTGTGTAATTATTTTATACAGTATTGTAATCTGTAAGATTACAGTATACTGTATGTGTACTGTGTTTTTATTTTATTTTTATTTGGCGCCGATCTCAGCCCCGTGCGTTGTAACGTCGCAGGGAACGGAGCTCAGCGGCACACGGGCACTGTGTGGAGTAGACAGCTTGATCACACAGCGTGGAGGCATCACAGGATCCAGGGACAAGGTAAGTAAACTCTGCCTGGATACTGCAATGTGATCCCGAGTCTGGCTCAGGGATACTGCTAATGGTACTGGATTTCCACCCCGAGCCAGATTTGGGATTACCACCAGGGAGGTTAAAGGGGTTGTAAGGGAAACATTTTTTTTCATAATAAGCATCCTTTACCTGCAGACATTCCTCTTTTCACTTCCTCATTGTTCGTTTTTGCTCAGAAGTCGCTCTATTTCTTCACTGTTCTGTTTACTTCCTGCTTGTCTGATTTTACTCACCACCATGATGGGAGGCTTTACTGCGGTGGTCAGTAACGTGCTCACCCCCTCCTGGGAACTACATCTGTGCGGCAGGACGCTCTCTACGTGTTAGAGACTTCAAGGAGGTGTGAATTACTGGGCGTGCCGCAATTCATACTGGGAAATGTAGTTCTTACATGAACGAACGATGCAAACCAGGAAGTGAATGAGAGAACAGAAACTAAAATGCCGGAGGTGATATAGATGAAGGAATTTAATAGGTATTTACTCGTTTTTTAACAGAATCATTACACTATTCTGTCTGTCTACCTTGCAGACATTAATTTTAGGCAAACATTTTTTTTTTCCTTTAGTGCCCCTTTAAGGAGTTCTTACCTTTCTCTAACTTTTCAAAAAATCTGAATTCCTGTTTCACTGTTTTACCTAAAATTAACTTATTTTGATTGGTTTCTATGGGTTTCTGTGTGTTGAACATTTGCACAACTCCTTGCTCTGCATTAATTCAGAAACCTATTAGAATTAATTTTTTAGGTTCCATTTTAATCTGTTGAAGTCTATATGATCATAAATCAAAACAGACATCTGAAATAAATATTTTGAGTGCATAGACTGGAAGACCCAGTGTAGCTCTTTGAATGACGTTTTCATGTACAGATCTGACCTTCTGCAAGAGGTGCCTTTGTTTTTGTGCCAGTCTGTAACAGATTTACTTTCTAGTCTTGCTAAAACATGTCATGTTCATAAATCACACAAGCCTATTATTGATACTGGCTTGTAAAAATAGATCTCTCAGAATTCCTTGATCTTTCCAGCGTAATTTCACCAAATAATAGGGAGGAACCTGTTGGGATCCACCATCTGTGCAGGTTCACTGGGCCCTCTGATGTCCAGGGATGTATTACAGAATAGGCCCCTCCTGTTTGTAATTGGCCAGAGTAATTGAATCGAGTAATATTCTTTCGGATACAAGACTCTGGCCTTTCTCTTTGGGGGATTGATCTTTTTCCCAAGGGTGCATACCTAGTTTTAGTGTCAATTTCACTTAGAAGAGCCAGTAGTAGCATCTCATGCTTGAGATAAGTGGCCTGCAATTAAGCTAGTTAGGTGCTGCCCATGACGGGAGGATGAGGGGTAATATTTTTCTGGGACTTTGGTTTGGCTGGTTTTCTTTGGGTTCAAACCACTGATCCTGTGTTATAAAAGGGAGACAGTGGTCTAGAGCAGTGAGCCAAAAATGGAAAGAATTGAAAGCCGCACTAATGAGAAGCAAGAAAATGTCACTAACTTTTGCAACTGCCACGATGTAGGAGGTCTTCAGGACCTGGGGCTCATCCCCGAAGACACCAGCCACTGGGGAATGCCACTGATGGACCCCTTTATATGCATGTATGCCAGGGAAGCACATAGCCTAGGTTAGGATTAGGGATAGGCCTGTTTTCGCATGTTGGACTTTAATATTTAGCAATTTTTCAAAAAAAGCTTTTGCCACTTTGTTCCTGCCTGGTCTGAAGTTACTCAAGGCATGTAATGCAAGCAAATGGCACATTTCTACAGCCTGGATCACTAACACATTGGGGTATGAAGACAACAGTATGAGTTTATACAGTGTGGAGACACAAGTGGTTACCAAGGGTAACAGATTTTTACCAAGCAGCCTGTCGCAAAGCATGTGCCTGTGGCAAGTGGGAGGGCCTCTTGCTGCAAAGGAGTTGTTGTCCACACTCTCTCCATAGCAATGGAAGAAGATCAGCGCTGCAGAGGTCCCCAGCCTGTGCACAGGTACAGAAGAGCAAGACTCAAGAAAGTGCATGCATGAAGTTCCTGGTGGGTGCAGGGCAGGACTCCATACTGTTACTGGAAGTGAGGTAGCGGTGATACGCTGAATGGGTAGATATGGACAAGGCTCAGCATGCCCCTCCTAAATGCAATTTACAGTGAGGGTGTACATTGTCAGAGAGTTAACTGGAGGACAGTTATGGTGCAAATGTACACAGTGCTCTTCACCCCCTAGGTTTTTCCTAGTCCACCCTCAAACCCCCTGTTTCTTTTATATTACACATAAACAGTGGGCTGGACCGAGCAAAGTCCGTCAAAAGAAAGCCTGGGAACACAATTAACTCTCAACTTCTCAGCTGGAGCAACGTTAACTATTACCTGCCTGCATACAATGATATTCAGCTTATTTATACCGTGTTCATTATCAGTGTATAGAGATACTCATCATCATTATACAGAGCGCAGTGCTCATTATCAGTGTATAGAGATACTCATCATCGTTATACAGAGCACAGTGCTCATTATCAGTGTATAGAGATACTCATCATCATTATACAGAGCACAATGCTCATTATCAGTGTATAGAGATACGCACCATCATTATACAGAGTACAGTGCTCATTATCAGTGTATAGGGATACTCGTCATCATTATACAGAGCACAGTGCTCATTATCAGTGTATAGGGATACTCGTCATCATTATACAGAGCACAGTGCTCATTATCAGTGTATAGAGATACTCGTCATCATTATACAGAGCACAGTGCTCATTATCAGTGTATAGAGATACTCGTCATCATTATACAGAGCGCAGTGCTCATTATCAGTGTATAGAGATACTCGTCATCATTATACAGAGCACAGTGCGCATTATCAGTGTATAGAGATACTCGTCATCTTTATACAGAGCACAGTGCTCATTATCAGTGTATAGAGATACTCGTCATCATTATACAGAGCACAGTGCTCATTATCAGTGTATAGAGATACTCGTCATCATTATACAGAGCACAGTGTTCATTATCAGTGTATAGAGATACCCATCATTATATAGAGCACAGTGCTCATTATCAGTGTATAGAGATACTCATCATCATTATACAGAGCACAGTGCTCATTATCAGTGTATAGAGATACTCATCATCATTATACAGAGCACAGTGTTCATTATCAGTGTATAGAGATACTCCTCATCTTTATACAGAGCACAGTGCTCATTATCAGTGTATAGAGATACTCATTATAGAGAGCACAGTGCTCATTATCAGTGTATAGAGATACTCATCATTATTATACAGAGCGCAGTGCTCATTATCAGTGGATAGAGATACTCATCATCATTATACAGAGTCCAGTGCTCATTATCAGCTTGTAGCGGTACCCCTTTAGGGGTTCACACTTCTATGAGAATCTAATGCCACTGCCGCTGATCAAGACAAGATGACAAGTGGTGGAGCTCAGACAGGAATATAAGCGATGGGAAGGGGCTGTAAATACAGATGAAGCTTTGCTTGCTCGCCTGCCTCTCACCTCCTGCTGTGCGGCCCGGTTCCACACAACCCTCGGTCTGGGGTCCGGGGCCCAGGGCCTGGGGGTTGGGTGGCTTCTGTAATACAACATCCCGGAATGCGTGTGTGTGTGTTATCTCTCCCAGGTGGAGTAACACAGCCCCAGGCCCTACCTACAGACATATAACCTTCCCGTGTTTCCTCTTATCCTGGTCAACCTAAATCAATATACTTTGAAGATGCCAAAACACTTGTAGTGAGTCCTTACAAAAAGAAAGAACATGATATCAAAAGACTCAGCAGTGTTCTCAATGTACACATGTATATTGAGGAATCAATCATTTTCATTTTGTGAATGAACAGGTTTTTACAGTATGATCCATGCTGTTTGCTTCTGCCAAATGCCCCGGGGTCTTTTCCAAAACTGGAATTGGGAGCAGTGTCATGGAGCAAATTCTCCGCAACAGCTGCTGTGAGCACAAAGCCACTTCCCCCTCTCCAGCCGTGCACACAATACCTTCCCTTTCCTGTTACACCTTGTCAGCAAATCTCCATGTTTTCTTTATAGTAAAAGATCATTAACAGCTTTCCAGACTCAGCCGCAATAGTCAGAGCTCATAAATCTCACACACAAACCCCAAGGAGAATACAAAGCACACTTCTGTCTTTCAATAGTGGTGGGCTGATTATAAAAAAAAATGCCAATTTTTTTTTTCATGGATTTGGAAAGAGCAAGGAAGGGTTGGAACGCTATTTTTGTCACATTAGAGGACAGTTCAACTCACTTCCTGTTAAGGAGAAACCCTATAACACCCAAATGTTACTTGGTGTCATCTGTGTAGCTTTTTCCTGGTTTCCAGGGCACTTCTTCTAGTATGGCCAAAGCTTTTTTGGCCAAACACCTCCTATGGATCACAGGAGTGAAGTTTGTTCTGCACTCCGGTGACCCATTTTTAGCTGGTCCAGGCTCGGGAAAGATCCCGGCCATATGGTTGGAATCCACCCAGATGCCTGGACCGTCACCTGGCTCAGCCTCTCACTTATCTGCTGAAAGCCTGAGCCAGTCCCTCCCACCCCCCTCCACAGTGTAGTGCTCCAGTAAACGCTGGAGGGCTGTTGACAGTCACGGCTCTCTGCTCAGAGTGGAGGGGGAGAACTGAGCGAGCAGCGGTGTTTGATCGGTCAGTTCTAGAGAAGGCAGGGGACATATGTAGTATCAATCCACCTAGGTGAGCATAATTGTTAGTTTTTTTTACAATCCCAAACTTATTTTTTAAAGCATATGTTACCCCAACATTTTATACTCCTGATATGTGCCTGCTCTGTATGCATGTATTATGTATGAGAGATGATTGGTTCTGTATATCAGTTTGCTATTTTCCATAGTCCAATCTCAGGTGATTTTGTTCAACAGTTTCCTTTCTCATGCTTAAAGTGTTTTGTCATCCACATGTGTTTTTTTTTTTATCATTAAAGTTTTTTATTAAGAAAAAGATAAATCAAAATGCAAAATACAGCCATTGTATATGAGTACCGCACATTAACACATAATCAGAACAGATCAATACAAATTCAAAAAGTGTGTTAAACACTATGGACATTTGTTTGTTTTAAAGTAGTCCAAACACACATGTAAACACCCAATTTAGCAGGCACCACCTCCCAAACAAAAGTATTAGAACATTGGAAAGAAGAGAAAAAGGGGATTTTAACGGTGCAATTAATATTACGGTAATGATGAGAAAGAAATCGCCTTGGATCAATAGTGTATAAGAATACAAAATAGTTTTATTAAATACCAATCAATAAAAACAATGGTCCAATATGGATAACACAATATGATGGTCACAAAGTAGCAGAGTTACGGTCATGCCACAAAGAAGAAATCGCACAGTCCCAACATGTTTTGTGAAATGCGCTTCTTCAGGGGAATGTGATGACCGTTGATGCTATTAGAAATATATAAATAGAAAACATGTAATTAGTCATACAGAATCAAATGCAAATATTAAATACACAAAAAAAATGTATATACATAGAAATAATGGGTGACCGAGGTATCACTGTAGCCGGACAACAAATGCGTGCTTACCCAAAACTACCCGCTGGACCAACTGACCGACAACTATCAGAGGCATGGAATCAAGATGTGAGAACCCCCACTGGGAAAAGGGAGTGGTCCGAACGTACCACAAAGGATGTTAAATGGGACTGTGTGAATGAGACACGGGAAACAAATAAATCATATGGCTGGGTAAATGAGACATCTGACAATGCATACACAGCAGAAAAGGCTGCGCATGGTATGAGAAACAATCATTGATATAGTACTTACATATAGGCAATTAGACTGTGTGAGGGCAAAAAGAGACAAAGTGACGTGGTCGATCACCTGCAAAGCCCCAGAAAATGGATCTGTGCGCTATATAAACAGGTAGACAAAAAAAGGGGGAACCCCTTAAGTATCTGCCACTATCCTCTCGAAGGGGGAAATAACAAAACTGACAATATAGAGAAAGAAAAAAGGGGGGAGATATGGGAAGGCAAGAAAAAAGAAAACTAAATATCCAATACATTAATTTTTTTTCCCTAAAGATAAGAAAAAAAAAGGGAACATTATTCATATTAACCTTTTAAACAGCCTGAACAAACGGCTAATTACTGATAAATCTATGTGATATCAGAGACACAAAGCGGACACTAAGACCCCTTTCACACTGAAGAGTTTTTCAGGGGGTACAGCGCTAAAAATAGCACTGCTATACCGCCTGAAAAACTCCAGCCCAGCCTTCTTAATGTGAAAGCCCGAGGGCTTTCACACTGAGGCGATGCGCTGGCAGGAGAGAAAAAAATCTCCTGCTAGCAGCATCTTTGGAGCGGTGAGAGGAGCAGTATGTATACCGCTCCTTCACCGCTCCTTCCCATTTAAAACAATGGGAAACCACGGTAATACCACCCGCAATGTGCCTCTGCAGAGGCGCATTGCGGGCGGTATTAACCCTTTATCGGACGCTAGCGGGGGTTAATACCGCACCGCTAGCGGCCGAATCCCGGGGCAATTCAGACGGTATAGCGCCGATATTTTTAGCAGGGCCCTCAGCCCCCCTAAAACTTACCTTAGCCCCATCTCAATCCAGCGATGTGCATGAGAGCCTCAGCTCTTCTGGGTCTCTCCCTCCTAATTGGCTGAGACAACAGTGGTAGCAATTAGCTCCCACTACTGTCAATCACAGCCAGTGAGCCAATAAGCACAGAACCATGCGTGAATGGGCAAATGGAGCAGTGGCTTGGGAGCAGGAGCAGATGCTATGGGGGCACAGAGTAGGAGGGAGGCACCAGGAGTGCCAGCGGGGAACACAAGAAGTGGAGGATCTTGGCTGCTCTGTGCAAAACCATTGCACAGAGCAGGCAAGAATAACATGTTTGTTACTAATTTTTTTTTAAAACAAACCTTTAATATCACTTTAACCAATACTTGCCAGATTAAAGATTAAGATGACTAGGGGGGCCTCTCCTTCACCTTTGGTCTATGCACCCCTGGCAGTTATGACAAGTGGCTAAGCACAAATAGACCTGGAACTGGAGGTAGCAGTAGCAGTACTGGGTAATTGGCTAAAGTCAGCAAAAGACCATCAGCAGGGTACCAGGTAGTGGTGGCTGGTGCTCGATAATTCCAGGGGAGGGGGGCAAACCAATGCCACCCCCGGCAGGAGACGAACACTAGAAATACCATATACAACCCCCCCTGCTGCCGCCACCGCAGGAGACGAACGGCCTCCTTACCTTTGTCCTGCCCATCCCCTCCTTAAGCCAGGGAATGCTGGACTGCTGAGCCGGATGGTGAGCCATCCCTGGAGTGGCGACTGCTGAGTCCATCGTTCTTCTATTGCTCCTCCCTCCTCCTCCTCCCCATTGGCCAATAACATTACTTCTCCTTTTGACCAATCGGGAAACGGGGCACGTGCTTCAAAAACACACCCCCCCATTGGTATCTATAGTCCACCGCCATGTATGTAGATCAGGGGGCCAGACACATGGATGGCGGGAGCCGTGACCGTGCGCCACTAATTGATGGGCTACTGGTACCAGGTCAATTAGAGCAAGAAATCTCAAATAACTCACCTGAGTCAATAACAGGATGCTATAATTCAAGGTGAAGTAAGAGGCAGAAGAATCCTGGAGCAAGTCAAGAGCAGCAGGCAGAGCTGTTATGAGCGCTGTTAGGGCTATAGATAAGAGAGTGGCTGTTGGCAGTTGGAGCTGCTTTTTTATTTTATGTAGCTGTTGGGAGATCAATTTATTTCCATTCTGTCCAGACTGGCATAATGCTTTAAAATGTAGTTCAATGAGCTAAGAGCAATATACAATAAGTGGGGAGGAAGGGGTGCGAGGTCCGATGTCTATACTCAGATGGCACAATGGCTAGGTATTGATTCTTTAGTGTGAACAAGTTTATTTTATATTAAATACAACTAATTACAGCAAACATCATTGTGCCAGACTGCCTCAAACATAGAATTTATTCTGAGCTGCCAAGATAAACCTTTGGTTTTCGTTTTTTTTTCAGGGCAGGATGTGGTTTGAAGCATGTTTCAGAAGTCCTGAACAAACCTGGACTTGTGTGGGTTTCAAAATGTTTCTTTTGAAAGGCACCCAGAACTGGGCCTCATTTAATTAAACCACATTAGCCTGAGTTCAGTTCCGGGTATGGTTCAGGCAAGTTCTCAGGTTTTAAGCTGACGTGTTTGACAAGTCTCTAGACTCTAAATTTCCTGAAATAGGTTCAAATAAATTATTGAAATCACTCCATGTTAACAAGAGACAACGGCTAGGAAACACAACCACAATGTAAGCAAAACCAGACTGCACTATGCCCATAGGGACAGAAGGTTATGGATGGAAAATCTAATAGAAATAGACACAACTAGGTGATTTCTGTTTAACCTGACCCTGAGATTATTTACAGTATGATGCCATCTTCAGTGACTGCCTTGCAGGAGAATTAAGCAGCTCAAGTGTCATTCTTTCCTCTACATCTTAAGGCTTGGTTCACACTTGCTGCGTCCGCGGCTCACAGCAGCGAGTCCGATGCGTCCCTGTTCACTGATTCAGGTGGGAATCAGGTCCGAATTTCTGCCTAAATTCGCACCTGATTCGGAGCCAAAGGCGCATGGGACCATTTCCAAATCTGGACCGCCCCGAAGGTGCGTGAACCGACTCCATTGAGAATCAGTCACTCCCTCCTGTCATGCAAATTGGATGCAGGGAAACCCGGATTCAATTTGCATAAGCATGAACCCAGCCTAAAGGTAGATCTACACTCAATCACTAAAACCACATGCACGTTTTCACATGTTAATGTCATTTCAAAAGTAATTTTCAATCTATTTTATGACAGGAGAGATTGTGCCTGCCTCTTTTGTCATAGGTGCTTATAGGCAGGTGCAGTTAGCCTTCCCACGTATAGGCAGTGCCGGATTCCAGACAAAGTCAATGAGGCCGGGCCAATTTGTCCAACTTGTCATGTCGCGGCTGGTGAGAGTAGAGGAGAGAAAACAGAGCGAAGAGAAGGTGAGATTGTTCTCAATGTATTTTTCGTAATCCTCGGCAGCAGCGACCCTCCCCCCGGTTCTCAATGTCATTGTCGGCAGTAGCACCCCCACTCCCGGTTCTCAATGACATTTCTGGCAGTAGAACCCCTCCCCCCTGGTTCTCAAAGTCATTTTCGGCAGCAGCACCCCCCCCGGTTCTCAGTGTCCTGATGAAAAAGTCCCCCGGCGGATAATGTACTGCGCAGACGGGGGCGACTTTGAAGGACCTTGCCTTGGGGCGGCAAAGGGATTAAATTTGGGCCTGCCTATAGATGGCCTAACTGCATGGGAAGGGGAGCCTCGTAAGGGAATTGGTCGCTTAGAGACTCTGTTCAGTGCCTTGAGAAAGGAAAGTAGTCTGATTGGACACAGAATTCTCAATAGACTTTGGCGGCCGGAGAATCTTCGGCTCGGCAGCACACCAACACAGAGAGTAAAGTAGAAAGTCTTTATTGAAGCATAAATATTAAAAGCACTGAATGAGTACAGGCAGGAAAAATGCAGGTAGGTTGACGCGTTTCACAATTGCTTCGTCAAAACCACAGAATTTACAAAATTTACAATCGCATTTATAGCACATAAATCACAAGTGCATTTCATTAAAATCAAACTCAGCTATTGCAACTCTAAACCCAATAAAATCTCCTGTTCAGAAAATTGTTTAAAAACAAGAAACACAAACACAAAAAAAGAGAGAGGTTCCATTCCATATAGCAACCTTCAAAGAGCGAAGGAGAAAAAAGAAAATGACATGCAGGGCAGTGCGTGCACCCCACCTCACGGAAACAAAATTGGAGTGTTACCAATTGTATCACCTGTGAGCAGCGGTCTTTTTTTCCTCTACTTGTTCAGACTTTGGCGGACATCTTGGTTGACGGAACCTTTTAAATAAGGGACCCAACTTGTAAATGCTAGTACTGTATATTTTCTGGACTGCAACATATCACTGCTAAGAAACAGTTGTTCCGTTACTACAAACAAGCTTACTCAATATTTAGATAAAAGATAACAGTGCATTATAAACTATGGCCCGGATTCACGTAGAATCGCGTATCTTTGTGCGAGCGTAACGTATCCTATTTACGTTACGCCTCCGCAACTTTTACAGGCAAGTGCCGTATTCTCAAACGAAAGTTGCGGCGGCGTAGCGTAAATAGGCCGGCGTAAGCCCGCCTAATTCAAATGTGATAGATGTGGGCGTGTGTTATGTAAATTTTATGTGACCCCACGTAAATGACGCTTTTTACGAACGGCGCATGCGCCGTCCGTGAAAGTATCCCAGTGCGCATGCTCCAAATTAACCCGCAAGAAGCCAATGCTTTCGACGTGAACGTAAATGATGCCCAGCCCTATTCGCGAACGACTTACGCAAACAACGTAAAATTAAAAAAATTTGACGGGGGAACGACGTCCATACTTAACAATGGTACGCCTCATGTACGCCTCATATAGCAGGGGTAACTTTATGCCGGGAAAAGCCTAGCGTAAACGGCGTATCTGTACTGCGTCGGCCGGGCGTACGTTCGTGAATTCGTGTATCTAGCTGATTTACATATTTCTAGGCGTAAGTCAGCGTACACGCCCCTAGCGGCCAGCGTAAATATGCAGTTAAGATCCGACGGCGTAAGAGACTTACGCCGGTCGGATCTAATACAAATCTATGCGTAACTGATTCTAATGCCGCGTACACACCATCACTTTATGTGATGAAAAAAAACGACACTTTCTGTGAAGTAAAAAATGACGTTTTTGAAACTTCAATTTTCAAAGACGAAGTTGCCTACACACCATCGTTTTCTCACAATGATCTTGCAAAGTGAGGTTACGTTCCACCACGTTTTACCATTGAAGCTTGCTTCATAAGTAGCTTCTGGGCATGCGTGGATGAAAAAACGTCTTAGAAAACAAAGTTTTTTGCTACACACGGTCAATTTCTGTGAAGTAAAAAGTGCACTTTTGAAAAACGACACATAAAATTGAAGCATGCTTCAATTTTTTTTGGTCGTTTTTTACAAGACATAAAACGACGTTTTCCCCCACACACAGTCAATTAAAGTGACGTTTTTAAAAACGTCATTTTTTTTCATCACATAAAGTGATGGTGTGTACGCGGCATAAGAATCAGGCGCATAGATACGACGGCTCGGACTCGTACGTAAATCCGGGCCTATGTGTGCATGTTTCCTCCCAAACAAGGTACCTTGAACAGGTCCCACCTACAAACTTCCACCTGTCTATCAGCACTATTTTTTCTAAAGCTGGCCACAGACGAGTTGTTGTTTTTTTTTCATCGGTCAGCCAGCTGATCAAAAAAAAATAATTACCGATTTCGCCATCCACACATTTGAGGTTGACGAGAGAATCCTCTCTGCTGCAGTATTGTATTCTGACAGCGGGGACTCCTCTGCCATCAGAATACACTAATCAATGTTACAGCCGATTGAGCTGATCACAGAAATTTTTTCAACATTCCTGCTCATAGATTGACTGCTCTCGGCCATAGATGGATCAAAATGTGTCCGATCTCTGCAAAACAGGCTGAAGTTTAATCAATTTATGCCCAGCTTAAGTGTATACTAAGCCACGCATGTGCAGTTTGGTGTACAGTTGTAGCACAATTCTGTGATGGGACAAAAAAACTCCCACAAACATGCACAGGAGTTACACATCCCAGCCTGGCCAATCAAGATGGGCAAAGATTGCAGACCTAGAAAAAGACAAGGTGGGAGCACCATCTCTGTGGAGTAGTATGGACATTAAAGCACTGGAGGGGAGGTACCATAGTGTGCATACATGGTGTGCATACTTGCACAATACTGCAAACAGCTCCTGGGGTCCCAAAATGTATACTTCACATGTATTCTAAAGCCGGAGATTGACGCCTTGTGATAGGTGCAGAAATTAAATCAACTAAAATTCCATGTGATTGATCTCCGGCTTTAGAATACATTGGGGTTGATTTACTAAAGGCAAATAGACTGTGCACTCTCCAAGTGCAGTTGCACTAATTTTCCCCAGAGATTATTAAATGTGGTAAAGCTCTGCTGATTTCCATAATCCAAAAATATGCGCTTTTTTATTTCCTGGCACCTGATTGGGTATTCTATACAAAGTGAAGCTTCACCACAATTACATTTACAAGAAAAAAGAGTGCAACTACACTTGCAAAGTGCACAGTCTATTTGCCTTTAGTAAATCCACCCTCTTTCTTTTTATGTGGTATGGGCCAAGGGCACATTTTTAATGGGCCTCACTCAAATATGAGATCAGTTACATACAGCTCCTACAGCAAAGGGGGGGGGGGATTTTGGGACTTTGAGTGAGGTCATAGCTGGATAGAGTCATGCACCTCCATCCCTGTCATTTGAATAAAAAATGCTACAATGTGGCGGTAGACCACAGTGATGCAAAGGCATGTGAATGGTGGAGACATGGGGCTAGATCCACGAAGCGTGGCGCTTCTCTCCGTCCGGCATAGTGTATCTCTGATACACTACGCCGCCGTAACTTACATCTTTTTTTTGTATCCTCAAAGAATTCCCGCCGTAAGTTACGGCGGCGTAGTGTAACTTAGGCGACGTAAGGGCGCGCAATTCAAATGTATGTGATGGGGGCGTTTTATGTTAATACGTCGTGACCCGACGTAAATGACGTTTTTTTTTACGGCGCATGCACCGTCCATGGGGGTATCCCAGTGCGCATGCTCGAAATTAAACTGGAACAAGCCAATGCTTATGACGGTGACGTCATTCTACGCAAAGCCCTATTCGTGAATGACTTACGCAAACGACGTAACATTTTCAAATTTCGACGCGGGAACTACGGCCTTACTTAACATAGGATACGCCTCATATAGCAGGGGTAACTATACGCCGAAAAAAGCCTTACGGAAACGACGTATAAAAAAACGCCGGCCGGACGTACGTTCGTGGATCGCCGTATCTAGCTAATTTGCATACTCGACGCGGAATTCGACGGAAACGCCACCTAGCGGCCAGCGTAAATATGTACCTACGATCCGACGGCGTACTAAGACGTACGCCTGTCGGATCGAGCCCAGATTCAGTCGTATTTTGTTTTGTGGATACAAAACAGAGATACGACGGGGCATTTTAAAAATTACGCGGCGTAGCCATAGATACGCCGGTGTAATTCGTTTGTGGATCTGGCCCATAAATATTTATTTAATGTTGCATAGAAAACATAGATGTGAGCATTACATGTACAAAAACCTATCACAAGGTGTCAATCTCTGAATATGCAAACACTGGTAAATAACATGGTTAACAAACATCAATAATCATGGTAAAAAAGATACATACAGCTACAGTAGTGTTCTCTCCCGTGACTGTAGAAGATGCTTATACAGTCTTCACTGTGTATAAAACAGAACGTTGGTTGATCCTAATTTTATGAACGCTGGGAAAACAGTTCAGTGATACATACTTCACATCTCTGTGCAGTTTTTCTATATTTGTACAGAACAAAATGAAGCACAGCTCCATGGGAACCCAGTTAATTATCACAAGTACTCTTCTAACACATACGCTACAGGTATAAGACCAGGGCTCAAGTCCTGCGGGAACGCGTGGGAACGGAGTTCCTGCACTTTTTTCACAGCAGGAACGCAGTTCCCTTTGCAGGACTAGAGCAGCCGAGCCGTCCGAGCCAATCCTTCACTAAGCAGCGATGCCCAGCTCGAGTCACTGTCAGGGGCAGGCGAACTTTAGTAATCCTTTATGTTACTGGTCGCTTCCTGGAAATGGATTCATCGGGTAGTGTGCGGGTTTTCCGCCAGTTCCTTGATGCCGCAATGTCTCCTGGGAGCTTTTGTCATTGTTCCCAGGAGACATTGTGGAGGCCTGCCATGAGTTATTGTGGGATTTAGAAAGAACTTGCGGTTTAGTAATTATGCATATGAGCCTATCATTTTTTTTATTTTTTTTGGTGGGGGAGTGGATCTTGGGTGGGAGTTCCCACACTTTTTTCCCCAGGACTTGACCCCTGTAAAAGACCAATAGAGTATGGGGGCACCTGACCCAAAGACCTATATAAACTTGTCTGACATCCCATTCTAAAACCATAGGCATTAATATTGAGTTGCCCCCCTTCCTGTTTTTTGAGGCTCTAACACTCTTCCAGGAAGGTTTTTCCACCACTGAATGGGGGGAGGTGGGTTATGTCTATGTAGCCAACAGATCATTTGTGAAGTCGGGTACAAGAAGGCCTGTCTTACAACCGTCTTTCAAGCTCATCCCAAAGGGTTTCAGTATGACTGAGGCCCCGCACACACGACCGGTTTTCTCAGCAGGATTCAGCAAGAAACTCGATGGGAGACGTATTCTGCCGAGAAAACCGGTCGTGTGTACACTTTTCGCAGAGAAACTCGTCGAGCCAAAAAGAGAGCATGTTCTCTATTTCCCCGTTGGGCAATGGGAACATTTGGCTCGACGAGTTTTCTGACAGCCGAACAAGGAACTCGACGAGCAAAACGATGTGTTTTGCCCGTCGAGTTTCGCGGCCGTGTGTACAGGGCCTGAGGTCAGGGCTGTGCAGGCAACTCGAGTTTCTCTACACCAAACTCAACAAACATGTCCTTAGCTAGCTGGAAATGGCACAGGAGCACAGTCATGGTGCAACAGAAAATGACCTTTGCCAAATTGTTGTCACACGATTGGAAGTACACAATTGTCCTAAATGTCTGATGCTAAAGATTGTCAGTTGAGATGGCATGTCTATGATCTTGACTCTGACTATGCACCTGGTTTTGGAACTGGATATTTAACAAAATCTTCAAGATATTATGGTCAGGTGTTCCGAGATGTTTGGCCATATAGTATACCTTGACTGCTAAATGTGGAAAAGTATGCCTGATTTCGTAGCCTGGTGGAAACCTGTGCAATGTCCACGGGCGTCCGCTCCATTTGGCAAGGGGGGTCGTTTGCCCCCCCCTGGAATCGCCAGGGAGAGCCAGGAGCAGGGCCGAACTGGCCCTGGGGCCAATTTAAGCAGTGACTGCAGCGCTTCCCTCCCCTCTAGTTGTCCCTTATTTAGAGTGCCTGTCCCTCTTCTGGAATCAAACCCATTTGGCCCTCATTCCAAAAGATTTCTCTTTTAGATCTGAAATAAATATACTGCCAATATAGTGTAGTGTTTCAGTCAAGGGAAAGGGGTGCTGTGTAATGTAAAGGGGTCCAGTGATGCAGGGTGCTGTGTAATGTAAAGACGGCCAGTGAGGCAGGGTGCTGTGTAATGTAAAGGGGGCCAGTGATGCAGGGTGCTGTGTAATGTAAAGGGGGCCAGTGATGCAGGGTGCTGTGTAATGTAAAGGGGGCCAGTGATGCAGGGTGCTGTGTAATGTAAAGGGGGCCAGTGATGCAGGGTGCTGTGTAATGTAAAGACGGCCAGTGAGGCAGGGTGCTGTGTAATGTAAAGACGGCCAGTGAGGCAGGGTGCTGTGTAATGTAAAGGGGGCCAGTGATGCAGGGTGCTGTGTAATGTAAAGAGGGCCAGTGATAGGCACAGTAGGTTGTTTTTCCATTTTAACGTGGGGGGCGCTTTTAGCCCCCGCTAGCGGTCGAAAAAAGGGTAAAATGCAACTGTGTATCGTCGCTGCCAAAGCGCCCCCCTCTGAAAAAATTTCAGCGGACGCCCATGGCAATGTCTACACATTTTAGCTCCTTCAGGAAATGCTAGTTGCTGGGCCATTTTGCTAGTCCAGTGACCACAATAGTTTCTCAGTATCTGACCTGAAACACGTAAGCAACTAGCGAAATCAGAGTAGAGCAGAGGTCCTGGTGTGCAGGATTGTTTTTGGTTAGTAACTTATAAAGAATTGAGGCAATAAGATCAATGTGACATTGATTTTTTAGTTTAAGAAGCAGAGTACAGCACTAATATCATGTGGGGTTTTCTGGCCATATAGATTTGCTTTAATGAGACCCAAAAGGCAGGTACCCCATCCTGACACTAAACCACAATTTGTCACCATCAAAATCATGGAAGCTATTTGAAACTGTTTACAAAGACTCTTTGCTATGAAATGAATTTACCTAAGCAGTCTATACGTCCAAGAGAACATTGTAAAACTCTTTGGACTGACAACTATTGCTTGTCTCGCGCTATAGGGCATTGATCTCCAAATTGTGGCCAGTGGGCCAGATGTAGCCCTTGGGGCTCTGTTCCTCCCCCTGACACCAACAATGGGCCCTGTTACTTTCACTGATTCCAAAGATTGAGCACTATTCATCCCAGTGACACCATAGATGGGGCACTATTCCTCCCACTAATACCGATGAGGGGCACTTTTCTTCCTACTGATACTGATGATGGGGCACTATTTCTTCCAGTAATGGTGATGGAGACCATTTCCTCCAACTAATACAGATGATGGGGCACTATTCCTCCCAGTAATGCTGATGGAGCCCAATTCCTCCAACTAATACCGATGATGGGGCACTCTTCTTTCCACTGATACCGATGATGGGGCACTATTCCTCCCAGTAATTCTGATGTAGCCCAATTCCTCCAACTAATACTGATGATGGGGCACTATTCCCACAAATACTAACGATGGGTCACCATTCCTCTCACTGACACCAACAATGGAAATGATTCTTCCCACTATTACCAATGATGAGGCGCTATACCTCCTTCTACCGTCCAATTTGTTTTACCCCTGCTGACCACCAAGTCTGATTTTCAGAATTATCTACTCCTACTAGCCACAATCCGGCCCTCCAAAAGTCTGAAAGACAGTAAATTGGCCCTTTGCTTAGAAAGTTTGTAGACCTCTGCTATAGGGGACTGAGACAGATTCACGGCACCAACGTCACTATTGGTCACCCTATCTCCAACAAAATTCTATACTGATTGGTCCTTTACCAACTGGAAATTTAAACTTAAAGCACATGTCCTCTTTGTATTGCCTGAAAATCTGCCTAATTTTTACAAATGTAGGCAAGTGCCCAACTTAGTTTATTATTTCTCTATGCAATACAAAGCGTTCTTGATCTATCGCTTCTTTAATGTGAGAAACATTATTTCTGAGGGGTTACAGAAATGTATTATCCTCATTGGCATAGTTAACTCTATGAGACAGTAAATAAGCTGTTTATATGCTCTTTGTGGCTTTTAGTGAAACACCATTCATCTTATGAAGTCATATGTATTATTATACATAACTGACCATTCAACAGCCTTATGTAAACGCTACTCGCGTTCACAGCAATTTGTCTTCCTAATACATGCACATGAATTATTCATTTAGAGACATGCTACAGGTGTTTACTGTTCATATTTTCAAATCAATTTCCAGGAGAAGTGGATTTATATGGACGTATAGTAGATGCACAGAAAATATATGAAATGATGGATGTCAGTCTGGTGATTGATGCCTTACCCTCTGATAACAGCAAATTAGTGACACCTTTTAAAAATGTCGGCTACATAGTCCATTATGGGTGTAGACTGGAGTCTAGGTAAACAATAAATTCCATATGCTCATGTTGGCAAGGACTAGATGGAAATTGCCTATGATTCAACGTTTAAATCTGAAAGAGGCATAATAAATTAAAAGTGGCACACATGTGGGCAGCAGAGACACTGAAGAAATTGCTTTTATTTTTTTTATTTATGCTGCTATTATTGCTGAGCAATCAGAAGCAGAAAACATAGTAGCTGCTATAGCACTTTCATCGCTAAGGCCCCATACACACCATAGAATCTATCCGCAGATAAATCCCATCGAATGGGTTTCAGCGGATAGATTCTATGGTGTGTACACTCCGGCGGATATTTATCCGCGGATATTTCCGAATTCCAGCAGATAAATATTTGTCGACATGCACAGAATATCTATCCGCTGGAATCGGATCCCACGGATGGATCCGCTGGTCTGTACAGACTCACCGAATCCATCCGTCCGAAGGGATCCCCCGCATGCGTCGCAATGATTCAACGCATGCGTGGAATTCCTTATATGACAGCGTCGCGCACGTCGCCGCGTCATAATCACGGCGACGGCGCGACACGTCATCGCCAGAGGATTTCGCCGCGGATTTCAATGCGATGGTGAGTACACTCCATCGCATTAAAATCTGCTGAAATCCTCGAGAGGATTTATCCGCGGAAACGGTCCGCTGGACCGTATCCGCGGATAAATCCTCCCGTGTGTATGGGGCCTCAGGCACAGAAGATTTTTCAACATGACTGATCTCAGGTCAAAATCTGTCTTTCGCTGTTTATAACTTTAATTTGGACACTAACAGAATTAAAGTGTATATTAGTCCCGGTTCACACCAATGCAATGCTGGAAACGCACAAGATTTGCTGCGTTTCCACACATTGCATCGTACTCTAAGCAATTGCATGGCGATCTGCTGCGGGTGTCAATGTTATCTTAAAGTGGAGGTTCCCCCTAAAAAAAAATTCTAACAATACATTCAGAAGACTGATTACACTGCGGGTATGCTGTTTTTTTATTTTTTCGTACATACCTCGATATCGCCGTTTCATCCCTCGGCTTCCGGGTATGATTCTTGTGGGTCTGGGCGTTCCTAGTTGATTGACGTACCTCCGACTGACGCATACTTGACGTCACGACTTTCCGAAAGAAGCCGAACGTCGCTGCGCAGGCGCCGTATAGAGCCCACTCTATACAGCGCCTGCGCAATGACGTTCGGCTTCTGTCGGAAAGTCGTGACGCGCAGTATGCGCCGGTCGGAGGAACGTCAATCAACTAGGTCCAGCAAGAATCATACCCGGAAGCCGAGGGATGAAACAGAGATAACGAGGTATGTACAAAAAAAAAACAAAAAAAAACAGCATACCCGCAGTGTAATCAGTCTTCTGAATGTATTGTTAGAATTTTTTTTTAGGGGGAACCACCACTTTAACCACTTAAGACCGGGACCATTATGCAGGTTAAGGCTGGCCCCTTTTTGTGATTCGGCACTGCGTCACTTTAACTGACAATTGCGCGGTTGTGCGACGTGGCTCCCAAACAAAATTGGCATCCTTTTTTTCCCACAAATAGAGCTTTCTTTTGGTGGTATTTGATCACCTTGGCGGTTTTTATTTTTTGCTCTATAAACAAAAATAGAGCGACAATTTAAAAATAAATTCAATATTGTTTACTTTTTTCTATAATAAATATCCCCCAAAAATATATAAAAAAACGTTTTTTTCCTCAGTTTAGGCCGATACGTATTCTTCTACATATTTTTGTTAAAAAAATCGCAATAAGCATTTATTGATTGGTTTGCGCAAAATGTATAGCGTTTACAAAATAGGGGATAGTTTTATGGCATTTTTATTAATATTTTTTTTCTTTACTACTAATGGCGGTGATCATCGATTTTTTTCGTGACTGCGACATTATGGCAGACACATCTGACACTTTTGACACATTTTTGCACTGATTACTGTGAAAATGACACTGGCAGTGAAGGGGTTAACCAGGAGGGGGCGCTGTAGGTGTTCTAAGGTAGTGTTTTTACTGTGGGGGGCGTGGCTGTGCGTGTGACGTCACTGATCATGGTTCCCTAACACAGGGAACAAATGATCAATGACAGCCACACTAGGAAGAACGGGAATGTTTGTTTACACTCACCTCTCCTCGTTCTTCCTCTCTGTGACCCGATCGTGTGACACTGGCGGCGATCGGGTCTGTGGGTCCCTGAGAATAAAGTCTGTAACCTTTGAAGGGTGATTCCACTTTTGTTAATAAAAAACAGCAAATAAAAAAAGTATATTGCATATACAACAGCCACACGAGAGGATTTATCCGCAGATACGGTCCAGCGGACCGTATCCGCGGATAAATCCTCTCGAGGATTTCAGAAGATTTCTATGCAATGGCGTGTACACACCATCGCATTGAAATCCGCGCTGAAATCCTCTGGCGATGACGTGTCGCGCCGTCGCCGCTATTATGACGCGGCGACGGGCGCGACGCTGTCATATAAGGAATTCCACGCATGCGTCAAATCATTACGATGCGTGCGGGGAATCCCTTTGGACGGATGGATCCGGTAAGTCTGTACAGACGAGCGGATCCATCCGTTGGAATGGATTCCAGCAGATGGATTTGTTGTGCATGTCAGCAAATATCCGATCTGCTGGAATCCATCCCAGAGGAGATTTCTCCGCGGAAACAGATCCGCTGGCGTGTACACACCATAGGATCTATCCGCAGAAACCCATTTGCTGGGATTTATCTGCGGATGGATTCTATCGTGTGTATGGGGCCTCATTGTAATTTAATGTAATTAAAAGTTACCTTTTCTTTTCAATCTGCCACTGTAATTATGTGTAAAATTCAGTGGAAAATGGTAACCTGGAGGTGTTCTGTACACTGCTGGTGTATACAACTTCCCCAAAGGTGTAATTTCCTGCTTCTGTAATTGGCTCTTTTAATTTCCCAGAAGTCTGTACTGATATACAAGTCTGATTTTAGGCATCCTCGGCAACATAAATTACAATCTCTCAGTAATTAATTTGACAATTAGAATCATAGTAAAAACTAAAAACTTAAAACTGGTTAAAGAGCAGGAGAAGGGACTATGTAAAGCAGGTAGTATAAACACAATAAGTTGTGTACAAGCAGAATTAGGAGGTGGTGACCTCTTGTGGTAAAACAACAAAAATACACCAACAATACATATATGGAACTAATACAAAAAATAATAGAGAAAAGGGGGGAAAATACATATTAATCCTAAAAATAGGAGGGGGACATATAAATTCAAACTCCAAACAAGAGAAACATTTATATATATAGCACCTGTATAAATAATTAACATTAAACTATAATAAGGTAAAATGGGACATAACAACACGTCCTAACCATTATTAATGAAAGAGTTGATATCCCATTCGATATTTATGCCAAAGGGAGTATAGGTTTGGGCTTGATAAATCCACCTTGTCTCTAGTCTAGAGACCTCCCTGACCATATTACTCCCTCACCAATGACCAGAAAATGTATCAATCCCCAAGAAGATGGTACCCTCTGGGTTACAATCATGCTTAAGGGCATAGTGCTTAGAAAGACTATGTTTGGGAAAACACCTTTTGATGTTGGCAACATGCTCACTCAATCTGATATGTAGCATGCGTACAGTGTTCCCTATGTACTGTAACCCACAGGGGAACCAAGTTACGTACACCACATTTTTAGTAGAGCACGTAATAATGGGTTTTATGGAAAATTTCTCCTGAGTAGAGGTGGACTGAGAGGACTCAGTCCTCCTACTCCTATTGGCAATTAATTTACAGATTGGACATTTTCTGCAAGGGAAGATACCCCCCCCCCCCCCAAAAATAAATAAATAAATAAGTACAAATAAGTACAAATTCCAGTACATACCATCATTTGTAGGCACTATAACTTTCACGCAAACCAATCAATATACACTTATTGGGATTTTGTCTACCAAAGACATGAAGCAGAATATATTTTGGCCCACAGTTGTGCTTACATACTGGCAGAATTTATGATTTCTTGGCCATTTTTCAGAGAATACGAATGATAACACAAAAACTTTTCTTTCACTCATGGTTAGTGTTAGGCTGAAGCCTTATTATCAATCAACTGTGTTTTCTCTTTTTAAATCATAATCACAACAGAAACTACCCAAATGACACTGATCAAAAGTTTACATACCGCAGTTCTTAATACCGTGTATTGACCCCTTTAACATCAATGACAGCTTGAAGTCTTTTGTGGTATTTGTGGATGAGGCTCTTTATCTTCTCAGATGGTAAAGCTGCCCATTCCTCTTGGCAAAAACATGCAAAGTTCGCCGTGAAACGACCGCCGGGCGAACTGGCAGGCCATCTCTTGTCCCCCACTTAGGTCCCCTCTCACCAGCTCCTTTAACCCCTGTAGGGGTATTTTGCATATAGACTCAGATCCTGATGGCTTTGAACGATTGATCCCCAAAGTAGTAAAACTATGAAGCTCCATTCACATCTTGACGAATAGGGGAAAAAATCGTGATAAAATCACGCAAATTGCAGGACGCCCCTCGCCCAAAAGTAGCTCATCTACTTCTTTTGGGCGACAAGCATCCCACAATTCTGTTTGTGTGATTTTACCATAATTGTCGCCCGAAATTGCCGGTCAACGCACGGGTGTCCTTTATTGTGAATCGTGGACAGTATTGCGACGATTTTGACTGTGATTCGGAACGCGGAGATGTGAACGGACCTAAAGGAAACATTGAGAATGATCTTGGTCCAGCTTTGGTGTGGCTCTAAGGAGCCAAGGAAGGTCCTAGCTATTAATCCTACAGCTTGTAGATTGAATTGATATTGAAGGAATACATTGTAATCTTACTAGTGCAATTTATGATGAGGGTTCTGTCTTTCAGGTTCTCTTTCACTGTACTAAACGTATCAAAATAACCACATGGAACACTATATTGTCCTTCTGATAGCACAACTGAAGAGCTTTCCTTGAAATAGAAACCAAAGGTCTTCCAATGTGTACTAGTTGAGGTGTAAATTCAGTGTGTTGAGCCACAGTATGGTTTAAGCCTTCTATTTACCTATAAAGATTCTTAATTAATATTTTGACATTATGGAGAAGATGATAGGGAAAAACCTGTCAGTTAAATTATATCCTTGACCTTATGTACAGACCAAGCACAAAGAATGGTCTCCACAACTGGCAGTCAACTAGACTAGACTGTTAGTCTTGTTGACTTCAAAGTAAAAATACTTTTCAGTTCCAGACAGGCACCTGCTAGCAATGAAATTGTTGGAGTAACTTCACAGTCCTACATCTTCATTTTACTGATTAATTTAGCATTACTTCACCACCATTTTACACACAGGCTGCCCCAATCATTCTTTTCCAAAGGAAATTTATAGAGCTTTATATGTAACTTTTCCTTAAAATGTATCCAAAATTATTTTGTTTTTTTATCACGCAATCCAGACCCGATCTTAAAGAATTTACTCAGATCATTCTATGAAAGTCCTTTTTACAAGCACCCCTTACCCATGGACAGGTGAGTTCTTATAAAACACGAGATTTATTTTTTCCTTTGTTCTTGGTAATCATTTGACTTCCAAATTCCAAGAAATAAAAACAGAGGAAATCCAAGAAAAGCAAAGGCAGGTGATAATCCTCCATCTAAAGGTCCAAAACATCTTTGAGGAATTTGTGGATAAAACTTCCAGGAGCTGTGGTCAAAGGCATTGAAGCAGCAGTCTATTAAAAATCAGACACTTTTCTGGGTTTTACCATCATTCACAAAATTATAGAGCATGTGTGCTATTTTCAAAAGGAAATTCATTGTTCTTTTATTCATATCTGCTTGATCTACGTGTACTTTAATGTGTCTCAAAATACACTATAGTGCCCCTAAGAAAAGTGGAATATTCCCTTTAAAAGGGAATTGTGATAGTCATGCCTACAAAAGGCAATCAGAGAATAAAGGAATAGCAGTGGCAGCTGGTGCTCAATATATCCCCGTGGGAGATGGATGGGAATCCTAAGACTCCTCCCTGGCCAATTGGGTCTCAGGTCCTGCTTACTGATTGCGCCCCGAGTCCACCCTTGTTTTTAGCCAATTAAAACCCCGGTCTCTAATCACGTGCTTAAAAAAAAAAACATTGAAATCCATGCGTCCGGCACCCTGCATGTAGATTAGGGGCCAGGCGCATGGATTAGGGCGGCAGTGCCCCAGCACCACATATGGAGCGTCTTGTTCCACACTGTGTCTTTGAGAGGAAGCAGCCATTATGGTAGAATGAAAAAAGCAGAAGCACAGATATCCTTGCACTGCTGGTCTTTAGGTACAGCTTCCTCTCCAGCAAGAAGAAAAGTGGGAAGCACAGTAGTAACATCACCAACTCTCACTCCTAATCTTGTAAGACCAGCAGTCAAAAACAGCCTCAGAGGTTCTCACACTGCAGATATATGGTGCCTTGAAAAATTATTCATACCCCTTGAAATGTTCCCAATTTTTTCATGTTACAAGCAAAAACTTACCCTGAGTCAATACTTTGTAGAACCACCTTTCACTGCAATTACAGCTGTAAGTCTTTTTGGGTATGTTTCTACCAGCTTTGCACATCTAGAGAGTGACATTTTTGCCCATTTGCAATATAGCTCAAGCCCTGTCAGATTGGATGGAGAGTGTCTGTAAACAGCAATTTTCAGGTCTGGCCACAAATTGTCAATTGGATTTAGGTCTGGACTTTGACTGGGCCATACTAACACATGAATATGCTTTAACATAGACAATTCCATTGTAGCTCTGGCGATATGTTTAGGATCGTTGTCCTGCTGGAAGGTGAGCCTTCGCCTCAGTCTTAAGTATTTGCAGACTGTAACAGGTTTTCCTCTAAGATTGTCCTGTATTTGGCTCCAACCATCTTCCCATCAAAGTTACATTTTGGTTTCATCTGGCCAGAGCACATTCTTCCACATGTTCGCTGTGTCACCCACATGGCTTCTAGCAAACTGCAAACTAAGCTGTGGGTCTCTGCAACTCCCCCAGAGTTACCTCTTGGTTGCTAATCCGATGAATGCTTTCCTTGCTCGGCCTGTCAGTTTAGGTGAACGGCCATGTCTTGGTAGGTTTGCAGTTGTTTTGTTTCGGACATTGGAAAAGTCCACGAATAAGGAGATTAGAGCCTATTCGGATTCCAGCACTTTGTCTGAATATGTTGCTTTGGAACGGATTCCAAGGGGTTTACGCATAAAGAAGTTCCCTACATTTGAACTTCATGATGATGAACTAAAAAAGAAGTGGACAGACACCCTGTCCACCTGTTCCATTGCACTCATGATTATCATAATTTCATCTAAAAATAAGGAGATTGAAAAACTACAAAATTATATTGTGCATTTACAAGAGAAAATTAAGCCTCTACAAAGTACGGCTGATTTTGTTGACTTGGACAAATTACTTAATGAAAGATTTGATCTTCTGGAAAAAGGTATTATTGAAATCAAAGAGGACAATATGCTTAGCGATAAACTGAACTATGACACTAAAACAGTATATGTGTGGAAGCGCAAATGATTTTGGGGCCAGCCATCTGGCAAACATGTCAGTGTTTCGGATAGCGCGGCTAAGTTTATGGAGGCCTTTATGGTACAAGAAAACAAGTAGAGTATAGGAACGAGGGAACAAATGGAGGCGGCAATCGATATTCTCTTCGCACCCAGAACCACAGCACTTAACAGGTACCCATAACTCTAGTAGAGTATTAACCATTGAAGAGACTATCTTATTTTCCAAGGGCCTGACCTTTTGTCCATTGAAACATTTTAATATTTTTGAAACAATTGTGGACATTAACAAGTTCATTAGAAATTTTGCAATAAAGAAACATACTTTAATGCAGTTACAGATTCTCAATGTAACATGGTTGTGACACCTTCAATACATGAAGTAGGCATTGACCATTTACAACAAAGCTTTAGGGAGTGTTGTGCCCTGGGTGAATTGGAGGATCTTTCTTGGGAGGGAGGATCTGTTGCTAGTATCAATGTTGATCTTAATCTTGATTCCATTAAGTCTTTTAAACCCCGGTCTGACTTTTACCCTGTGAATGCTCGATGTCCTGAGATAGACAAATTCAAGAAATTGGTAGAGAGAGATCTCACCCTGCTGGCGTCTGGTTCGACCAACTGGCTCCAGCATTGCACAGGATAGTCTATCTAGAAGTGAGAGAGAAGCTCTTAAAAATCTTGAAGATGACACTTCTATTATTATTAGAAACTCGGATAAAGGTGGGTTGGTAGTTGTTGATAAGCAGTTGTCTAATGCTCACACGTATATAAAACTTAAAAGTGATATAAATTAAAGTATTTGTAATAACTAGGGGATTAATGAGGGGATTAATTTGAGTGTGTTTGACAGCAAGTCCGGCAACTGTCTTATCCCTGAACATCCATTGATGTCAATTTTTCATTTTTCACCTTCCCAAGACCCACAAAGGGTTAGATCCATTACAGGGGAGGCCCATCATCTCCGGGATTGGCTCTCTCAATGAGAGACTGGGCCAATGTCTGGATGGTGTTCTGCAACCTCTGGTTAGCACACATCCTAGTCACTTGAAGGATACTAATCACCTTTTAAACATTGCACGTGACACTCAGTGGGATGTGCATGCTATGTGGATCTCCTGCAATGTATCCAGTCTGTATTTGTCAATTCCACATTGAATTGGCCATTGAAACAGTTGGATTTTACTTGGAACCTCATACCAATTTTACAATTAAGGTTTGTTTATATGTGTTGGAAGCTTTGGAGTATCTTTTAACACATAACTTCTTCATGTTTAACAAGGAATATTTTCTCCAGAGGTGCAGAGCAGCAATGGGTGCTAAATTTTCACCCTTACTTGCCCACTTGTACATGGATTTCAATTATGGCTGCACCAACCCTTTCAGATCCCTTATTAGAATGTTCAAATGTTACATAGATGATCTTTTATTTATCATGGATAACCGTTTTGGCACTTTGGAGAAATATCTGAATAATAATGACAGAAATCTTCGGTTTACAGGCCAGTCAAACAACATCTGTTTTTTAAATTTCCATCTGTGTGGCCATGATTCTGGTGTGCAGAACTCCCGGTATAGAAAAACTCTGTCAGGTAATACTCTGCCGATGGTGGGATCAGGACACCCTTCTCCATACAATCAAAAGTATTCCAGTGGTTCAATTTTTGAGGGTTCGCCGTATATATAGTGACCAACGGGTTTTTGAGGAGGAAGCTGAGGCTCTTTACTTACGTTTTATACAGAGGGGTTATCTGAGGTGGATGCTAGATAGAGCCCTGTTCATTCCGAGATCCAAAGATAGAAATTATTTGCTCAGTGGAAATAAACACAAGGATTCTAGGAGCAATAAGAAGGGATTCAGTAAAGACTGACTCACGCTGAGTAAACCTTTCAGCTTGGAGTTTGAGGATGTAAGAAGGATTGTATACAGGTTTCTTCCCATCCATTCTGAAGATCAGACTTGTGCTGATCTATTGAAGGATGGTGTCAATATGGTTTAGGAGAGCTCCGTCCCTAGGTAATTCCTTGTCACCCAGTATATTTACCACCAACATGGTTACACCTCAGAGGCAATTTAAGCTGCGGTGTATCCAAATGTCCTTGTTGTAGGCATATTATCAAAGGGGAGGTTGTGCGTTCTTATTCTACTGTGAAAGAACAGAGAGTGCGGTCATTCTATAATTGCAATACCAAATATGTTGTAAATATTATCACATGTAGACTCTGCAATGTACAGTACATTGGATGCACAATCAGACATCTCAGAGATAGATTCATTGAGCATTTATCCAGTATTAACACAACCAAAAATGACTGCTTTCCTGCCAGTACAAATAAACTCCTAAGCTCACATCCCCCACAGTAAAAATCTCAACCAACAGTACCAAACTCCCCCCAGTACAGATCCTTCCCCACAGCCCTGAATCCCCCCTCCCAGCCCACCACCTCAGTACAGACTACCTTCCCTGCCGAACCTCCCAGTATAAACTGCCCTCAATTCAGATCCTCCTTATCCCAAGTACTGACCTCCATCCAGGTCCGGACTTAAAAAATAGGCCTGGGCATTTTAGACTTAGCAGCCCGGCGGGGGGGAGGGCATTTGCGGGGGCAGTTGATGGTGGGATGTGGGGTTCTAGGATGTGTGGATTTGATTACTTTAACTCTGGTTTTGATGGTGATGTTCTGAAAATAGTATGAAGCAGCACAAGATCAGAGGGCAGCCTTTTGGGCAAAGTGTGCGAAAAAAAGTTTTCAAAGAAATTGAAAGTGCCAGATACATAAAAAAAAAAAAAAACTGTCAACTTCACACGGAAAGGAATCTTTATAGTTAAGTAAATGCTGTAAACCACTTGAATAATAGTAAGAAATCAACTGAGCTTTGCATCATCACACCTCAGATCAGCCCCAAATTTCTGCAAGTAACTGGCTTTGTGACTACTGAAAAGTCAGCCATAAATTATTAAGCCTTGTACACACCATTAAACTGACAGCTCAGGTCGGAGCCTCTGTACTAACAATCCAATGTTAGTACAGCGATCTCCCCTGCTGCGCTATTGTGTTCTGACAGGGGGATGCCCCCCCGCCAGAACACTCCAGCCAGCACTCTTAGCCATTGGCTAAGAATGGTGACCTTTTTCGTTCATGGGCCTTCGACAGAAGCCGCCGGGGCTGAATGGCCGACTTCTGTCGGACCGGCTACTGCACACACGTGCACTAGGCTTTACTCAGAGAGCCAGTTATTAAGAAAAAAACCTTTATAACTGGCTCTGTGAGCAATGCTTTACAACTGGCTTTGTTAGTACTGCAGTGCCAGTTAAAGCATTACTCGCAGAGCCAGTTATAAAACATTACAAAGCCAGTTATAAAAGAGTTTTGCTTAATAACTGGCTTTTTGAGTATTACTTTTAGTAGTGCTTGCTAACCTGTTTAATACTTCATCCACAGTCAACTTTTCTGCATAGATAGGTCTCCCCTTCAGTCTGAGCGAGGCACATGGCTGCTGAGGGAGATGAGTGCCCAGAGACAGCAGCTGGGTGAACACTAAATAAGCACTAATCAGACTGCAGTTACTGATTACCATTAGGAGCGCTCTCTGGCCTGAAGCATCAGATCCAACCTCTTCACTGGCGGGAAAGGAGGTGGACATACTCGCCGGCTTTCACTTGCAGGAGGCGGGTCTGAGGTGCATAAGACCTCTTTCTCCGCTTTTCTGTCCCTCCTCCTCTCCTGGCGTCCTGGTTGCTAGGTGCCCTTCGGCTGTGGGGCGCATGCGCGAACAGGGACTTTCTGTTCAGCATCAACCTAGGCTGCCATGGATGGGCTTGGTAGGCAGAGAATGCCTACACTCCCACCACCACCAGAATATGCAGAACATCAGCAGCCGGCCCTGCATGTCAAAGCCAGACATGTGGCCCGGCAGCCCCCAACCCACTGGGCAAATGCCGGTGTGCCCTATGGCCAGTCTGGGCCTGCCTCCATCAGTACACACCTCCTGAAGACACCCCCCCAGCATAGACCTCCCTCATGACAGCCCCCTCAGTAGAGAACCTCCAGAACAGTCCCTTCTTAGTATAGATTGATCCGGTGGTGACGGCCGGCGTCGTGATTGATTATGGCTCGACACCAAGGGAGTTTTCTTTTTAATAAAGGAATTGTCAAAAATTGTGTCTGTGTTTTTATTTATGTTTTACACTTTTTTTGGTGAATGAGTAAGGGTATAATATACCCCATACTCATTTACATGGGGGGGGGGGTCTGGGGGCCCCCTTGTTAAAGGCGGCTTCCAGGTTCCAATAAGCCCCCTGCCCGTAGACCCCCACCACCCAGGATTGTGGGGAAAAGGCCCTTGTCCCCATTGTCCTCATCAACATGGGGACAAGGTGCTTTGGGGTGGTGGGCAGAGCCTATATTGAGGGTATGTGGCCTGGTATCGCTCGTCCCCCCTTTCCTGGCCTGCCATGCTGCATGTTTGGATAAGGGTGTGGTATGGATTTTAGGGGGGGGTGCCTTTTTTTTGTGTGGGGTTCCCTTCAAAATCTGTACCAGACCTAAGGTATTGGATTGTAAGCTCTAATAAGCAGGGCCCTCTGATCCCTCCTGTATTGATTTGTATTGTAACTGTACTGTCTGCCCTCATGTTGGAAAGCTCTGTGCAAACTGTTGGAGCTATATAACTCCTGTATTATAATAATAATAATAATAATAATAATATTAATAATAAAAAGGGTCTGGTATGGATTTGAGGGGGGACCCCATGCCATTTTTATTTAAAATTTTAGCATAGGGTTCCCCTTAAAATCCATACTAGACCCAAAAGACCCACACTGTCTTTTTTTCGGATGAATTTGTTTTCAAAACTGACATGTGCAATTCAGATGCGTTACCATAGAAGGCAATAGCCTGTAATTCACATCGGAACCACACCACAGTTCTCAGAAAATGTACAGGACTCTTTTTCAATTTGCAGCAAATTCACACTGCCGCTGCACTGCACATTTGTGAACAGGCTCCATAGAAAAGGCTGCCAGTTCACATGTCATGCGAATTAGATGTGTTTCAAAATACATCCAGTTTGCATATATATGTGAACGGAGCCTAAAGACATCCCTTCAAAGCAGACATACTGTACCTGATGACTGCAGCTCAAAGCAAGGGACGTCCTCCCTTAGGCTGTGTCATACGACCAAAGTCAAAGAGGAGCCTCTCCTAGCTCTGAACTATCATAAGTACTGCACTGTGTGACATAAAAAAGGTCAAGTGGCCGGCCAACACCCTCAGAGTTCTGGTATCTGGTGTGGACTACACCCCTATTAGTACGCCACTGAATGCAGGTCTCCATCTAAGGACTAGTTAGCTGCAAAAAAAGTTAAATTTTGTGCTTGGGTTTATATATATATATATATATATATATAGCTAGATTCAGGTAGGAGCGCGCAACTTTAAGGCGGCGTAGCGTATCGTATCGTATTTACGCTACGCCGCCTTAAGTCAGAGAGGCAAGTACTGTATTCTCAAAGTACTTGCCTCCTAAATTACGGCGGCGTAGCGAAAATGCGGGGGCTGAGGGGGCGTGTTTTATGATAATTTAGTTGGACCTGACGTGATTGACGTTTTTTTGGAACGGCGCATGCGCCGTCCGCCTACATTTCCCAGTGTGCATTGCGGCAACGTACGCCGCACGGGCCTCTTGGTTTCGACGTGGACGTAAATGACGTAAATCCCTATTCACGGACGACTTACGCAAACAACGTAAAATTTTCGAATTTCGACGCAGGAACGGCGTCCATAGTTTAACATTACTATTCAAACTATTTGATGGAATAACTTTAGGCCTGATAAAGCGTTACATAAACGGCGTATCTGTACTGCGTCGGCCGGGCGTACGTTCGTGAATAGGCGTATCTAGTGATTTACATATTCTACGCCGACCGCAATGGAAGCGCCACCTAGCGGCCAGCCTAAATATTGCACCCTAAGATAGGACAGCGCAAGCCGTCGTATCTTAGATAGGTTTAAGTGTATCTCAGTTTGAGAATACACTTAAACTTAGGTCGGCGCAGATTCCGAGTTAGGTCGGCGTATCTACTGATACGCCGACCTAACTCTATGTGAATCTAGCTAATACACTTTAAAAATCTGGCTAAAGGTGTCTCCCAACTGCAAGAAACAGAAAATGCATCAAGTTTAGAGTCAGTAGAATCCCTCGCCCCTATGAAATGGTCAGTAAGTGTTAGGCCACGTACCCACGATCGGTTAAACCGATGAGAACGGTCTGATGGACCGTTTTCATCGGTCCAAACCGATCGTGTGTGGGCCCCGTTGGTTATTTATCCATAGGTTAAAAAAAAGCAATCTTGTTTTAAATTTAACCGATACCTAACCGATAGAAAAAAAACGATCGTTTGTAGGCACGTCCATCGGTTAAAAATCCACGCATGCTCAGAATCAAGTCGATGCATGCTTGGAAGCATTGAACTTCGTTTTTTTCAGCACGTCGTTGTGTTTTACGTCACCGCGTTCTGACCCGATCGTTTTTTTAACCGATGGTGTGTAGGCGCGACGGACCATCAGTCAGCTTCATCGGTTAACCGATCGTGTGTACAGGACTTTATATTTGCAGCTCCTGTAACTTTTCTCTTTGCTAAGAAAACGGATACAGCAATGGATGGGAATTCCAGAATAGAACAGTGTTTATCCTGCAGCTGGCTTCAATAAAGTAAATTAACGGCTTCAGAGACAAGTCTATCATTTGATGGAACTGCATCTGGTACATCTAACAGAGCAGAATGCTACAGCCTTTCTTAGACTGAACCAGAGCTTGTTCTAAATCTAGATTGCTGTACTTTTCCTTTTAATAAATGAGATACAGTTGAAGACCTTAAACCAGGGGTGTCAAACCCAGTTTTATTACGGGCCGCATCAGCATTATTGTTGCCCTCAAAGGGCTGGTTGTATCTGTAAGACTTTATAAATGTATCTTCTCTTTACCATATTAAATAATTGCCACTGCATTTGATATTACTGGTTTTGGTCATAATTTAAAGTGGATGTAAACCCAATTCATTAAATTTGAACTGGGCACATATATCTGCAGTGTTTTGTTATCTCTTTTCAAAGAACTAAGCCCCCCATAGCTCTCTCCTGACCCGTTCCTCTGTTATCAGCCAGATAGTTAACTCCTGACAAATTCAGATACAAGCAGACTGAAATTTCTGTCCAGGGAGGTTGCTATAAATAGATTAGCAGACAGCTGGCCCTGTTACAAAACACCTCTGACAGTCTCTGCCTATGATGAGAGGGGGTGTGTGCCTTTCCTCCAATCAGCAATTTTAGCTATCTTGGCTGTATGCCCAGACATGACACTTTGGGGGTTATTTACGAAAGGCAAATCCACTTTGCACGACAAGCGCACTGTAAAGTACACTTGAAATTTCACTAAAAGTGCACTTGTAAGTGCAGTCGCTGTAAATCTGAGTGGTAGATCTGAAACGAGGGGAAGCTCTGCTGATTTTATCATCCAATCATGTGCAAGCTAAAATGCTGTTTTTTATTTTTCTTGCATGGATCTACAGCGACTGCACTTTCAAGTGCACTTTCAATGCAATTTCAAGTGCACTTTGCACTTGCAGTTTGCACTTGTAGTGCAAAGTGGATTTGCCTTTCGTAAATAACCCCCTCTGTGTTAAACAGAAGAGAAAATTTCCTAACACGATCTGCACTTTCTAAACAGTATATAAATGTGAAGACAGCAGATATGGATGTAAAACTTATGTAGGGAGATTTGTTTCATCCCTGTGTATCATCTGAGGCTGTTCACTTCACTGAGTATATGTGTTATATTAAAAGCTGACAATCTGTACCTATATCAGAGCGTCTCCCGGCGCTCACGTGACTCCTCGGCTCTCTCCTCTTCCCATGTGACAGCTACAGGGGGTGAGGCCGTGCACTCCCGCTGAAGTCAGCCTGGGAGGAAAGCGGAGAGAGATCCAAAGAGTCACGTGAGCACCAGGAGACGCTCTGATGTAGGTCAAGATCTAAAACTTTTTTATATAACACAGACACAGGGACATATAATTTTATGTTGCAGAGGGGATGAGAAGTTTTTATTGTAGCTATGATAGCAGCAGGAGGGGAAGGGGTGGGCACAGACACAGAGCAGACAGAGCACTGTGCTTTTATTCATGCTTTAAGGGTTCTTTTTTTTTTTTTTTTACTTGAGCTGTGAAGGGCAGGTGCAGAACGGCAAGGAGCTATCTCACACCCCTGTAAGAAGATGATGCAAGTCTGAATAGGAGGGTCTTGCACCGCTGGTATCGTCCACAAGAAACTTTATTGGACATGTGAATATGTTTCTGCCATGGTATTCTGTCTGAGCAATCTCCGATACCAGCGGTGTGCGACCCTCCTTTTTAATTGGCATAGAATTGTATTATGCTCATATTAATTATAGGCAGATGTCCAGCACACCCCACCACCCCTTTTATCAGATGTCAAGAACCCCCCCACCATCAGAAGTCAAGAGTCCTCCACCCTCCCTTACATCATAGAACAGTGGTAAAGCAAAGCTAAAGCTCCATTCACACCTGGCATTTCTGGAAAATGAACAAAACACACAGAAAACACGTGTCACACCTGTGTTGCCATTAATTGTAATGGGTGTAGGTAGCAGGCATGCGCTTACCAGGCATTTTGTCGAGGGAAAGTGCACTGGAAACTCATCAAAACATGCAGTGAGAAAAAAACATGCCATGTTTCGCTCCAAAAAAGGCTTAGTAGCATCTTTGGTGTGTTTGTTGTGTGTAGGATAGCCTATTCAAGTATACACGCTGCCCAATGTTCAACAAGTGGAAATGCTCCAAAATGCGTGCAAAAAAAATGCTCAATTGTGAACTCAGCCTAAATCTTGGTGTACTTTGTATATTTCTTCCAGATCTGTGCAGTAATCAAATGTAAAACTTGTAAACCTCTGTGCAGTAGCTGCCTGCAATAAAGGCCAGTCACTGCTGCTCTCTCCCCTTGTACAGGTTGACTGGTCTTGTCTCCACCCAACTCCAGTTGTTTTCTGTAGGTAACCTATTAGAAGCATGGGGGAACTGCATTGACATGATGGTATTGCTTATGCATAAGTTAGTGCTCCCCATGGCTGGAGGCCAAATTACTTCACTGGGCCCCACACTATAAGGATAATTAGGCGACCTAACTCAAAATCTACGCCGACTTATGTTTAAGCGTATGCTCAAACGCAGATACGCTTAAACATATCTAAGATAAGACGGCTTGCGCCGTCCTATCTTAAGTTGCAATTTTTCAGATGGTCGCTAGGTGGCGCTTCCATTGCATATGTAAATGAGTTGATACGCCGATTCACGAACGTACGCCCGGCCGCCGCAGTAGCAAATTTAAGCCTTTCTCTGTGAATCTACCCAATAGTCTTTTCACTTGCCAATGGCACCTGTCCCGGCACTAACAACACATGCATTTTGAGGGAAAAAGCAATGAACACCAATTTTCCTCCACCACCTCTTTAGACACTTTACATGATACAGTCTACTTGTTTCAGACCGAAGGCACGGAAGGAAAGCTGCTGTATACTTTGCGAGGAATTACACACTTGTGATCAAGGACATTCCCTAGAAAGGTTCTGTTATGCAGTGAGCCCCTAATAAAAGGATCCTGCCGCTTAGAAGGGTAAACCATACAGCCACCAATTCATCCCTCCAACAGAACCTCCTCTCCCAAGCTGGCTGCTCCTCCTTTCCTTTACTCCCAATCACTCAAAAAGTGTCCGGAGTCAACAGCAGAGATGGCCAAATTTGCATAGCTACACTCAGAAAAAACTGTGACTGGGCCATATACTGTATATTTAAAGTAAATGTATTTACAGTGAAACCAGAATCCCTCCAAACACAAGCAAACAGAAAACCTAAAGATAAACAGTAAGTGAACCAAAAACCCAAAGACAAAATACCTAACAAGCTAACTTTAATACAATCTATACCACTCTCTTGTCACAGTAAATCAGACCAATCCTTACTAAATAAGGACTATTTTTACTTGAATAAAAGGCAACTAACTCACTGTTCCTTAGCAATTAGCATCTCCACATTACAGTTCTCCAATAGTTACATAAGCAAGGCAACAAGTTACTGAACGTGGCAGGGCTCCTTCTCCTTTAGCTTGTGGTAGTTCCTAACTAGTAGTGATATGGCTTTAACTATACAGTCCAGTTGCAGGGTCCTGCCAAGAGGTAACCCAACTTTAGGACAACTTTTAGTCGAGCATTCCACAAATCTGGCCTTTATGGTAGAGTGGCAAGAAGAAAGCCATTGTTAAAAAAAACATAAAAAGTCCAGTTTTCAGTTTGTGAGAAGCCACGTGGGGGACACAGCAAGCATATAGAAGAAGGTGCTCTGGTCAGCTAAAAACAAAACATTATGTGTGCTGGAAAATTAACACTGCACATCACCCTGAACACACCATCCCCACTGTGAAACATGGTGGTGTGGGGATGCTTTTCTTCAGCAGGGACAGGGAAGCTGGTCAGAGTTGATGTGAAGATGGATGGAGCCAAATGCAGGGCAATCTGGAAGAAAACCTGTTGGAGTCTAGAAAAGACTTGAGTGGGGAGGAGGTTCATCTTCCAGCTCCTAAACATACAGCCAGAGCTACAATGGAATGCTTTAGATCAAAGCATATTCATGTGTTTAAATTGTCCAGTCAAAGTCCAGACCTAAATCCAATTCCAATTTTTTTTTGTGAAACAAAGATTGGTGATAAAGCATCAGTGGACAGGAGACACCTCTTACAGAAGAGAATTTCCCTTCCTAGGAGTAGATTTCCTCTCACTTCCTGTTGTCTCCTTCCGTTTGCAAGTAGGAGTCGTTTGTAAGTTGGATGTTTGAAAGTAGGGGCCGGCCGTATATACTCTGCAGAAATTTGGGCCCTAGGTGTTGCCACAACACTGTAAGCCCTCACAGTTAGTCTTGGTGGGCGCTGGAACGCCCTACTGTGAACTATTATATCAAGAATTGTAATTACATGCCATTGTTGAACAGTGGTAGAAAAATTGGGCCTTGGGTGCTGGCGCTGGTGCCACAACACTGTAAGCCCTCACAGTTACTCTTGGTGGGTGCAGGAATGGGCCCTGCTGTTAAATATTAGATCAAGAATTGTAATTACATGCCCCTGTTGAACAGGGGCAAAAAAATTGTGCCTTTGTTGGTGGTGGTGCTGGTGCCACAACACTAAGTCCTCACAGTTACTCTTGGTGGGCGCAGGAATGGGCCCTGCTGTGAAATATTAGATCAAGAAATGTAATTACATGCCCCTGTTGAACAGGGGCAGAAAAATTGGGCCTTAGGCACTGGTTCCACAACACAGCAACCCCTGACAGATACTCTAGTTGGAGCTAATACTCTGTGGTATTAATAGGAGAACACCAGCAAATGTATTCACGTAGCTTTAGGTGCACACTGTGCAGATGACACAGTACACAAAGTGAAAATACTTGCTGATCAGTCACTGCCTGTGGTATTAATATGACAACAACAGCAATTGTATTCATGTAGCTTTAGGTGCACACTGTGCAAAGGACACAGTACACCACACCAAGTGAAAAGACTTGCTGATCAGTCACTGCCTGTGGTTTTAATATGAGAACAACCACAATTGTATTCACGTAGCTTTAGGTGCACACTGTGCAGAGGACACAGTACACCAAGTGAAAATACTGCAGCTAGCACAATCACCTGCCTGCCTGTCAGTATATTAGGAAGAGCAGATCTAGCTGAACTCAATACAGTGTATAAATATATATACAACACCTGGGATGCATATATATCCTCTACACACTGTAACTCTAACTGACTAGCCTGCCTGCTCTATCTAACTCAAAAAAATGACACTCTTTCTCTATGTCTTAACCACCGCAACACACTACACAAGGCCGACTTCCAGGTGGCCGTATATAGTGTGGGGCGTGTACTAAACCCCCTGAGCCATAATTGGCCAAAGCCACCCTGGCTTTGGCCAATTATGGCTCTCCGTTTTTTGCGCGCTGTGATTGACCAAAGCATACGGGTCATAGTGCATGCTTGGCAAATCATCAGCCAGCAAAGCACTGCGATGCCGCAGTGAATTATGGGCCGTGACACGCCACTCGAATACGATGTTCGAGTCAAACGTGAGTTTGACTCAAACACGAAGCTCATCCCTACTCACAAACCACAATGCACAGTCCTTCACCTGTAGCCTCATGTGTTTCTCCACTCCAGGGCTTGATCTTCAGTGCACACAGCAGTCCCCCAGTCTCTGGAGGACTTGGAGTGTAGCAGTGGAGTCCCGGTGCAGCAGCACAGCAACCCTGAGCATCCCAGGGAGCTTCAGCATTTCCTGGAATTAATTGTCCCCTTATCAAAGGAAGAGGCTGCCTTTTTACCATTTTTAAGATATATATATAAAATATTCCTGTCTGGCATCACTTTTAGGATTCAGTTTGAAAGTGACTATTGCTTTAAAACAAATCTAAAACAATGTTGCCTGTAAGAGAAGATTCCAAATATTCACTTCCTTAGTAATATGAGTAAATTTACTGTGTTCAAATGTTATGGCCTACAACAGAATTTTAAACATCATCGCTCGCTATGTGCAGTTCACCCAACTGTCTGCCTCTACATCACTACAGGACCACAGCACACAATATGGGGTGCAGGCCCCCAATATATCTATATGCTGAAGATTTGTTAAGGGCTGTAATTGTTGGAGAGTGGAATGAGAACCTGCCATCCACAAGAGGGGTAAGTATTAAAACTCTTCTTTTGCAAGTAACTTTTGATCTTTCTTTTTGTAATTAACAGTCACTTTGAATACAAAGTGACTGCATATTGTTAAAGTATTTATCTCCAGGTGTTATGTTCTCTAGATAAAACGTGAAAAAAAAAGTTGTTCTTTCCCAGAAGCAAGACTTTTTTCATAACTAGTGTTTCTATTTCATACCATACATGTCAGCATCCCTCAGCCAGTTAATGAGCCTCACCACCAGATAATAATAAGGGCTTGAAACAGATGGTGGTAATAAAAATGAAACGTACACATTTCAGATTTTATCTATTTATAAATCAAAATGAGGCTGAATGCGTCTCGTTTATACATTTTTGTCTCAAACAAACATGGCCTCTTATATCTAACATAGATAAACTATATCTCTTATGCAGAGACTTTTTGCCACTGATCGATTCATGACACACTGACGTGTAATACTTAACAATCAGACAATATTATTATTATTATACAGGATTTATATAGCGCCAACAGTTTACACAGCGCTTTACAATATAAATACAATACAGTTATAATACAATAAAATACAAGAGGATTAAGAGGGCCCTGCTCAGAAGAGTTTACAATCTAATAGGGTGGAGCAGGTGGTACAAAAGGTTGTAACTGTGGGGAATGAGCTATTGGAAGCGGTAAAAGATAAGTTGGAGACGTCATAGGCTTCCCTGAAGAGATGAGTTTTCAGTTATCACCTGAAGGTAGCAAGAGTAGGGGATATCCAGACAGGTTGAGGTAGCGAGTTCCAGAGGATGGGAGAGGCTCTGGAGAAATCCTGGAGATACGCATGCGAGGAGACGACGAGAGAGCTTGAGAGTAGGAGGTCTTGAGGAGAGCGGAGAGGACTGTTTGGAGACAAGATTGGTGATGTAGCTAGGGGCAGAATTGTGGATGGCTTGGAAGTTGTGGTTAGTATTTTGAATGTAATTTGCTGGGCAATCGGGAGCCAGTGTAGGGATTGGAGGAGAGGGTTGGCAGACATTGAGCAGTTGGTAAGGTGGTCTGGTCTGGCAACAGCATTCCTGATAGACTGAAGAGGGGATAGCCTATGGAGAGGCAGGCCAATAAGAAGGGATTTGCAATAGTCAAGGCGAGAGATAACAAGGGAGTGAATGAAGAGCTTGGAGGTTTCATTTGTTAAAAAGGGGTGAATTTTAGGGATGTAATAGGGGTGAATTCTACAAACTTTTGACAACGATTGGACTTGAGGCTCAAATGATAAGTCAGGGTCTAGAATTACACCTAGTACCCTGGCGTGAGGGGAGGGACTGATGGTTGCATTGTTGATTTTGATGGAAAAGTCATGGAGGGGGGCACGGAGAGGGGGGAATATTAGTAACTCAGTTTTAGAAAGATTTAGTTTAAGGAAGTGATGTGACATCGATGCTGAGATGTCAGTTAGTAAGTTAGTAATGCGAGAGGAGACTGAAGGAATGAGGTGAGGAGTAGACCGATAGATTTGGATGTCATCTGCGTATAAGTGGTATTGGAAGCAGGGGGCGGTAATCAGGTGACCAAGGGAGGAGAAGAGAATAAAAGCCGTGACATCAGACCTTGACAGATAATCAGGGAAGATGAGTGATCCGATTATGGTCCATTAGGAGTAGACAGAACTACACTTCATGGGACCTCACAGCAATGAAACCAAAGGGAACCTTTTTACATATATGGTGGTCATGCTCTAAAATCAAGAGCTTTTGAGATTCTCCCTCTCCTTTGATACAGAAGACCACCCTTAAATCAATCAAGATTACACCCCACTATATTTTCAATGACATACCATCCTCTTTAAGCCATAAGAAAAGCGTGACCCTTCATTTACTTAACACAGCTAATGCCGGCCATGGACAGTTCAAACCATGTATGGATAGGCTGAATGTACCCAAGTTGATCAATTGATCAACTTGGGTGCAACCAGCCTGCCAAATTTTACATGATTTTAGCAAGCGGCTGTTAGAGCCGCTAGAAATAATCACAGTCTTCTCCCAGTGGGAATGGCTTCTCCCGCCCTCTCACCAGGAGAATACAATGGCTCACAGTGGGAGGCATTCCTCTGTCAACACGGTGCTGATGGGGGGAATCAAACGTGGTTGAGGAAAAGAAATGCGTTCTATGGCCGACCTAAGAGTCTGACCCTAAGATTTTGGAAACTGCTTGTGCCACCACCATCTTGGATTGGAGGTAGCTGATCATGGAAGCCGAATGCTGGGTTCATACTGCCAAAAACACACTGGACAAATTCAGGGATATATTAGCAGGACAGATAAATTACTCTAATGAATTTGTAGATATTTGAGTCACAGGCATTGAGAGGGTGAAGTTGTCCTGTAGCACTTTTTATCTTTGGCTACAGAAAAGGTGTGGATTATGAAACACTTCAATACTGCTTAATCTTACATTTGTGAAAGAAGGTCCTATGATCAATACTTTTGGCTCCAAGCACATGGCATTTCTTGTTCTCTGTATTTATATTGGTATCTTCCCCCCGTACCCATCTATACACTCCAGGTCTTTTTATTTTGCATCTGCTTTAGGTCCCTTTCACACAGACCTTGTACGGGCTCCGTTTTGCTCAGCGGGGATCGCTCCGTCGATCCCCGCTGAACAGGCAGATGACAGGTCTGTCGCTGCACACTGTGCAGGGACTAACCTGTCAGAGCACCGCTCTCCTCTATTGGGAATCGGATAAAGATGAACCGTGTCATGTCATTGCTGACATCCCTCGCTCCATAGAGGTGCACGGAGCGTTCGTTCAGGTCCGCCTAAAAAACTGACAGGACCGCCCGTGTGAAAGGGTTCTTACTTGTATTGTCACCAGTTTGGATACCATCGCACAGGGCTCATAAGAAATTCTGAAATGTGGAAGGTGTTCATGTTGCCCTGTAGGGCTCATGCACACAGGATGTTTTAAAAATGCCAGTGCTACAGCAGTGATAAAAAACACTAGTTGACACGTTTAGCCGCATTTTTCGTTTTTACTGCTCCTGGAAGCACAGGCTGTCGATTTTTTTCTACTGCCCCTAAATGCCTCTGACAGTTTATGTGTGCATGGACACATAGGCTAACATGGAGGGGCTTTTAGATGCAGTAAAAGAAAAAAAAAACACACATAATCAAACATCCCTAACAGCAGCTGTAAAAACGTCCTGTGTGCCCGTAATTCTTCCATTGTGTATTCCTCCTGACCTCATCATTTTCAGATGTGCAATGTTAGACTTTCATCATTTCACGATTGTTTCAGCCATGTCAAACCTTAATAAAATTTGATTAGAATCCTGACAGGAATTCTAATCCTTATCTAATCCATAAAACAAAGTGGCTAAATATATACTGTACTTCAACAAAAAGTCCATATGAAGGGCAGGTAGCAAGGGAACTGCCAGCAAAGTGTCATAGTAGTAGTGATTAGGGCTGTGGATAGAATTCCCAGAAAAGAGCAGCAGGAAATTAACATTAAAGGGTTTGTAAACCCTAGAGTTTTTTTCACCTTAATGCATCCTAGGTGAAAAAACTTCAGGCAGTAACTGGCCCCCCCCCCTCCCCCGTTTTACTTACCTGAGCCCCAAATATCCCTTGGCGGAGAGGAGCTCTCCCTCATTGCACGGGGTCCCAGCTCTTGATTGGATAGAGTGATAGCAGCGCAGCAATTGGCTCCTGCTGCTGTCAATCAAATCCAATGACACGGGCCCCCGGGGGTTGGCCCGAGTCCAGCATTTGTGCCTATGGACTCAAATGCTGGACTCAGGATCGCACCCGCAAGGTAACCCCCCCCCCCCCCGGGAGAGTGCTTCTTCTAGGGCAGTGATGGCGAACCTTGGCACCCCACATTTCCCATGATGCTCCACTACTCTGCAGAGTGCATGAGCTTTATGCAAAATGTAGTTAGAAAACATCTGGGGTTCCAAGGTTCACCATCACTGTCCTGGGGGGTCATCTGATGCGAGGACGCCAGAAAAGGACGATCGCGACCACTCTGTGCAAAACGAGCTGCAGCTCACCAGCATTTTTCAGCATGAACTGGTCTTTTCCAGAGTATAAGATCTTAGGGCTTTATGCATAGGCGTGCACACAGGATGCGCCAGGGCACACCCTAATCACTGGGGAATCTCTGTCCTCAGTCCATTTCTCTGTCTCAAAGTGAGACATCAAGGGTCTCTTTAGACCCCTGATATCTCACCAAAGCCTGGCAGTGGGACTCCAAAAAAAAAAAAATGTATAAAAAAAATGATAGTAAACAAAATATTGTAAAAAATTGTAAAAAAGTAATAAAAAAAATATATAAAAATAAACTACTGCCATATGTCCACTGCTCTACCAACACTGTCCATTGCCCTACTACTATACACACATATATATAACACATACACACACGCACGCACGTGTGTGTTTGAGCTTTGGGGTGCACCCCCTAATGCAGTGTTTCTCAACTCCAGTCCTCGAGGCGCCCCAACAGGTCATGTTTTCAGGATTTCCCTCAGATTAAATGGCTGTGGTAATTACCAAGGCAGTGAAACTGATCAAATCACCTGTGCAAAATAATGGAAAGCCTGAAAACATGACCTGTTGGTGCGCCTTGAGGACTGGAGTTGAGAAACACTGCCCTAATGCAATAGGCTGTGCACACCTATGGCTTTATGGTAAAATCTTAAACCGATTCCCACCTCTGCCAGCAAGGGCTGAGCGTGTGTGTGTGTGTGTGCGTGTGTATGGCAACCCCCAGAGGAGCCACTGAATGGTTCTGCGATGTCTCTTCACACCTGAAGATGACACACCTCACTCACCCATCATTTACCAAGAAACCTTAAGGCATTTCAAATAATTTATTAGGCCAAGAATAGCCTTAAAGGAGAGAGGATTAGCAAGTGTACTTCTACAAACAATACGATTACTGTGAGAGATTTAGTTAAACATTTGCAGCGTTTTAACAATTAACAGAACTGAATTGCATTTACCTGGCAACAGTCCTAACTTGTTATAAAAGTGCCAGTTTTATGCCACTGGCCAGTGATTGATAAAGAAAAAAAGTTTGGGTCTCTTGAAGAAAGTAGAACAGTTCCCAGCAGACAACAGATTAACTTGTACAATGTTAGTCTCTTACCAGACTCAGGGCGCCCACCATATGGGTCTCTAGAGATGTACTCTGATTCAGTTCAAGGCCTCAGACAGTAAGAGTTGCTGTGATTTTTTTCAATCCTGCTGAGACAGTCCCTCTTTTCATTACCTACAAGCGATTGTAGTAAAGTCTGATCACAGCAGACATCCAAATCATGCTTCACACTCTTTTGGTCAATGAGGCAAGGTCCTGTGTGATAAGCAGCCTCTTTGCTTCTCTGAGGTCTCACCTGATTGTGGTCAGCTCTGGCAGGGCTCTGTTCAGTCAGCAGCCCAGCCCCCCCCCCCCACACACACCTGTTTGCTCGTCTCCCTTTTCCTCCTCCTCTTTCGTCTCTTGCTTTAGACAGCTAAAGACCTTCGGGAACGATCCAGACCCGGCCATGATGGTTGACACTAGGGTTGCCACCTCATCCCTTTAAAACAGAACACATATGAATTACATAGGTTCTGTGGCTGATTTAATTTAGATAAGGCTCCACTTAGAGTTCAATTACCACCTTAATCAGGCACAGAACCTGTGTAATTCATATGTGTTCTGTTTTAAAGGGATGAGGTGGCAACCCTAGTTGACACCTGCACTGGAGACTTCATAGATGAGCCTTACAAAGTGGTCTCCTTAAAGATGGCTGCTGTACTTCTGCATTCATAAATATTCAGTTTAAAACCCTGTCCATCCATGGTTCTATGACTACAGTTGCAAATTATTAAGTTTAAGGTCCAGGGGATTATAGCCAACCACCGTGGACATGGCTGCAAGAAGAAAACGGACCTTAGATTGAACAGAAGGACAATACAAATGGTAGATAAAGAGCCACAGAAAATATAAGAGATCCAAGCTGAAATGCAAAGTCAAGGTTTATTATCGGATTGCACCATTGCCTTTTGAGTGACAGCTCAAAGACCTACCAGTGTTGAAAGAAAAAAAAAATAAGAAAAAATATAATGAATTTGTGTAGATTTTTCTGTGATTCTTGTTGTTCCTATACATGTGCCTGCTCTAAAACCTAATAAAACGTATACTTTTTTTTTTTTTAAAGAAAATCCAGAAAACAAATTTGCTAAAATTAATCTTGGCAAGCCACAATGATTCTTGCAGAACGTAATGTCCTTTGGAGAGATTAGAAAAACTGGATTTTGGGCAAAATCATATCAGCTCTATATTCACAGATGACAAAAAAAAAAAAAAAAGCTTTGAAAGAATAGAACACCAATATCTACTGTGAAACATGGTTTGGTTATGTTTTGGGGCTACTCTGTTGAATCTGACATGGGGTGCATTGAATCTGTGCAAGGCACAATGAAATCAAGTAATTCTGGAGCAAATTGTACTACCAAGTGTCAGCAAGCTCTCCCATTTGCAGGTCATGAGTCCAACAGGAAAATTACCCCAAACACACAGCTAAAAGCATGCAAGAATTACTAGAAACAAAAACGCAGGACTATTTGTAAAGTAGCTTTCTAGCGTTCCAATCAAACATCTAGAGCTAAAAAAGGAATGTGGAGATCAGTGGCGGCCCGTCCATAGGGGGCACCCGGGCGCCGCCCCCCCTCCTGGTGTAAAAAAATAAATAAAAAAAACGGGCCCTTTAAGAATCACGTTCTGCAGCACTGCCCCCTCTGGCTCTCGCAAATAACATACATTCATGCATTGCATGAATGTATGTTATTGTGGCCAGCTGCCGCTGGTCTATTCAGGTGGCCGGACATAGGGCGCCGGCTACCTGAATAACGGCAGCTGATTGGCTGTGCGGAAGTGCCTATCAGAGCCACCAGGCGGGAGAGGACATCGAGGGACGTGGAAGCAGAAAGGCAAGTGCATTTTACAGGGCACAGCGGCAACAATGGGCACAGAGGCGACAAAGGGCACAGTGGCATCAATTAAAGGGCACAGTGACATGCACAGTGGCATCAATGGGTACAGTGGTGACAAAGGGCACAGTGGCATCAATTAAAGGGCACAGTGACATGCACAGTGGCAACAATGGGCACAGTGGTGACAATGGGCAAAGTGGCAACAATTAAAAGGCACAGTGACATGCACAGTGGCAACAATGGGCACAATAGCGACAATTGAGGCTGCGTTTGATGGCATGGCACAGTGGTGATAATTGATGGCACAGTGGCTGTGTTTGATGGTATGGCACAGTGGCTGCGTTTGATGGCATGGCACAGTGGTGCGAATTGATGGCATAGTGACTGCATTTGATGGCATGGCACAGTGGTGACAATTGATGGCACAGTGGCTGCGTTTGATGGCATGGCACAGTGGTGACAATGGATGGCACAGTGGCTGCGTTTGATGGCATGGCACAGTGATGACAATTGATAGCACAGTGGCTGCGTTTGATGGCATGGCACAGTGGTGACAATTGATGGCACAGTGGCTGCATTTGATGGGAAGTGAGGCTGCAATATTTCTTTTTTTTTGTTTGTGCCCCCCCAAAAATTGAGCACCAGCCGCCACCGGTAGAGATCGCAACCATCAAACCCGAGAGAGATGGATTAGTTTGCTCAAGAAGATAAGGTCAAGCTAGCTGTTTGACAGGTGCAGAAGTCTCATTTAGAGCTAAAGAAATAGCTTGGTTTTGAATGCTTGACTTTAACGGTAAAATATTAGGTTAGGGGTCCCATTATTTTTGTCAGTTTCATTTTCATTTATTTAAATTTAAAATATTTAGGTGAATCAAAAGTCACTTGATGCATATAGATGCCAATTATTTTGGTGAGTTTCACGTTATTTTAGAGAAAATTTTGTTTTTGTGTGTGGAAGGATCCCAACAAATTTGTCTAAAACTGTATATACTGTAGATTTCACATGTGTATTTAGTGGCTTGACTGGAGTTTGACTTTAGACCTCCAGGCAGTATCCTCTAATATACAGAGGTGTCTGTCTTTTTCGGAGATTAACTGTCATTTTTAATTATCAAGTGGTACCCCCCCATGTAGGAATTGTGTCTATATTTTCTATTGCAGCAAGATTCTAATGCTTCGTTCACACCTAGGCATCGTGGATTGCGAGCGGATTTGCCGCAATTCTGCCCGCAATTCCGAATCACTGCAAAACGTGGAACGCGCTTGCGATCCCAGTTAATTTCAATGGCACCCCAATTATGGCACGATCTTGCCACGATTGTCTGACAAATCACGGTAAAAAAACTTTTTTGGGCGACAGGCAATCCGCATTTTTTTTTTATGCGATTTTACCACAATTTGTCCCAAATTTGGAATCGCGGGCAGAATCGCAGTGATTCCGCCTGTGATCCGGGATGCCTAGATGTAAATAGAGCCTAAATCTATGCCTGAAGGTGCAATGTCACTTTTCTTGAGAAAAAAATAAATAAAATCACTTAGGCCTTTCAAGACGGATTATTGAATGGTAGGGTCGGTGTTCATTTTAACCACCTGGTGCACCTTCATTGTTTTAAAAGGAAAAGTATGGGCAAAACTTTTTTTGGCCCTACTCCTCTTATGGATCACAGGAGTGCAATTCGTTCTGCACTCCTGTGGCCCATTTTCAGCCGATAGCGGGCTAAAGCCCACTGTCGGCTGACAACTCTGCCAGTCCAGGCTTGGGATCCACCCAGATGCTCAGCTTGAGCCAGCCCCTCCTGCCCCCTCTACAGCCTAGTGCTCCAGCGAGTGCCAGAGGGGAGAACAGAGCCGTTGACTGACGGTCATGGCTCTCTGCTCAGAGTGGAGGGGGAGAACGGAATGATCAGCAGCGTTTAAGTTCTCACTGCAGAGCTGGCGGGGGACAGATGCAGCATCTGATCGATGCTGCATCCACCTAGGTGAGTATAAATTGTTTTTTTTAATCACAAACTTCTTTTAAATGAAGAAAGCTGTAGTGTCTGCATACCTTTAGAAGTATTTTAACCCTTAGGTAATATTTTATCAAAAATAAAATGCTATTTCAGGGGATGCCTAAAATTCTAATTGTAATTGTATCAGTGTAGACCTCTGAGAAAATCAGCGAGCCAATTACATAAGCAGGAAGTTACACTTCTTCTAGTTTGCCATTATACATTGAGTTTTGTTTGTTTTTTTGTAATTTTTTTGGAAAATTACAGCAACTTCAGATTGACATGGACAGGTAATTTGTTAATAACATTAAATTACAAAATGGCTTGTGTAGCAATGTTATATGCTATACTATTTTGTGTTATGAAAGTGGAGTTTAAAAGGACACATAGGGGTTGATTTGCTAAAGGCAACTAGACTGTGCACTTTGCAAAGTGCCATTGCATTCTGCAAGTGCAGTTGCCCCAGAGCTTAGTGAATGAGGTGAATCTTCACTTTTCAAAGATTACCCAATCACATGCAAGGAAAACATTTTTGTTTGCTTGCACTTGATTGGATGATGGAAGTCAGCATAGCTTTTGCCCATTTACGAAGCTCTGGAGCAACTGCACTTTGCAATGTGCACTGTCTATTTACCTTTAGTAAATCAACCCCATAGGCTCCTGATACTGGTTACCAAAAGTTAGATCACATTTTTTTGGGGAGGGGGGGGGGGGGGAATCTATTGCCAGGGATGCCTCCTGTATGGCCTTCAGGTATATACAGTTTTTTTTTGTTTTTTTTTTAAAGCAGGGTCAATTACAGAAGAATGATTTTAGTGTACGAAACTAGTAAAATAGAAAGGTAATTTTAAATCATTTGCAGAACAGGCTCAATTCTCAAAGCTTTACACTACGATTTTGTTTTCACCCATGTGACCGTGATTTTCAATCCTGATGTTTTGGATGTGTAAAATGTAGCACAATGCCTCATGTACATTATATATAATTACATGTACTGTTTTTTTAACGGAAGTAACTTTTGCTGTCACCAAGGTAAGGTTTAAGTCCGTGACAGTTGCCCCTTTTATACTCAACGTGTATGTACTTATAAAGCCAAATATTTTTGCTGTCCCAAAACAACAAAAGTGTAAATGAGCCCTACAATCGGCCCAGAAGGGAAGTAAATCTGTCTTTGTTCTTCTGGGGAGTTAGCCTCTCCTAGAGCCCCATGGAAAGAAAAAAAAAGAGACCATATGACCCAAGTCTCTATTTCTTTGCCAGAAAGAGGAATGGATCACATATGTCAGGGACTGTGTACTTTTTACAACCCCAAGCAATAAAAAGGGAAATGACCCAAACAAACAAAATATACATTGAATTCAAATAATTAAAAACAAAGAAATATATTTGAAACCACAAGAAATGTAACTGCAATAAAAAGTAGAAACCATATATAAAAAATGTCAACTGAAGCCGATTCTCTTTATTAAGGGACTTGTACTGGAAATAAGAAAATCTTAGAACATAATTTAAAAAAAAATACAAACTGAAAATGTAGCAAAATATATGATTTTTTTTTTTTTGTTTATAGCAACTGACATCTACCAGCCACTTTACTACCAAACTGGTATATATTTCATAACTTTTTTTTTTTCTTAAAAAGACATGTAAATATATAATTCATATTTATACATTTTCTAGCTATATACACAAGGAAAGCATTAACGGGTTCTGCTACCCATATTTATATTACAATTAGCTTGAAACCTGTTAAAATGAAATAATATCTCCCATTTTTCAGAATAATGTGAATTAGACCAATATCTCCAATACATTCCCTTCGGCTCCTTGTCTGACCTATATTTAATAACAGAACTATAGGACAAGCAGAATTTTGGGCAAGAGCTGAGACATAGGCCTAGATTAGACAACCAAGAAAACCAGCAGCAAGGAAACTGGTCTATTCTTTGTACCGTTAGCTGGCCAGCAGAGGTTAAAATCTTACGGTTAAAAAAAATCGACGTGCAAGATTTAGGCACAGTCAGCTTGTGATAGGTGCTTTAAAACATTCCTTCAATTTATTAAGACTTAAGACATTCAAATATGAAGCATAATGATATCCTTATTAGTTTTTCTGCATGTATCAGCCAGTTCAACTAATTGTGGACAGAAGACATTCGTGGTGTATCTTGAAAGGAAGAGCTTATCCAAAACGAGTTTTGGAGTATGACGACAACTATGGGCTACATTATGTTGATCTCCAAATGTTTTTGATGGTTAAGGCATGCTCCAAATGAATGCACAAAATAGCCAAGTGCAACATCAATATGCACTGTAGCCAAAGTATCTGAAAAAGATAAGCTGAGAGGCAATATCCTGAGGTGGCATTTAAATGACCTCAAAAGATCCAAACAGTTCACTTAAGGACAGCTGGCATTCCTTTGATTAGCGTGATGGATGAGATTTCCTTGTAAGTTGACATCATTGTACCTACACTGTCACCAGGGCATTTTCGTGTGGACACAGGTCGTAGGGTATGCAATACTTGGTCTTTTTTCCCACTTCAAATGTCAGAATCCCAGAGGTCCTTCAAAGTATGAGGTAAGACTGAAGACATGATCTGGAATAGTACCATGGTTCTTGGGAACTAAGTAGAATGAATGTTCATTTTTGGGGAATGCATGAAAGTTATACAAAGTCTGAGGGAAAGAGGGGACCTCTGATTAGACTGTCAGCGTTTTTTAAGTCCTCCATTGGGGTATTTGGGAAGACAAGGTTCGTCAGGTAAGGGATCATGAGAAAAAACTGAATCTTCCCCCGAAGAACACGTGGAGCTTCTTGTGTCTGGGAAACATGGAGAATACTGACTCACTGGCATGGCCAGATCAAGGTACTCCTATGGAAAAGAGAAGATGGGGAGTTATTCATGTATTTATTATACAGTTTGATTACACATTATTGTGCATGGACTCTGCAACTCCTTGTAAAATTACATTTACCTGGTTAGAACTGAGAGCCAATATACGGTCTAGATCTTCCACCAGCTGTACAAAGGTGGGCCTCTGGCATGGCACTGCATGCCAGCAGTCTCTCATCATCATGTACCTGGAGAAACATTACAGCATTAAAGCCACAAAGTCAACAAATTTAAAAGTGCAATATTGATTTGCGAGCAACATGCCAGTTTAACCATTTTTGATACATGAATTATGGTCGGAATTGCTTTCCAAGTAGACAGCAGTCCATAAAATTTAGCTCAACAAAAATGGGTCACCTGGTTAAATAAATAAATGTTGGCTATACAATGCATCAGTTGATCAATTCATTAACCAGTGTCAACAAAAATATCAGCTCTGGATAGACTGACTCTAAGGGCCCCTTCAGACTTATTATGAGGTGGGGCTAAGGTGGGGCAAGGGGTGTCAAGGCACAGCAATTACAAAAAACTGGACTTGTTTTTTTTTCTTGCCCAAACACAGTGCAATGCTGCTGCCTACAGTAATTTTATGTTGTTTTTTCTGTATGAACACCACAAAAAGTCCTGCAGGAAGCCTTAAAGAATGTCATGTATCTTGAAAAGAGACTCACTATACAGATAAAGGTATTGTTTAGAAGTGGAGCTGCCATCCAATAGGCTGCAAAGATTACTACCTGTAGATCATGTCATTAATAGCACTTCCTGTTTTAGACTAAAAGCCACTGCCTTGCAATTGGCAGTAGTCTCGTCAGTCTGCAAACTCTTTCAGTTGTTGGTCAGGACCGTACATGCCTCTTGCAGTTATAATCGTCAGAATGGCCAACTCAAAGAGACTGCACAACAGGCTGGCAAGATTGCTGTTAATTTTAATGCCTTGTACACGCCATTGTTTTTCCTGACGTGCAAAAAGCCGTTGTTTTTTCCCAACGCGATTCCTCTCCAGCCTCACTTGCATACACACGAACATGCAAAAAAACGTCCGTCCAACGTGCAGTGACATACAACACGTACAACGGGACAAAAAAGGGGAAGTTCCTTTCAAATGGCGCCACCCTTTGGGCTGCATACTTGACTCCGAGCATGCACGTTTTTTTCCCCTCGGAAAAGCATACACACCACTGCTTTTCGCGACGAGAAAAAAAAGACTGACGGGAAACCCGACGAGAAAAAAGAGCTGGTTTCAATTTTTTTGCGGGCAGTTATTTCATAGAGAAAACTGTTAGGGAGCATACACACGACCGGTTTTCACGACCAATATAAAAAATTTCAGTTTTCTCGTAGTGAAAACCGGTCGTGGCATAAGGCATAAGGCTGTTGTCCACCTGAAACAGAAAGTGCTGTAACTGCCAGGATCTAGTAATGTACTTTGCAACAGATTCACAAAAAGTGATTCCTTTTATACATTGGGGCATATTGGCAAACATATATTTTGCTTTTAAAAATGCAAATTAACACGTATGCAGCCAGTTACATAAATCCCAGTAACACCTGAACTTCTAATCTCTGTACACTTGTTCCTGGTCAGCAATTTAAATAGTTAAAGCTAGTGGAATATTAATAAAAAAACAAAAACAAACAATCAAGCAGCTAGTATTTCCAAAAACAATGTAAGAAAAAGCATATATTTGTCTCAGGTGTCATTTAAACAGGATGTCCAGTGACATTGTAGAATTGGTCAACAGAACCCACTCTCACCTATTGTCTACTTCTAAATTCTTCCCCAATTCACAGCATTAACAACAGAACAACTGTATGAATCTGAAAGCAAACATGCAGAAAATATTCAGTACTCACAGTTCATTGGTACAATTTGTGGGCTTGTCCATCCGATGTCCTTCTTTTAGTAACTTAAATAGTTCTTCCATAGGGACCCCAGGATATGGCGAGCCTCCAAGTGTAAAAATTTCCCACAGTAGAACCCCAAATGACCACCTGGAATAAACCATGTCATTAGTGCAAAAGACCCAACACTACTTAACTACATGCGCTAGATTATAGAAATAAAAAATGAAACTCCAATACTGAGGACAGGACCTCCTCCACATGACAACAGCAGGTGTGTGAGGCATACCAGCACTGAAATGCGCAAATGACATAAGAAACCATAAACTCTCTTGAATGTAGCAAAAAAAATACTTTGGACGGGACAACTGTTTAGATGTAATAATTAGCAGCCAAACAAACCAGTAAGCGATATCTGACTTTAGGACAGGTGAGAACAAGACGGTAGGCAAGGGAAGGCTCAGAAGTGGAACTGCACCAAAGGTTTGCAGTTTCATCTTTACATAGTTTACATAGTAGGTGAGGTTGAAAAAAAAAAAAAAAAAGACAAGCCCATCAAGTCCAACCTGTTTGTGCAATTATAAGTCAGTATTACATTGTACGTCCCTGTATGTTGTGGTCGTTCGGGTGCTTATCTAATAGTTTCTTGAAACCATCGATGTCCCTCCACTGAGACCACTGCCTGTGAAAGGGAATTCCACATCCTTGCCGCTCTTACAGTAAAGAACCCTCTACGCAGTTTAAGGTTAAACCTCTTTCTTCAAATTTTAGTGAGTGGCCACGTGTATTAATAAACTCCCTTCCTCAAAAAAGTTTTATCCGTATTGTGGGGTCAACAGTATGGAATTTGTAAATTGAAATCATATCCCCTCTCCAGCATCTCTTCTCCAGAGAGAATAAGTTCAGAGCTTGCAACCTTTCTTAATAACGAATATCCTACAGACCCTTTATTAGCTGTTGCCCTTTTTTGTACTCGCTCCATTTCCAGTACATCCTTCCTGAGGACTTGTGCCCAGAACTGGACAGTATACTCCAGGTGCAGCAGGACCAGAGTCTAGAAGAGTGGGAGAATCATCGCTTTATCAGTGGAGTTAACCCCCTTTTTAAGGGCATTGGTGAACATGCCACGTAGTAGTTGTTACTATACTTCCCTCGGGTTTATGTGCTTTAGTTGACCTACCACTTATGCCCCCAATACTACCCTTTGGAATATGTTCATTGCTGACTATATCTGGAACCTCCCCTCCATTGCCTAGTTTAAAAAAATTCCTCTAACTTTTTGGCAATCTTCACTCCAGCAGATCTGCACCCTCCTCATTTAGGTGCAGTCTGTCCCTTCAATAAAATTGGCGACTGACTGAGAAGTCAGCCCAGTCCTCCAGGAACCCAAGCTTCTCCTTGCTACACCAGCTCCTCAACCACTTGTTTACTTCCCCAATCTCCATCTGCCTTTTTGGCATCGCTCAATGTACCGGTAGTAAAGCTGAACTACAACTCCAGACAGATAAGAAAACAGTACTTATAAAAAGATTTATATATGCAATAATGTATTAAATAAATAAAATATTTATACCGACATATTCCGCTTAAGACTTCATCGTAAAACTTAAGCTGAGGAAGTAACCATATAACCCAACCCTGTATTGCAAACCTTCACTGTCCAATTAGCAGGCTGGTGGGGTGTTTTTGACCAATCTGTGTAGCTGCAGGACATATGATTTACTGGTTCTTCTGTCTGGCAGTGGTGTCTGATCATAAATCTGGCTGTTCTTAAACTACAAATACATTTTTTCCGGTTGGCGGGGCTTTTGCCATAATGTGCACAAATACATAGCATATTTGTACATTTTACTAAAACATGCCTCCCAAAGTCCTGTCCTCCAGTGATGCAACATCACCCAAATCACTCTGCCACTGCCCTAATCTTCTCCCAGACTTTTTCTGGGTCCAGAGTCCTCAGGCAACCTGACTGACTGGTCTGAAAAGACCCAACTCCTGTATGAGAGTTACTTTGTTCCAGCACCCACAGCATGCTAAGAATGTACACCAAGCTGTGGATTCATGGCTCAGTGTACAACTAAAAAACATGCTGGCAGGAAGAAAATGAGCATTGTTTGCAGAGGAGACAGAGTCTCTTCTGCAATAAAAGACTACCTCCCGGCAATAAAAAAAAAAAAAAAAAAAGAGCCTTTAGTTCCATTTTAATTAGAAATTCTTTGGCAGGTAAACCAGTACCCAAATATGTATTTTAACCATGTATTTAACTACTTGCCTGAAACCAAAGCTTAGACGTTTTCCAAAAGCCACCAGAAAGATAAAAACTTGCACAAAAAAATTACATTTAGAGAAGAAACCCTCCATTCTGTACGATGGCTGTGGGCAGCATAGAACCATTTAACAAATAAAGATAATAAATGTAGTACTGTGATCATGACAGGCCAGTAATGCAGCTTAATGGCTATACCCAGGTTTAAAATATTTCCATCTATAATTCAAGAAAGACTATGTTCTACACAGGCCTTTTTTTCTCAGAATAGGTGCAGGAACTTACCCTTCTTGGCCAACTCTCCACCCTCAACCCTGATGTTTCTCGAAGAAAGACAAAGCAGTGCCAAATAATCTGTACATTGCACAAGAGGCACAGAGTACTGCTCTCAGTATTGCATAACACATAGGGATCAAGAGAGCATGTGTTGTGCAAGGTTGAGGTATTTGCATCACACGGAGCACCAAAAAATATAAGCACAATGAGCAGTACTTGGATATCTACTCCCAAAGTATCCATCTATTGCTTACCTCTGTACCCCCCCCCCCCATCCACAGCTCCCCTCTTCTCTCCCCATTTTCACAGCTCCCCTCTCTCTCCCCCATTTTCACAGCACCCCTATTCTCTCTCCACAGTCCACAGATCCCCTCTTCTCTCCAAAGATTCCCTCTTCTCTTCACAGTCCACAGATCCCGGAAGAAAAAAAACAAACACACGCGTGATACTTGTATCTGTGTCACATTCTGCAAATGACTGTCAAAACTGTTAAGCACAAATGAAAGATGCATTATAACCATTTGGCTCAAGCTCTGCTTATAGTGATAAATACTACACAATATACTTACACATCACTTTGATGAGTGTAGATTCGGTCAAATAGAGCTTCGGGAGCCATCCATTTTACTGGCAAGCGACCCTATCAAGAAATTCAGATGTCAACATACTGTTATACCCAAGGCACGAATCACTTCTATGTCAAATAACACTATCTTCCATGTTTCTAAACAATGAAATATTAGCAAGATGGAAAACAAACCACTAGGTCAGACTTTTAAAGGCAGAATGGACCAACGATATTAGTTGAAAAAGAATATAATTTTATTATTTACACATAAAGGTAGACAAAACACATATAAACATGCACAAAATATTCATGTTAAAACAGGCATATGAAGTGACCACAAAAAAGGGTCACATATACCCAGATGACGTTCAGTGATATGACATCACAAATGCGTGAGCCCCTGTGCGACTACATGTTTCTCTGGTTCGCTTTTTCAGGACACACATAAGGGGGTTATAGAAACATACTGGCCGTGTTTTTGGCTGACTGTGTATACAGTATCTCACAAGAGTGAGTACACCCCTCACATTTTTGTAAATATTTTATTATATCTTTTCATGTGACATTGAAGAAATTACACTTTGTACAATGTACAGTAGTGAGTGTACAGCTTGTATAACAGTGTAAATTTGCTGTCCCCTCAAAATAACACACAGCCATTAAATGGAAATGGACATATGAGTGCTGCCTGCATTGCTGCCGAGGTTGAAGGGGGGGTCAGCCTGTCAGTGCTCATACGCCGCACACTGCATCAAATTGGTCTACATAGCTGTCGTACCAGAAGGAAGCCTCTTCTAAAGATGATGCACAAGGAAGCCTGCAAACAGTTTGCTGAAGACAAGCAGACTAAGGACATGGATTACTGTAACCGTGGTCTGATGAGACCAAGATAAACTTATTTGGTTTAGATGGTGTCAAGCGTGTGTTAGGAGCACAAAGACAAGTGTGTCTTGCCTACAGCCAAGTATGGTGGTGGGAGTGTCATGGTCTGGGGCTGCATGAGTGCTGCCAGCACTGGGGAGCTACAGTTCATTAAGGGAACCATAAATGTCAACATACACTGTGACATACTAAAGCAGAGCATGATCCCCCTCCCTTCGGAGACTGGGCCGCAAGGGCAGCATTCCAACATACCAACCCCAAGCACACCTCCAATATGACCACTGCCTTGCTAAAGAAGCCGAGGGTAAAGGTGATGGACTGACCAATCATGTCTACAGACCTAAACCCTATTGAGCATCTGTGGGGCATCCTCAAACAAAAGTTGGAGGAGCGTAAGGTCTCCAACATCCACAAGCTCCATGATGTCATCATGGAGGAGTGGAAGAGGACTCCAGTGGCAACCTGTGAAGCTCTGGTGAACTTCATGCCCGAGAGGGTTAAAGCAGTACTGGAAAATAATGGTGGCCACACAAAATATTGACACTTTGGGCCCAATTTGGACATTTTCACTTAGGGGTGTACTCACTTTTTTAGCCAGAAGTTTAGACATTAATGGCTGTATGTTAAGTTATTTTGAGGGGACAGCAAAATGTACACCATTATACAAGCTGTACACTCACTACTTTACATTGTAGCAACGTGTAATTTCTTCAGTGTTGTCACATAAAAAGATATAATAAAATATTTACAAAAAATATTTACAAAAATTTAAGGGGTGTACTCACTTTTGTGAGATACTGTATATGCCTATTTTAACATTAATATATTGTGTATGTTTATATGTTTTTTCTACCTTTATGTGTAAATAAAATATGATATTTTTTTTAACTAATATCGTTGGTCCAATCAGCCTTTAAAGTCCAACCTAGTGGTTTCTTTTCCCCATTTGCTCAAATAGTTTATATGGATGTGGCTTAAAAGTGACAAACTTTAATTTTACTGAAACATTAGTGAGACTGGTAAAATACACTAAAAAGAAATAGTTAGCATTGGCAAAGCCTGGCTAAATGAGGGGAAGCCAAAATTCCATAGGATATGAGAGCAATGCTATAATCAATGCCACGTCAAATAGTGTCTGTCAGCAAGCCATAGGAATCCTTCAGGTATTTCATATTGTTAATTTTGGAAGTCAATATTTCAGAAAATACCCCAAATGCATCAATAACACAAGAGTCTCTTGGCTTTGTAGAGCATTGGGAACATAATCCAGACTTGCAATTTATCGGTGTCCCCTTTCCGGGGTGCTTTGAAAAAGGCACAGTAATATGGCATGAAACATAAAAAGCATAGTGATGGCCAGGTAGAAGAGATCACAACAAGGTCATGGGTCAGTAGAGTAATTTTTATCAGCGCCAATACTTACATTTGTTGTCTTTTTGTAATAGTCAATATGGTGGATATCACGAGCAAGGCCAAAATCAGCAATTTTCATGATATTATCCTCGGTTACGAGAACATTCCGAGCAGCCAGATCTCTGTGGATGCACTAAAAGGAGGAAAAAACATTTTAATGCTGATTATCTCAGAGAAGATGTCCTGTTTGTGTGTAAAGCCTGGTACAACTGACAGCTCCGGTGAGATCACTTGTACTAAAGATCTGACGTTAGTACAGCGATCTCATCCGCTGAGCTATTGTGTGCCGACAGGGGGATGGCCTACCCACCAGAACACTCGGGTCAGGGCTCTTAGAAACTGTGCCAGTTTCTGTGGGACCAGCTGACATACACACAGGCTGAATGTCAGCCCGTTTTTATTGAACCGGCCCATGTCTCCTGACATTCAGGCTGTGTGTGCTAGGCATTAGTGTTTCTGATGGAATTGGCAAGGCTGCTAGAACGTTACCATTTATTTTCTGTTCATCTCCTCCAATTCAAGCAAAAGTACATGAGGAGTCGACCCACTTATAACAAAAAGATAAGAGCTTAAACGGATAGATCATTAAAACGTTTCTTACCTTTTTGGAAGCCAGGTATTCCATGCCACGTGCCACCTGATAGGCACAGGAGACCAGGTCTTTAAAGGTGAGCTGCTCATCGAGGGCACAGATAGGGTTGTAGCAATATTCCATGCCAGGTGGACGCCTTGCTCGAAGATATTCCCGGAGATTCCCTTTAGCGGCATATTCAACGATCACATATAAAGGACCTAGAATAATCATGTAGGACTCAGTTGATGCACAAAATGTACTGGTCATTAAAGCAGCTTATACCAGTAGAAAAGTGAGTCGAAGCTGATGAGTTTTATGTACCAATGAGAAGAAAAAAGAAAAAAAGTCAACATTTGCCAATACTTAAAGTGTAAGAAAACCCACCTATCATTTTCAGCAAAGGAAGCTGTCATCTTGGCCTATGTTTAATCTTCAACTACAATGGTGCTGCACATGTGATCAGTTATGACACCAGCCATTGGATGGTTTGACAGTTTGGTTGAGAGCACAACCAATGTGACAGTTAGCAATCCCGGCATGCCGGAAATGTAACTGCTTTTTGAAACTGTTAAATCGATGGGTTTACTCCCGCTTTAAAGCTGAACTCCAAGCGAATGTCTAAACACAGATAAACTACATATAAAAGGAGCAGTGTCACCTGGCAAATCATTTATTTGTAAAAGAAGCCGCTACAAAATGATCAGTTCATATCTGTCATGTTGCTCTTTCATGTCTCTTGTGCACTGCAGCACAACTGACTGGCTTCTTGTGTGGCTTTTCCCACCATCAGTCTGTGCTCTATTGTGCAGCAAACTTCAAGAGGCAGACACCAAGCCAAATGTAGGGACTTGCACTGCTTGCATTAAAGAAATCCCAAAATACAAGCATGGATCTCCATTACTTTGTGCCTTATTTAGATACTGGTGCACTGAAAAATATTGGCACAAGACTGATGAGCTTTATCAATGCAGGAAGAATTGTGATCACCAGTGGTGATTCCAAACATATGATAAACGCTGTATCCTGGCCTAGGCCAACAAGGCCCAGGCCAGCAATTTGCAGGGGGGGGGGGGGGCAGCACGGAAAGGGCTGTTTGTGTAATGCAAGCCGCTTTTAATTTCGACTGTCCAATCATCCTGGACCACAAACCTTCATCTCTCTGTTTTCTGCTGCACCATTGGCATGATTATAGCTTCTTAGTCCTCTCCATAAAATTATCATAAATTTGTGCTTAACCACTTGTCCACAGGCCTATTTTGGCTTTTCTCTCCTTCATATAAAAATCACAATTGTTTTGCTAGAAAATTAATCAGAACCCCCAAACATTATATATATTTTTTTTAGCAGACACCCTAGGGAATAAAATGGCGGTCGTTGCAATTTTTTTTCTCGCACGGTATTTGTGCAATAATTTTTCAAACGCCTTTTTTTTGGAAAAAAAAAAAACGGTTTCACAAATTAAATAACAAAACAGTAAAAAGTTAGCCTAAAGTCAAGAAGACCCCACATCTCTCCTCCAGGCTTACAAGCATGAGATCGTGAAAAAAAATTCACCAATCTCATGCCGACAGCCGCAATTGCAGCTTTGTTTACTTCCGGGTACCCGAGTGTGACGTCTTAACGTCGCGCCCGGGCCTCCGACGGTCATAGAGATGACTGGTGACCAGTTATCTCTATGGTTCCCAGCCAGTGCCGGCCGATTCGTTCTCCGGGCACTTGATTGCACGGGAGAGCCCGGAGAAGCACCGGATGGCGACGGGGGGGGGGGGCAGCTAGCTTGTCCCCTCCCGCTGCCTATAAGAATGATCAAGCGGCGAAACGGTCGCTTTGATCATTCTCATCGTGCAGAGAATCGCCGGCTGAAGACAGCGATATCTGAATGATGCCTGTAGCTGCAGGCATCATTCAGATATCACTGCACGTATGCTGTCCTCGGTAGGCAAGTGGTTATAGTAGAACTATAGGCAACACTTTTTTTTTTCATTTTGGATAAAGTAAGGGAGGGTTAGAAGCCTCTGTCAGTTTATTTTTTATCATCCCTGTCCCATTGCAGAGATTTCCCTTCACTTCCTGCCTCATAGCTAAACAGGAAGAGAGGAAATCTATGCAAATTAAGGAAATCCAATGCCCCCCGGCCCCAAGAACTAGTGTCCGAGAGACTCGAAAATTTCAGGGTGGGTCTTAAACATAAATGGGTATGGCCTTGACAGGTAGGGGTGGGTAATATTTAAATTAGGGGGTGCACAAGTTTAATCAGGCCTAGGGCAGCACAAAACCTAAATACACTACTGCATATGGTGGAGAGTCACCTGTCCTACTCGTCCTTTCCAATCTGTTCTACCATAAACAATAACATTCTTTCATGGAGGAGAAAAGGAAATGGACTCCGTTGCAAAGAACTGAGTGACAGAGATCAGCCAATAGTGTGTTGATTGCAGGACATCTTTCTTTGGACAGCTCTCAACAAATCTCTGCTAATGCTGCCATTTCCCCAAGAATCAAAACAAATTATATTTAAAAATGATTGTTGGGGTGAGGACAGAACATCACACTGAAGAATTTAAAAAATTTCCACTGTTATGACTTGCACTGGGACTTACCATCCTGAGTACAGGCCCCAAGAAGATTGATTATATTTTTGTGCTTTCCAATCATTTTCATCATCTCCATTTCTGAAATTAGGTCAGACAAGTCCTTCTCACCTGCATCAGCTGAAGAAAAAAAAAAAAAAAAAAACACATTACATGGTTACTTGTGGTTATATTTACAAATATTAGGTTTAATGCACACTGGACGTTATAAAAAAAAGCCAGCAACGTTAGCTGTAGAGTGTTTTTTTCAGCGTTCTTTTTTAGCTATAGAGTTTTTAGCAAAACTATACTCCTATGAAAGCGCATGGCTCAAAAACGCTTAAAAGCATTTTTACAGCTGAAAAACGCCTCTCAAAACCCACTAGTTCTGGGGGTTTTTTTCCAGCTAGAAAAGGCTGCCAAAAACAGCCTATGTGTGCATGGACACATAGGATAACATGCTGGGGAATTTATTGACTGCAAAAAAATAAATAAAAAAATGTCTGTAGCCAAAAACAGCAGCTGTAAAAACGTCCAGTGTGCATGAGGCCATACAAATGGTATTACTTGTATTTGCAAACGTTTTGTAGCATCTCCATTATTATCACTATCTGTCCCAGCAGATCTTACAATCTAATGCCACCAGCCTTAACCCACAATCTAGGCCTAGAACCCAATTTCAATGTCAATGAAAAACAAGCATGTTATTGGAAAAATCTCACATTAACCTAGAGAAGAAGCAGAAAACCTATACAGACAGTGCTTTCGAAGGATTTGAGCTCAGGACCTCAGTGCTGTGATGCATTCATGGTAATTGCTGAGCCAGTGTGCATTGTGGCAAACTTTTCTGGTATATTTCTTGTATTTTTTATCACTAGAGGATAAATAAGTAACCTATAGCCATTAAGCTGGTGATGGCCCACTTGTCTCTTTCAGATATGCCACAAGATCCCCGCTACAAAATGCACGAGTGGAAGATATGAAAAAAGGGATGGTATGTCAGTCATGCCATCACTTGTGCAGGAATTACCATTGTTTTGTGCTGTCTTGGCTGTCTGTAGGGTTACACAAACTGAAATACTGTTGCAGTTCTCAAAGGAAAAACGTACACTTCTGGCCAAGCATTACTTCACACGGTGCAAAATAGGTCTTCAACGTTGTTAAACTTGATAAAAGATAAAACAACTTACATTTAAGCATTTTGATTGCAACTTTTGTGATCCGGTTTGGTTTCTCCTTGTCTAGCCCAATAGCCTCTGCCATAACTACTTGACCAAAGCAGCCTTCTCCAAGTGGCTTTCCATGGACTAACCTATGTAAAAACATTTGTGTTTGTAAAACATATGTGGAAGGACAGAAAAAAATATTTTTTTTTTTTTCGTTTTTTTTAAAGGTGCAATCGTTTATGGGTTCTTCACCTGTCCCTTGCTACTTCCCATCTGGGGTCTTCAGGAAGCTCATATTCAGATACACCAGCTAACATTGGTGTTCCACTTGAGGACAGCCGAGAAGGCCTAATTAATATTACTCCAGAATTCATTGAAGAGCTGGAATCTGCAGACACCTGTAATGGGCGAGACCAATAACAGCAGGTTACCTTATGTACAGAACAAAGCAGCTATAAATAAACAGCAGATGTGTTCTAAAAAATCTAGTCCTGTTAATTGCTGAAAATACTTTTTTAGGCTGTACAAATATAATATAAAATAAAAATGTATGTATGTATGTATGCATGCATGCATGCATGCATGTATACACACAAACACTGTCAAACTTTCCATTCTTAAAAAACAAAACAAAAAAATAAAAAACTTGGTTATACAGTTGCAAAATGTTGACTTTTTCCAACCATAAGCATATCGATGAAAATGATAATATATAATGATGCTATATGATACTGTATATACTCTGAATATAAGAAAAGGAGGGTATGCCTGTTTTTAGGCCCCCGTTTTCCTTATGGGACCATGGCAGTAGCAGTTTCAAGGCCCCCCCTCCCACTGTATAAAACAGCGGGAGTGTCAGTGATATGTTTTTCCAAGTCAGCTGTCCTGGAACCTTCTGGAAAGTTAGGGTTACTCGGTCTTGATAGGTCAGCTAAGGTCACATGACCCCCTAGATTTTTCTGGAACTCCGGGAGTCTATAAAAAAAGGGTAGATTTGTTGGGTCTAGGGCCAGTCACCTGAGTAGGATCGCCCAGCAGAACATAGGGGCATAGGTTGGTGAGATTGGATGGTCCAGTGAGGGCTTTTTAAGTATGGGGGCTGACAAGTGCATGTTTTAGAGAGTTGGGGAAGATGCCAGAAGAGAGAGAGAGATTAAAAATGTGGGTTAAAGTGTAGAAATAAAGCCAGAAGGTGAACTTAGCATTTGAACATAATCCAGGGGGGCAGGCGGCAAGATGTGAGTTAGTAAGTAGTTTAGTAACCTTGTCTACAGTGGTGGGGTTGAAAGAGGGAAGTAATGATTGTACCTGTGGGCATGAAGTGTAAAGTGTGGAGGGTATCTGAACAGTAGAGATCGCCTCCAAATGGTATCAATATTCTGTGGTTTTGACAAAGCACTTTCAAAGTGTGAAACATGCAAACCTACCTGCATTTCCCCTGCCTGTACTCATCCAGTGCTTTTAATATTTATGCTTCAATAAAGACTTTCTACTTTACTCTCTGTGTGGGTGTGCTGCTGATCCAAAGATACTCTGTTCCGTGTATAAATCTTCTGTTTGAAGTGACTGGCAATCTCCTGGGCAGTGAGTGAGTTGGTGGGTAGAAGCAGTGAGGGACGAAGTATAGAGTTTAAGGTAGAGAAAAGAGTTGACCGGGACAGGATAAGGTGTTAACGAGAGAGATAAAGTAGGTCTGCTTGGCAGTGAGGAGGCAGGAATTATATTTTTGGAGGGCAGATTTATACTGGCTGAAATCTTTCTGGGACTTCATCTTACACCACAGGCACTCAAGAACATGGCTGTTCTTTCAGACTTCTAGTGTCATCCGTTTGCCAAGGTTGAAGGGGACGGGGCCTCATTATGTGTGTAGTGAGGGGGGCCAGTGTGTCCAGTGAGGCTAGAAGTGAAGTGTTGTAGACAGAAGTGCCTAGGTTGGTGCAGGACAGGGGTGCGATTTTGTCAGAGGTGGTCAGTAGCAGAGTGAAGAGAAGGGTTGAGATTGCATAGGTTTCTATGGGGTAACCGTTAGGCGGATGTAGGGAGAGGAGGTGGAGGCAAGGAAGGGAGAGGGAAACTAACAAGGTAGTGATCAGAGAGAGGGTAAGTATAGTCGCAGAGGTTGCAAGGAGTGCATAGCTGGGAGAAAACCAGATCAAGCCACGGACAAATTGTATCAAATAAATGTGTTGAATAAAAGAATCTGGTTATTTTGTGTTTTTCTTTATGCTCAGGCATTACTGCCTAGTGCCTATGATCCCATAAAAGCTCTTTAAATTTTAGCAGAACTTTTCCTATTTTGCCTCTTTAACATTGCGTAGCTTGACAGTGCACACTGCTTAGGCCAATGAGCAATTCCCTTTTCTACAAACACAACCTACATCACAATGAAAAATGTGACATATCTTGCACTTAAATTGGCTTTTTTATTGTGTACTGGTGAGTAGGTGGCAGCAGCTCTGTAAAAAGGTACATCCATACGAAGAAACGAATGTGTTCACATCTAGCATTACTGCTACAATTATGTTTCTCTTAGAACAAATATTGGAAAAGCTGCAACAGTAAATAGCCCTGTGGTCAATAGGTCAGGTAGTGACACGGAGTTTGGGAATGAGTCAGAGATAAAAGTATTTACCTGGAGGTGTTGTGAAGGAAGTATGAACGGAAAGGGATTGCGCAAGAAGTTTATTTTAAGCAACAGCTAAAAAAAGTGATTGTGCCAGAAGAGTATTGGGCAGGTAAAGCTATAAAAGGGAAGATTTTGTTTAAGAAAGCACTATTGTGATTAGGAAAAACATTTGTTATTCGACCCTAAAGGCAAAGCGCAGTAAACATATCAACCATTTAGAAGTGATCTTTTATTGATATGACTTCTGTATGCCAACAGTCGAAGCACATCTTCATTGCTTCTTGCACTGCTGAACTTTATAAACCAGATAGTCATTAACTGGCCCTATACATAATTTTTGCTCAGTCTGCAGACTGAATTAAAGAAAGCTACAGATTCCTAGAGTTCTCCATCCACGCTAAACACAAAAGGATATGTCTCCCGCTGTGGCTAGTGTATTTTGACAGCCAGCCCAACTGGCTGTCAAAATACCTAAACTGTACCTGCATCTGAACGGGTGCAAGTACGGTTCAACTGACAATTTACTGCTGGCTCCCTCTATTTTCCAGACAAAGGCTGTCAGGCAGGAGGATGCCAACAGGGTCATCCACAAGGTGAATTTTGGCCAGATTCACCAGGAACTGGTCAAACTTTGCTCCATTAATAGTCAGCCTAAAACTCATCATACACATTTTTTTTTTAGCTTTATCAACAGCTAGTAGTAGTGCATAAGCCTGCCTGATTCTAAACAAACTTAACAGGTTGTTTTGGTAGATGCTTACTTTACATACTGCAGTTTTGGTGAATTTAAATGAGATTGCACACACAAAGTGTATGGTCTGCTTTAGTCACATAACACTTAGGAGTCTATTTTTAAATGTTTTCACCCAAGATTTACTGTATACAAGATTCCATTAGAAAAAAGGAGTAGATCTTGGGTGAAAATATTGATGAGTTTATTTGTTAATATAAATCTTCAAAATATAGAAGCCACTGCAAAGAAGGGATGGGATACACACCGTGTCTGTTGCCCATATCTGCAGTGTTGAGGAGAAAGCGCCCACTGAACATGCTACAGATTCCAAAGTATTGGATAATTGATACATCCACTGGTACTGTGTTCTGTAGTGACACAGGGGGCAGCAGAAGAAACCACAGCACATTGTGGGAGTCCAGGAAATTTAAACTCCTAGAAGCATCCGTTTCTGGAGGATCTTCAGTGGCTGCTTTCTCTCCAATACTGCAGAGATGGACGGCAGGAGAGGAGAGTATCTCATGTGTTCTTTGTAGGAGGATTTATTTTAGCAACAGAGTAGCTTTAAAGTTTTTATTAAAAAAATACTGGGGTTAATTTATTTAAAATGAGGATCAATGTAAAATCAGTTTGATTCATTTTTTGCTTGACTATGGTATAGTTGATTTGGTTAAGCTGTGGTTTTATAAATGGAATTAGCCACTGTAATGAATGTCCATTGGGTCAGCATTAGCATCAACAAGTTTGATTCATAAAATAGCAATGACCAGAAGTACAGAACTCACAGACCAGACATGCTTAACTAAAGTTGACGATGTGCCCTTGGCAAGTTTTTAGAGAGCTGTGACACAAATGTACACATTATACTCAACAACCACTTTCCTTGGCAATTATATTTCCAGGAGTTCTCATTTCTAAAAAAAAAAAAAGATTGATGCATAAAATGAGTGAGAGTTAAACAGCTCAGTAGCTAAGTGGGTCAGGTTTATTGCTGGTGGCCTGAATCTAAATCACATCCAGGACATTATCTACATGTAGAGTATGTGTTCTTTACACGTTCGTATAACTTAATTTTTTTTTTAAATAATCAATACCCCTCCAAATTCCCATGCATAAATATCTGCTTCCCACCTTGGGCACAGGCACAACTTCTAAGCCAATCTCCACTTAAACGTTCACTAACCAATATGGAGCAAACACCCACCTGGGTTTCTACCTTACCAAAGCATTTCAACCAACAAGGACATTAGAAAACGAGGATCCCAGGTGAGGAGATCATCCGACTCTTTCACGTGAAATCAAGACATTTTAAACTGCAGTGTTGGCATACGTTTGCTCTTGGTATAGGACAGTGGACTCCAAACTGCGGCCCTTTTCTTGCCTTTATCCGGCCCTTGAGGCATTATTTTTGCCATTGACCCCAACAATGAAGCAGGATTGCTTCCACTGACACCAATGATGGGGCATAAGTCCACTAATAAAAATGGGGCACTATTCCTCCCACTGATACCAACTACTTCTCCCCCTAATATCAAAGATCAGCATTGTTTACTCCCTCTGGGCACAGCCTGGCACCCCTGAAGGACAGTATACTTGCCCTATTTTTAGAAAGTTTGGAGACCCTGGGTATAGGAGTTTTCTTCCACAACCCAAAGTTATGCAGGTAAGCTTTCTCACAAACTAGACCCAACCTTCTATGTGTGAGTTCATATTACTGCAGTAGTAATACTAGACTGTAAACTCCCCTGTTGTAGGACCTGATATAAATGGTCCATGTTTTCCGCAAAGCACTGTAACCTTAGCTTCACCATACTAAACTTGGCAACTATCAGAACTGATTAATGTGTGGTGTGTAAGGCATTTAAACCCCCTATATACTTTCTGTTACCTGTCTGCGCAGTGGAATGCTCTTGGCCAGCTTGTGGACAGCCAGCTGGCTGTTGAAGTCGGACTTCTTGGAAGGATGCTTCATCTTGAAGATAATGATGGTCACAAACATGGCAGACACGATGGCAGCTCCCGTGCAGTAAATGATAATCTCAAGGTGTAGCGAGGAGGTCATGTGAGACGGTTTCTCATCCACCACTGTGCCCATGTACATGAGAGGGTTATTATTGTTATAAAAGCGCAATCAATACATTTGTATAAATGTGTTCTAAATGACTTATGGTTAAAAGTGTGGCCATGTATAAACTTGTAAACATGCTGTAAATATTGTTCACGGCTCCTTATCCACAAATCCCTCAATCATTTATAGTGGGCAATATGTAATAGTATTAGAGAGCTAATACAGAGACATGTGACCCTATCTGAAGTGTAAAAATTATAAAATGTTTTATTTATTAGTTTGAAGCTGAACACTGAGCATAAATGCATTTATGTATACATTGGACCTTATTGTAACTATAGGTAACCTATGCACTTATACTGCTCTTTGAGTAACAGAAAGTGCTAGTTATACAAACTGCAATTTATGATTATGGCTGAACTACCGATTTAAATGCAGTACACCTCTCATGAGAGAAATAGACAGAGGGGCAGACATTGCTGGCATCCTTATAAAAATGCTAGTTGTACTGCCATCTCTGACCAATACTTGTGAGCAGCAAACCCAAAAAGACATTCCGTAAACACACCGTATGGTGATAATTTTGTGGATACTAGACTATCACACTTATAGGAGCTAGTTGGGCAAGCCATTTCAAAACCATTGTCAATTATATGGAAACAGAAAAAGCCGAAATATTTCCATCATGACAGGTGTACTTTAAAGTAACCTATTTTGCCTTGAGCCAAGACAAAATTAATGTATTACAGATACTCGCAAGTTTAAAAACAAAAACAAAAACACACACACACACAAAAAAAAAAAAACTAAAAAACTAAAATTTAAGCATACATGTACAACAAAAAGTAAATACAAAATGAAGACGGACAATACAATATATGGCAGAATAATAGAGAAAAAGATAGATGCCATATCCAGAAGATGGATAGAAAAGAGAAAATCCCATCAACATTTTGGTACTTTCAGTGTTTATTTGGGTTAATAAAGCCAAACTAGATTTTTGCACCTTGTGTAGTTTAATTTATTGTAAACCGGCTCCACTGATCTTTTTCGCACAAATACATGCACATTGTTGTAAAATGAACAAACAGAACTGGCTTTATAACCCTCCTAAACACTGGAGCACTGACAAAACACATGCATTTCATATGAGCCAAAAGGACAACAGACTAGGGGACATTTCAAAGTGAAACATTATTAATCTGTAACTTTTAGAGCAATCCTCCAGCTGTGAGTAAAGGCAAAACAATACAGGTCACAAGGGCCCGTTAAAAGCGCTATTTACCAAGTAAATAAATCAGACAATTTGTTCACACTAAAGTTAAAACACATAGTATCTACTAGTGCGCTCATATGGAGGAGCTGTAAACTCAACACTCTACTCCATATACTGCCTGGTCTGGTTGCAGCCATTCTGACATATAAATTGGATATTTTATCCTGTTTATAAGTGAAGATTTTGATTTAGGATTTACAGTATAATTGTTCAGTACTAAACAGACTCAAATGATCAAATGTTCCCTTTTTTTAATGTATAGTTAATGTACTGTATATATTAAAGGTCAACTAGTATTAACAGCACAGAAGCAAGCAGGCAAGAATAATACCTAAGCTCATCTTCAACAAAAACATTTTTGCAGCATTGGTCTTTGTCCAGCTGACATTAGACAAAAAGACCTGGCTCACAATCAGTGTTCCAATTCATCCCAAAGATGTTTAATAGGATTGACGTAGGTCTACATACTTTTCGCTATGCACTGTACTGTAATGCAGGCATGTACTGGCCATCAGGACTACCGGGAGTATCCCCGATGGGACAACATCTCAGTGGGCTGGTTTCAATGACAGCTAGTGTGGTGTCGCTAGGGGTGGTTTTTTGAGCTATAGCCCTGAATCTGGGGCCCATAGCCCAAGTCCCAGGGGTCCCAAACCACAGGGCTGTGGCCCACTACGGGGCCGTGGCCTCTCTGGAGCAGTGTGGCAGGCAGCACAGGAGAGCGGGCAGGTAGAACTGGAGAAACAGGCAGCGGGAGAGCAGAGAGATGACATCATCTATCATCGCCCACCCTGCATCACTGCTGTTCCGCTCATAGTGTGCAGCCAGGAGCAGTACAGAGATTACATAATCTCTCACTGCCCGCCCTCTCTCTGGTGACCCTGATGTAAGGAGGGGGCTCTCTGGGGATCCCGATGCAAGGAGGGGGCTTTTTTTTTGCGCAATTGCATATAGTTTTTATGCGTGTTGGCTAAATAAAATTGGGCCGGTCTTGATGAAGTCCAGGGCCAAATTTTTGTCCCAGTCCAGCCCTGCTGTAACGTAAAGCCCGGTACACAGAGGCAGAATGTCGGGAGACATTTACCAGTACAAAAAATACCAGCTGACATTTGGCCCGTGTATATGTCTGTCTGTCAGACGTGCATGCTAGAAAACCAGCAGCTGGCCAACTCCAAACAGTGCTCTCAGCCAATGGCAGAGAGCGCTGATCGGAGTGTTCTGGTGGGAAGGCCGCCCACCTGTCAGAACACAACAGCTCAGCAGGGAAGATCGCTGGACTAACCTTGCATTGTTAGTACAGTGGCTCCCGACCTGACCTATTAGATTTTTCGCACCAAAAAAAAAAAAAAGTAGTGTGAACCAGGCTTAGAGTGGATGTAAACCCGATTCATGGAATTTGAGCTGGGCACATATCTATAGCGTTTTCTTATCTCTCTCCAGAGCACCGAGTCCCAGGGTGTTCTCTTCCTCTGTAGCTCTGTTATCAGCTTGATAACTTCTGACAAGTTCTCCGACACAGGAGATAAAAGCAGCTAAAAATTGTCATAGGAGGTCGCTATAGATATAAGTAGCAACAGCTTGCCTTCTCACAGCAAAGCTCTGCACATTCCTTCCTTCTTTTGCCAATGTGGAGTGGGGTTGTGTGTCTTTCCTCAAATCAGCTGTCTTGGCTGTATGCCCAGACTTCAGACTCCGTGCTGATCAGGAGTAGAAAAATCTGTAACACAATGTGCACTTTCTAAAGAATACATAAAGCTGAAGACAGCAGATATACATGTAAAACTTATGAAGGGAAATTTGTTTCATCCCTGTGCATCATCTGAGGCTGTTCACTTCACTAGGTATATGTGAGGGTTTACATCTACTTTAAGTCTTAAAAACCAACACTAAAGTATATTCAGCTAATAAAAAGCATCATGTGTATTTTTCAGTCTTTGCCACAGTACAGCTCATGTATCAATCATGCTGGTATTTTCTTTTAAGAAATAAAAGTAGGTGGAATAACTTTCAGATTTTGTTTCTATTATTCTGCCTATACTTCTGTCTAATTTATGTTTATAGGGGGTTAACCTACATAAAAACAGAACCTCCAAAATTAGAAAACTTGATTTTAATCAGAAATGTGTCTCAAGGCAACACAGGAGCCTTCAGCCGATATGAGAATGGGAATTAAACTCATCTTTTCATAAAGCAATTCTTCCATGGAAAGGTTTAATTACTTCCCCTTGGACTATGCAATAAATACATCTAAAGAATATAAGCAATCAACCCAGTATGAAGAAAAAAAAAAAAGTGGTTTTATTACTAGTAGTATCACGAGTAGTGAGAGTTGTTATAGGGGATTTTAATACGGATTTCCTTTCCTCTATTAGCAATGTAAGGTAGATGGAACCTTAAACACCTCGAAACCACATTTTTGTTGGATAGATGGGGTTACATGTTAAGGATAGGGTTAAGGGTAATAATTAGGTTAAGCATTAATTTGGGAAAAGGAATTTTCGGAGCTAGTTAAAATGTGTTAAAGTGGATAGAAACTCTCATATACCCAGTTAAGTGAATAGCTTCAGATGATACACAGATGAAACAAATCTCCCTACATAGTTTTACTTGTATATCTGCAGTCTTCAGCTTTCTACACACTTTGAAAAATGTAGATTGCGTTATAAATCTTTCCTCCTCTTCCAGCAGTGGGTGTGGAGTCTGGGCTTACACGGGGAGCTGATTGGAGGAAAGGCACACATCCCCACTCCACATAGGCAAAGGAATGAATGAACATGCAGAGCTGGTATATAAATAGACAAGCTCAGTGCTCATCTACCTCTACGCACCCTCAACACATTTTCAGCTGCTGTTATCTCGTGTCGGAGAACTCGTCAGCTGATAACAGAGGAACGGAGCACCAGACAGACGGCACTCAGAGCTTTGGAGAGAGGTAAGTAAACACTACAGATAGATGTACTTAGGTCAAATTTTATGACTGGGGTTTACAATCACTTTAAGCTTTATGGGGGTGGGGTAACAGGTTAAGCGTTAATGGAAACCTGCCATGAGAAATACATGAGGCTCGATTTACTACACAAGTGCAAAATCTGGTGCAGCTGTGCATTGTAGCCAATTGGCTTCTAACTTCAGCTTGTTCAATTAAGCTTTGACAAAATGAAAACTTGGAAGCGGATTGGTTTCTCGGCAAAGCTGAACCTGATTTTGCACTCTTCAGTTTTAGCACATCAACCTCATGGAGTCTAACATTTCAACTTCCTTTTGGAAAAAAACCTGCCTGGCTGCTTCTGACGCAAAACACATAGATAATTAAAGTCAAAACTGGTCAGCATACTTGTCCACGTCAGTGACTCCAAAATGAGTGAAGAGATTGAAACAGGATTGCCAAGCAAACCACATTTTCAGTAGGCAAACTTACCAACTGATATCTCTAGTACTAAGCATAGGTTTCCTTTGAGGGGGAAGACAGGCATTATGGATTGGTTATAGCTGAGGGAGCCATGGGTGCTAAAAAGGGACATTTAGGTTTCTGTGGAATCAGAAAACCTTCCAACCAAATGTTCACAGCGCAAAATAATGTGCCATAGATATGAAAGGGGTATAACAATTGGACAACCAGCTTAAGGCTTCATGTACACCATGCATACATTTACAGTTTTGTGCTTTCCTGTGGAAAGGTCAAAATGTTCCTATCCTGAAAGCAAGTCTTCTGCGTTCAGGAGAGATAATTGAACCTCGCCTAACTGCAGCAGCTCCTAAACTCTGCTAAAAGCCTGTGTATGCATGGACACATAGGCTTTTATGGAGTTGAGTTTAGGAGCTTTGGCATAAAAATGCCAAAAGCTCCTAAACTCACATTTAGAAGCTGCTAGTGTACACAAAGCCTTAAAGCGGTTGTAAACCGCATAAACTTTTTTTTTTTTCAAACCTGCAAGGCAAAAGGCATAATCAGCTAGTATGCACCGCATACTAGCCGATTATGAAATACTTACCTCGGAACGAGGTGAAGAACACTTACCTGGTCCGCGCCGAGCGAGATGTCATCTTGCTCCGGCGTGTCTTCCGGGTATCGCCGCTCCAGCGCTGTGATTGGCTGGAGCGGCGATGACGTCACTCCCGCATGTGCGGGAGATTTAAAATCGGCAGGGTCCGGCGGATGCCGGTCCTTTCGCCGTGGATTCCCCCCTGCGCATGCGCCGCCCGCATTGCGAGGGGAATATCTCCTAAACCGTACAGGTTTAGGAGATATTCTTTATACCTACAGGTAAGCCTTATTATAAGCTTACCTGTAGGTAAAAGTGAAAAAGTGGGTTTACAACCACTTTAAGCTGGCCATACACCATAGAATTTTCTTATTCAATTTCCTTTAGACTTACCTACTGTGTAGTACTAGGGCCTGCCTGATTGCGTACAAAGTGTTTAGATTTGACCTCATATTATATGGTTTTGGTAAATCTAAAGAAAATCTATATACGAAAATTGTATAATGTATGGCCAGCCTTAGTCTGTTAAAGAAACAAAGTTGATAAATCGAGGAAATGAGAAAATAGAAAAATGAGCATAGTTTTGTATGTCCCATTTTTACTCAATGAGAACTATTAAGCAGTTGTCAAAATATTCTAGATCAGTGATGCTCAACTCAAAGGGCTCCAAACATGTACATTTATCAGTGTTATCTATGGACCGTAATCTTTACCATGTTATTTTTTTTTTGTCCTTGAGAGAAATTTGAGAAACCTCACACTTCTGTTCATTTGTTTTAAATTCTCACAGCTGGGGGAAGAGCAGTTACAGAAAATAGTACTTCATTTTAAAACCATTTCTTCTCTTATTTATTTTTTTGTAGAAATCATTGCAAAATTAGCACACATTGCAGTCTAGTTTAAATTAAAAAAAAAAAAAAAAATTGCATTAAAATATGGTACCTTTTGAATCAGAAATGCATGTAACATTTAAGAGGAGAGGACAGAATAGAACCATATATACCTTCAAGAACGGTCAACCATGCAGAATGGTGAGAGAGCCCAATGGAGTTAGCGGCCAGGCAGGTATACTGGCCAGCATCCTCAAAAGTGACATTCGTCAGGTGGAGAACCTCCATCTCCTTGTCGGTGGTGTTGACTCCTGCAGTCTACAGAGAACAGCATCGGAGAAGGGAAGGGGGAGACGGACAAGCGAAATGCCATGAGAACCAGAAGAGGTGTGGGCAGGTATTGTCCTGGAACCAGATAGTGCCAAGGACAAAGAAAAGAAACCACTGGAAGAAATCTGGTTAGCAGATTTAAGGAATACATACACCCTTAAGCCTGGCCTAAAGAGAAGCTAACTTAAGTTAAACCCGTCACCAAAATCGAGACCTCCTGCCCACTTATAACATGCTGGAGATTAAACACATGGAAAAATGAAACCCAAGCATTATGGCCTTGTTCATTTCTGAAAAACAGGGTTATAGAGAAAGCAAAGTAAAAGGTAAGTCTGCATCCCAACTAAGAATGTGTAGTATTTCATGCTATTAAGATCTTTGTTATACACAAATGCAACTATTGGAAACATTTAGAGGAGCCTTATGAATTTTGAAAATCTACATTTATTAAGATCTCACTCTAGCAAGGTTATTGTAAATTAGAATAGGAGTTAAAGGTAACTAGAAAAAATAAAATAAAACACAGGCAATTAAACTACCATATACAGAATTTGTAAGCCAGTTAAATTTTGTAGTCGGGTGCTCCTATAAAACCCACATGTGTTTTGGGAGCCCCGACAAGCAGTCATTTTTTCATAAAATGCTCTTCACCTAGGATGCTTGAGTTTACTTTTTCTGATAGAAAAGTGTCAAAAGTCCTATTGTCGGTGCTTTGCCAACCCAATTCCTGGACTTATGAAATATGGGGGAGTGGAATAGGGTTAGAACCCTGCTAGATTTTGTTGCGCGTGTTCCTGCTGGGGAGATTCACATACACTCTTTGTCCTGGTTACTGCTGTCACTGGGACAATTTTTTTTTTGAAAAAAACTAAAAAAATTTGTTGTCACCACCAAAAAGGAATAGGTGCAATTGTACAATAGGAACACTTCGTTTGGTAATAACCAAGAAGGGATTTCCCTTAGGTAGGCCATACAGGATTCATTTATTTTTCATTCACGCAGGGAGTTACATGAAAAAAAAAAATGAAATCAATTCCCTCATCCTCAAATTCAAATGTGGATAGGGGGAATCACTCCCATTGACTTATTGTATTCTGCTGGCGGGAAGGCCGTTGCCAACTATAGCCTGCAGCATTGATCGCGTGGGAAAAACCCGACAGGCGCGTTGTACACAAGTTGATCGACTTATGTGCAACCAGCCAACCCATACATTGATTGAATTTTGGCTGGTCCCTTATAAACTGGACAAATTTTGATCCATGTATGACCGACTATTTTGGGGAGAATTTCTTTTACTTCCGGTTGTCTCTACGGGACAATAAGGCAAGATAGTTCTCTGGGGAGTTAATCATCAACTACTCTATCCGAAATGTTTATTTTTAAATCTCAATGATTAGGGAGTTTATGACCATCAAGTCACAATTTGGAACAAAAACTAAATTTAAGGAAATTGTTCAGACCCCATTATTTTTGCAACATGAAATAAAATCCCACTACTTCCTCCCACAGCCATTTTGGATCATCTGCACTGACTGATATGACGGCAGTCTGTTTCCAAGAACCAGGGAAGACAGCCAAGCCCTTTAAACTTTCTGAAAAGCTGTTCATTCTGGAACAGAACATGTTTTCCACTTTTGATAGACAAAAGACATGTTTAATTTCCAGATGGACTGTTACGATGTGTATAATTTCTGGATTCCAGCAGTAACAGGAAGTAGTGTCAAGATTAAAGTATCTTTCTGCAGGAAGGCATTACATATAATTAAAAAGTTTTTTCCCTCCAGAAGGGGTCCTGGAAGCAGCTGAGCACAGTATACAGTTATTAAGAGTTAAGAATACAGACAGGAGAGTGAGAGAGAGAGAAAGAAAGAGATTGCTGAAACTAAACAAGGCCACACGCAAAAGTATTTTTCCATGGAAATAAAGCAGACAAAAAAAGGGGTAGATGTACAATATGCCCACCAACTGGTTTTGGGAGAGCAATTGTTCCAAAGGCCTAGTTTGACTTAATTTAGCTCAGGAGGTGCCACCAAATTTTTTTTTTACCTTGAGTCATGGGTCTGGTGACGGTAAGCCACGCAGACTGATTGGCCTCACCAATATAATTGGACACTTTACATATGTACTCCCCACTCTCTGCCTCTGTCACATTGTACAGGGTCAAAACTTCTGCGTCTGAGCTATAAATCCCAGAGTGCTGAAATAAACCGAATACATCAGGGTGTCAACACAGAAACAAACATAGAGCTGATATTTCCCACAAACCAAGAGCCAGATTTACTAAAAGTCACCTGTGCCACACTTCCAAGTTGCCTATTCCCAGAATTGAAACTTGCAAGCTACCGAATGTATGCATATGCTTTTGACTTTTTAAATCTTATACAAATGTACTAAACAGTAGACAATATGCTGGCACCTGGAAGAGTGAATAACATGTCTTTAAGACTCCTACTGTCTGACGCAATAGCATTTTGAATATAAGTAAACATTGTATTGCATAATTTAGGCACTTGTATCAGAGGCCTCCTTCACACGGGCATCTTCCAGCAGATTCTTGTTGGCAGAGAACAGTTTTGTGCCCACATTGTATGCAAAAATCAGCGGTGCGGTCACTGCATAAATGAATGGCTGGCACCACCACGGATCACATCCAAGGAGTTACATGCAAAACAGAGCTCCAGACCGGCGCTGGACACAGACAGTTTGCGCTTATGCACAGGATTTCTGGACACAGCAAATTGGCCATTTTAAATGCGGCCAGAGCATAGTATGCTGATGCATACAGAGGCAGTGTTTAGCTTTTTCTTTTAAAAATTCAAATACAGCCTTTAAACGGCTTTTCCACAGTAAATTAGAAAGTTGACCTATACTCCATTATCAAAACACAAAGAAAAGTGGCATTACAGACGGTTTTTTTTCTGCAGCTCAATTGCAGGCAAGAGATGGGACTGAAAACTATCAAGCAGATATACAATTCATTAGGCATTATTGCTGTATATCCATGTCAACTAATAAAAACAAAAATATTCCAGCCAGTCCGGAAAGGATGGATGTTGTCACTGCATCTGAGCCGACTGTCTGTATAAAGGCATCACCTGTCAGACAGGTGAAGCAACTTTGATTACAGCTTTTTAATGCCGATTTCTGCTGTATTATTGGCATTGAGGTTTACCTAGGTGCAACAGATTGTGCACTGTTGAATGCGAGTGTGTTTTAACAGTTAAAAAAAAAAAAAAAGTAAAAAAACACTATGCAGTATATCTCTGCTTGTATTGAGTGATTGTGGGGAAGTGGACACTATGTGGGACACCTGGACCCCAGGAAAGGGGAATAAAAAAGGCTTTTATTTTATAGTGTGCAGGTCATTTCTTAAAAGTTGTTGTAACCCTTTTCTTTTTTTTAAACAAACATGCCTATACTTACCTGCTCTGTGCAATAGTTTTGCACAGAGCAGCCCCGATCCTCTTCTTCTGGGGTCCCCAGCCAGCACTCCAAGTCCCTCCTTTTAATCTGGTGCCCCTACGGAAAGACGCTTTCCATGGGGGCACCCGTGTGGGCTTGCTCCTGAGTCCTGCTGCTGCGTCCATTCACACGACAGCAGGACTCGGCCCTGCTCCGGTTCCAGGGTCACAGGATTTGATTGACAGCAGCGGGAGCCAATGCATTAAAGGTGAAAAACCTTAAGGCTTTACAACCACTTTAAAGCTGATCTCCATGTTTGCCAACACTTTAAATAGCTTACTTGGACCAAGCTTGTCCAAACAAACTATTTCCTTCACCAAGTGCTTCAGTTACATACAGCACACAGAGACTTCCCGTCTCACAACCAGAACAAAAAGCGGGAGGGAGTCGCTTATCTCACAGCTGAAAGGCTGGAACCCAGCACTGTATATAGCTGAAGTTACATGCAGGACACACGGTGCTTAGAGCTAGTATAGCATTTGGTAAAGGAAATAGTTTGGACCAGCTTAAAATGACAGGCAACATGGAGATCAGCCTTAGGTGGAAGCACATCTTGACTGAGGTGGAAAAGGAGGAGTGGTGTGAATCCCTTGGGGGGGGGGGGGGCTGCATTCTGAAGGCTTCAGCCTTTAGATCCAATTTAATTGAGATAACAGCGCTGAGGTTTAATAACACAGTGGTCTACACAGGACTGGTCACACCTACTTCTCCACACCAGGTTAGGTCCCTACATGAAGCATAATTGCAGGCATCCAATCGAATACAGGGCTCCAATACGCCATAACAGCCAAATTTTCTAGCTGCCATATTCCAGGTCCGAATTCTTCATTATTACAGAAACTTTAGATAAATGTGGCAATCAGACACTTTTGTACATTTTAATAAATCTGGTCTTGGGTATCCCAAAATTTCATAAGACATAATTTACAGAGTACACAAACCTCGTACTTGCATTTAAAATTCAAGCTGGACACATGTATTAAACAAGAATTTCTCAAAACAGAATTCAAAATGTAAAAGGGCTGCTTACAAGGTAATGAGCATTTATGAAATCTAGATTTAATCTGCTCGCAATATCTTCAGCAGCTACCTGGTAGGTTATCCAAAGAGATAACATTTTATTTATGAACACTAACTTTTTTTTCCCCCTTTGTGGGTAACCTAGTCCTCTATGCAGCATTCATAATAAAAAAGGACATTGAACACAAATTAATAAGTGATTTAAAGTGGTATTAATCCCAAAAGCAAATGTAGTGCAGCTGACCAATTCTTAGATATTTGAGGCTATACTAAAAAAAATCTCCAATTCTCAGATGTGATGGCTGCATTCGTTTTCTTTTTTTAAGCTCTTTTTAATTTAATCCAATCTAGTGATTTGGCCAGAAAGTCTGTTTTTCAGCAGAACACTTTGTCCTGTGTAGCTAGATGTAGCAGTTACAGTGGCGGGGGTGCTTACTATGATCAGCTTTCATGTAAAACCTTCATGTAAAACCTTCACCACAAAAAGATAAAAATACTGTAACTGCTTAAAGCAGTAGTAAACTGCAGTTAATGGGGAAAAGAGATAAAAAAATGTCAACGGCAACGTCATAATGTGCTAGTATGCATCGCATACTAGCACATTATGACACACCTAATTTAGAACAAAGCCCTCCAGTCCCACGCTGTCACTGTCGAGAGGGCTGACATTGGTCTTAATTCTGGGTTTGTGTCCTAAGGCTTTATGAGTGGCGATGTGCAATGATGTCACTACTGCGCATGCACGTGGGAGCTGCCGTTTATGGAACTGGCTTTGAAGGTCTGGCACAATTTTCTGGACCTTCAGAGCGCATGCGCCAGTAACGTCACTGGCATGCACTCTAAATATCTCCTAAACTGTGCAAGTATAGGAGATATTCACAGTACATATAGGTAAGCCTGACTATAAGGCTTGTCTGTTGGTACAAGTGGTATAACAGAGTTTACTACCACTTTAAAGCGGGAGTTCACCCGAAATTTTTTTTTTAACATTAGATTGATGCTCATTTTGTCAAGGGGAATCGGGTGTTTTTTTTTAAATCGAAGCAGTACTTACCGTTTTAGAGATACACCTTCTCCGCCGCTTCCGGGTATGGTCTTCGGGAGTGGGCGTTCCTATTTGATAGACAGGCTTCAGACGGTCGCATACATCGCGTCACGAGTAGCCGAAAGAAGCCAAACGTCGGTGCGGCTCTATACGGCGCCTGCGCACCGACGTTCGGCTACTTTCGGAAAATCGTGACACGATGTATGCGACCGTCGGAAGCCTGTCAATCAAATAGGAACACCCAGTGCCGCAGCCCATACCCGGAAGCGGCGGAGAAGATCGCTCTCTAAAACGGTAAGTACTGCTTTGATTTAAAAAAAAAAAAAAACACCCGATTCCCCTTGACAAAACGAGCCTCAAACTAATGTTAAAAATTTACTTTTTGGGTGAACCTCCACTTTAAATAATGTTAGCTGGCGTTCAACTTTAGTTTGTTAGTGCATCTAAATCTGCTAGTATATCCAACACTCCCCTCCCCCATATTAACAATGCTGCTGTCCAAAAGGTGCCCCCTGTTCTCCTTTATCCAGCGTGGGGGAACTAATACAGGAGATGTGCTACTCGCTAGATCACCAGGTGAAAACAGAAGTGGAAAAAAGAAAACAAATGCAGCCACCACATTGAATGATTGGTCAGCTATAGTATACATTTTTGTTTTCAAATGAACAACTGACCTGTTTAATGCTCCCACAAAAATGGCAACACAAAGTCAAAGGGCTACATAAATCGCAAATATCTTTATGTATAGATACATAGGCTCTTATGTCATTTACTTTAGTTTTGGATAAATGGAACCTTTGTCAGATTTTTCTTACAGTCTGTGACCTAGCTGAGAAGATTATCCCTCATAGTGGGACACCAGGACACGAAATTAGGGGAACTGGTATCACTGGGTTTTAATTTTTTTGGTCTGTGATCTCACACCACTTTCTGTCCCTTCGACCCTGGGAGAGGCAATTTCTCCACTGTGGATACAAGCAGCAATAAAAACCTAAGAGGTTCTATTCCTCCCTGCCCTACCCTCAAAATGTATATGTTCTGGTTACAGCTGATCTTCAAATTTTGATATATGCAACAAGACTGATCCTACATTAGAAATAATGCAATAAATCTAAATATCTATCTCACTGAAAACCATAATTTTAAACATTTAAAATGCATTTATTGTCTTCCCAAACACATTGTAAGCTCAATACAATTTGTAAACATTACCGAATGAATAAAATACTAACTCGAAGCAGAATCTAGAAGACAAGCCCGCTGGTTCATTCAATGTGAAGGAGAAGACTGCCTCGTCACATTGCGTCAGAGCCGGTTGTCAGGATATGGTCCTAGACGGCTCTATATTTAGCAACCCCCCCAGTTAATAAATAATACAGACCCTGACTAATTGTATTCGGCAGACTCAAAGTGCTGCATCTGGTTGGCTGATTTTCCATCAGGCTTTTCACACTAAAGACCAGGAACAGCTACCTATATTAACCCAATCACTTCCAGAGCCAGATGTTCTCATACACAGGGACAATAAATAAGTGTACCTACTTTCAGAATCTCCACATAAGGGTAGCCATCGGTGGCTATTCTGCTCCCGTTGATTTCAATGTGCCGAAGCCATTGTATGTGAGGCTGTGGATCGCTGTACACTTTGCAGAAGAACTCAGCATTACTTCCAATAGTAACTGATGTATTCGCTGGCAGTCCAGCTTGAAGGATTGGCCGATGAGGGGAACGCTCTAAAAATGAAAAAAAAAAAAAAGGAGATTGAGTGCAATTCCATTGCTTTTAGTCCCAAATGCATCGTGAATGTACTACAGTTTCATCAATAAAATAATTTCTTCCATCTTGGATATAATCCCTTCTTTTGCTCGAAACTCCCCCCTCGACACTTACAAAAAGTACAGCTTGCAAGTGCAAGAGGTGTAACAAAACCCATCACCAGCAATGCTTGTGAAGCCACTGATGGCCCACATAGGGACTGGACCCTTTGGGCCAAATTCAGGTAGAGCGGCGTACATTAGAGCGGGCGTAGCGCAGCTCATTTGCGATACGCCGACGTAAAATAGAGAGGCAAGGCCAGCATTCACAAAGCACTTGGCTCCCTAAGTTACGTCAGTGTAGCGTAAATGGGCCGGCGTAAGCCCGCCTAATTCAAATTAGGAAGGTAGTGGGCGTGTTGTATTAAAATTAGATGTGGCCCCATATAAATGACTTCCTGAACGAACAGCGCATGCTCAGAATCACGTCGCACATACTCCCTAAGATACGCCGGCTCAATGCTTTTGACGTGAACGTAACCTACGCCCAGCCCCATTCACGTACGACTTACGCAAACGACGTAAAATCCGACGTCCATACCCTACACAACTTAGACCAGCTATTTGGTGGTTTATCTTTACACCGGACGTACGCCTTACGTAAACGGCGTAGCTTACTGCGACAGGCGCAAGTACGTTCGTTAATCGGCGTATCTCGCTCATTTACATATTCAACGCGTAAATTAATGGAACCGCCCCTAGCGGCCAGCGTAAATATGCACCCAAGATACGACGGCGTAGGAGACTTACGTCGGTCGCAGGAAGACAAAATTCAGGCGTATCTTGTACGGTGAATACAGCACAGATACGACGGCGCATCCGTGGACTTACGCGGCGTATCATTAGATACGCCAGCGTAAGTCTTTCTAAATCTGGCCCTGTATTTCTGTGTCTGTGTACTATGGGAGACCAGATATAGTGAATGCAGGGTCCTGGGTTTAGTAACACTTTAAAAAGAAGCCTACGTCTTTGTGCCTCTACCTTTAGAGGTCTAATGGCATTAGTGCTGCGATATATTGGGGCCGTTTTGGCGGCAAAAGGGGAACCTACTCAGTGTTAGGTGGATTATCATAATGTTATGGCTGATCTCTGCATAAAAACTGGTATAAAAAAAAACACAGTGAGTTTCATGCAGTGGGTTACTAACTATTGGACAAAACATCTTCATCCAGCTGTCAGATATAAACCACACAGGTATTATCAATGTAAAGTGTTTAAAACAGCAATCGGCTATTTTTTTTTTTACACATTTTCAAACCGGTGTTAAAAAAGGTGGCAGCTTGTGCTTTCCTTTCTCACAATTTAATAAATAGGACCAACTGGGCATAATTAGCCAAAGTTTGGGTTAAAGTAGAGCTTTCTATGTTGTCAATAGTAATCAGTTTCCAACTTGCCATGCTCTCCATAATAGCCGACAAGTCTGCCTTTTCACAAACTGCTAAATTAGTCTTTGGTTGTGTTTTTTTTTTTTTTTTCATCCAGGAAGAAAGCAGTCACAATGAATAAAGGACGTGTAGCAGGAGCAGTCTGGAGACTAAAGAAAAAAAAATGCTGACAGACTAAATAAATTCAGCACCTTAAACTAGGCCTCATTGCCCCCTGCACAGGAAATATCTGAAATTTAATAGGATCTGTGAGGTGGAAATGGGGGTGGTGGGGAGTCAGAGCGGCTAAAATATGTAGGATAATTAAAGGCGGATGTTGAATGAAGGAAATATTTGAGTGAAGAATTGGCTACTTACTTGAGGAAATGGAGGGTAATTTCTTGATTTGTCAGATAGAGGGCAGAAAAACAAGGACTTTATTTTTTCCTTCCTGAAAACCAGCCCAGTGCTATCATAACAGGCACAAATGCCTAATTTCTTTCCATTCTTGTCTCAAATAACACAGCTGCTTGTGAAATATTTGTTTTGATTTTTTTTCTGGAGCGTATCATACAAGACATCTGTGAGGGGAATTAAAAATGGTTCCCTCGGAGTGATTACACAGCATTCATTCGTGATATAACTGGCTTAGGAATCACCAAATTACCTCAGCTACATTAAAGGCAATCAGTACAGTTTATGCAATGCCGGCCATTTATTATCCTATGGATTTAGTCCTTCAGGCCTTTGTCAGTCAGACGGAACAGAATGCCGAAATTTTTGCACACACAGTCACCTAGTTAAGAGTAACTCCACTTAACTGCTTTCTTAAGCAAGTACCAGCTGTGTGAGTAAAAACACAGATTTAACCCCTTCACAACTGCGACTAGACCATTTGTATTTTTAAAGGGTTAGCTATACAAACTGAAAATTCTGTGAACTTCCTGGAAGAAGTAATATCTTACGAAACGGATGTAGGGCGAGCGGCGCGCTGTCATCACCCAAGACGCTCTAAACGTTCCCCCAGTGGACGGGTGCCTGAGAGTTTTGTGTACCGGCTGGCACATTAGATTCAAGGCGATTTATTAACTGCATAACTAAGTGCATTTTTTACTTTTTAAATACATTTCTACTCATTGAATACACTATGTGGAGCTGTTACTGTTTCTTACATGGTGGGCACTGATACCGGTGAATTTTCTTGTGAATGAGATCCATCAGGACCACATATGTCTGAAACTGCGAGATTGGGACGTACTACATGCTGTTTCTGATCCCCTGTCATAAGGTATCGTGGAAATCCGGTAAGAAACCAATCTATAAGTCTGGTGGAGGACATGTCACTTTCTTCTTTTGGACACTTTTACAATTAATCTGTAATGTGGCACAGATGCACGGGTGTCTGACATCTTACCTGCTATTTATGGACTTTCTATTGTCAATACTTTGGACTGTTTATTAACTTTATTCAGAGTTAAAACCCAATTTCAGTTTATGGTTTTTTGATCCAAGTGTTATTAGTCTTCCCATCATGCTTCTGCCTCTGGGAGTCATGCTTGTAACTGCCAGTCTTGCAATGCCTCATGGGACATGTAGTTCCACAACAGCTGGAGGGCGGCAGTTGCTCACCCTTGAATTATGACTTGGTGTGTGCGCGCTCAAGTAAACATTCTTGGACTTTAAAAAAAACGATATGGCTATTCTTTAAAGTGACCATGTTCCAGACTAAAGAAAAGGTTTGAAAAAAACAGTTTTAATACATGTCCCACTGTCAGCATTGGTGTCCTGCTGCCCCTACTGCTGTCTGGAAGAATCCTCTGCATCACAGATACTTCCAGATGTGTTGAAAGCCTGGATCTCCACGAGTGCCTTGGTTCATTTTGCCAGCCCCTATGACACTTATGCCCTGTAGTGATATAGGGGCTGACCGACCGAACCACAGACCCTGGGGGGGCCAAGCACCCAACATTTCCAGAGGTAATAGGGTAGGTTTAAGTTTAAAGCAGAGCGTAGCCCTAAGGCCTCATGCACACTGGACATTCTAAAAACGCCACTAGAGTTAGCTGTAGAGTTTTGAATCTTATATGCAGTAGTGTTTTAGCTTTTGCTAGCATTTTTTTTTAGCAAAGCTATACTCCCACAAAAGATTATAGGTCAAAAGCCATTAGTAAATGCCAAATAGCCATGTTTATTTTTATTTTTTCTAGCTCATTTTACCTTTTTTTTTTTTAGAGAGAGAGTTTTTACAGCTGAAAAACTCCTTTTCAAACCCACTAGCTCTGGGGGGTGCCAGCCAAATGCTGATAATGTGCATGGACACATAAGATATGCTGGAGAGTTTACGGACTTCAGAAAAAAAAAAAAAAGCCTGAAGCCAAAACAGCAGCTGTAAAAATGTCCAGTGTGCAATACATCTTGCCAGCAGGAAGGATTTTTATTGCAGGACACACATACCAAATCTCTTCTGTAATAAGTTTCTTACCTTCTCCTTGCAAGGGTGCTCAACCTGCGGCCCTCCAGCTGTTGCGGAACTACAAGTCCCATGAGGCATTGCAAGGCTGACAGTTACAAGCATGACTCCCAAAGGCAGAGGCATGATGGGACTTGCAGTTTCACAACAGCTGCAGGGCCACAGGTTGAGCACCCCTGCTTTAGAGTGTACACCAAGCTGCACATGCACAGCTCAGTGTACATTCACTGCACACCTCAAAGCCAGGGAGTTACTTTATCCTAGGTAACAAAGACAGTAGAAGACCCCAAACCTGGAACTAGCTGGGAAGATTATGTCCACGCTAGCAAAGAAAATTGCAAAAGATGCATCAATGGAGAGGAAGCAAGTACTGGAGAACTTAGTTTAGTTTTGTTCCAACCAGTCACATTTGCTTCCTGGAAGAGCCAAGAACTATGATCTTACAGATTTAGGCAGTGGGCCAATCAGGAGTCTACGCATTGCTGTAATCTCAAGTAATAGGTGACTTAATCTATAAAAACAAGTTCAGTTTGTTCTCTTTGCGGTGATGAACGGAACCTGTATTTAGATTTAGTCACCTAGTACTTTAGGTTAAAGCTATGGGTGGACTTGTGGTTTCCCGACAACAAGTTCTTGGGTACCAATTGCTAGGCCACACAAAGGAAAACTCAAAACATGCACCAGCATTGGTCAAAAACCTGGCCAACATTGCTCTTCCATGCACTGGCTTGCACCATGAAGCAAAACCCGTGTCAGCTACCACCCTACTTTGTACTCATCTTAGCTCACATCAGGGACATTTTTGTTTGCTGGTAGATTAGTTGTTCTTATGAAGAAGAACTAAGTACTAAGAACTTAGTTCTTAATGAACTAAGAGTACATTCAGCATTGAGCCATAAAGTGTTTACTGTATAAACAAGCAGCAGATGTACAAGAACATTCCAGCAGGATCTGTGGTCTTGGAGGAATTATAGATCATAAATGCAAGCTTGAATTGATTGACATACTTTTGCGGACTCTTAATGAAAAAACATTTGTGTCTTACCGACTACATCCAGCTGGTAAGTGTGGTTAATACTGCCATATTTGTTCTCTACGATACAGGTGTAATTTCCTTTGTCAGATGGAACAACTGAATCCATTATAAGACTCCATGTCTGAGAACGGACCTATAAGTGCCAAAATAAAATTATTAAAATATATATTTTTTATTTTACAAAAGAGAATCTCTGTAAAGCACTTTATGTATATGTTCCATTACACTAAAATCACCCTTCATGTGGACACCCCTCCTCCATGGCATGTCCTAGTAATTTGTCAAGGTAGAAAAACAGCCAAGGTCATAGCTGGTCGTATTTATCGTTATAACAATGGTCAAAGTAAGTGTCAGCTTTCAAACACCCAGGACAGAAGACATGTCTATGGAGACATGCAAAAAGGACAGACAGCCTCATGCCCAAATACTAAAGCTCTGCTGGTACTTACTATACAGAGGAAGCCTAGCTAGGAGTAAGATAAAATCAGAAGACGATAGATAGATAGATAGATAGATATTCAGCACTTATATAAAAGGGAGCGAGGCTTGTTATTATATTTATTAAATTACCCTCAGCTTGTTAAACCATCTAACAAGCTCAGTAATCAGCAGGGGGAGAGATTAATGAGCCTCAACTTCTAAAACTTCTGCTAAACTAAAGAAGACAACATGCTGAGACGAGAGAAAAGATGGCCAAACTTCAAATCTGGACTGGCACGCAAGGTGATCTCATGTCCTGGCAGATTCCCAGTTAAAGTGGAGCATCACTAATATGGTCATAACACCAGGCAGTCTTGAAAAGAGGAGGAGAGAGGGGTTACTTTGCTGGTCTACCTTCTGGACTGGGGCTTATACTGCTCTGTCAATGTACTAAAATATCAGTTCTTCTAACACCCTATCATAGAAGTATTGCTGAATTTGTTGTAAAGCATCTATATAAGTATGCATACCCATGAGCAACTGTTCCCTCCTGCATGCGGAGGTTTGCTCTAAATTTGCAAAGTTTCTGAAAGTGCATCTCCAGACAAAACTATTTATTTTAGATTTGGAGAAAGGTTAGGCAGTCTCAAGTTTGTATTATGGTCTGTGTCCCTATTGCAGAGATTCACCCATCTATTTTTTTTCTAGTGACCATTGTTACAGAAAAGGAAAGAGTCCTCCTTAGAACAAAAGGTAAGGGGAAATCTTCCAATGACCACACTTGTTGCGGGGATAACTGTCAAAGAGGGGAATGTCCCCTACACCCTGGGAGATGTCTAATTAAACTCCCCATTGCATCTCTAAGACAAGGTGGTAAGGGGAAAATTGTCCCAAAAGGTACATAGACCACAGAAAAAAAACTGGAAGGGGTTGTAACCCTTTCCTACTCAATTCAAAGGAAATGGGGAAAAAATGCTTTGGCTATACACACACCAACACTTTGCAAACACCAGTAAGTGTAAGGTTCCTTTGAATTAGTGAAGGTGTCTTTATAGAGTTTTGCACCCTATAGACAATTGTAATAAACATAATAAATTCAAAATATTTCTAAATAGTCAAGAACTGCAACTTTTATCACAATCTTAAAAAACTGTTTAATGACTGGGAAATGTGTTTGCGAACAAGGGTATTCCATAAAAGTTTTGATTTGGCCCTGCATATGGTTTAATTTCCAGAATGGCATACGGTTCATCTCACTTGCCTGGATTCCTAAATTGTGTGATAGGAAGTTATCAGTTTCCAAGATTTCTGGCAGGATCAACAGTTTTTTTTGTACTTAACAGATATAAAAAAAAAAACACTGTAAATAGTATAGTGGGGTGTTTTTTTTTTTACTCCCAACCAGGACACTGTGTGCACAGAGTTTGCATGTTCTTCCTGTGCGTGTGTGGGTTCACTCCAGGTATTCCGGTTACCTACTACATTCCCAAGACACGCTGATAAGTTAATTGGCTCCTGACTAAATTGGCCTTTGTGTGTGTTTTTGTAGTAGGAAGCTTAACTCCTTAAAGGGCAGGGACAGATGTGAATGTACAATATGTAAAGTGTTGGTTATAGACATTCATTGCTAGGGTATACATACATTTGAAGTATGTACCTGGGTGCAGCAACGGTATATTCATTCACTATTTACACAGGCTTTACGTCCTAGTTTTCAGAGATACACATTGGTTGGGCTCTACTGCTTCTTTGCTCAATGAAAGTATACAAGTTGGCTGATGGATTTAAAACAATGTACTTTCTGTGTGGCCGATATCACATCTCAGTTGTTTAAAATAGAAATTGCACCAGAGCTCCTTCTCTTTTTTAAACAAAGCTTAAATCATGTATGGGCAAAACTGATAGAAATTCAGCAACCCTAGGGGCTAGTTTGAGTTGCATGGCCATATTTATCACAGGGGCCCAAGGCAGCAGGGTCTTAGGCGGCAAAAAAAAAAAAAAAAAAAAAAAAAAAGTGCAACCTGACATTATTTCTCTTGTCCAATTACTGCTGGACCCAGGGGCAGATCCAGGATCCAGGGAAGGGGGGCACCGTGGCAATTGCCCCCCCCAAATAGCGAGCAGGTTGTCTGGTGACTTAGCGAGCAGGCTGCTGAGCAGGCCGCCACCGCAGGTAAGTGAGCAGGCTGGCGGGCAGGTGCCGCGGGTCAGTGGATAGGCTGGCGGGTAACTCAGAGCCGGCGGGCGAACAGAGAGAGACGACACCATCTCTCACCGCCCCCCTGCATCACCGCATTTCCACGTCTAAAAGACGACTGTCAGGCAGTGCATTCTCTCACTGCACGCCCTCACTCTGGGACAACAAGGACACTGTCACTAGCAAGTGACAAGCTGCATCTGATAGCAGGCAACAGTGACAAGCTACATCTGGTGACAGGCAACAATGGCAAATGACAAGCTGCATATGGTGACAGGCAACTGTGGCAAGTAACAAGCTGCATCTGATAACAGATGACGTAGCAAGTGACAATCCCACCTGGTGGCAAGCAACGGTGGCAAGTGGCACAATGCATCTGGTGGCAGGCGACGGTGGCAAGTGACACGCTCAGGGCTTCCACTGATTCTGCATTATGGCGAGTTGAACTATTTCATTATACATTACAATGTAATAGTAGACATAATGTGCTTCAATCATCCTTACACCATACAATCACGGTACCATGATGATTGAAGTGCCAACACCAGCCATCACAACATATTGCCCGCGAACACTTTGGCAGTGACCTTCCCGAGAGTAGACTATGGATCCACCCCTGGCTGGACCATGCTGGGTAAATCCAGACATAGAAGTGAAGTGGAAATGGGGCAAATGTAATGCTAAGAGTAGTAAAAAAAAAAAAAAACTCCATGTGGCCTTCTTCTGCAGTCAACAGAAGATCTGTAAAGTAAACAGCATCAACCTTCAGTTGTATATTCCAGTTTCCTAATAATAATTACACAAGAAGGAAAGATACCATTTGTTTTATAGCTGGTTTAAGCTCCAAAAACCTGCCCTCGCTGAGCAACGGTATCGGTCTTACATTCTGAATTATGTAACCCATGATGCATCAGGTCATATGTTTTAAAGACAAGTTGTACCTTATAACCACCGATGCGGTGATCTGGTTTGAACTCTTTGCTGTTCTTCAGCCAGCGTAGTGTGGGTGTAGGTGTCCCGCCTGCCGGACACCTGAACTTCACCGTTTTGGCTGCTGGTACAGCATGCAGTTTCTTCTCCATCTTTTCTGGGTTTGCCCAATATGGACCTGTTAGAAAAACAGACAAATATTAACTGCAATATAAAAATATGGTTTGATTTCCTATACACACTAGAAAGTTTAAAGATAACTTTGACTTTGTTGTGGCAAAGGTTTGAAAAGGATATCTCGTCAACAAAACTATGATATCCACCCAAAAATAAACATGATTTGGTTGGACTTGGTCTTAACTATGCTGTATATGGGTAGTTCTAGTTTACTGCATATGAAATGCCAACCACTATGGTTCTCTGATTGCCAAGCAAAAAAATAAAATAAAAGAATAAAATAATTTCTTTCAAGTCAAACAATTTTTAGACTAGGCATTTTCTTTTCAGGCAAAGCTATGACCTTCTGCTCATAAAATAAACCTTACCTTGTACTGCAAGTGTTAATAGTGCACCGGGGTCTTTACTCAATTAGGATGGCATGGGGCTGGAGGAATCCCACAGGAATTTAAGGTATGTGTTGTTTAAATGTGAACGGTTAATGGGAGAAAAAGGATCATGTGGCTGCTTGACATTAAAACGGATGAATGTGGGGGGCGGTTGCACGATTCTGGGAATATAAACTTGTATAACACAGACAAGCTTTTACACAAAGGTCCGTTTGAACGTTTCTCCACAGAATAGTTTTAGGAAAATATTACTACTTAGTATCAGTCCATTATTCTAACCTTTTGTTGTAGATTTGAACATTTGTTAGCAATACCCAGAAGCATGTGTGACCGGTCAAGAATTTTCTAGCTTGAAGCAATATTTTGAAGGATGCAGCCTTAAAATTTCTTTGCATCTACCATTGGCCGAAAGTCTGCCGGTTCCTGCCGAACAGACCATTTTCTGACGATTTTCTTAAAAGAAGTAGCTTTGAGAGCTGGTTGTATGGCATGGATGAAATATACCCCCAGCACATCGACATGCTTGTTTATGGGCAAAGCTCTTTTTCTATGTAATCATACAATAATCAATGTCTCACAAGGCTGCAGTAATGCAGACACTACTAAAAACAATTACATTTGCTCCTCGTAAAAAAGTACAGACAATACTGCTTATCGTCACTCAGAGAATAGGTAAAATGTATATTATAGGTTTGTAACATCAGGGATGTATTCATGCAGACTTGTAATGTTACTAATATCGGTCGTAAATAAATAATCTAAAAAGTGCATCTTTCGCCATTTTCAAAAATTACAATAACTTTTTTTTTTTCTTTCTATTCTGTGGGGCTCTTCCGATGTTCATGATTATAGAAAAATCAGCTGGCATGGGAACATAGTGATAATAGGAAAAACAGCTCAAGTGGGAACAGAACGATCAGACAATAACCAATGTGCCATTGTTTTCAAAAAGTGGTCGAGTCTTTTGTTATGGCCAAGTGCCCAATCAATGCTGACTAGAAGTTTCTTTTTTTTTTTTTTCTTTTTTTTTTTTAAAAGGTGGGCGTTACAAAAGACCGCTTTTCTTTCTCTGGTTTATGATTAGAAATGTCAAGGATGCTTGCATTGTTCAATTCTAGATCTTTAAAGTACAGATTACTTCTGGGTGTCTTTCTGTGTTTGGATCTCAGGTTTTGTTTTGTTAAAGAAAAGGTCCTCAGTTAAACACAGCTTAATGCCAAAAGGAAACTATTACCAATAGATAATTATATAATATTATCTACAGTCACATGTAGCTACTGCTTCCTTTTGAAATGCAGCATACCTTCTATTTAAACAGAAGAGACTGAAACATAAAGCTGTGCAGATTTTCAGTAAGGAAAGGTCATTCCAAGCCTTTACTGCCAACAGTAGGCCATATATGGGTTTCCAACTTTCAAGGCTAGCAAGTGTCTGCTCAGATATTTAAAAAAAACACAAAACGAAAATAAAAAAATCAGATGGGAAGAGGACTGCACCAATATGTGTGCGCGTCTCTGGTATGACTACCTTTCTTGGCTGCCACACAAAATATAGGGTCACCATCTGCATCCATTACCCATCTCTGGCAATCGCTATGGATCTATTTAAGATCAGCCACCAGCAGCCAAGTGTCAGGTCCAGTCTGCCATGTATAGATAAACTTTGGAATCATGATGATTTTTGGGAAAGGGAGTCCGGGTAACAGCAAATCATTTAGCATACAGACAAAAAGTTTTTAATTGCAAGTGTACCATGTAGGCATCATGCAAAATCCCTGAGCATTTACCTTTTTTCCCCCCAATATTTTTATTGAAAGTAGGTTATAACAAACATTGCATGAGAGACAATGACTAAGTAATACAATGAATAGGTGTCTTCATACATGAACATGGTGCACAAATTATCCGTAGAATGCAATGGTAAATAATAACTAGATGATAACATACATCGTGAGTAAAAAAAAAATGTAGGGGAGAGTAAACTCCCACCTGATGAGAACATTTTCTTTTAAGGGGGACTCCAGCTAGGGTTCTGAATACTTCCATAAGCATCATAATATTGTACCAAGTCTCCCAATTCTCCATTTTGCATACGGAGGCATTTATGGTCCTTGGAAAAGTTGCCCTCTCAGCAGTGCCGATCCTGACAGCCAGAGAGTTCAGAAGCGGGGTGAGGGGCCGAAAATGACTTCTCGCCAGGCGGGGCCTCTAGTAATTTGGGAGGGCCCTCCGCAGCTTTGCGGGGCCCTAAGGGGCTTGTATAGTGAGCCTATAGGGCGGATCGGCCCTGCCTCTCAGATCCAGAACTTAAATCCAGAACAAAAATGTTATACATTGCAGCTTACCAATCCTTAAAGTGATTCTAAAGCCTGAATATTTACCCATGCACGAAGGTAAAAAAATAATAATAAAAAAAACACCACACAACACTTTAGTAGGCAGCCACCCCCCCCCCCCCCGAACACTTACCCGAGCTGGATCGCAATCCAGCGATGTGCACGAGGGCAGGTGCTCACACAGCTTTCTCCTGGCTCAGACACAACAGCAGAAGCCAAAGGTTGTCAATCACAGCCAGTGAAGAGGAAGCAGAGGGCAGGGCAGAGACCCATTCTGTGTGTCTTAAAGTGAAGTTCCAACCAAAAGTGGAAACTCCGCTTATATGCCTCCTTCCCCCTCCGGTGCCACATTTGGCACCTTCTGGTGGGGGGAGAGGCAGGTACCTGTTTTTTGACCAGGTACCCGTCCCCACTTGCCACCTCCTTCCCCGCCTTGGGTTATCCAAAAAGCACAGCGTGCTTTGCGCATGCACAGTAGGGAACCAGCTGTGAAGCCGCAAGGCTTCACTGCTGGTTTCCCGTACAGGCAATGGCGGAGGAAGCACCCAAGCGCCGATAGAAACATCAGCTGGGGTGCCGTCATCGCTGGATTCCAGTATATTAAAAGTCAGCAGCTACACTTAAAATACAGCTTTAAGCACACAAGTTGGACTTTGCAGTGAGCTTGCATGAGTGGGCCCATAGCAAACTCTCTGAAAAGGTTGTTTGGTTCATCAAAAACTGGTCGAAATTAATTCTGTATATGGCCAGATTTACTATGGACAGTAGGCACCTCTAGGTGATATCCAATTTCCTGTAAAGAACTACACACTAGCCATGCTAGTACAAACCAGGTTCTTGCTTTTCACTCCTATGACATACAGTACTCTTGGCCCATTAATGCCATGGGTAGTCCAGACCATCAATAAAGCCAAGTAAAACAATATAGCAGAGTCAGGGCAGTCAACCAACCACAGGAAGTTAGGAGTTAACTAGATTTCTGGAAGTTTATCAGGTATTTTTATGTACTTGCAGCATTTTTTAAAGGGATAAAAAATATATAAAAATAATGGGGAAATTTGTATGTATTGCAAAGATGTACAGGTTATTTGCAAAATCTTCGTGAAATGACATTAACACACAGAATGCAACAAATAATAATATAAAAGTATCTACAGTAAAACCCATGCAAAAAAGCCTTCAGTAAATTGAAAAAAAAAAAAAAAATTGGCAGTAAAAATAAGAAAGTAACGACAACCAGCACATGCAACACTTTGGTGGCCAAATAGTAATGGTTGCACATCCAAATATTTATCCGCAATTGTCAGAGAAAGAGGATACATACAGTATATTTTAATTTCAGGATGCTTTGCGACTAGATGATGGATAGCTGGTCACTGTACCAAATCATGTAATAGGGCTTTCTGGCATATACGAATGAAATATATGTTTACTTACGATTAGGTTTAGAGTTCTCCGTTGCCTTCTCTTCTGAAGAAGAATTATCGTCGTCGTCATCTTCATCTTCGGCAGAAGGTAAGGCATCTACGGTAAGAAAAAGGTAAAATATTCACTCATTTAGCCATATATAAACCCAAGTACAAACATGTCACATCGCTTTGATATTTATTACTCCGGCTTAGAGACTCAAAACATGCATTCACGAAGAGAACGGTGCAATAAAATACACTGACAGGTATGGCACATTATCACGAGAATATTTTTCACATTTTCCTCTCAACATATTTTAGCTATATTTGTCAGCTAAAAACCAATAACAGTCATACATAAAACAAAAAGCTACGTAAAAAAATTACTTGAAATACATTTACCGTTTGCAGCTATAATGATTTATTTTTTATTGGGAATGGTCTACAATTTTTACCGGGATCAGATTTCAATTACATGCTCCCATAGGTCACTCTTATTTTGCTGTCCACTATGACCAAAAGGTCTCTGGGCAACTAGCGGTCTTTTGTATTCTTCATGGAATAAATTAACTTTATGGCTACTTTCACACTGGGATGACCGTCTGTTAGTGATAAAGCGGCACTCGCTTTAGCTGCGCCTTTCGGTTGCTAGTGGGGCTCTTTTTACAAAAAAAGTGCTGCCTATTCATTGCAATGGGCAGGGCAATTTGGGATCACCAAATACAGCGCTCCCAACCCGCCCCAAAGATGCTGTGTGCAGGACTTTTTGTAACATCCCGCAAGCACACCGCAATGAATAGGAGGCATTTTTCAGAGGCTATGTCTAGCGCTAAAGTGTCTGAAAACTGCCTCAGTGTGAAAGTAGCGCATGGCTGTTTTCCCCTAGAAACTCTGAACCAGGCTAATGCTTTTACAAAGATGATTTTATTAGATTTAGTCAGGGGAGTGGAGTCTGTAGATAAATCTCTGTATTGCCTGGTCTGGGATAGGCCTGGATGCCAGAGGAGACCACAGCAGATATAGTTTAGGGACATCGCCATATGATGTGTACAATCCTCACATCATTGAACCACACTGGGATCTGCTGTATCTGTGATCAAGGGAATTTGAGAATTACTAACTGTTCATAAACACACCTACCACACATAACCAAGGCATTTAGAGGCACATAAGGAAACTGATGTCATGCTCGTTTGTTGGGGAAAACCCCACTTCCTTTGTCTACTAAAAAAAATGTCTGACTCAGTTTTGTGTCTAGTCAACTTCATTTTTCATTACAGATCAATGCTAGCCAACTTTTTCTTTCCAGATATAGTATATAAGGGTTGGTACCACCATCACAATGCTGTGCATCTCCTTTGAATGTAGTTTCCCCTCATTTTTTGTTCTGCCTGCCAACCACCACTAATACAGGAAATGAGGGAAAATCTCCACAATGGCAAAAGAAGCATTAAATAATAATATAATAGAGGTGCTAAACCTTCCCCACTCTACTTGCTTTCTACTTTGCCCATTGGAGTGGATTTTCTCTCATATGTTCTGTCAGACACCTTCCAAACCTACAGGACGTAAAGAACAGGCTCCATCACAAACGAAACAGAAAGCTGTGCATGGTGGCACAAATGTTTCTATGACCAATTGTGTTCATGTGTTTGTTGTATGATTTTTGCACAAGGCTGTAGAGCAGGCATAAGCAATTAGCGGACCTCCAGATGTTGCCAAACTACAAGTCCCATGAGGCATAGCGAGACTGACAGCATCAAGCATGACACCCAGAGGCAGAGGCATGATGGGACTTGTAGTTTGGCAACAGCTGGAGGTCCGCTAATTGCTTATCCCCGCTGTAGAGGATGTTGGCGCTTTATAATTAATGAAGGGTGGTGGGCTATTGCTCCCCTTTCCTTGTATCTGTATTGTAAGTCATGCTCCCATGCTATTAAGCTTTTCTACTTAGCGGGTGTCCAAACTTTTGACCTCCCTGGGCCACATTGGAAGAATTGTCTCGGGCCACACATCAAATACACTGACAATAAGGAGAGTAGAAAAAGTAGGGCAACTTACAAATCACACGTATCTGAGTAATAAAACATTCCAATGATGAAAAATATAAAAAAAAATTGAGGGCAAAATAAAACTAGTGTGGTATTCAACACTTCTTTGGGCAAACTAACGCATCAATACCTGTCTCTGTGGATGTAGTAGCAATTTTCAAAGAATTATAAAGATATCATCAGATATTTTGGTTCCAATTTTGCCTTTTACGTGCTTCTTCCTTGAAAATAGTTACTCACAAATATAGATGCTGCTGATAACACGAATAGCGTGCGATTGTGTAGAATGGGATAATTCTCTTTGGGACGATAAAACAAAAAAAGCCCACTAAAAGGGATACTGTCAAATTTTTCTTTGATAACATGTGTTTTCCAAGTATAATCGCATTTTCACCCAAAAAAAAATTATAAAAGAAAAACCCCTGACATTCCTAAGTTTACGATATTATGTTGGGCCCCAAGTTGGACACCCCTGTTCTACCTCTTATAGCTACTAATTGATGCTACTGACAGTAATGCATGGTGTGTGTGTGCGCGTGATATCTTTGTTGAAGCGGATTTGATAAAATTTTAATGTGTCGGTTGTAAAACGAAATAGATAAAAAATTGATAAAAACTATGCATGTACAGTTGATAGGAGTGACTACTCTATCTGCAACACCAAAGCCATCCTATCAAAGATTTCCTCAGTTATATTTAGGCAATTATAATGTAGAATCTGTACTGGAGTACTGATGCAAGAGGTTAAAAAAAAAAAAATTTCCCTAGGAAAAAAAAAAAAAAAAAAAAAAACACGACACACACACACACACACACACACACACACACACACGATCTTATTAGAAAAAAAAAAAAAGAAAAAAAGAAAAAAAACTTGATTAAATGTGCAATTTATGCTGCCATTTTTAGAACTAGTGACACAGTACTGAGTCCTTTACTATTAATGATGCATTGGCCACCGGGGGCACTGTCTACTTTCATTCTACCGCATAATGAATTTCTGTGTACAGCATTAGAGGCTGCTGCATAATCGCCAACAAAATAAAATAGGACAAAACAAGTACACTATAGCATTTCAGAATACAGCAGTGGCTCTATATTTTAGTAAATGATTTCAGTTGATTTGCCATCAAAGAAAAACAACATGTCTTACAATAAAACATAATTTTTAATTTTTTTTAGCCTCATACACAGAAGACGTTTCGGAAACTCTCCTTTAAGACTCTGTAGCAAAACCGTGTTAAAACTGGTGATTTTGCCGTGTTTCAGATGCATTTCCTGTGAGTTTTTGGGCTGCCTGCACCTCTGAAAAATGGACACGTGAATCAAAAACACAAATCGTGGGTGCGTTTTTACAGCAATTTTGATTAATTTCAATGAGATGCTGTCAAAAACGGCAAAGATACAGCATGCAGGACTTTTCATAACGCACTGCACCGCAGAGGTGTGAAAAGTCCCATAGGACTCAAAGGGAAACATTTTTCCTGCATTTTTCTTGCAAGGTAAAAAACACAGGAAATGCATATCAGTGTGAAAGGGATTTAAGTCTTTCCTCCCGGCAGCAATGTTTTGACAGAAAAAAAAGCTTGATGCTTTTACAGGCTTTTAGGTGCATTTAAAGTTGCCAAGAGCTTGGGCGTTAAATCATTTCATTAGCCAGAATAATTATTCATTTCAATAGCCAGAATAAATTAACGCACAAGTGCTAAATGCCCCACGTGTTAAGCAGCGTCAATGTTTTTTCTGCCAAAAAGCTGTTGCTCCTGGATGCACTGAAGGTGGGGTTTTTCCTGCCTCTAAAAGCACCTGCCATTTAATGCTGCTAAAAACCATAGTATGCATAGACACATAGGTTAACATATAGGGTAGTTTAGAGGCAAAAAATAAATAAAATGCCTAATGTCCCTAGAAGCAGCGGCAAAAACATCCAGTGTGCATTAGGCCTTAATAGTATACTAATCAAATTTGAATGCATGGTACAAATACTGTATAGTAAGCTAACTTTGTTGAAACTAATAATAAACTAAATGCGAAATTCTATTTAGTTCTTCCTTGCTATCTAACATTTATGAAGCAGATCGGGAATTGTGTTTGCCATAATTAACCGTGTGTGTATTGTGCTGGCAGAACAAAATATTACAGCGCACACTTGCAAAAAATGTGGAAACTGCAAGTTTTTAAAACCGCTTCCCCCAAAAACAAGTGTAAAAAAAAAAAGAAATAATATTCAGCTCATGGTACTGGCATTTAATATTTTAGAATGTCGCTCTTTAGAAATATGTCCCTCTAAGTCTGTCCCTTATCCCCAACATTGCCATGTTTTCAAAGCGATAGGAGCTGCCCATAGAGTCCTATGTAGAATTCCGAAAATTTACTAGCACGTCATGCAACATTTGTTGGCAGAAAGTTGGACAATTGTCAAAAGGAGCATACCAACGGTCAGATTTTAGGACAAAAGTCTGCCAACAGACAATTCCCTGATAACAATTTTACCGTGTGTATGAGGTTTACGGACAGCCTCCACAGAAGATGTTATAGCTGCAAAAGGGTGGATGCCATTAAAGTTCATGTGAATGTAAAGGCAGGTGTCCAGTGGCATACTAAGTGGGAGGTGGGCCGCCCGTGGTGTCCAGAGCTGTGGGGGTCTGTGTAATGTAAAGGGGTCCAGAGGTGCAGGTTGCTGTGTAATGTAAAGGGGTCCAGAGCTGCAGGGTGCTGTGTAATGTAAAGGGGTCCAGAGGTGCGGTGCTGTGCAATGTAAAGGGGTCCAGAGGTGCGGTGCTGTGCAATGTAAAGGGGTCCAGGGGTGTTGTGTAATGTAAAGTGGTCCAGAGGTGCAGTTGTGGAGAGGGGGTACACAGTAGTGACAAAAAGATATTGAAGGATGCCGAGGGCAGTGGGGTGTTTTTACATTTTAAGGTGGGGTGCCAGCTATAGGATCCGCCCCGGGTACCAAATGCTCTAGGTACGCCCTTGCAGGTGGCCCAATAATTTTGACAATATAGTGTATATAACTGGCTATATTGACATGATTAAAATGCTTTATTTTTTTATTCTAAATGGCCTTTGCCTTCTTGCTTTTCCATGGTATGATTATTGTACTTTTTATATAGATTTCTAAATAGTTTTTTTATTATAATGGAATTGGATTGAAAAGTAGACTTCTTGACTTTATAAAAAAGCTCAATTAGCATTATAAAGAGCCTTTATGATCTGGTCACATGTTGGATGTGAAAATATCTGCCTCTCTTTGTACGTGTAGTATGCCTGCTAGGCACGCTGCAATGTTTATTATACAGTGAACATGAGCTACTTTGCTATGGAGCAGAAAGGATCTTGAAAATCTCCCCATGCAACAAGCTCATTTGCCTGAGGGAGGTGCTCATTATCTCTCTGAAGTTGAGAGAAACATTAGGATAATGACAAGCGATGCTTAAAATCGGGAGCAGCACTGCAATTATGAAGTAGTTCATCACAGACTTGCACTGGGTAAAGGGAGCTGTAAAGCACAGCCATAGTGCAGTACAACATGAAATAAACAAACATGGCTGCCCCAAGGTACTTCTGTAGTGGGGACTGCTTTAATTTTTAATTTTTGGGCTTTTGTTTATTTTTACCAGGTGATCTGGCAAGTAACATTTCCTGTCCATCAACGGGCAGGCATCGGAGACACCATTGCACAGCAGCATTATCTGGAGAGGGTAGTGTTAAATGGACTAGAAGATTTTGATTTAGCTTTAATTTGTTAGTCACATATTTAAAAGTCTGATTCCAGCTGATACTATATAAGCATTTTTTTTCCTTTTGGAATAAAGGTATTACATAAATCAATAAAAAGCTGACCATTGTAGGCACCCCTGTCACTGTTACATGATTAGTCTCAACCTTCTAACTGACACTTTTGCTGGCCAGCTGGGTACGTTGAAGGAAGTTTTGAAAAAATGTACTTACTGGCCAGATCATCAGGTAACTAAAAAAAAAAAAAAATTATTTAGATACAATTAAGGATTGGTGAGCTGGAATATTACACTTTTGCTTTTGGGTTTAGATATGCTTCAACACACATTGATGAGATTTTTATATTCAGCTAACCATGATTAACGCACACTATATTGCCAAAAGTATTGAGATGCTTACATTTGTATGCACATGAACTTTAATGGCATCCCAGTCTTAGTTCATGAGTTTTAAAATATTGAGTTGGCCCACCCTTTGGAGATATAACAGCTTCAACTCTTCTGGGAAGGCTGTTCACAAGGTTTAGGAGTGCGTCTATGAGAATGTTTGACCATTCTTCGAGAAGTGCATTTGTGAGGTCAGGCACTAATGTTGGGACAAGAAGGCCTGGCTCGCAGTCTCCGCTCCAATTCGTCTCAAAGGTGTTCTATTGGGTTGAGGTCAGCACTCTGCGCAGGCCAGTCAAGTTCCTGCACCCCAAAACGTACTCATCCATGTCTTTATGGACCTTGCTTTGCGCTCTGGTGCGCAGTCAAGTAGGAACAGGAGGGGGCCAAACTGTTCCCACAAAGTTGGGAGCATGAAATTGTCAAACATGTCTTGATATACTGAAGCCTTAAGAAAGTTCCCTTCACTGGAACCAATGGGGCAAGCCCAAACACCTTAAAAACAACCCCACAGCATAACCCCCCCTCCACCAGATGATTTGGACCAGTGCACAAGGCAAGGTCCACATGGATGAGCGAGTTTGGGGTGGAGGAACTTGACAGAGTCCTGACAAAACATTTTTGGGATGAATTCGAGCGGAGACTGCGAGCCAGGCCTTCTCAGCCAACATCAGTGCCTGACCTCACAAATGTGCTTTTGAAAAATGGTTAAACATTCCCATAGACACACTCCTAAACCTTGTGGACAGCCATCCCAGAAGAGTTGAAGGAGTTATAGATGCAAAGGGTGGGCCAACTCAATATTGAACCATACAAACCAAGTCCCAATACTTTTGGCAATATAGTGCACTTGTCTACTTTTTGATATGGACTATAGTTCCTGTTTAACAAGGTTTTAGTTTAAAAAAGGTTTTCTTAAACTGTGAATGTGTGTAATGGCTACAGTGCAAGTGACCACTTCGAAGTTATGCATACAGGTTGAGGTCATGTCAGATCTCTAAACTTCAGTCACTCCCTGTTCTCGAAGGAAAGTAAATCTTCCCATCACTGCATAAAAGACTATATTATCAACAAGGACCACAAGCCACTGTCACAGATGGGCAGGTCTGAGTGCCAAGGACTTGTGCAAGGCTGGGAAGATTGCTCTATAGAGCAGACCTTATCTGGTAAATTAAAAATATGTCTTTGAGAAAGACCAGTCTGATCCTCCAACTTCGCCCAACTTCTGTTTGGCATTTCTCGGTTATTTTGATAAACTGTATCCAATATGGCAAACAAAACTAGATAAAAAAAAAATCATTACACCAAAGAACACATTGGGACACTTAATAAAAAAAAATAATAATTGTGGCCAAATGTCTTGTGAAGAACTTATACAAACAAATCCCTGCAACACGTCGCCAATGTTCCTTTCACACTCGCACCCTATACATGATACCAGCAGGCTAAAGGAGGTGACATTTCTAAATACTGCTACAGCTGGTATTCACATCATCTGTGCTTTTTACTATGCTTAACATAATTAGCTATCCCTCTTTGATCAACTGGTGAGGGATCAAACTAGCAGCATGGTGTCCCAGATAAATACTGAGAAAGTGTTAGAATGATATGCATTGCATTACAAGCTGAGTGAATAAGGGGCATGCGAATAGGTTTATGCACTTCTGTCTTTCATGTTGTTAATGTAAACAATATTAAAAGCCTGTATAATCATAGCAGGGGCTAATTCAGTTTGTGCCATGCAGAGGAGTATACAACTCAGCCAATGATGACCAAATGACTAAATAAAATGTAGACTTTGTATACTGACATACTGTATTAAAAACACTTATTTTTTTTTTTTTTAATTCCTCATCTGAGAGTAGGCCAGTGCCGACAGACAGCAAAGGAATAAGGGGCTGCTTTTCCTTGAATGCTTGTTAAGCATACTACATTTTGCATTATTAAACTGGCACAATATAAAAAAAAAAAAAAAAAAAAAAGAGAGAAGACTAGGCTAGATTTTCTGCCACTGAATCACTTGAGCTCTCCCAATCTTCACGGTAGTACTTTCTTTGGTTATTCACTGTGGTCCCTGGTAATAAGGCGGTTGGTCCCTTAGTGGCAACGGCTTCCCCTCTACCCAAGACCACAACAGGTTCTCTGGCCCGCAAGCTGCAATTCCAACCCTTTGCTCCTCTCTTGCTTCTAGATAGGCCCTCAGACAGCCTAGCAGCCAGATGTTGTCCAGGATAGGCCCAAACTCCGCAGCCCAGGCAATACAACACAAGTTCACCCAGACAGTCGTCCAGGTGGCACAGAACACCGACCGCCCGACTCCACCAAAATATATATATAGATTCTCCCAGCAGGCCAAGGGATTTAAGAAAACCCTGCCCATTGGCTGGGATACCCCATATACCCATAATCTGACCTTGCAATGCCCTTCTCATATCCAACGCCACCAGGTACCCAGCCACCTAGCTGCAAAAGAGAAGTGCAGCACTTACAGACTTCGAGTGAAATCAATTGATTCTCAACAATTAGCCAAGGTAGCTATACCTGGCAAGTAAATTTAAGAGCAACCCTGCCTGTCGGCAAAGCAAAGAAGCAAATCAAAATGAATGGATGCCTGAGGTACATTACTTACCGCCATATCCCCTGCTTCAATGATTAGTTACTTTTAAAACATACATAAACCCCAATAATTAACTATTTGCTCCCTTTTGGTCTGTTATACCCATTTGCAATATCTGTTTGCTGCCCTGCGCACTCTGCAGTGCCATCTAAAATAATAAGGAAGTGTGCAAGCAATATTATTATTATTATTATTATTATAATACAGGATTTATATAGCGCCAACAGTTTGTGCAGCACTTTAATACAGAACAACTTTCCTCATGTTATGGAGAAGAGGAAGTCAAAAACGATTCTTTAGTTCTAATACTTCCTGTCCTGGGATGACAACAGTGTTTGTCCATAGATACAGCATATCAAGCAAGTGTCGTCACCTTAGAAGATGAAGTGCGTTACAGGCACGATCATCAGGTGATAATAAATGGCAAAAAGTCTAAACAAGAAAATCAAAGCAGCCACTTTCTTTAAGCAATGATTAAATGCAATTTATAAAATATGTTTTCTTAGGTCTTCAATTATGTAATCATGTGAAAAACAGTTGCCTAAATAACTGGACATTCAAAGTGATCAGGAACTTGCTTTTCATGCAATTAAACACAAATCTTTACAAACCTGGTCAAGTCAGACTGAGCATGTGTCGATAAAATGCACAAGCAGAGTTTACCTGCATGGAAAATTGTCATCAATCCCAGGATCCAGAGAGAGAGAGAGAGAGACAATTGTAACTACATTCAAGTCTCTACCATAAAATATCAAGCTTGACACTACCCCTTCCTGCCTCCCTGTAGGTCACCAACTGGAAGGCCTGGGTGGTAGTAAGAGGAGGGGGGAAAGAAGAGGTTGCGATCTGCTTAGAACTTCAATTGCCTATATCTCTGGGTCTACTAATCGTTTTGACATATAGTTTGCACTAAAGGCAACTCCAGTTTTTTTTTTATAATCAGGACACTCATTTTAAAATTTTGCATTTATTTTTGGTTTAATGTTTCTATGACAGTTTTTCATAAAATGCATAGAAGGTTTTGTCTGACCCAGAGGCGTATCTAGTGAAAATGGCGCCTATGGCAAGCACTGAAACTGTGCCCCTGTCAAAACATTTGAAACCTTTCAGATAACCAGGGACAGAGAGGGACACAGTGCAACGTGGAAAGAGAGGCACACTGGGGACCACTGGCGGCTGGTGCTGAAAATTTTGAGGGAGGGGAGCAAACAAACTGAAAAAAAAAAAAATCAATTGCAGCCACTGTGCCAAACGCAGCCACTGTGCCATTAATGGCCAGTCATCGGCCATCATGGGGGCACCCGTCACTCCCCTCCCCAGGCCAAGTAGCAATATTAACAATTAAAGAGGGGGGGATCCGCGCTTAGGAATAAGTAATGGTAAGCTGCTGCCTCCCTGACGGGCCACATTACATAGGACATCTTGTGGAACTCACCAATAAGCAAAAGCAGCGCCACCATCCCTTCACTTTTTCCTTCTTCCTAATATTAACAATTGCTGTGCCGTCACCGTGCTTCAGCAGGCCGGCCGCGATGCCGAGAGCTACATTAGTGCAGCAGAGCTACATTAGTGCGGGAGGCGGCCACAGGAGGACGGGTGTTTCGTGCGGGGGGGTAGCTTTTTGCCGCCCCCCTCTCCATGGCATTTGCCATGGCTGCCATACCCTAGATACGCCACTGGTCTGACCTACAAGCCACAGCTTTGACAGCAGATACTGCAGCCCCAGTGAAATGCTAGCCTGGGATCTTTAGAAGGAACTGGAATGAGGGGCACAGTCCAGAGATCTTCCATCTCTTATGAAAGCTATTGTTATTGTGTGGAATGCAATTTCAAAAGTTCTGAAGACCATTTCATATACCTGTAGTTTCTGCCAGATCTCTCTTTCTGTAAAGGAACATTAGGTTTAAACAAGCTTTTCCTCCAAATAGAAACAGCATTGTATGGTTTCACAATCAGGTGAACAGCAGCTACAAACCTGATATGTTAACTCTGAACAACACGGTATCAGATCCAGATGGGCCGCTAGTGACACAGGCATACAACCCAGAATCCTCCAGCCCTGCGTTGAAAATCTGGATCGCTTCCCCTGTTATGCGCGTGCGGTTAGTCTCCGAAAGCTGAACTCCGTTTTTCACCCAGCTGATGCTCTGAACATCCTCTCGAAGCCTGCACTGTAAAACTAGCGAGTCTCCAGGGTGAGCCAAATACGATTCCATTTCTGGTTTGGCTGCTTGGGCAACTAAGTGGGAACAAAGAAATAAATCCGAATTAAAAAAAAAAAAAATAGGGAGGCCTTTATTTCTAAGTCTCATGAGAACTAGTTGGGATTGGACAAGAAAAGTGAATTATATTTTTATTGCATGAATGCAATCTTATAGTTAGAACATGAATTCCCAGGTCTAAGAGGTTTCTGATTACCCACAGTCAGGTTATCCTTCAAATAATATTTAATGAAAGATGACCTGAAAATTGAAAGTCCTTATAGTGGAGGTGGCCTATAACCAAGAATATTCTACCAGGCACTGCAATTCACAACTAGGAATGATCTTAAAAAAAATCTGTACTGTACATTTTGGATGGGAAGGGCTTAAAGGGTGTTAAAACAAGGGAGTTGAGAAAATATTTTCCTCCATATCCTCGATTTCTAAAGCCACCATTATAGATGGCCATAGGAATGGCTCTATATACAATTATGATCCAGGTGCTCTGTCCGCAGACCGTTATCGCCTAGCAGATAAGATGGGGAATCTTCAGTCCTTAAAGGAATTAAAGCATGTATGTGCATGGACTATACAAAATGCTGGATCAGGGAGAATGGGCACACTCTCTCTGACCTATAAAAAAAAAAATTCAGGTGGAGATCTCTTAGGAGCCACGGTCTGAATATATTCGATTAAAAACAGAAATTTAAAATGGTTGAAAATAGAAGGGCCCATGGTTATACCTGAAAGGCCTTAAAACAGTTGATTTAGGTCTACAAATAATAATTCCTTCATTGTGAGACTATTCTTCTAAAACATCAAATAAAAAAAAACAAAAATAAAAAATCCCGGCATTCTGCTTATAGTGGCAATTAAAAGAAAAAAAAAATGGAACTATGCAGGTGCTTCATGGGTGAAGAACAGGTTGAAAGCCAAGCTTCAAAAGGGTTAGTGTTTATTAAATATTAGCCGATGAGCATATTATTTATAGCGGTCTATCATAGCAATTGCCCATGGCACAAAATATCCAAGAACCAATTAACATAATAGCAAAGCAATGTAAACAATAAAACAATTCTAAATGTAACACACACCAGCATGAGAAATCTAATCAGAACAAAAAACACCTATACGAAAAGGTTTTTTTTGGGGGGGGGGGGGGGGCAGGTATTGATTTTGATCAGTCAGGTTTTCATTTATTTTATTTTTGCTGTCTTGTGTCCCATTACATTTGATTCCTGAACCAGTGACATAAAAACATTTTCAAAAGGCGAGGAAAAAAAAATCCCCAGAACAGATATCCCTACTGGAAGATTTCCCTTCACCTACTTTTCTGGTGACAACACTAACATTTTGAATTTTGCATCACCTGCACTACTGGATGCAATAATCATCAGATATAAAAAAAATAAAAAATCTTCCCACTAGAGAGACAAACAGCAATAAAAACCTGACAGAGGTTTTGGTTTAACATGCACTTAATTGTATCATGTTCACAACAATTTACATTCAAATGTAAAAAATCACTCAAATTTAATGTATGAACAGGGAGTGATCAAGAATAAAACAAACAAAAAAAATGCAAATGACTAATCATAAGTGATTATTTATATTGAAGTTTCCAGGGGTTATACCTTTTTCCCCTAGCTTTTTCTACCCTCTTTTAATCTTGCAGGTACCACTGAACAGCTTTTGTACATTGGACTTGTTTAAAAAGCTCATGCACATACCTAGTAGCTGTACATGATTTTAATAAAAGTGATAAAAGGCATAAAAAAAATAATCATAAATAAAACAAAAAAAAAACACAATTATTTTCACTAGCTGGAAAATACCATCATGACCTGCAGTCTCTACAAAAGAAAACCATTTTTTTTCTTGCCCTCTCCTTATCAATGTCAAAGATAAGGAAAGGGCCACTCTGGCCATGTAAACACTTCTTGGACACACAGGAAGTAAAAAATGCATTATATCCGCAAAGCCTCACCAATTAAGCACATATAAGCAAACATTAACTGACAAATGCTGCCTATGACCTGCAGAGTACAGATGTCTTCCTGAGGCACACAGCATAAGTTTACAGAACAAGGCCATAGGAAGCAATCTATGCATTGTATCACTTCCTTTCACTTGTGGTTGTAAACCATTAGATATACCCATTTAAGTGACTGGCCTCGGGTGATACACAGCAATGAAACAAATCCTTCTACAAAAGTTGTACCTTTATATCTGCAGACTTCTCTTTACATCTGTTCAAAACACAGAATTTTTAAAGCTTGTCTGAGATGTCAGAAGAAGGGAGCGGAGAGCCGACGTTACACACTGCAGAGATCAGACAGCTGATTGGAGGAAAGGGACACACCCCCCTCCACTCAGCACACAGGAACAGAGTTGATGCTGTCAATCAGCTGGAGGTCCCTCCCCTGTCACCATTTTTCTCTTGGTGTCAGTTAAACTTGTCAGAAGCGATTCATGCCGATAGCAGAGAAACAAAGCAGCAAACAGAAATGACAAAGCATATCCTCCTAGATAGGTAGATTCAGGTACATCGGTGCAAACTTGCGGCGGCGTAGCTTAGCCTGTTTAGGCTACGCCGCCGTAAGTTAGCTAGGCAAGTACATGATTCTCAATGTACTTGCCTGCTAATATACGGCGGCGTAGCCTAAATCGGGTGGGCGTAAGGGCGCCGAATTCAAATGTGTGGAAGGGGGGCGTGTTCAATGCTAATCAGGCTTGACCTTACGTTTTTGACGCTTTTTTGTTACTGCGCATGCGCCGGGCGCCTACATTTCACAGTGTGCATTGCGGCTAAGTACGCCGCACGGGCCTATTGATTTCGACGTGGACGTAAATCCCGATTCGCGGACGACTTACGCAAACAAACAATGTAAAAAATTTGAATCTCGCGGCGGGAACGGCGGCCATACTTTAACATTGTTATTCCACCTAATAGATGGAATAACTTTAGGCCTGCTAATGCCTTACCGAAACAGCGTAAAACTACTGCGGCGGCCGGTTGTACGTTCGTGTCTTAGATATGTTTAAGCGTATCTCTGTTTGAGCATATGCTTAAACATGGGTCGGCGTAGATTCCGAGTTAGGTCGGCTTATCTACTGATAAGCCGGCCTAACTCTTTCTGAATCTACCTAATAGTGTTTACTTGTTTCTTAATTGAGTACACACTATAGAAGGATATGCTTTGTTCACATTTCATGTCTGAGGTTTACAACCACTTTAAGCCTTTTTACATTTGGCTTGGCATCATAGGTTTAAAACTCTTCATGCATTTCAATTCAAAAAACATATTTCCTGAGCCATTTAACTAAAATTAACCAGATATCGTACATTCGTTTAAGAAATGTGTCATAAATGGAAATAGAGACTTGTGCTTCTCTGAGCATAGCCATCAAACAAGTACTGTAGTAGCACAGCAGCAATACATTGTGGAAATGTATTAGCTTGAGAAAGATTGATGGCGAATCCTAAAAATCACAAAATTAGGATTACAAAATACAACATAGTATGATACTAGTATGATACTTAGTATGATACTTAGTAGGATACTAAATGTTTTTGTTGTATAAAGGTTTTGGCTTTACATGCCTCTTAACAGTCCAGCTTTGTACTAGTTTTCAAATAAGAAATACGTAGTAGGTGCCCCACAAATCACAGTATACCAGAAAATTCACCCAAGTTTCTGTGTGTTCATCAAAGTCTCCAAAAGGTGTGTCCATTCTGTGTCAATCAGTTTAAGCATTCCGATTATACAGCCATGGAACACCATGCTAAATTTTAATATCATGATATGTATTTTCGGGGTGCCGGTATCTTACATCACTGATAAAAGGGCAGAGGATCCATATTTAGTTTAGTGAAGACACTTCTTCCAATAAAACACCATATGGTAGAAGCTTTTAGGTTTGGATTTATATATTTTTCCGGTTATGTAAAATTCCAAAAACATGTGAAAGTTTGTCATGGGAATAAAAACCATCATTCTTTTTAGGAGTAAACTTATGAAAATATGTGAAAGTTTGTGAAAGGAATGAAGCTACCGTTCTTTTCTAGCAGTAAAATTATGTAAAGGTTGGCTCTAGGATGAGCTGATTAATGTGACCTTTGATCATGACTTTTATAAACCTCCCCAGCATAGGACGGAGTCCAGCTATGAATCAGTCGTACCAAGTGTTCCTTCATTCCAGAGGCAAAGTGGTGACTAACCATCTGTAATGATGAGTATAACTAAAAAGGTTACCATCAACTATGTCCCTAAAAATGAAGCTTGATCCGCTTTTACTTTAGCTCCCCTGGTTCACCTCACCTTCCCCTCATCAACATGCTTTTTTTATTATTTTTTTAAACCTTATTTTAAATGTCATCACTTCAAATATACCCCTCTATGCAATGCAGATGGGAGATATAGGAAGGGTGCAATACATAGCTTCCAGTAGTGGGCTGGCTCTTGGTAGGAGTTATGGAAATATCAATATGCCTTGATGGGTGGATGTCAGCAGGGATGAGTGGGCATTACTTGGCAGACTGCATTTGCATGCAGAGTGCCCTAGGTGACATCCACTTGTGACGCTGAGCCTCCATGATTGAAAGACCTGAAATCCAATGACCAAGACAGGCAGGTCTTAAAGGCTGGGGAGAAAACAGTTAAATGATGCTGGATGTCGCACATGAACTTTATGGGCATCCCAGTATTAATCCGTAGGGTTCAATGTCGGGTTGGCCCACCCTTTGCAGCTATAACAGCTTCAACTGTTTTGGGAAGGATGAAGGAGGTCTACAAAAGGTTTAGTACTGTGTATTGGAATGATTGACCATTCTTCCAGAAGCGCATTTGTGAGTTCAGACACTGATGTCGACGAGAAGGCCTGGCTCGCAGTCTCCGCTCCAATTCATCTCAAAGTGTTTTATCAGGTTGAGCTCAGAACTCTGTGCAGACCAGTCAAGTTCCTCCACCCAAAATGCGGCGCTCATCCATGTCTTTATGGACCTTGCTTTGTGCACTGGTGTGCAGACATGTTGGAACAGGAAGGAAGGGGGCATCCCCAAACTGTTCCCACAAAGTTGAGAGCATGAATGTTGTCCAAAAAGTATGCAGACTCCTTAAGAGTTCCATTCACTGGAACTAAGGGGCCAAGTCCAACCCCTGAAAAACAACCCCACACCATAATCCCCCCTCTACCAAAAGATTTGGACCAGTGCCCAAAGCAAGATCCATAAAAGACATGGATGAGTGAGTTTGGGGTGGAGAAACTTGACTGGCCTGCACAGAGTCCTGACCTCAACCAGATCCAATTCATCCCAAAGGTGTTCTATCGGGTTGAGGTCAGGCCTCATTTTATTTTTATTTTTTAGGTTATATGGTTGAGAAGGATGCAAACAACTTAGCAGAGCCCTCCTTAAAAGTAAACTAGAGGTACCTGCCCCCTCTCATCTGAAGAGCCCTATGATCCCTGTATAGAGGGGTGCTTAAATATGCATAGAATGACCAGCATCCATAATTGCTTGCAGTGACCCGCAACCTATCATACTAATGACTGGCCCATCACCATCCTATTGACAGGTTGGATCACAGAACCTGGTCACTACTTACACATTAGAGCATCCTTGAGAAAAAGATTTGGCATGCAGTCACAACACAAGGTAAGTATATCCGTTATTTTTGCCCCAAAGCCATCCTTAAAAACAAGGCACAAGCTGAAAGTTAAAGAAATGCTTTTTCAAAAGGATTTGTATATTCATGACCATATTCATATTACTAACCTGCATGTTCATGCAATGGTCAATCACCAAGCAATTACAGACACTGGCCTAAAAAAAAAAAAATCTGCATAATGCATAGATCTAATCACACAGTCTGGACAAACTTATAGGCATAAAACCCCTTAAAAGGAATTCATAAACATAAGTTGATTGCCTTTGATCTACCACAGAGCCACGCCATGCTAATTTCTCACAGGCAAGAAAAAAGGAAAACATTTCTGACTGTACAGGAAAAAGGAAAAACAAAGTTTGTTCCATATTGTTCCTTTAGCCTCCGGTATTTACAAGCATGCAAATGAGCACAAACGATTACACAAAGACAAAACGAGCCATTACAACACATGAAGACAAAACTTTTAAGAACATTTAAAAATAAAATAATTGCAATTGAAAAATCTGCAAAATCTGCTGTCCGAATGTCTTAAACAGAAAAAGAAGCCACAATGTATTGATCCTCTTGAAAGACGCATCATTAAAGAAGCTTTAAAGAGGAAACACGTTGCTAAGCAATCTTTTCTTCTTTAAAAAGGTAAGCACTCAATCTGCTCTGTTTAGCATTTTAACAGCTCTCTGTGTGCTTTCTCAAAGAAGAAGCCTCAAAGATTGACAGATGCATCTTTTGTTCTTTATGCAGGTCTATATGGCCATAAAGCGTCAGACGGTAGAAAGAATAGCCCTTTAACACCACTAATGGGGCCCATTACAATAAAAGCCCTTTACAAAAGGTTAGGCTGGTAAGGTGGCAACGTTATGATTTTTTAATAACGAAATTAAATGCCAGTGCTTATGATATGATGCTACATAAGCGTACGATTTCTGTTATTGCCAATTGCAAGTCTGCCGAGAACTGAGGCGAGCAGCCTTATTTAATCTGCCGTTCCTACCAATGCGACGGTGAGCGCTGCAGAAAAAATTAACTTAAGAGCTCAAATTTTAGCCTAGGGCCGACAGCTTTGAATAATGACGCTCAGGTGGCAAGATGGACATAGAAGAGGATTTAATTTCAGTCATGCCCCTGGCTTGTTATATTAAATTGGAGAACAAATACCTGTGAAAAATTCAATCATATGAATAGCTTGTATTATCGGGTACTACGATTATGCTAGTTGTTGATTAAAAAGGTTTGTATCAAGGGGTTACAGATAGACCCAGACTTTAGCACTCTTTACAAGAATATGTCACTTTTAAACCTACCCCCCCACCCCCCCACCAAATCTATTTCTAGAGTTCAGCCCTTTAGTTGGTTCAGCAACCAGGCTGCAATGAGCAGTAACCTGTAATAACCAGGCTTCATCTTTAAGCTGTTTGAGAAACCCACCCCCCCCCCCCCCCCAAAAAAAAGTTAAATATGGCAGAGTGTATTATCCAGTCAAAACTGGACGATACGGTAGCAAACATATACCACAACCATACAGGGAATAACATGAATGCAGACATAACCATCAGGAAACAATTTTGGTAGTAAGAAAAGTATTAGACAACAAAGAACCTGGCCAACAGTCTCTCAAAAATTATTACAATTTTCAATAGAAGTATACATTCAGATATCAAAAACACAAGCATGAATACTTCAGCAGTTTCTCACCTAACCAAAGCTACCTATAGAAATTAGAGAATGTTTACCCAATCCTGCCATTTTGTCGGATAATAGGCAAATAAAGAAGGCATCTCCGGAGACAAACATAGGAGATTCCAATATTGATCACTCCTTCTGAAAATGTTAGTCTTCTAATCCTCTTGTGATACTTGGTATTGTAGAATTAATGGCACAAAGAACCTAGGTGGATTCAATTCTGTACGCGTGATTGGTATGGTTAACACTCTACTACTATTATCCTGATGGGGCATTTGAGTGATGGCTAGGACCTCAGTGGGTATAATGACTGGATCAAGGATTTGGAGCACCACAGTGAAATGTTAAAAATCCAATCATTACTCTGATCCTCTTGTGTCAGAAATCTGGAACATTTCCGTGTGGCACTCCAAATGTTTGATCCGATCCTCCGATTCTCTTGTGATCATCTGGAACAAGTATGCAGATCAAGTCTTGATGTCACTCTGACTTTCCCAATCTACATGCTTGTTCCGAAACCCATAAACAGCTACAAGAAGGCAACTACTGTCTTCAAAAAGTAGTCAGCAATGGCCGCTTTACATTTTTTTTACGCATAGTATTGTAAAACAAGCCCTGAAACCCTACAGGAGAGGTTACAGCCATGGTTATGTATAGATGGATTGAAAAAAGAAATACAAGGCACTCTTGGAGAATTGGCCCCAAGTTCAATTGGCAGAGAAAAAAAAAAAGCCACCAACATGTTACAATTATGTGCACTCACTTCATAAGGGCTAGAACTCAACAAAATGTTGTACTTTTATAGATTCTAGCTCCAATATGCACCTTTTCTTTTTTTACCAATACAACATCTTTAATGACTCGTTTCCAATGACCGTTTCATTTCTTTAGATCAACCTCTTTAGTAGGGGTTTGAGCACTTGTTCTGTTCATGTTCTACAGATTTTTTTCTGCATGACCTTTGCTGTCCTTCTGTTAAAGGCAAAACAGTCCATGAACACAAGGACCTAACCTTTTTATGGAACATTGAGAGTTTGTGCCAACAGACCTTTTTCTCACGTTTCCCCTTGTGACAGGAAAACCTGAGATTTAGTTAACCCAAGTCCTACAGCAAAACAGAAGAACAAAGCCTCAGAATAGCATGTTAAGAATCTCTTCCTGCACCAAACAAAACAATGTTTAGTTTTGGGTGGTACAGTCCAAGTGGAAAGTTAATAACCAGTTTAAAACAAACTGCCCTCAAGCTAATATCTTGGTGAGAACACTCCTCTTCTGCAAATGTGAACATCTGATCCAAGGTGTTGGTTTTCTTGTTAGGTGATCCTGTATTAAGAGGAATTCCTAGGTATAGATACGGAACTACGTAGGAATCGCCCCTGGAAAGAACTCTATACGGTTTTACGTGCCAAGCCGGGATTAGTTTCTTAGAGTCTCCTTGTACAATAGAAATGATACTTTTTAGGTGTGTATATCCTTCCTGGACTCCTCACAAATTGCCATTATGTGACAATGTGGCTCTATGAGAATGTAGCCACATTTTTCAGGCGCTTTAGCGTTTAAGAAATAAAAAAATAATAAAAAAAAAAGCGCCTGTAAAGCGCCTGAAGCCTCATCTGCAATTACAATGTGAAAGCCCGAGTGCTTTAAGAGGCCTTTCACACTGCCAGCGCCCGAAAAACGCTGGCAAAGCACCACTAAAACTAGCGGTGCTTTACCAGCGTTTTTCGGGCGCCAGCAGGGTGCTTTTAACCCCCGCAAACCCAGAAGGTAGACTGGGTAAAGATGGAATCTCTTTCATAATGTGATACATACTAGCACATTATGTAATTGAAGGGCCCAATTTTTTTTTTTGGGGGGGGGGTTACTACCACATGAATTCAACAATGTAGTACAAATGAATACTGGCTCACTGTAATCCTGTAAAGACTCAGAGGGGTGGCATAATGAGCCAATCAGCCTGTAATGCATTGCACAGTGCTGTCAATATAGCACTGAGAGGAGGAATGAGCACAGTGCCATTAGTGTGGGTATGCTCCATCAAAATTAGCAGGCTGGCAGTCGATTTTTGACCAAGCTGCATTATTGGAACAACTGAACAGGAATATGCAGTTCAATGTTGGGCACTAGTTCACAAAATGCATATGGGGGAACTGGGAAAGGTGCAGAGAGGGGCAAACAATTAGATACAAGACATGAAGGACCTTGGCTATCAGGAAAGAGGTTATATCTCTTGGTGCAACTAGACTTGTATATTTTTTTATCCTAAAGACAGCCAAACATAGATACAAATTTGGCCGATTCATCAGGGGTTGGCCAAATTTTGATCCATGTATGGGCCACCTTACTATGCAACAAGATCGTGTTACCCCAACCTGGCTATGCAATCTGACAAAGAGTACCTAAATCACAAGACTAGTTTGGACAGAATTACAAAATCTTTTGCAGCTAAAGCAGGTCATCATCTACACTCACCGGCCACGTTATTAGTTACACCTGTTCAATTGCTTTTCAACACAAATGTCTAATCAGCCAATCACATGGCAGCAACTTAACAAGTGTAGGCATCTAGATGTGGTGAAGATGACTTGAAGTTCAAGCCCTGCATCAGAATGGGGAAAAAAGGGTATTTAAGTGACTTTGAACGTGACATGGATGTTGGTGCCAGACGGGCTGGTCTGAGAATATATAAAAAAAAAAAAAAAAAAAACTGCTGATCTACTTGGATTTTCAGGCACAACCATCTCTAGGGTATACAAAGAATGGTCCGAAAAATAAAAAATATCCAGTTGTGTGGCCAAAAATGCCTTGTTGATGTCAGAGGAGAATGGGTAGAACGATTCGAGATGATAGAAAGACCACATTAACTCAAATAACCACTTGTTACAACCAAGGTATGCAGAATACCATCTCCGAACACACAACACATCGAACCTTGAAGCAGATGGGCTACAAATAGCAGAAGACCACACTGGGGGCCACTCCTGTCAGAACAGGAAACTGAAGCTACAATTCATACAGGCTCACCAAAATTGGACAATAGAAGATTGGAAAAACATTGTCTGGTCTCGATTTCAGCTGCAACATTCAGATAGTAGGGTTAGATTTTGGCATAAACAATGTGAAAGCATGGATCCATCCTGCCTTGTATCAATGGTTCAGTCTGGTGGTGGTGGTATAATGGTGTGGGGGATATTTTCTTGGCACACGTCGGGCCCCTTTTTACCAATTGAGCATCGTTGAAATGCCACGACCTACCTGAGTATTGCTGCTGACCATGTCTATCCCTTTATGACTACAGTGTACACATCATCTGATGGCTCCTTCCAGCAGGATAATGCACCATGTCACAAAGCTCAAATCATCTCACCAATGGTTTCTTCAGAGGTTCACTATACCCAAATGGGCAACACAGTGACCAGATCTCAATTTAATAGAGCACCTTTGGGATGTGCAGCAACTATGTGAAGCCATCATGTCACTATGGACCAAAATCTATAATAAAGTGGCTGGTGATTATGTATATGTACAGCAACTATGAATTCCAATGTCAGTAGGTTACTTATTTAACATACTAATGTTTAAATTCCTTTGGGCCAAATACCCTTTCAGCTCTGGCATGTGGAAGGCACACCAACACACGGTTCTGACAGCTCTGTGCAAAGCCACAAAAACAAACATAAAAATGCACTATACTGTACACCATACACGTTTGCGATAATGACATTCCTGAACTGCAATGCACTTCACTTTATGAGCTCCTAATCACAGCAGCTGATTAAGCAGAGGATTTCTGTCTCACTAGCCACCATAATACTTCATTAACTTAGCTTGCACATAACAAGCATTACTCTCTCCGGGTTTGATAATGTTTAACTCTGTTCTTCAAAAGGTTGGGGTAAAGAGTAAAGAGTACACAGTCTTTCTGTATACAACACACTGGTGTGTATATATATATATAAAAAAAAAAAAAAAAAAGTATATATATATATATATATATATATATATATATGTATATATATATATAAAAAAAAAAAAAAAAAGTATATATATATATATATATATATATATATATATATATATATATATATATATATATATATATATATATATATATATATATATATATATATATATATATATATAAAATAATTTAGGTGAACGAGTCGCGACTGAAGTAAACATTCACAAAAATTGACCCTACATATTAGTACATCCAAAACTCTAAACTTTGTAAACTCAAATTTTACCCCAGTCTTGCTCCTTAATTAGCTCATTACATATATCTTTTGCTTGCAGTGAAAATGCCCCAAAACTTAATTACTTTGGTTGAAAGCAGGCCTAAGGATCTAGAGGCGTCCCAAAAATGTTTGCACAGCATTCCATGTTTCCAGAATTCTCAGATGACAAAGTACGGTAACCTTTTTCCCCCACCATGTAAGGAATATGGATGTCTACAATTGCAGTTCTTTTCTCTTCTTTGACTAGCGTGTATTTGTCAAAATACATGGGGACCAATTTGTCAAAAATTTCTAAATAAGAACGGTCTATAATACGCAACAGCAAAAACTAAAACCAGTGTTGCCTGCATTTCCTGTTAACAGCACCAATCAAAAGGCTGAATTTGATTGGATGCACTAAGGTAACAAATTCTTTAATCGCTTTACATCATCATCTATTTGGATACTATGTGCCTTTCCATCCCCGTTTGCTGCTTGAAGCTTTTGTTTGAATGTGGCTGGATTCTCTGAGGTGGGAAATAAGATTTCCTTTGAAATTAAATCCTTTCTACCTCCTCCCTTTGACCTCCCAACAAAGTAGCAGAAAACAAGATGAAATCTTAGAGCCACGTTAACCTTTCAATTCCATGGGGCAAACAGTCAACCCAATCTGCAAAAAATGTCTCCGCACATCCGTCTCCTTCATTTCTAAAGTGTTAAAAATTAAATCAGAATGACAGTGTATACTCCCCACACAGGTCAGAAAATTCTATGGAAACCATTTCCTGGTTACAAAAGACATCTTGAGAAATAAGCACTTGTAATAATAGATTGAAAGCTGAGATGGTGTGTAAAAAAAAGAAAAAAAAAAATACTACCACAACTGCTTTCAAATGTTTAGCATAGGTGTATGGTGGCCATACACTCATTGATAAACTATTGATTTATTTTGTGGTTGATCTCTTCGGATAGTAAAAGCCTTTCCATAGTCGACAAACCGTTTGATCAATACCTACTTCTTTGTGTGTAGCATTTCGATCGATAGTTAAGATACGGCTGTAACTTACGATCAGACGTTAATCGATCACATCTCTGTTTCCACCATATAATCTGATTAATCAAATACAAATCGTATTCAAGTCTCAGTGCTGCCCAATAAAAGGTAAAACAATCAATATTCTCTCTACATCTATCTGATCAAGTCGATCAGAAGGGAAGTTAGGGCTTTTCAATTATTTAAAGATTTTTTGATATCAGATAAAAAAAAAAATTATAATAACATTTTTTTATATATATATATATATATATATATATATATATATATATATATATATATATATATATATATATATATATATATATATATATATATATATATATATATATATATATATATATATATATATATATATATATATATTCTCAAAGCGTGTGGTCACCATAAGAAACATTCTGATTGGTTGCCAAATTTAATTGCACAATGATCCTCACCTTGCATAGTTTAAACACACACAAACGAGATTTGTGAAAACCAAAAAACAAACAAAACATATTTCTTGAATGTGAAACACTTTAAACTTAGACTGAAAAAACACAAAATTAACTTTATAAAGTATATTTCCATTACAAAAAAAAAAAAGAAGATAATTGAAATGGGTTTAACATCCCCTAGCGTTAATACTATGATGTCTTGAGTAAATAGATATTAAAAAAAAAAAAATGCGAAGTTTAGGGTTTTATTTTAACACAAAACAAATGAATGCAGCAATGATAAAAAACAAACAAACACACAGCTTGAAGAAAAATTAGGAGAAAAGTAAAAGCAGACCTGTACATACCACATGTGGAAGGAATGCTAAAAAATAAACATGAAGGGAAACTGATACAACATGTTTAAAGTGAAAAAAAAAAAAAAAAGGAGGGAAGAAAAAGTTAAAAACATGGCTGCTTTCAAATGCAAATACAGCAAAGCATGGGATGCAAAACTTTAGTTAAGCTGATGCTGATGGAGAGTTAGCCATAAAGGCCCCAAACAATGCCTAACTAGGACAAAAGGTAGTGAATGGCTCTAAGCAGCAGGCGCTGGCTGGTTTCCATGGAAACACCAATGGGGCCTAGTTAAATTTTTCCCTTCTACTTCCTGAAGCATACAAAAAAGGCCTGTGGGTACCCTAATCCCAAAACCTCAGTACCGGGATGGGGGTCAGAAGTTTCCCACATATTAGAGCAGGAATAAAAGCAAAAGCACTCAGCCACATAACACCTTTTAATCCACATTCAACAACAGGGAAACTTGTTGATAATTTGGCCATCAAAAAGTAGTGTGTAATCAAGGGTCAAAACACAGTTGAATTAACACCAAGCTTGTTGCATAAGGCTATTGACATTCCATGATGAGAATACAGTAAAACCTTGGTTTGAGAGCATTTTGCAAGACAAGCAAAATGTTTTAATAAAATTTGCCTTGACATACAAGCGATGTCTTGATACAAGAGTAGCGTCATGTCACAACGGACTATAAATAAAAAAAAATAAAAAGAAGAGGAGCTTCCAAGTGTAGCAATACAGTTACATTTAATGAAGGTACAATATTTAGTAACTTATTTCTACACTTAGGAGGTGCCTCTCTTCTCTTTTATACCCTGTAAAAAAAATGCTTTGATATACAAGTGCTTTGGATTACAAGCATGTTTCTGGAACAAATTAGGCTCGAAAACCAAGGTTTTACTGTATATACCTAGATGTTATATGTGGAACCATGTTAATGTATGAGCACACCGCGTGTAAGAGCACGTGGGTCCATCTTTATAAATCTAGAAGAAGCACTTCTGTCCCAGAAGGCAAGTCACGTTTGTCAAAGGGCTGCCAAATAAGATAGCATGGTAAGTGTGTATGTGAATCATATAGGGAAGATGTATGACTTAACTAATGCCACGTACACACGATGGGTTCATCTGATGAAAACAGACCGATGGATTTTTTCATCAGATATCCGATGAAGCCGACTTTCATCAGTCTTGCCTACACACCATCAGTTAAAAATCCGTTTGTGTCAGAACACGGTGACGTACAACACTACTGCTTCCGAGCATGCGCCGACTTGATTCTGAGCATGCGTGGTTTTTTAACCGATGGACTTGCCCACAGACGATTGTTTTTTTCTATCTTTTTTTTTTAACCAGATAATTTTAAAACAAATTCTTAGTTTTTTCACCGATAGGTTCATTGGACCGTTTTCATCAGACGAACCGAATCGTGTGTACAGGGCATAACAGGGCATTATGATCCACACTTTTACTATATACAGACAATCCCCTCTGAGGTTGAGCACTGCTTTAGTACTACAGATCTTGACTACTATAAAAGTTCTCTTTTCAGCCTTTGAGGGTTATCCACTTTCAGCAGATCTTTGATAATGCACACAAAAAGGCTGGTCACTTCCTAGCCCACTAGCAGGCTGAAATTGACCAAAAATGGAGCTGTAGGTGGCCCTGTCGGGACAACTTTTGTCAGGTGGAAGATTATCGGCCAAACGTTGACTGAATTCAAATCGGATGTAGTCACTATTTGGGTATTTGTCAGCCGTGGGTCCTGCTAGCTGCTGAATACAATAGTAGGCAGGGGAGATACTTCCATCTATACTGGATGAGGGAATCCTTCGATTTCTCTCATTCAGCCCCGAGCCCCACAAAAAAGGTGTAACGCTAGCTATAGAGTTGTTCTGAAATATGCAGACTAGCATTGAATCCAAGCTGATCTAGGTCAGCGGACCCCACATGAACGTGTTTCCACATTACTGCTGAAAGCAGTGGACACTTCAGGACAGGACGGGTCATATTTTATGCGTGCAATGTTCCACGCACTAATACATGTTGCTGTATTTTGCAAACAAAACCAATGTAACTGCTTCCTTCTACATTGTGATACATGTGTTAAAACAGTTGGTGATCTGGAAAACAGCAAGGCGGATATGTTTTTGGTCCAGCGATACAGGCCTATTGAACCTAAATGGACAACTAAAGAGTCCAAACAAGTCAACACATGAAAAGGCACACGCAAGTGTGAAAGGGAGTTCAAGGGGTCATCATACCATGTCCGTCGAGCTGTCGTGATTTGCACTGATTAATGCAGGTTCAACGCATGGACACATAAAGAAAAAAGAGATTTTTAATACAGCTTACCTGTAAAATCTTTTTCTTGGAGTACATCACGGGACACAGAGCGGCATTCATTACTATATGGGTTATATGGAGTACCTTCAGGTGTAGACACTGGCAATCTCAAACAGGAAATGCCCCTCCCTATATAACCCCCTCCCATAGGAGGAGTACCTCAGTTTTGTAGCAAGCAGTATGCCTCCCAAAATGGTCCTCAAAAAAGAGGGGTGGGAGCTCTGTGTCCCGTGATGTACTCCAAGAAAAAGATTTTACAGGTAAGCTGTATTAAAAATCTCTTTTTCTTTATCGTACATCACGGGACACAGAGCGGCATTCATTACTATATGGGATGTCCCAAAGCAATGCTTACAATGAGGGGAGGGAGAACATCTCCAAGACAAAAGGATTTAATTTAGAGATATACTCAAATCATAATAAATCCAACTTAGTTGAGAAAAATAATTTTAAATTTTAAATTTAACTCAAAAAAGAGGAGCCCCCGGAATCCGAGGGTCTCAAACTGCAGCCTGCAGCACTGCCTGCCCGAAGGCAGTATCAGTATTCCTTCTTACGTCCAACTTGTAGAATTTTGTAAACGTGTGGACAGAAGACCAGGTTGCCGCCTTGCAAACTTGAGCCATAGAGATCTGGTGGTGTGCTGCCCAGGAGGCGCCCATGGCTCTAGTAGAATGAGCCTTTAATGATACTGGAGGAGGCAACCCTTTCAAGCCGTAGGCCTGAGTGATTAATTGCTTAATCCACCTAGAAATGGTGGACTTTGCAGCTGCCTGCCCCTTCTTGGGCCCATCCGGTAGAATGAACAGCACATCTGTTTTCCGGATCTTCTTTGTAGCTTTAAGATAGGCCTTCATGGCCCTGACAATATCCAAGGTATGCAGCAACCCTTCCTTTCTGGAAGTAGGTTTAGGGAAGAAGGATGGTAATACCAAATCCTGGTTCAAATGAAAACTGGATATGACCTTCGGTAGGAAGGAAGGATGAGGGCGGAGAACGACCCTGTCCTTATGAAAAACAAGATATGGTTCCTTACAGGATAAGGCCGCTAGCTCCGAAACTCTTCTTGCGGAAACTATGGCAACCAAAAATACTAACTTCCTTGTCAGTAGAACCAAAGGAATTTCAGCCAACGGCTCAAACGGTTGTTTCTGTAAACTTGACAGAACAAGATTTAAATCCCACGGACAAAGCGGGGATTTAACTGGAGGTCTAATACGTAAGACCCCTTGAAGGAAGGTCTTAACCAGCGAGTGGGTGGCCAGCGGCCGCTGAAACCACACTGACAGAGCAGAAATCTGTCCTTTGATTGTGCTTAATGCCAATCCTTTATCCACTCCTAGCTGGAGAAAACTTAATACTCTATCGATGGTAAATTTGCGAGAAAAGCCATCGCTTGGACTCACACCAGCCTACATAGGCCTTCCAGACCCTGTAATAAATCACCCTAGAGACCGGTTTCCTGGCTCTGATTAGGGTAGAGACTACTTTCTGAGACAGACCTCTACCCCTGAGAATCAGGGATTCAGCTTCCAGGCCGTCAAATTTAGATGCCGTAAGGCAGGGTGGAGGATCGGACCTTGCGATAGCAGGTCTGGCCGTAGAGGAAGAGTCCAAGGGTCTCCCACTACCATCTTTAGGATGAGTGAGTACCATGCCCTTCTGGGCCATGCTGGAGCTACCAGGATGACTGGTATGTGTTCCACCCGGATCCTGCGCAGCAGGCGGGGTAGTAACTGGAGCGGGGGAAACGCATAAAGAAGTTTGAACTGATGCCAAGGGCAAACCAACGCATCGGTTCCGCAGGCCATCGGATCCCTTGAGCGGGATATGAACCTGTCTAGTTTCTTGTTGAGTCTCGATGCCATGATATCCACGTCCGGCACTCCCCATCTTTGGCAGAGTGCTTGAAAGACTTGTGGATGCAGAGACCATTCCCCCGGCCATAGAGTCTGGCGGCTTAAGAAGTCCGCCTGAAAGTTGTCCACTCCTGGAATGAATATTGCCGATATGCAGGGCACATGCGCCTCTGCCCATAGGAGAATCAAGCTCACCTCTCTCTGAGCGGCTTGACTCCTGGTTCCCCCTTGGTGATTTATGTATGCCACGGCCGTGGCATTGTCTGATTGAATTCTCACCGGGAACCCCTGCAATTTTGACGTCCAAGCCCTGAGGGCTAGTCGAGCAGCTCTGAGCTCCAAGATGTTGATGGGCAACTGCTTCTCTGGCTTTGCCCAAGTACCTTGGCGAGTGCAACCATCCAAAATTGCTCCCCAGCCCGTCAGGCTGGCGTCTGTGGTCACTATCTTCCAAGCCACTGGGCTGAAAGACTTCCCCTTCAGTAGATTCTGAGGGTCTAACCACCAACACAGACTTTGTCGGACTCTTGATAAGAGCGGCAACGGGATATCCAAGGCCTGTGGCCTTCTGCTCCATGCTGACAGGATGGCTGCCTGTAGGATGCGAGTGTGGCTCTGGGCGTATGGTACCGCCTCGAACGTGGCCACCATCTTGCCTAGTAACCTCATACATAGGCGAATAGTCGGTTCTTTCTTGCTTAGAACCAGTAGGATTAATTCCTTGATGGCTTTTACCTTCCTCAGAGGTAGGAACACTCCTTGTTGTTCTGTGTCTAATCTCATGCCGAGATATTCCAACTGCCTTGTGGGCTGGAAAGCTGACTTTTCTCGATTTAGGACCCAGCCGAACCTCTCGAGGTATTGGACCGTGAGGGCCACTGCTCGCTCCAAGCCGGGAGACGAGTGGTCTATGACTAGGAGGTCGTCCAGGTATGCTAGGATCGTGACCCCTTGGATCCTTAGCTTGGCTAGGATCGGAGCTAGGACCTTCGTGAACACCCGGGGGGCCGTAGCCAACCCGAAGGGAAGCGCCACGAATTGGAAGTGACGCGAAGCCACCATGAAGCGTAGATATCTTTGATGTGGCTGATAAATTGGAACATGAAGGTAGGCATCCTTTATGTCTATGGACGCCATGAAGTCGTCCTTCTGGAGTGTGGCAGCTGCTGACCGCACGGATTCCATCCGAAATGAGCGGATCTTTAGATATGCATTTACCATCTTTAGGTCCAAAATTGGCCTGACATCTCCATTGGGGATGATGAATAGGTTGGAGTAGAAACCCAGCCCCTGTTCCAGGACTGGCCGGAATCCGAGGCGGATCGTTTGGAATCCTCGACTCCTGGAAATGAGGAGGAGGAAACCTTAGGAAATCTAATTTGTAGCCTGTGGCCACGGAAGACCGTACCCACTCGTCGGGAATGCTGGCTTCCCAAATCTCTGAAAAGAGTCGCAGCCTTCCCCCCACCTTCGTGGGTGGGGGCGCCCCTTCATAAGGTTGGCTTGGGGGCTGGTTTTGCTGGTTTGCGAAACCACTGCCTTTTGCCTCTAACAGCCTGTCCTTGTGATTTGCTGTTGAAGCCGAAGTTTGCTTTTGCAGGAGGCCGTCGATACTGCTTGGCATTAGAGGGCCCCTGCCCAGGGGAATACTGTCGTTTAAACGCAGGCCCCTGAACCTTCTTCTTAGTTGGCAAGAGAGTACTCTTGCCGTTTGAAATGGTCTGAATGTATTTATCTAGGTCTTCTCCGAAGAGTCGTCCTCCATGGAAGGGGAACCCTACCAGGAGCTTCTTGCATGGGGGCTCAGCCTCCCAGCTTTTTAACCATAAGAGTCTTCTCATATGGATAAGGGATAACGATAAACGTGACGCTTGCTGGATAGAATCCTTGATTGCGTCTACCGTAAAACATATGGCCTTAGGGACATCCGAAAATTCTTCTGCCTGCTGGGCAGGAATAAGTTTAAGCATCTGCTTAAATTGATCCGATAATGCTTGAGCGACCCCAATCGCAGCCACAGCTGGCTGTACTACTGCCCCTGCAGTAGTGAAGGAGTTCTTAAGTAGTGCTTCCAAGCGCTTATCAACTGGATCCTTGAACACCTGTATGTTTTCTACAGGGCATGTTAACGATTTGTTAACACATGAGATGGCTGCGTCCACTGCAGGAGTAGCCCATCTTTTGGAAAAATTTTCTTCCATAGGATATAGGACAGAGAACTTCTTAGGTGGTAAGAAGATCTTATCTGGCTTGTTCCAATCTTGGAACAAAACTCCCTCTAATAGAGGATGGATCGGAAACACAGCATTGCTTTGAGGCGCCCTCAGTGAGCCCAAAGCTGAAACCGTCGATACCTGGAGATCTGGTACTGGCAAGTTGAATGCCCTATGGACCAAGTCCGACAATCCTTGAATCCACCAGCTCTCCCTCAGGGAGACTGCCCCAGACTCCTCTGTATCCGGATCTTCGATCCCTGAACCTACTTGGTCCTTGTCCAAGAGGTCGTCCAATTCCCCTGAGGAAAGGACCTCCTCTTCTGAGGGTCCGCGCTCGGGCGACGGAGATCTATTCCGCTTACTGCCCCGCATAGCTGCGGCTATCATTTTACCCATGCTTTTCTGCATCTCTTTTAAAGAGGTGAGTAATACCTCCTCCGTGACCATCTTAGGGTTGGACTGACCCGCGTCAGCTCCAGCCCCAGATCCCGATGGCCCCAAGGCTCCCTGTGGGGAAAGCAGCGGCATAGCATTGTCCGAGACCTCAGACTCTCTGGGGGAATCCCCACCTCTTGTACCCTTGTTTTTTGATGCCATGGTACAATACCGAGGTACACCTGCTACTTATTGGTACCTGGGACTTATAAATAGTTAAATGCCCAAACACCTGTTTGGGGGATAAAAAATGCTTCCTCTCCCCTAGATGACACTTTTTTTTTTTTTTTTTTTTTCAAATCTAGGAAAGAAAAAACATTCTGTCCCCCTGAGTAGTATTGCAAGAAAAACTATGAGATGGAAAAGAAACAGCCTATTTCTAGGCTTGAAAACAGTCTTTCTGAAGACTGCAATATTCTTTCTGGCCACTGTGTGTCCTCGGCGCCCCGTGCTTGCCGTTCTGGTCTTTCCTCCTCAGTTCCAAAGTATTGAATGAGCTATATGGAACAAACAAGGAAGGGCCGCCCCTTCCTTAAGCCACTGACCCGCCCTTCCCCCCCAGCAATCTCAAACAGGAAATGCCCCTCCCGACAGGGGGGGGGGTGGGGTTGGGAGGAAGGGACCTCTCTGCTCCAGAGGTCGGCGTTTTGCCTGCTTTGCAGGCCGTGAGGAGGAAGACTGAATGGAGCATCGCCTGGAGGCTTGCAGGTAAGCACAGCTCTCTGACACACACATATACTTTTATATCACACAGGCCCCACTCAATGCTTTTCCAACACTACAAGGGAGGTCACATCTTATGGGGAATAATACATATAGAGCCATCCTATCTTTATGATATGTGACTAGTTTGCCAGATGCAGTGCATAACTTTAGGCATGTCCCCTGTGACCCCCCAGAAAAAACCTGCTAAGAACCAAGTTCCGCAAGTTTTCCCCTCACTTACCTGCTCCATGCCGCAGGACTTTGCCAAGCAAGAGGCCCAATCTTCCCCCATCTCGGTGGGGATGTCTAGACCTTCAGGCCCTGGGTTCCTATGAAGGATCCACTGTCCTGGGCCCATATAGCACTCTGGCAACAGAAACATTAGGCACCCAAAGGTTTCTAAGTTCTGGGCCCAGGGTCCAGCTCTCTAAAAAGAAAAGCATTATGGGCTATACCCCAAGGGTTTGGGGTCCGGTTACTGACCACTTTAGCGCTGAGGCTTTTTTGGACAGAACCGGTTAGCTCACCTAATCCCAAGGATGTGGAGGCAAGCTAAACCATGACTAACACCTAAGACACTGGCGGAAAAACTGAGGTACTCCTCCTATGGGAGGGGGTTATATAGGGAGGGGCATTTCCTGTTTGAGATTGCCAGTGTCTACACCTGAAGGTACTCCATATAACCCATATAGTAATGAATGCCGCTCTGTGTCCCGTGATGTACGATAAAGAAAATAATTTTCTATGTGTCCTGTTAACCCCATGGTAATGTGAGCTGTGTAAAAATGCAGCATGTCTTCTATGTCAATTAAATTCTTAAGGCTGGGTTCACATATGTGTGAATTGAATACAAGTTTCCCCACATCCAATTCACATGACAGGTGAGTGTGACCGGCTCTCAATGGTTCGTACAGGTCCAGGGGAACCGCGGAGCAGATTGCAAAAGGGTCCTGTACATTTTTGGGTCCGGTTCAGGTACGAATTCAGGCAAAACTTCAGACCCGAATCGTACCTGAACCGGCGGTGAACAGACACGCACCGGACCCCAGGCATGAACCTGTGGCTACAAATATGTGAACCCAGCCTTAATAAAAACATATTGAAAGTGACCTATCATTTTATTAATAATAATTCAACCTAATGTGTACTTGCAGAAAATCAATTATAGTTGACCTTTAAAACCGAAAACAAAGTGCATAGGTAAGGATCACATGGTAAACCCCCGGAAAACTCAGAATTGGCGCTGTGATTTACTACCCATCATAGCTCTGTACCAGTTTAACTAAAACCCCATATTGTTTTTCCACAAATATCCATATAGAAAGTAGCATGCTCCAGATACAATCTGCCTACAGGAAACAGAGTGGCAGTTTTACAAATGATTCCTCATTATTTACACGCATGCTGGGATAAATATCACTTAATTGCATGCTGCTAATTACTTTTTGGATTATCCCCAAAACTATCACTAGTTAACTATTCCCCTGTAAGTCGATTTGTTTTCCCATTAAACATTCAAATCCTTCATCCATCCGAGCCCAGGAAATACCTCTAGGATAGGCAAACACCCCTTTGTCTGCTGCGAGCGGTGACTGGTGGGGGAGGTCTTCATTAATTCTGCACATACAATCCAGGAGCCTGCTGACCCTCTCAGCCGGGTTAATAAAAGGCTCACAATCTTCAAGAATGCATTTACAAGCATTATGCAAACATAAGGAAATAAAACACTTCTATGTTAAAAAAAATAGACTTGTTGCCAGCGTTTTTGTCGTAGATACAAAAATCACTCTGCCTTTTCACATTCATTCAACCTTTTAGGAAAATACACAATCAAAGAACTAAACATTTCTAAAATGTACAACGGCAGTGTAATTTAGATAAGCCTTTCAACCAGGGTGCCTTGAGGTTTATTCAGTGGTGCCTTGGCAAAATGCCTAAAAATTGTCTAAAATTGTATACAAGCTGGCATGTAGATGAACACTGCCTTTTAGTTACACCAAGTCACATTGCGCACCATTACAACCTTCTAGCTGCCAGCATCCTAATGACCAATGGCATCATTAGTTGATAAGGAGAATGTTCGTAACCTGCATAGCATCCTTGTTTGACCCTCCCCTGTCCCTCTCCATTAGCGGTGGGGTCACATTAGCTGAGTGATGGAGAAACTTTGGAATACTAGTCAGTACCAGTTTGCAAAAGTGTATTTACTTCGGAAGAATAAATCACCTTTAACGTTGGGTGTCCTACTTGGACTTGTGGATGTTGCAGCATTACATAAAACTATTAGAATACTTTTTACATTTTAGAATGGGATGCCTCAAGACCAGAATTCTTAAAAGGGTCCCTCAAGATTGTCCATAATTTTAAAAAAAGAGTGCCTTGACTGAAAAAAGGTTGAGAAACACTGGTTTATATTACGTGTAAATATAACCAATTACTGGCAAAAAAATACCTTATGGGCTACACCATTTAGACTAGCCATTTGTACCATACAGCCATTTAGGGAATATAAAGATGATTGTACTATAAGCTGTTTGGAGAGTTTAAAAAGGAATATGTCTTTTTGCCCTATTGGCTCCCAACAAAGGATAAATACCCCGGTTCTGCCTTGTTCACCTGCTAAGCCAGATCACTCCAGCATGAAGCTTACAGTATTGGGGCCGGGTGATTGGCCACTTAGGAGAAAGAGGAGATGGTCATATGTGCCACCATACCCAAAGTACTGGGACTTTCCAAGGGCTCAGCAGGGGAGTGCATAGGTGTTAAGAGGACCTGTCAGTGGCTAGATCTGTTTTAATCTATTTCAAAAGCAAGTATAGATGTGGAGTGGTAAAATTAATTGGAGAGAGCTCAGTTCAGTTTGGCAAAGCTATGGCAGACCTACAGAATCCATAGACGGTACCAATTATCTGCACAAGAGTGGTTTCAAGTCTGATTTGCTAAAAGTCTGTGTGTGGATTGTAGCCATCATTTATTCATTAGGTGAAATATAAAATCCCATTACATGATTGTGGGCGACAGTGCGGGATAGGGCATTAAATGTTAGAAATAAAAATTTACCATGGGTTCTGCACCTTCCTCACTCCATATAATTAATTAAATATGTTGTGGCTGGAGTTGTATTTCCTAAAGACCAGCCACCAAGTCAAGTCTCACATTTATATCTGTGTGTGGGGCCAACAACATTTATAAGAATCAGGCAGTCAATATCAGGAGAAGGCAACAGTGACATACTGTGGGGCTTGCTTTGGTCTCTGAAGAGCAATCTGAATGCAGATTGCTCTTCAGAGAGCATTTGACAGGTGGGGAGGAGGCTTATTCAATCCTGGTCTTTTACCAGACCACAACTGCTTGTGTGAAGGAACCCTAGAAGTGTGTGCACAAATGGGACAGTTATATCCCAGGTCAGTCCACACTGACAAAACTCATATAACAAATAGTTATCAAGTGGAAGAGATTTAATGAGATGTAAAAATTACATCCTTAATGTGTAAACATTTGTGAGAATATGGATGATATCTGGGAGGTTCAGTCAAAGCTAGCCATACACCTTTACATTTCTCTCAGCAAAATCAGTTGATTCCCCCATCCAAGTTAAAACAGTTTGGATAAAGGAATCTCCCCTGCTGGCTATTGAATTCAACAGCCGGTGGGACCCGCATCTGGCAAATACCAAAACAGTGTCTGCCAATGATTGCTTGCAGTTACTGTTGGGCAAATTGTTACCTAAATATGTGAAACTAAAGCCAGCAGGAGACAGGAGAATTCTTTTCTGCAGCCTTTGTTACACAAAGCACTATGAGGGTACCACATTTGTTGTTTGGCAACTGAAGAATGAAAAACACAATCTCTACACAATACTCTATTGGTTTTCCACCATGTTCCAAAAAGCAATATTTCACTTTTGGTTGAATGTCTGCCGACTGAATGGCCTGCTGGCTCTCTAGGTCACACCTCAATGTTTAAGGACAAGACAGATGCTCTTGACACATTGCAAAAAATAAAACACTTGGCTGCTCGCACCATCACAAACAAAAGTTGTCAGGGGGATAAAATAACTTCAAAAACAGCAATACCCTGTTAAAGAACCAGGTTTGTAATTACCTGTTTGGCAGGTCTTTCAAGCTCTGCACTCCAATACGATCCAATGTCCCTGATGGGTGGGGTAGCGTCCAACCTACTGGGCATACACCATTGTGGTGTCTTACGACAGAGCCATGGCTTAGCCCACTTATCCCCATGACAGAGTCCCCTCCATCACATCAGAATGTCCCCAACACTACAAAGTCCCTGTATCCTTCCATTTTGCTTTTAAAATGTCCTTATTTCTTCTGAGAAATGCTCACTTCCTGTTCTTTTGTCTAACTCCACACAGTAATGCAAGGGTTTCTCCCTGGTGTGGAGTGTCGTGCTCGCCCCCTCTTCTGCAATAACAGCCTGCGTGCTCGCTGTTGTTTACAGTGAAACTTCAGTTCTGCTTTAAGCAAACCGCCTGCTGGACAGGGAAGTACGGTATAAACCTAATTCTTTCAAAGAGTATTGCTGAACCCTGATCAGGTTGTCTTAATGGAGAAGTTCAGCCAAATCTCATTTGGCTGTATTTCTCTTGTGGATCAGAGGAGCTCAGTTCGTTCTGCACTTCTGCAACCTGTTTTTAGGTAGACAGCAGGCTGAAGCGCGCCATTGGCTGACGTCATGGTGCCGGTCCAGGCTGGTCTATATGGTTGGGATCCACTCACAAGCCTTGACCGGCACCCAGCTCAGCCTCCCAGCGAGCCGCTGAGAGCCTGAGCCAGCCGCTCCCGCCCCTCCATAGCCCAACAGTCACCAGCTCTCTGCTCACGGAGCTGCGAGAATCGAGCAATCAGTGGTGTTTGATCGCTCGGTTCCCAGTGTTAAAGCCGGTGGGGGACCGATGCTGCATCTATCTATTCAAGTATGATTCCAACAAAAAAAGTAAATCCCACACTTCTCTTTTAAAGCGGAGGTTCCACGGGAAAACGTTTTTTTTTTTTTTTTGAAGATTAATCTGCTGCTTTTCATCTAGCAATTCGTTGACTCACCAGTCCCATCCTTGTAGCCGCCAGCATATTAATTTCCCCGAAAACGACATTTTATAAAAATGTACGATGGACGTTGCCATCTTAATTGTGGGCAGTCTGAAGCCCTCCTGTGTTTTCTTACGGGATGCGGTGAATGCTGATGTCCCAGCATTCACCACGTTATCCCGCGCATGCGCAGTGCTGACAGCGAGCCGCACCTTCAACACTGCACAGTTACCATCACAACGGCGGCCGGCGTCCTGAAAAGGACCCGCCCCGTTGTGACGACAGATCTTTGGTATCAGCGATAGCTCAGAACGCACTGAGCAGCTGATGTAAAGGTGTGTGCCAGCAGTTAAAATGGCGGATTTGTATCCGCCCTCGTCACATGACTGGCTGCAAGAGTCATGTGATGCACAGAACCAACACGAGACTACTTCTGCTGCGCTGTATAGAATCCTATCCTGGGCAGTGTCACGCTGTGAACCCAGGAATCATTGCGGCGATCGCAGACGAAGTGACACGCCCAGTCCCGCGGGACTCAGACCAGGAAGTGCCTGCCTCAGACCACTAAATCAAGGTATGGAAACTATTTTATTTTTTTTGGAAAACGAACTGTTTATAGATATTCTGAGCCCTTGTGTTTAAAGCAGACTTGCAAATTAGGGTGAACCTCCGCTTTAAGGAGAAACTTTAGTCGCTCCTCTGATTTTTGAATTTTTTTTTGGAGTTTCATTTACCTGTAATGCAACATTATCCTGGATTTAGATACTCACCTGCCCAGTGGATCCAGCATTGTCCTGCTGCAACACGCTGATCAGGTGCAGCAGCCCGGATTTCGTACCACCATCTTGGTCTTCCTCATTACTTGGAAGGAACCTTTTATTTATTTTACTCAGTTGCTTAATTATATCCTATGACCACGGGATTGGCGCAGAGATAGCGCTGTAGTGTAGTGTGTCTTGGAAAGAAGACGGCCGATTATGAAAACAGTCCTGCCAACTGATCACTGTCATTCCATTTTCCTGCAGCCTCCTGGGATATGTGATGTGGAATCCTAGGAGGCTGAGGCAAATCCATATGGCAGAGGGTAGCGGCTGTGCAAGGAGCCTTAGATGACCTGGGATTGAAAGCCTACTTTAGTTAAAATTTTTATACAAATGAAAAGGTCACAATACAATCCAAACCTACAAAAAGTAATAATAAAAATAAGCTTAACTGCACTTTATTTGTAAATTATCTGGTTAAAGAAGGTCAGAAAGATGTTACATGGGTGAGTGCTTTAGAATTTTAATTCTGTGAGTAAAGATTTTATTCTTCAGAAGAAGGATTAATTCCTGAAGAAGGGAAAAAAAAAAACAAAAAAAAAAAAAACACGCAGCATATACATATACGCAGGGCCCCAGCTGTTCCAGTTGGCCTCTGACCTTTTGCTTTTCTTAAGTGTGATTTTTGCCCCTCACCCCTCTTGTGAAGCGGGCGCTCCCCTCCCCCCTTTCCCTCACAAGCCTAGACACAAAAGCTTCCTCAGTGCTCCTTGTGTGAAGCAGCACAAAAATGTCACTGGCCCCTTTGGCTAATGAAGTGTATGGGTCAAAATGACTGTTTATATATGTTAATCTACTTCCTCTCAGCAGAGTGTGTGTGACAGAGCTCTCATTCTATACACAAGCTGCCGCCTGAATGGAAAGGCACACAAGCCTGCAATCCCCCACATCAGTGGAAGTTATTTTTCTTTTTTTGGCACAGAGCTTTCACTGATCAGGAAATCCCATGAAACTAGTATTTAGCTAATAAAAAAGGGATAGGAAAAGGGAAAAAAAAATAACATCCATGCCACACACACACATAAGGAGCCACATTAAAGAGGTTTGCGTTAGGATTTAAACCTTTGCTTGGCCTATGGTTGTGAAGATGTAAAAACTTGCGTTTGTTAGTTTTAGGCCTTGTTCAAGATAGCACTCCTGAATGTAGTTTCTCTAAAATGCCAAAAGTTATTTGAGAAGCATACAAAAATTTCATGTCACCCAGATCAGTTTTTCCTGCATTAGATGTGCTTATGTTTAGCCACATTTAGGCTACATGCACACTGGGCAATTAGCTGCTGTGCACTAGGGATGAGCTTTGTATTCGAGTCAAACTCATGTTTAACTCGACACATCGTATGTTCGATCGTTCGTCGAAAAACAAACAAAACGGGTCGCTCACGCCAAATTCGAATTACGTTTCAGACACCATAATTCACTGCGGCATCGCTGGCTGATGATTGGCCAAGCATGCACCATGACCCACATGCTTGGCCAATCACAGCTTGCAAAAAAAACGGAGAGCCATAATTGGCCAAAGCCAGGGTGGCTTTGGCCAATTATGGCTCAGGGGGTTTAGTACACACCCCACACTATATTAAGGCCGCCTGCAGGTCGGCCTTGTGTAGTGTGTTGCGGTGGTTAAGAGGAGGACAGAGAAGGTGTCATTTTTTGCAGGTAGATAGAGCAGGCAGGCTAGTCAGTTAATGTTACAGTGTGTAGAGGATATATATACATCCCAGGTGTTGTACATATATTTATACACTGTATAGTTTAGCTAGATCAGTTCTTCCTAATTTACTGGCAGGCAGGTGATTGTGCTAGCTGCAGTATTCTTACGTGGTTTATTGACGGTGTCCTCTGTAGTTTGAACCTAAAGCTACTTGGTGTGTGCTGGCCGTGTGCTCTGTAGTTTGCACCTAAAGATTCAGGAGTAGTGATTTTAATGATGCTTAAATAAAAAAATAAAAAAAATGAAAATTCCTTTAAATATTGTACTTGCTGGATGTCTATAGTATGCCTGTGAAAATGTCTTTGAGAAGCCGGGTCTTGCCTGAGGGAACATGTATCAATGGAAAAAAAAGTTTTAAAAACTGAAGTTTTTCAGGAGTCCTGAAAAAACAGACCGTTTAAAACTTTTTTTCCATTGAAACATGTTCCCTGGGGCAAGACCCAGGTTCTCAAAGACGTTTTCACAGGCATACTATAGACACCCAGCAGGTACAATATTTAAAATGAATTTTTCATTTTTTTATTTTTTTTATTTAAGCATCATTAAAATCACTGCTCCTGAAAAAACGGCTGTTTTTAAAACTTTTTTTCCATTGATGCATGTTCCCTCGGGCAAGACCCGGGTTCTCAGACGTTTTACAACAATAACTTGCATATTAGGCTTTAAAATGAGCACTTTTGAATTTGAACGTTCGAGTCTCAAACGTCAATGGCGTTCTAAATGTTTGCGCGTCCGTTCGAAGGTTCTGGTGCGGCTCATCCCTACTGTGCACCCATTGTCTGCATTTTCATCGGGAAGGGCTGAGTGAAGTGTCCAGTCCTGCTGTTTGTCCAAACTCTATGACCGGCTTAGATACATTGCATCTGGATGTTGTACTGAGTGGCATTTACTTTTAGGGCCGTATTTGTATTAAATGTCCCTGAATGCATAGGACCCTAAATGTGAGTACAGCATCCAGCTGCGGCAAATTTAAAGTGGTAGTAAACCCTAGTCTACCACTTGTACCTACAGGCAAGCCTATAGTAAAGATTACTTGTAGGTACTGTGAATATCTCAGTTTAGGAGTTATTCAGAGTGTATGCAGCCATTGACATGACCGACACATGCGCTGTGAAGGTCCGACATACAGTGCCGGACCTCTAGAGCCCGTGTAGTAGATGTCATCACGCCCCCGGCCACTCATGTAGCCAGAGGCCTTGAAGGAAGACTGGGGGAAGAGGTCAGCCCTCTCAGTGGTGACAGTGCAGCGCCGGAGGGCTTCGTTCTAGGGAAGTCTCGCATAATGGGCTAGTATGTGATGTATACTAGCCAATTATGACATTGCCTTGCTTTTTTTTGATCCACTGCAGTTTACTACCGCTTTAAGCCTATAAGACTCTAATAGGGCTGGACACTGCACTTGCGCCTCCCAGGCACGTGAACATTATTATACGGGATTTATATAGCGCCAACAGTTTGCACAGCGCTTTACAACATGGGGCAAACCGTACAGTTACAATACAATTCAATAAAGGAGGGATCAGGGGTCCCTGCCCATTAGACCTTACAGTCTAGAAATGAACATGCCAGGTTTTGATGCAGAGGCTAAATGCCCAGTATGCATGACCTGAAAACACCCAAAACACAGGTAAATGCAGTGTGAATGGAATCATAAAATATATATATTATTATTATACAGGATTTATATAGCGCCAACAGTTTACGCAGCGCTTTACAACATCAGGGAAGACATTATAGTTACAATACAATTTAATACAGGAATGATCAGAGGGCCCTGCTCGACTCGTTAGAGCTTACTATCCAATTTTTATTTATTTATTTATTTATTTATACAAGAAAAAATCTTGTTGAAAATCCTTTATGTGCAGCTATAAATGTCATTTAATTGTATATAAACACAGATTTGACAGTACCAGTGTGAATGAGTGCCAAGAGATTAGGGAGGGGACAGAACCTTGGTCAGGTTATAGCAAAAGAAAGTGATAAAAAAAAATAAAAAAAAAAATAGCACTGGACCAGTAATGTTATCCTTTTGGCATTGCTATCAAAGTATTTATGTTGATGTAAATAATCTAGTTCCTGGGCAGGTGGCTTCTACACATAAAAAGGATTTCTTAGGTCTCCTTGGCATGTAGACAAATGCAATAACATTGGAAATCGAAGCTCCACACCACTGCCAAGAGGTCCAGAGTTAACTTTTTTTCCAATAAAAGTCAGGAGGACAATGCAAAAAGTAGCAGTCCTGACTTTTGAGATGTTATATCTGGACCTCTTAGCAGCAGTGTGGCACTTTAACTTGCAGTTTTATTTTTTTTTTGCTTAACCCTCCCTAGTCATCCTGGTGATCACTGTCACTGGGATAGAAAGCAAAAGAGAACATCAAAAAAGATTTGTAATTCTGTTCAGTCTGGTTAACCAGGCATTCCATCAGGTCCTCATCTAATACAGCCACATTTCAGTTATTCCTAGCACACACTGGAGTTTGCAGATTGCACAGTTAAGGAGAACAGATTTCTCCATCCACACAAGCAAGATGGATAAAAGAATCTCCCTCTGCTGGGACATCGAACTGATCAGCGGCTGCATTCGCTGATGCATAAAGGGTTTTCTAGGTTACTTGTTGACAGAAGTCAGTCTATTGATCTATGTTTGTCAAATGGGGATGGCCACACACACACACACACACTGTTCAAAATTTGACAGGTCCCACGGTCCTGTCAATTCTCCCTTCCCCTCCCCTCCCTTTCGTTCTATCCTGACCCTTATTTCATTGCATCTTTTCCCTTCTCTTTCCTTCTTTTTGAAACCGAGACTGTGCCTAGGGCTGCCCTTGGTCTCTTTTGCTTTAGGGTGACCCTGGATACTCGGATTTAGGCTCTACCTCTTGTCGACAAGCGGCCACTATTGCTACATCTCAATTTTTTTTGTATCTTTCAGCCGAATGTTCACCCCGACCTGAGCCAGGGATATCCATTGGACCCGTACACGCATTACCCTCCACTGTAATGCAGTGCACCTGGTGCCCTAGTTAGTCGGCCCTTATGCTCTGGTGATTTATAGGTACCCTTTGGGTTATGCCATAAGGTCACCCAGTTGATAAATAGTACCTATAAAAGTTAATCGATTGTTATGCTCACTGAACTGCACCCCGAAGCGGGTGAACATCTGTCAAGATGTTATACTTATTTCAATAGAAGTTATTGTACTAGAAAATTAGGCAGATTTCGGTTCAACCTGCTGAAATTCCATCCATCCATGAATCAGCTTAACGTAACTTAACTGGCCAAATTCAGTTGGAGGAAAATGGAATGTAAGCACTGGGGATTTAGAATCACCCCAATATTATAAGTTATAAAATGGTACTTATACAATGTGTCTGGATTATGGTTTGGCAGTTTCTTCACATCAATGGATCTCCACTTCCTTGGTTTGCATCTGAGAACCTAGTTCCAGACTTGGAATTAGAACATCCAGGTGAATTTATTCTATGGCATAAAATAATTTTTCATACAACCAATTTGTTTCGGGGGTCATAAAGCAGTATATGATGTACAGTAGGCTATACTGAAAATTAGATAAATGGTGTTAACCCACATAATGCCAGCAATCTAAATTATACTGTGCTATATAATATTCATCTGGCTCAACAACCGCATACCTCGTTTTTAGTCCAGCATACATTCAAAAGCCCAGATGAAGGGGTGCATACTGACCCCAGGAACGCATTGGCACTACAGGAAATTCTTGTATTCTCTTTTGAAATTAACTCACATTTGAACATTCACATTTCCTTAGTGGCGCTTTATTCTCATCAGGAGAAATTCAGGAACGTCTATAATCCATGTCTGCAGTGTATCTTGTAAAAGGTTCACTTATGTTTTATTCAACAACAAAAAAGCATTGCTCTACCTCCTAAATACAATGGCGGCTCAGCAAGGTTAAACCGTACTAAGTATAAGTAAATGTTTACACTTCAGACTCTCTGCAATAAAATGCTGACTGGGCAACATTACCTGTTAAGACATTGATTAAAAATACCAATATTTAACCAGAAATGTCCAATGTTCTGGAACCTTCTGTGCATAAAAAAATAGGGTGGTAGTGGAAAAAGTAGGTATTCTGTACTACAGCATGTGCTTCACCAGAAGCAATTTGCCCACTAAAGTGAAATAGAAGTTCACAAATGCAACACAGTTCCCAAAAGGTATCAGGTGTTACAGATGTGATCTGATATTATGTTGGTTCAGCAACAATAATTTTAGCTTATATACACACACACACACACACACACACACACACACACACACACCAGTAGCCAATTGATATGCCATGTTACTAATATTATATGCCAATTTGTTGTCGCGCAAAGTTCTTTTTATAGTCCTATGTCTTTTTTTTATTTTATATAGAAGACTATAAAAATGATATTATATATATTAAAAAAACGAATTTTTCATCTGCTCTCTGTACAGCACTAGATTGTTTAGATTTGTCTCCGGAGTTTATTTATTTTTGCTGGAAAGATTTCTATATTTGAATTTTTGATAAACTGTATAAATCGGCTGTTTGAATCTGAATTTCAGAAATGCAAACGCCAATCTTAAAGGAGTGCAATAAAACTTCCATGAGTTATTAAATATCGAGAAGACAGACATGCTTGTGATCATCCATAAATGATGTCATGCTTTGGGAGGAGGGGTGCAGTCTTTTGCGATAAGTGACAAGGGTAAAGTAGGGTTGACCTGTTGTAACAGCCCAAAAGTATTAATAAATCCATCATGATGTACTGTCCAACCATTTTCTATAGGCGTTGTATTTGTTCGTGGCTTATTGAGGTCAGAAATCTGACTTTATTGGGGTGGGGTGGGGGGGGGGGGGTAAACTGAGTCACTTTTACTAGCAGAAATTTGTTAAACTTGACCTCTACTTAAAATCAATTAAACTAAACCTAAGCTTGTATAGTAAGCTGCGTAAAGTACACAAAATGCACCTTCAGCTTTACTGGAACCCTCTTCTTTTTAATCTGCTGCTGGAGCACCCTACTGTTCGGTTTATGGCCAGTGTAGACCTCATTTCCCACCACGGCCAAGTGCTGTCACATGAGGCAGGTATTTATACAAGATATTGAGGGTGTTACAGCCATCATTGAAGGGATATCCAAGTTGACGATACACCTTTTCAAGCATAATATATAAGCTCAAAGTAGAACTATAGGCAAGCCTATTTTTATTTTGGATAGAGTACTGGAAGGGTATAAGCTTGTTTTTATTTTATTTCCATCTGCATCACATTGGGTAAATTTACCTTCACTTCCTGTCCAATAGCCAAAACAGGAAGCAAAATCTAATCCCTGCAAATTAAGGGAATTTCTTGGGGACCCCCAGGTTACCAGACCTAATGTCCCCATTGGAAAATGTCCCATCATCTAGAAGGTTTTGATGTTATACTTTAATAAAAATGTATTACAATTTAAGCATTTAATCCCATCTACAAGTTTGTTTTAAAATACATGCCTAGCTAAACCTAGTCTTGAATTGGGGGGGGGGGGGAGCTCCTCCATATCCCTCTTGGTAAACTGTAGGACAGCTAATGTTACTTTTTTTGGTTTCTATGCTTGGTAATAAAAGAGGAATTGAGGAAAAATCTTTTAATGGGCACCACTGTTGCACTGACAGCCAAGAGATGAATTTACCCTCACTTGGAAGAAATTTTCTTTCACTTACTGTTTTGTCGCTAGGCTGGGAATTTAGAGGAAATGTCCCCAATAAAAAAACATAGACCTAAAAGGCAAAATATCATGCACTACCCTATGCCAAACTTAAACAAAACAAAAAAAAGTTTTGGCTATACAGATGCACTATAACTGTTGACAGACAAATCTTTGGTTAGTGATAGCAGTAAGACTAGTGATTTTCACAGCTGCAAAACTAACCATAATGGTGGGGAATTGTATTATTGTAACTTAAAAGTTAATATTTTAAGGTTTTCCTTTTACACTGATATTATTGGATCTGTTTAGAGTTTTAAACATGCAATAAGCGGTTCCGAAGACCTGGTATAACATGAAATGTAATCTGTGGTTCTTGGATGCAATCCTTTCTCCGATTTTCTAAGTTACACTCGTTAGGTAGGAAACAAATCCTGACCATTGCAATCATTTCTAAATGTTGGCAGCTGTCATTTTTTGTTGCATTGTGAAAGATGGGACTTCACATACAGACACTCTCTAGGTGAGAGTCCTGCCAGCGACGTACAGACAAGATCTCTAGAAGAGATAAGGAGATTCTGGTCTGGAAGGAAGCAATATACTGTATAATTGGGAGTCTTATCTAGGAAAGCCATTTTTTATTGGAATGCATGTTCCTCCCCCACAAGAGACCCCCCAGAAAACTCTAAAGTGCCTTGTGTGGGTAGTACACTAAATCAGACACATTTTCCTGCAAAAGAAAAACAGGAGAACAAGTGAACAGCAACACTGTTCACAACAGAAACCAGTATTTCGGGCATGGCTTGCATAAGTTCTACCAGCAGCACCGCACCATGAGCCACAAGGTTTTGTATTTTGGCACAAAAGCTAGAAGTATTGGGAATGTAATGCTTCTATATTTAATGCCCCAAGATTTCCCTCATCATTAGAGGAATAAACATAGCAAAAGAAAAAAAGAAGAAAACCCCCACACAGCCTATTGCCTATCCCTGGCTCTGAATGCAGTGCTCACACTGCTACAGAGACACACTGAAGCATCGTCTCAGATCACTCGCCATACTAATACAGGTGAGATGTTTACATTTCAACTCATTTTTACTTCCCGCTTTTCATGCCCACATTATCTTGTGTCTAGATGTAATCCTATCTGTGTCGGTGTACACAACAATCAGTAACCTGGGGCTGTGTTCTGCTCCATGTACACCAAGCTGCCAGAGAGGTATGCATGCTGTTTACCCAGAAGAGGAGTGCAGACAGCCTGGGGCTATGGAAAGGAAAGACAAGTTCTTTGCTGGGACAAAAGCAGGACAGGAAGTCTGCGCTGGATTAAGTTTGTGCCTCTGGGCTGAGAACCTACTTAGTTCCATATTAGCAGCTACTGGGAAATGTATCTCCCTTTAAATAAAAATAGGTGCCTTTATATCTAGCTATATAAAAAGTGTTTGTACCTGCAATAAAAAAAAAAAAAGAAAAAAAGGGGGGGGGGGAATAATTTTGGGTGCACTCCATTAAAAACCATAGCAATGCTGACCAACATACAGTAAACCAGGGTAATAGTAAATCAATGCCAATACAAGACACCAAAATAACATGTGGAATGTGAACCCGTCACATACTGTACAGGGAAAAGAGACTCATATTTAGTAAATTTATTCTCAATGCACAGGACTTACAGATCTTTAGCTATTAACTAATACGGTAATTTTTACGAATACTGCATCACGTCACAAGATGCTATCAATAGCAAAACACAGCTAACATGTCCGCTTTGTCTCTTCCATGTACAAGCCTTTTGAATGGTAGGGGTTTAGTAGCTTGCTCTAGCTCTACAGTAGTCTATGTGGCTGCAAGTCCTCTGAGGAGTAATATCTGCTCCTGTCCATGCCATAGTTTATCAGATTTGATCACAAGCAATGAGGATGGAAAAAGGAAGTTCACAGTGCGGGACTTCAACTCAGCTAACAAAAGCAACAGAGATGCCATAATGAAAGTTGGATAAAGTCCCTCTCAGAAAAAAAGAATATTAAAAATGTATCGCAGAAACTACCATTCAAAGATTAACACATGCTGAAGTCTAAATATAAAGATTCACTACTAACACATGAAAACTAAGTCTTACCTTGGTCCGGCAAGGTGGAAGGGGGCCGGGCAGCTGAGAGAGCAGCGCCAAGCAGGACACCCCAGAGGAACAAGGACCTTCCAGAGAACATCCCAACTTGGCTAATGCAGAGTACAGGAATCCATGAGGTCTCCAGTGTCGAGGGGAGACGAGCCTCACTCCACGCCTGTAAAAACACAAAAAAATAAAAAAAGAATACATTAAAAAAAAAAGAAATGGAAAAATGGGATGTGAAGCAAAAAGGTCATGATTGTAGAGTACAGAGAAAGATCATAAGTGGAAAACCTGGGAAACAGATGACTGCAACCCGCTATCTTATTTTGGGTAATGTGAAAAAATGTATAAGGAATATTGAAATTATACAATGGTTTGGAACTGATCACAAGGCCTCATCAGACCTTTCAAGCCCCCCCCCAAAAAAATAAAAAAAAATAAAATAAAAAAATAAAACATTGTTTAGAACAAAAAAAAACTAAAAAGATAAAAAGGATATCTTTACCAGGATAATGGTACAATGAAACAAGATGCTCCCGTTATGTAGCTGCTGAGGGAGGAATTAAGTATAGAGAGTCACTTGAGTGACAGCTCCAAGTATGCCGACTCACAGGCAAGAAAAAAAACAAAACAAACACACACCAAAACACCATGTAAAATATATTAAAATGCATATATAAAATATTGGAAGATAAAAAAAAAAAAAAAAAAAAAAAAAAAATAGAATTCTCTAGTGTGACCTTGTCACTACACTACACGATCATTACAATATTCTTTTACATTTTTCTGTCCCCCATGCTACCATGGGACAAAGTACATGTAGCTAAGCACTTTACTGTAGTCATGAAGCCATGCCCCCCCCCCCCCTTGTGCAGCAAATCCGACAACTTGGAAAGAGATGGATCCATCGTACCTGCAGCTTGTACTTTTACGGCAAGAAATGATAGCAAGCGTTATTGCAGACTCTCAGCCGCTCCTATTCTGTAAATGGAGACCACACCAATGTATTTGCTAATAGTGAGTGGAAAGAATGTGCTTAATAGGAGGGCCTGCATTCACAATTTATTCGCCACTTATTCAGTCCCAATACACCCCCCCCCCCCCCCCAGATGTGCTGGGCCCTATCTTTAATCTGACCTCAAGCCTTATAGAGAGGTGGTGAGACAATTATATGAGAAGGGATTTAGAATTATGGGAAATCCTACCTACCAAAGTTGCAAGGAAAGATATTTGTTTCTGTTAGCAGCTATAGAAACCACGGCAGGCTGTATTTAAAAAGCCACAACATTAAGGCTAATTTTAGACTTGCAGCCAAACCACTGTACCACTGAAAAGTGATCCACATTTGAATCGCTTTTCAGGAGGCATTTGACAGGCAGCAAGGAGACGATGTGATGCAGTTGTGGGGCGTTTGAGATGCTTCCACTCTAATGGGTTGCATTCAGCAGGCTTACAGCTCAAATATGATCGATTTTGCAAAGCCTCGCAGACACAACACCCCAATTGATGCCGTTACAACTTAAAGGGGGGAATGTGGTTTGTGCTCTAGAACAGTGGTCATCAACCTTGCCCTGCAGGGCCCACTAACAGGCCAGGTTTGCAAGATAACTGAAATACATCACAGCTGATATCATTTGCTCCTCAGTGATTGCACTATTCTAGACTGCATCTCCCCAAGGTAATACATAAAACCTGGCCTGTTAGTGGGCCCTGCAGGACAGGGTTGATGACCACTGCTCTAGAACACTATATTGTGTGGACAAAATGATCAACAATATTTATTAAAATCAGAATGGTAAAAAAATAAAATTATATATATATATATATATATATATATATATATATATATATATATATATATATATATTATATACATATACACATACACACACACCGAATATTAATATATTGTCACGCATAAACTCCCCTCATTTCAACCCTTGCAAGATTAAGCCAATGTACATTTAAAAAAAAAAAAAAAAGAGAAGAAGAAAATGAAGAAAACAAAAATTACAAAATAAATGTAATTAGATTGGTCTCTTTAGACAAGCCCTCCAGTCTTCATAGGCACATACAAGCGATATGCAATCTGCCGTCTAACAAGACTCCAGAACAGTGTTGGTAAATTTAGCATATCCATGTTTAAACCCTGGGGCCGGGACGAAACATGTTGGGGGCATGGCCTGGATGAAACGAGTGGAGACCGCTTTTACCTGCCAACCACTCGGGTCAGGTCAGGTGAGGTGTGCGGCGGCCGTGCTATCTCTTCCTATTTCTGCAGCATGTTACAGAAGTTGCTGGAAGAATGGGGGCATGCTTCAAGAGACAGTCATAAGGCCCGTACAAACGATCAGAAAATCGTATGAAAAATACCACTTTTAAAGCAACCATACGATAAACCGATCCTTGGTACAGAGCTTTCGAGAGCCGATCACGACAGTTCATCCGATATTATCCGTTCAGACAAGCACGAAAATCTCTCATGCGATACCAGATTGTAGGATTCATTTAGTTCAATCAGTGCAGTTGTCGTTCGAAAACTCAACACAATACAAATACATTACATCACTTCCAATTTTTTTTTCTGTCGCACGAGAATTTTCGTAACTTTAGTGAACTCTTAATTTTCAATATGAAATTAGCATGCAAAAAAAAAAAAAAAAAACAACAACATGGATGATCATTCATCCGATAATCTCATTGTGTGTACCTGCCAATAGACTGTAGACATGTTACGCGAGACTGCTAGAGATCACAGCTATTACAACCCCTTTTCAAATCAACGCTTTCACAGCACTATGAAAAAAAAAAAAAATTATCCCACATGTCTCTTAGCAAGATCCATTATAAAAAAGATCAGAGGACAAAAAAATAGTTGTAATGGTTGTGAAGGCTAAAGGTTGCATTCAATGCATGAAGGTAAAAAATCCTTCAGTGTGCAACTCCCCCCTCAGCAGCAATGTGCACGAGAGCAGCTCTCACAGGTCTCTCCTTCCTCATTGGCTGAAACACAGTAGTTGGAGCCATTGGCTCCTGCTGTGGTCACTCACGGCCAGTGAGGAAAGAACTATGCTCTCTGTTTCTCAGACACAGAGGCTGCTCAGGAGCAAACATGCACGAGTGCCCCACAGCAAGCAGTTTGCTGTGGGGGCACTCAGAGGGGGAGGGGCCAGGAGCAGCAGTGGGGGGACCTGAGAAGAAGGTGCTCTGAGCAAAACCATTATACAAAAGCAGGCAAGTGTGACATTTTTTTAATTTTTTTATATAAAAAAAACACACAATTTTACCTTTGCAAATGCTTTCAATGCTAGAAGCCAGTCTAAGAAGTGCTTTTCTTTCACTGGCTTTAGTAAGCATAAAAAACCCTCAAAACACACGGCCTGTGGAGGCCCCGAGGGACACACTTCTCTTGCCCCTCTTGTGTACAAATGTAAACAATTGTGGCTATGTTTTTGATACTGTTGAGAAGGGTAAAAACACAGCCTTTTTATTTTATTTGTTGTGGTCTTCCCACTGGGGAGATTTCACTTCACTTCCTATACTAAAGATGCAAACAAAAAAAAACAAAAAAAGGAGCATGGTATCTCCACTTTTGGCAAAAAGGAGTTTCCAGCAGTTGGATAAACTGGAGGTTTTGTGCTGGGATTCCAGAATTTTAGTGTAGGACACTACAGTATTTTCATTCAACAATGAGAAATGGAATGTGAATCAGTCAAACAGATGTTGACATGGCTCTAGGGCAAATTTCAGGCCTATTTGGCCCCCCCAAAAAAGGGAGGAAATGGATTGCCACTCAGCTGGAACTTGCAGCGTGCTTGTTGTCTGTATCTTGTGGCAGAAGCTGGAGGCATCCAAAACACTCGTGTATTTGCTTGGATTAAAGTGCTCCATATGGTTTTTTCCCTCTCTCTCCACAGTGATATATATATATATATATATATCTATATATATACACACACACACACACACACACACACACACACACACACACACACACACACACACAAAAAACACCATACACACACACACACACACACACACACACACCATTAGTTACTGAGTTGCCTTCTCAAAAAAGGACAACAAAGTGTCATTAGAAATCCAAAAGATCAAAGGGATTTTCCTTTAAGTGTATTGTAGGTGGAGCCACAAAAAGCAATCGTTTATTGATCGATTTGCTTTTTTTTTTTTTTTTTTTTATTATAAGATTTGCTTTTTTATGTACTTTAAAATAAATGCTTGTGTTGTATTTACTTACTTAAAACATGCCTTGTCTCTTATCTATCTGTAAAATGCATGCATAGAACTATGTGTAAACACATTTAGAACAATCTAACATGCAAAAAAAAAAAAAAAACCAAACATGCCTGTGTTCTAAAATGTATGAAAGTGAATATCTCCTAAAGTGGTTCTAAACTCAAAAAGGTTTAACCTTAAAAGCAGAGCTCCACCCAAAAATGGAACTTCCGCTTTAAGTACTGCTGACCCCCTGACATGCCACATTTGGCATGTCAGGGGGGGTGCAGGTACCCAGTTTTGACAGGCACTCAGCTCCCACTTTCTCCCATAGGTGTCGGAAGTTCACCTCTCCCCCTTCCCTCCCTGTAATCTTCTGGGGACACACACGTCACAGGTCTCAGAAGATTGCCCGACCATTCACAGCTCGCAGTGCGCTCCCGGCTGTGAAGCCACAGCCAGGTGCCCACAGTTACAATGCCAGCGCCACAGAGAGGAGGGGTGAGGAGCAAGGCTTTGCACACCCGCATCGCTGGACCGTGGGACAGGCGAGTGCCTGTTTATTAAAAGTCAGCAGCTACACTTTAAATTGGTGGAACGCTACTTTAAATGTATCCTATGCATTAAGATTTAAAAAAGGGGGGGGGAATAACACTCCACTACCTGTTTTAGCCCCCCGCAATCTTTAAACACTCACCTGACTCTTCCGCCACTTCAGCACCTCTCCTCCCACGTCCTGGTCTCACGGGAGACAGAGCAGCAGGAGTCATAGGCTCCTGCTGCTGTCAGTCAACTCCTGGGAGGACGTGGCTTACTTGTGCTCTGTGTGTCTATGGCTTACTAAAGGAGACAACTGGAGGAAGGAGGAGCAGACAGCACTAGCAGTGGATTGCCTCCTAAAAAAGGGAAGGTTATATTCTTGCACATAGACAAATATATATATCTATATCTATATCTATATCTATATTTCTTTAATGATCACTATTTAGTTTCTGTATGTATACTCAATACATCTTAGTGCATTTTATGTACAACACGTTTGATCGATTTTAAAATGCATCAAATCAAAAACATAAAAATAAAGAAAACAGAACATGATTGGAAGTCTCATTTCACCAAAGTGAGAGGAAATCCATGGAAAGCTCATCACACATCTCAATCTAACTGTACAAGGGCCTGTCTGAATACACAGGTAGGGTAGATTCTGGTAAATCTAAAATGGATTGCATAAAGATTGTATAGTCGGATTGTAACATGGTCTCCAAAAAAAAAAAAAAAAAATTTGTCCCCATTTGAAGACTTCCCCTCTATTCCTGTTCAGGTGACTAAGTGTAAAATTTGGAATTTTTCCATCACTTTTAGCCTCGGTGACAATGACTATACAGTATGTATATATGTGCACATTTAGGGTACAGCATTAGCATTTAAGGAAATATGTGAACCCCCACAAGAAATGCATGCCAACATGTCAAGAAAAATCATACAAGCCGTCACCTTTGGGGTTCAGCCACATGCTTTTAATACTGGAGATGACTGCGTTCCTGACCTGCAATTTCATTTTCTACAGTGCACTTCTAATATACATCACATAAGTAATTACATATGTTCTGGATGCATTATTCATGAGTTTACCATGCCCTTCCACAGAATCCTATTGGACACACAATATAACAGATACAAGTCTCAGTATGTCAGGGCAAATCCCCAAATACTCAGCTAGAATACTTATAAAGAGGACTGTTTTACTTGCCAAATGATTTGTATTGCAGTTCAGCCAGCCTTGTGATTCACACCCCTGATTATCGCATAGCTCCCAACTGCCCCTGATTTCGAGGGGCTGTCCCCGATTTGGAGAAATGTCCCTCCTCATTTGTCCCTCATTTTGGTCTGATCTTTATTAGTTGTATATAAAATGCACTCTTTCAAAAAAAGTGTTTCCCAGTGTTAAACCTTTCATCCAAAATTCTAAATTGCTGCATTTGGAAATTTTAAAAAACAATATAAAAGGAAAAGTAGTGGAAAATAAAATAAAAAATCCCTTGTGAATCTAAACTTTTTTTAGTCAAGTCTCCTTTAAGGGGGTGTGGCAGGGGGCGTGCCCTATGCCTACATACATTTGCTAGTAGGTGTGCCTCATTTCCATCTCAAAATGTTGGGAGGTATGTCATCGTAGGTCATTTCAAAGTTCATTGACCAGATTGGGGACACAGAAAGCTACCAGATAAATAGTGGTCACCCTGCTGACTAAACAGCATGGCAACAAAGTGAATTACTGTGGAAACCATATTCTGTATATGATCTGCTTGTATGGAATTATACAGTGTATCTAAGCCCAAGAAAAAAAACGTAATGTATTGCAGCTTGCCTTGTGGTGGTTGAATTAATTAATGGTTGAAAATTGGTTCCTGGACACATTAGGGCCCCAAAACATTATCAACATATGATCCAATGGATATTAAATGAATAGTGCCACATCCCTATAGTTATACCCAAAAAAAACAAAAAAAAGTTTTTAAAGTGGAGGTTCACCCAAAAAAAATCAATTTTTAACATTAGATTGGGCCTAATTACGGGAAGCAGAATCGGGTGTTTTGTTTAAAATCAATGCAGTACTTACCGTGATAGAGATAGATGTTCTCCGTGGCTTCCGGGTATGGGCTGCGGGACTGGGCGTTCCTATTTGATTGACAGCCTTCCGGCCGTCGCATACAGCGCGTCACCAGTTTCCGAAAGTAGCCGAATGTCGGTGCGCAGGCGCCGTATAGACCCGCACCAACGTTCGGCAACTCGTGACGCGCTGTATGCGACCGTCGGAAGGCTGTCAATCCAATAGGAACGCCCAGTCCCGAAGACCAGACCGGGAAGCGGCGGAGAACAGCTCTCTCTAAAACGGTAAGTACTGCATTGATAAAAAAAATAAAATAAAACACCCGATTCTGCTTCCCGTAATTAGCCTCAATCCAACGTAAAAATTTTTTTTTCGGGTGAACCCCCGCTTTAAATATTAAAAAGGATTTTGTATCCCAATTCACAATATGTCATGGACTAACTATCCTGAAAACAAAGATAAGGCATCAGTGTGATAGAGCAAAACATGATATCCAAACATAGTTCATTGCTTTAGGCCCAACACGTTTCATGGACTTGATCCACTTCTTCAGGAGCCATTGGAGTGCTTATTCACACAATCTCATGAAAGCAGCATATTCTCTCCCACTGATATCCATGCACATTCCAAATCGCTGCAAAATCGCGGTAAAAACGCAGTACTTGCGTTTTGGATGCAGGTCCATTGAATTCTCTTACAAGCAAAACGCTGCTTTTTGCAGGAAAAAAAGTCCCTGACCCTTTCCAAAAACGCAGAGGCACAAAAAAGCATTAATGTGAACATGTTCCATAGGAAACCATGTTAAAAAATGTCCCTGCATTCCTGCAAAATGCATCAAAAAAAGCATTAGTGTAAATGGAGCCTAAGTGACCAAAAATAGAAAGGAAAAAAAGAAAAAGAAAAAAGGTCTTGAACACTTCCCGCTGGGCTGGACGCATTCAGCATGGTACTACAAAAACATCAGTTTGTTTATTTTGCTTTGAAACTGATCAGACTCCTCTCACCAGACATGCAGATAGCGCCCATTAAAAGCCATGAACGGCAATTGGGCAGATCGCTTTTTTAGCTTTGTAAAATAAATATTTTGCATTCAATGACCCTTCAAAGATATACTGTATATATCAAACGCTTCTGTCAATTACCTCATCTCAGCTCCTGACAGCCAAACCTTTTTGCTTCCTTAGAGATTTATTTTAGCTTACAGGAATAATAGGGAAGAATGGGGCTGTTGTCCATAGCAACCAGACAAGTGACCTTTATTAACCTGAACTGCAAACACAACGGAGTCTGACTGGATGCTGCAACCAGCATGAAATTGACTTTTTCCTCATACAGGTGTTTAAAATTAAGCTCTGCAGTACAGCCCAGCGCCACGCACTCTTCAGGTTCCAATTTAGGCAGAACATTAGTGATATATGAAAAAGGAAGCGCAGACAGGCCTGGAAAAACTGAAAAATGTACGACCGAGACAAACTTCCTCAATTTACTGCAGGGCATGTCAAGCGTCAAGAGATGCATAAACTAGTCACATCTTAACCGGTGACCAGTGGTCAATTCCAGAGGGACATCTGTTTCCCCTCATGTTTATGATTATTACAGAGACATTAAATGGAGGGAAATATAGGGGTTATTGCAGCTGCCTGGGGAATTCTGCATTTCCGGGAGTCTGGCTGGCTACATGCATCCACTATACAAATGTTGCAAGTGATGTTTACCATCCATCATATAAAATTCCTACTGCAAAAGATGTTTACATCAATTAGCACAAAAAATTAAAAAGTATATTAAAAATATTCTCTGTTGGTTGAACTGGACTTTTTTCAAACCATAATAACTATGTTAAAAAAAGATATGGAGATTATATCCATCCATCTATCGATCTATTGGGTAGGCGCCATTTGTCATAAATTTAAGTTATCTGAGCTGTAGTTTAGCTCGGAATGATTATGTCAATTTATTGGTTTCTGTTCTAGTTTAGCTCTGTTGCACATTTTCCACTTGACTGTAGGTGTCGCTGTCACCACAGGTCAAGGTTGGAAACGCAGTGGGTTGGGTGTATTGAGTATTCTTTTCCCAGAAGCAGCCCAGTGGGAGTGGTCTCCTCCGCTGTACATTCTGAGAGAGGGTACTTAAAGCGGAGGTTCACCCAAAAACACAACTTTGTACCATCCAAACTAGCATACTAGCATCAGCTACAGTATGCCTTTTTTTTGCGCTGTACTTACGGTTTAATCCGTAACTTCCGTTTCAGACTCCCGCGGGGAGTAGACGTTCCTATATAGAGTGGAACACAATTGACGGCCGGCTATGGCGCGTCACACGTTCCGAAAATAGCCGGAGTAGGACTCGGCTCTTCACGTCACTATACGGCGCCTGCGCACAGACTAGGAGCTGACTGCACAGGCGCCGTATATGTCCGCGTCCTATTTCGGCTTTTTTCGGAAGGCATGACGCGCCATAGCTGGACGTCAATCATGTACCCCTCTTCATAGGAATGCCCATTTCCCAGCCGGAGTGTGAAACGAAAGTTACAGATTAAACCGTAAGTACAGCGCAAAAAAATAAATAAAAAAAAGGCATACTGTAGCTGACGCTAGTATGCTCGTTTGTATGATAGATAAAGAAAAAACATTTTTTAGGGTGAACCCCCGCTTTAAGGGACAGACACCGTTCTGGGGGGGTCTTCCGATCCTGACCTGATGGCCCTCCTAGCCTCAGGGATGTGTTAGCAGTTCTTCAGCCTCGGGGCCTGTTGGCCCGAGGCTCCATTTACTGAGAGTGGGCCCAGGAGTTTCTGGGGCCTGCTGGTCCAGGGGTGGCCCTGTGCTGTCTTACCTGCGGGAAGAAGCCGAACAATTGGGGACTCAATTGGAGGACGCATCCTGGCCAATCTACCTCACAGTGCCGCCGGCTGGCAGAAAGAAGCTGAGTCTTTGGGACTTTACTAAGTGTGTGTGTGGTTACACGGTCCTGTGGCAAAGGACTGTGCAACGACTCGACTGCACTCATCAAGTCTGTGGCAGAGACTTTTGAACGAGCTTTGCCCCGACTGCTAGGACAGTAACATAAGCCTATCCGGTGGTTGTGGAATCCAGTGTGGAAACCGTTTGTCCTCTGGATCCAAGAACATAGCCCTGATCCGCAAAGCTAGGTACCTGGATCCCCCCAACCCTCCATCTGATCTTGTTTAACAAAACCTTGGAAGAAAAGAGACTGCTGGTGCAGACATTTGTGAATAACTCTTCAAGGAGGACCCCCAAGACGAACGTGGTGAATGGTGAGGTAATGGCAGGCCCAAATTTAAACCAGCGGCCCCTCCAGGGGTTTTGCCACATACATACATACACTATATATTACCAAAAGTATTGGGGCGCCTGTCAATGGCATTCCAGTTTTAGTCCGTAGGGTTCAATATTGAGTGCTGGAAAATGTATCCTCAAGTTTGTATCATACTTTTCTCAACTGCTAATAAAAAGGGGGGGGGGACAAATGCATTCACTAGATGTGCACCTTATCCACATGCAATCGTTTACAGAAAATGATGCTGCCCGTTAAGTGCCATTTCACAGTGGCTTAGGAACAGGTGTAGCAAAGGCTGCAGTGACAACTGTGCCCCGGCTCCTAGGGACATCCATATCCAATTGCTCTCTGCATTACCATCACTTTAAACCCAAATTGCTCCAGGAAAGACACAAATACAGATGTTTTTGGAAACTAGTGGTGGTGGCATCCTGAAGGAGAGGGGATATGCATGGCAGAGAAGAGAGACTGGGAGGCTTTATGGACAGGAGGTTAAGGGTGGGCATGCCTGATACAGAGGGACTTATAGGGGGATGTTAATTCTGAATCAGCAGGTAAATACTATAGCTCAGAAGCCCTGGCTCATATTGTTCCGCGGCCCTGGCAAGTTGAGCTATACCACTGTCCCTGCAGACGATTCTGTTTCATATCTTCATTCCATGAATGTCTTTGACAGGTGCAATTTCCCAACCCAATGGATGCAATTATTGTATTATTCAACCTCTCTATTCACTCAGATCTAGTGACATAATAGAGGTGATATTACTGAGCCTACAATCACAGCACAGTGTAACAAATTTCCTATTCACTACACAGACTTGTCTTTTTTTTTTTTAAAGGGAACCTGTCAGAAAATGAAAAGCTCATTTTAGAAACTGTAGGATCTGGGACGGTTACCTGTATTCTTGCTTAAAGAGACCCTATTGCTTTTTTTAAGTCCCAAAGCCAAGCCTGCTAAGAAAAAAATAAGTATTAATACTAATCCCTCGACACCAATATCAACGGCTAAAACTTCCATCAAGCACTTCTAGGAGGCGTCGGCTTCATTGTCCCCTGCTGTGTGCTGTGGTTTCTTCCTCCAGCCCTCACATCACTACCAGATGAGCAGTGATGTAGGGACTGGAGGAAGGAGCCACAGCATGCAGAGGGGAACAAGGCATTTAACATTCCCATACATTTGGACTTGGAGGGCTGAATGAAAAAAAACTGGCAGCTCAGGTTGGAGCCACTGTACTAACAATACAATGTTAGTACAGTAATCTACCCTGCCATTCTATTTTGTTCCGACAGGGGGACAGCCCCCCCCCCCAGAACACCCCAGTCAGAACTCTCAGCCATTGACCAAGAGCTCTGATTGGGAGCCAGTCGGCAGACCTTTTTTGGTAATGCCCCATCGACGGAAGCTGGCTTCTGTCGGACCGGCTGCAGTACACACAAGTTTAAATGTTCTATTGAAACGCCCGACATGACCTTGTGTCTACGAGTCCTTAGGCTAGGTTCACATTCATGCATTGTAGGAAAAAACAAAAAAACAAAAACAAAATCACACCTCCCTAATGTGAGCAACAAAGTACCAATAATATTGGTGCAGCTCAATAAAAAAGTAAAAATAGAAAAAAGGGGGGGAGAAAAATACACGTGTGTGTGTGTAGGGCAACCAATTGAAATGAATAGGCTGCACTAAACACGGCATGCAAAAAATGTTTGTGCACCCTCATAGGTGTGAACGGCGCCTTGCACAGGCCTACATATCCAATAAACCATGAAAACAAATTATAAAACATAAACAAATAATATAAAAATACTTTTACTTGAAATATAATATACACAATTCCCTAAAATTTGTTTAGCTCACCAGCTTTAAACAAGTGCCAGTCTGTTTTCTGGTGCCAGAAATAATTAGCAGAAAACACACACACATTTGTAATGTAGCCAGCAGCAAATAAATGATCCCATTAAAAGAAAAGAAATGCAATTCCAGAAAGAGGTGTCACAAGTTTGCTAAAAAGGAACTGTAAACTTTCTGAAGAAAATAAATAAATAAATCTGTAACACACGTCAGTGGCCCATTTAAAGTAAACTGGTCCCAAAATTGGCAAAATCAATTGAGTTAAAGTGTCACTAAAGGAACATTTTTTTTTTTAGCTAACTAGCTTCCTTTACCTTACTGCAGTCCTGTTTTCATGTCTCATTGTTTGTTTTTGCTATGATGTTGCTGTAATCCTTCTCTGATCTGAACAGTCTGTTTCCTGATGAAAAAAGTCAAGGGAGCTTTCTCTCTGTGGCACTAATCAAGGAGGTGTTATTACCGTGTGTCTTAAACCCCTCAGAACCAATCACTTTCGTTTTACAAACCATCACTGCCCTCTATTGGCTCTGTACTTCACAGAAGCATGACAAAGCATGCATAAACGAAACTGAAAACTACAGGTACATTATATGATTGATTTTTATCTATGTTTAATCATTTTTAAAAAGGAATCAGTTAACTATTATGTCTCTATACTCTGTAAACAGTCATTTCAGCAAAACAAAATGTTTTCCTTTACAACTCCTTTAATGATGGAGAGATAAAAAAAAAAAAAAAAAAGAAGTGGATAAGCAGATGTTGCCTTTAGTGCTAGTTCACACCAGACACAGTTTATGTCTATGTGCTTTTTTTCTGCACTAGAAATGCATGCACAGTGTTTTGCCCATTTACTCCAATGGCTCTAGTTCACCCCAGTGCAGTCAGTTTCCAGTGCAGGAACTGACTGTATTGGTGCAGAAAAAATGGAACGTAATCTGGCGTGAACAGGCCCTTAGTAAAAACCACAGGTGTAAAAGATTAGTGGATACAGACAGATGAAGTTTTATGTACCGTGTTTCCCCGAAAATAAGCCCGGGTCTTATATTAATTTTGGCAACAAAAGACACAGTAGGGCTTATTTTTGGGGTAGGTCTTACCATGTCATTACCATGTAATGAGCTGTCTTCTCTTCCCCTCTCTCGACCTGCCTGTTAGGAATCCCCGGTGTGAACTTAGTTAAAATGCTTGTAAAATCTTGTAATCCACTCTATAACTGTAGTATATAGTGTACAATGTGTGTATTTCTGTAATATAATTGTGCCAAATACCTTCATTATAGCACCGCTCTGCGCTTTTGTGACCTGCCGGAGCTCTCTTCTCTGCATTTATGTTACAGAAACACACACATTGTACATTGTGTACTACTGTAATAGAGTGGGTTATATGATTTTAAACTAGGGCTTATTTTCGGGGTAGGGCTTATATTGCAGTCCTCCTGGAAAAGTACGCTAGGTCTTATTTTAGGGGTAGGTTTTATTTTCGGGGAAACAGGGTATACAGTATTTTACCCTTTTCTATTACTGTTGTGTTGGGCTCCACCCCTCCTGCCTCACTATTGGTCCTTTAATGTGATGGTTGGCTTCTTTGCTTATGAAAGATTTCACAAGAGGGGGGGGGGGGCGGAGAGATGGCGAGGCTCGACTCGTTCATGTTGAAATGCATTTATTAAATAAAAAATATGAAAAAGGTAAAGCTCCAAGCATGTTTGCATATGCATTCTTGAAATGCATTTTCCAGCCAAAATAAATCCTGTTCAGTTACTCCTGTGATTCTCACACACTTTATAGCCTGAGTGCGTAGACAAAATCCTGTGACCCACACACACACACACAAAGCATTGGGACACCTGGCTTTACACGCACATGAACTTGTGTGTGTAAAGTCTGTAGGGTTCAATATTGAGTTGGCCCACCCTTTGCAGCTATGACAGCTTCACCTCTCCTGGGAAGGCTGTCCACAAGGTTTAGGAGTGTGTCTATGGGAATGTTTGACCATTCTTCCAGAAGCACATTTGTGAGGTCTGGCTCCCAGTCTCCACTCCAAATCATGCCAAAGGTGTTCTATTAGGTTAAGGTCAGGACTCTGTGCAGACCAGTCAAGTTCCTCCACCTCAAACTCGCTGATCCATGTCTTTATGGACCTTGGTTTGTGCACTGGTACACAATCATGTTTTTCCCATAGAACTTAGGGGCCAAGCCCAACTCCTGAAAAAAGAAAACCCACACCATAATCTCTCCTCCACCAAATGATTTGGACCAGTGCACAAAGCAAAGTCCATAAAGACATGGATGAGTGAGCTTGGGGTGGAGGAACTTGACTGGCCTGCATGATGCCTTTGCCAAGAAGTTACAACAACTTTGTACCTTGATGTGCATTTCCAGGGCAATACACTTCTACGTATCCAGCTTCATAACCAAGAGAACAGAGTTAATAAGTATGTTATCTGAAAACGCTACAGCCCTGTGATCAGTGGCCTCAGCAATAAGATCTATGAAAACATTAATTTTATAAGAGGGAAAGTTTGATCTAGTTGTTCATACATAAACCCAGGGCTTTTTTTCAGGGGGAACTTGGGGGAACTCAGTTCCACCACCTTTGGCTCAGACCCTTTGGTGCCTGCTCACCACAATCACTTGTAAACACAGAAGTCTGGTTTCTGTGTTTACAAGTGACAGCTCTGCAATCTGTGTGTAACCCCCTGAACTCTGCACTCTGTATGTAATGCAATCCTGGTATTTAATGCCCCTTTAAGACCCTTCTACTGTTTGTGAAATTTGAATGGGGTCGTGGTTGAGTTCCTGCACCTATTTCTGAGAAAAAAAGCTCTGCATAAACCTAAGGCAATATGTAACTCTGTCAACAAGATAATTACCAACACCCTATCATGCCTAGTTCCACAATTAGCTCAACGATAGGAGAAAAGATACCCATTATGAAAAAAATAAATAATGAGATATCTAAAAGTTTAACTGTTTTTGCAGTTGTGGGTGGATTAGCCTGGAGTTCAAAATTGTTTTGAACCATTGTTCGATTTTAACCACATTTCCCACCATCCTGGAAAGATAATAATGGCCAGTGTCACACACACATAGATATACACACATAGAGATAGATAGATAGATAGATAGATATCTCACACACACACACACACACCTTGCTCGGAATAGTCATACTGCCTGCAAAATACGGCCATCCTACAACCTAGTACAAACAAGTTATTTTTCTTTTAACCTAGCGGGTTGTTAGTACAGCGATTTCCCCCACTGTTCTATTGTGTTCCAACAGAACACTCCGATCAGCGCTCTCTGTCACTGGCTGAGAGCGCTGATCTGGAGATGGTTGGCTGCTGGTTTTCCTGCATGCTCGTCAGACAGAAGCTGGCCCGGCAGCCATACACACTGGCCGAATGTCGGCTGATTATTATTGAACCGGCTGATGTCGCCTGACATTTGGACCATGTGTACTAGGCTTTAAAGGGGTTGTAAAGAAATTATTTTTTTCCCCTAAATAGCTTCCTTTACCTTAGTGCAGTCCTCCTTCACTTACCTCATCCTTCCATTTTGCTTTTAAAATGTCCTTATTTCTTCTGAGAAATCCTCACTTCCTGTTCTTCTGTCCGTAACTCACCACCGTAATGCAAGCAAGGCTTTCTTCCTGGTGTGGAGAAAGCCTCTTGAGGGGGCGAGCAGGTGTGTCAGGACGCCCACTAACACACAGCTCCTTTCTCTATCTGCAAATTCATTGCATGAATCTATGTACCGTGTTTCCCCGAAAATAAGCCTGGGCCTTATATTAATTTTGGCAACAAAAGACCCAGTAGGGCTTATTTTCGGGGTAGGTCTTACAACGTGTTGTTTCTCTCCCTCCCTGCCAGGAAGCCTCAGTTTGAAAAACGTTAAAATGCTTGTAAAATGCCAAAATCCTGTTACAGTAGCACACAATACATTACACAATGTGTGTGCCCTTGCAATCCAATGGTGCCAAACGCCTCAGCTCTGCTCTCCTCCACCTCCACCTCCACCTCCACCTCCACCTCTCCCAGCCACCACCCCCCCCCCCCCCCCCTCCGCAGCTCTCCGAGCAGGGAAGTGAGCACACCGGCATGCAACGAAAGAAAGATCTGTAGCATTTTAGTGCTTAAGTCTGTATGGATCACGCAAGTTAAATACGGTACCTTGTGGAGACAGGAGTATCGTTATGCACACAGTGTGACATGTTGATTTAGTGCTGAGCCTCTGCACTGAGACAACTGTACCTTCCGTGACTGCAGAGGAAGGAGGGGCCCCGAGATCCCCCGCCGACAGCCGGGAAAAGGAGGAGGAGACCAGTAGGGAGATGAGCTGAGCGCCAATCTGTACTAAAGGCACCTGACACTGCTACCGTAGATCAAAGAGATACGGCCACAGCACACTGCCGTATCAGAGTGGATTATAGGAGTACACACGCACCTCAAACTAGGGCTTATTTTCGTAGTAGGGCTTATATTGCAGCCCTTCTGGAAAATAGCACTAGGTCTTACTTTCTGGGTAGATCTTATTTTCGGGGAACGCGGTATTGCCGCTGCCACCGACTATCCAGATGGTCGGCCCCCTGGCGAGCGCTGGCCATCTGAATAACGGCAGCTGGTTGGCTGTGGAAGTGCCTATCAAGAGCCAGCGTCTCAGCCAATCAGGTTCACCAGTTCTGGTTACCGGTAACCTGATTGGCTGAAGCGTCATCAAGGGTGGGAGAAGACATCGGAGGGACGGTAGAAGCAGGATGGCTGACCCCAGAAAGGTAAGTGCCAGACGGGGGGAGGGGGATTTTACAGGGAACAGTGGCGACAATTGATGGGCACAGTGAGGCTGCAATTGATGGGCACAGTGAGGCTGCAATTGATGGGCACAGTGAGGCTGCAATTGTTTTTTTTTCCCGTTTGTTTGCGCCCCCCCAAAAATTTCGAGCACCAGCCGCCACTGCATTACGGTGGTGAGTTACAGACAGAAGAACAGGAAGTGAGCATTTCTCAGAAGAAATAAGGACATTTAAAAGCAAAATGGAAGGATGAGGCAAGTGAAGGAGGACTTCACCAAAGTAAAGGAAGCTATTTAGGAAAAAAAAAAAAAAAAATTTCCTTTACAACCCCTTAGAGCCGGTTCACACTGGGGCGGCACGACTTCGGGGGCGACTCGGCAAGGCGTCCTGAAGACGACTTCAGAGACGACTTGCAAAATGCAAGTCTCCCCCGAAGTCGTACTTGCGTCGCTCCTATTAGAATGGTTCTGGTGAATAGAATGGGACGCGACTTGTCAGGCGGCTGAGTCGCCTGACGAGTCGCCCCAGTGTGAACCGGCTCTTAAGCTCTCACAGAGCCACTAGTAGAAATAAAAAATAAATAAAAAACAAACAGTCAATAACAGAAGATTTGGATAAAAGAGGACTACTTTAAATTTAAGGAGAGGCAGCATTTGACTCCCTCTCTAGTGGCTTGAAGAGACCCTCTTAAACCAGACCCGTCCTCCTCATTGCCCAAATTTCTCTGCAGAGTACCATGGCTCCTTCTCAGCTCTGCAATCAGAGACCATACAGTATATATACTGATAGCACCAGGAGTTAAGATTTCTACAATCATCTGAGGATATTGTGTGTGGCACATGCCCAGTGGTCTGCAGGTCATGTAGTACAGGCCCCTTTGTTCTCCTGACACATGGTCAGAACTGAAGCCCCTCTTCCCGTGACAATCAGTTCCAGTAAAGTCTGGCCACGAAAGCCAGTTCCTCCCTTTCATCCCTCAATAGAAAGCTAGAAAATTAAACAACCACATTAAAAAAGGAGCACTCACAATTAAAGAAATATGTTGGCTGCTGTGCTTATTCTGAAAATGCTAGTCGTCTGGCTGTCATAGTGATGCTTTGGCTTCAATACTTTGAAATAAAAAAAAATGGGACAATCATAGATATGATATGCAAACATTTTCTGACTTTCATTTGCTGCATGTTTGTTCTCGGTCTGCGATTCGGAAATGTTGAAGCCAAACTCAGTCAGACATCTAAAAGGGTTAAGACCTACAGCTCTGCATATGATCAATATTAACCAGGAAGCTCTTTGCTAAATTATCAGCACTAAACATAGGGCAGTAAATTAAAGAGGATAATAATGGTATAATAAGGAGCACCACATACGTTAATGCCGTGTACATATGATCGGAAATTCCGACAAGAAAACCGTAGATTCCCCCCCCCCCCCCCCCCCAACAGAATTTTGGCTCAAACTTGTGTTGCATACACACGGTCACACAAAATTCCGACCGGCAAGATCGCGGTGACGTACAACACTACAACAAGCCAAGAAAAACAAAGTTCAATGATTCCAAGCATGCGTCGGAATTGCATGCAGACGAAGAACTTTTCCTGTAGGAAAATTTGAGAACCAGCTCTCAAATTTTTGCTGTTGGAAATTCCGACAGAAAAAGTCGATGGGGCCTACAGTCGGAATTTCCGACCAAAAGCTCACATCAAACTTTTCTTGTCGGAAATTCCGACCGTGTGTACGCGGCATCAAGATGTAACCCAAAACAATCTTAGGAATTCATAGACGATCTACTAAGCAATTTAAACCATGATGGTAAAAGAATGTTGAAAATAAACTCAAATAGAAACAAGCAAGGTAAGTTGTTACATTAAAGTGGTTGTAAACCCAACCATACAACTTGCACCTACACGGTTAAGGAGATATTTACCCAAAAACGGGTACCGATGTCTACGGCGCATGCACGTCGTAAACAACAGCGCAGGCGCACTAACGGGCCGGCTCCATTAATGGAACTCTGGAGCGGCAATACACGGAAGGGACATCGAGGCAAGATGGCGGCGGAGGGGAACGAGGAGCAGTTTGGGGGCTTCGATCTCAGGTAAGTCATTCATATTGAGCTAGTATGCTATGCATACTAGCTCATTATGCCTTTCTCTTGCAGGGTTTTTTTTTTAAAATACCGGGTTTACTTCCTCTTTAAAGAGTGTTCTAGCCAATGTTTTATAGGGCTCATGAACACCGCAGCTCGAAAATGCTTGATTTATAGGCGTTTGAGGTTTTTTTTTGTTGTACTGTCTTTAAACGCCCTTCCATGTTAGACTATGTGCCCATGCACAAAGGTGTTTAGAAGCAGAAAAAAAACAGTCTCATTCAGGAGAGACGCTTTTCTGCATATTAAAAAAAAAAAAAAAAAAACACTCAAAACGTGCATTAACACTAGGCTCGTTAAGTGCTTGAGCGTTCATTTCAATGGCCAGAAAAAAAAACGAAGTATATTATGGCCAAAGAAATGAATGCTCAAGCGTTTGACACGCTTAAATGCGTCTGAAAAAATGTGACATTAAGCTTGTTTCTCACTTTGATTTTCTCTTGCCAGGAGAAAAGGCGTTCAGAAGAGTGCAGCGTGCATGAGGCCAAACAGATTCCATCTGGAAAAGTCATTTTTGCAGGGTCTTGGAGGACACATGGATAAACAATTTCAGGTCATGTGGCCTACAGCTTCTTGACACCTATCCTTCTGTTTCTCCCCAACAGAGTGACTTCAAAGGTTTGCAATTAAACTAGATGGTCATTGTCGCCTATTGGGTACTGGTGTGAGCAAAACAACCAGTTCAACTTGCTAAACAAACACTTCGATATGGAGTCTTGTTTTATAGTTTCAGTTTATATGAAAAGTCACTTTGTATTGTTCTCTCCTGAAGCACCCAAAAGCGTCTATATGTTTTACAGCCATGCTGCTTACATTGGTTGTACTCTGTCATTATCATTAGAAGAGCTCGGAGGCAGGGAAGCAATGTTGACTGCACTCTTCCACCAATGCCCTCTTTATGCATCCTGCCAGGCCTGGGCATCAACATCACCTGTGGTTCCATCACTCGCCTCGCTCAACTATAAAATGGGAAGGATCACCTTCCTTGCTTTGGTTTATAATTGAATGTTTATTTCAGATGACAGTCCGTTCACTGTAGGACTTTAAAGAACATCCACATTCATTGTTACCAACAGAAACATTCAAAAAGTCACTAGTTGTCTTTTTGCAGCATTGACTTGGCCTAAGATCTGTTGAGTGTGGACATAGAGGAATCCTATAGTCACGGAATATAGAGGCTACCATTGTCAACATCTTCTGAAGATGTTAGCGGTCTAGCTATCATTTTACCGGTCTTCAATTCTTTGAGTCTCAGATCTAGCACAAGTATGCAATTAAGGACTTTTCACTTTTGTCCTTCTGGTATGCATACTTGTTTCTGGGTAGGTGACAGAAATCAGGTTGGTAATAGCAGCTCTCGGCTCTCTCATTACAGGTTTCCTTCAAAGCTAAAAGTTACTGTAAGGTTTTCTTTAAAATACCAAACATTACTTACCTACTCTGTGCAATAGAATCGGGGTCCCCTGCCAGTGCTTCTGGCTCCTCCACTTCTGTGTGCCACCACTTCCTATTATGGCACACCTGCAGGCTTGGCTATAGGCACAGACAGTGCAACTCGGACCTGACCCCGCTTACTTGTCACAAAATTCCATTGACAGCCGCGAAAGCAAATGGCTTCTGCTGCTATCATTCTGCCCTGGGAGGAGGGAGAGAGAAGAGAGTCGCTGCTCTCGGGCAGAGCGCTGGATCGAGATCAGGCTCAGGTAAGGGTGGGCGGGGGTCCTGGAGCACAGAGGGGTTATTGCTTTAATGCATGGATATAAAAAATCCAAAAATAAGGGGGAAGAAGAAATCTTGGCAAATATTTAATTTAGCTATGCAGTGGGACTGTGCCCACACTGCATGGGTTAACTGCAAATTTGAATATTACAGGGCAGAGATATACCTACCTAATCTGGTGATCCTCCGAATGCAAGCCCAGACCCTGCTGCTTATGTCCCTCCCCCGCATGCTAGCCGTCTTGCAAATGGACTGTTCCTGACATCATCACGCCCACAGACTGGCTCTGGACGTGAGGATGGCAGGAACAGTCCACCGCTGGACACGGGGTAGTGCCGTTTTCTTGAAGATTGAAGGATTGGGCAAGCATAGCCTTTCGGTGCACCCCTAGACAAAACAAGCAGTTAACCCATGCAGTGCAGCACAGCCCCACTACATGGGAGATTTTTTTTTCTCCATGGTGTTCTGCTTTAAGCCTTTAGAACTACTTTAAAGTGGAGGTCCCACGAAAAAAAAAAAAAATTAAAAGCCAGCAGCTACAAATACTGCAGCTGCTGACTTTTAATAAATGGAAACTTAACTGTCCAGGGTGCCCGCGATGTCGGCAGCAAAAGCTGAGCAATCGCTCATCTCTCGGCTGCCCCCGCCGCCATCCTCGGTAAAGGAATCAGGAAGTAAAGTGTTGCGGCTTCACTGCCCAGTTCCCTACTGCGCATGTGTGAGTCGCGCAGCGCATCCTCACTGGTCCCCGCTGTCTCTAGGGACCAGTGTGTTTCCCAGAAGACAGTGGGGGTGAAGCGAAGGGGCATGACTCCCGTAGGAATTGGGTGCAAATACCAGTATTATACAGGTATCTGCACCCCCTGAAAGGTGCCAAATTTGACCCCCAGGGGGGGAGAAACAGCTAAAAACCAAAGCTAAATCACATATATGGTTTGTATTTCTGTCCCTCCATTCTGGGGATTTACACAGACCGTCCACCAGACCTACAATGTGGATGACACCATTTGCAGGTAAAGAGTACAGTAGTGTTTTCTCCTCCCCCAGCTCTCTCTGGATGGTGAAAGAGCAGCAGTAAACTGGTGAGGTCATCCCTCTACTCACTCTGCATCGCCAGGTCCCTTGTCAGTATATTTGCATGCAGCTCACGTGATTGGCTCTCAATTCTGCCACTCCCAGCCGAGTACAGTAGCACACTGAATTGTAAGGAGGCAGATACTAATTCTAAGTCAAGTAGTTGCATATAAAAAAAAAAAAAAAAAAAAAAGAAGGGGTATGAGGCTCGGCATCAAAGTTATCGATTGCTTTTAAAAATAAAATAAAGAGAGACAGTTTGACTTACCAGAGAATAAATGGTAGAAAATGTGCTTATGTCAAGACAATTAAAAGTAGTGCTCTAACAACGTCACTAGGAAGGTACCCCCCCAGGCCTTGACCCGAAGGTTTTTTATATTCTTGTACAGACACCTTCATGTCAACCAAGTCATGACCAGAGAGAGATAAGCGGCAGAAAATCATCGACGCATGTAGAACGCCATTGTTTAATCTAATTATTTTCTGTAATTCAGGCCCATTTGTAACACACGCCTGGAGACAATAGGACAGGATTCTATTTGCAGCTAGAGAGAACAAGATTATTCGGTGCTGCTAGTGGTAAATGTAGCAGCAGAACTGGCTATGGAAAGAGTACTTTTTACAGCCCCCATGATCTCTGCCGAGGGCTTTAATAATATGTCAAAGGAAAATACTATGCGATCTATTTAGCCATGTTTTAAAAGATAAGTTCACCTTTCAACAAGAAATAACAAATGCACATTTTTTTGCAGATAATGCATTTACTATTTTTTGTTTCTGGAGCCTCCAAAGCATTGCACCAGTGATCAGCAGATCTCCTGCAGACCTGTCAGTGTATCTGTGTGCCCGAACATCGTACAGGCAAGCAGATACAATCCGACAGGAAGCATGAATGGACTTCCACAGACAGAGCTCCACAGAGCCGTGGTCAGGCCCTTCGCTACAGGACAGGCAAAACAAACAATTGCTTGGGGCCCCCGGGCTGGCCTGGGGCCCCCAACTTCCCTTTCCCAGGCTGTAGTGTGGCCGAGCTCCTCTTCCTTCCTCCTGGAGTCCTGTCAGTCCGGCCGGGTACCGCGTGTGGTACAGGAGATTCAATTTCCTGTTCCCGGCCGGACTGACAGGAAGTACACACTGAGTGTTCACAGGAAACTGAATCTCCTGTACTGCGCGGTACCCGGCCCGGGTACTATCTGATAGGGGACTGGGGACCCATAATGATAGAACACCGGACTGACAGGAGGAAGAGGAGCTCAGCCATGCTACAGCGGCTGCCTACAGGGAAGAAGGGGAGGGGAGAATAGAAAAACATAGGGACTAGGGGGGGGGGAATAAGAACATGGGTGTAAAACAATTTGTATAGCGCCAACGTAGGCTTTGTGTGCAGGGGGGGGGGGTGCTTGGGGGCCCCCATTTTGCTTGGGGCCCCCAAATTCCTTCAAACAGCCCTGGCCGTGGTAGTTCATTGAAACCTACAAGCTGACAACCGCAAAGGCCGTCGGGACTTGTAGTTTTCCCATGCACAGAGGACTGAATAAGTGATGCGTTTTTTTTTTATTGTGACGGGGAATGGGCGTTGTGTGAACTTATTCTTTAAATTCAAGATTCAATTACAAAAATATGTTAATCGTGGGTGAAAGTTGTGTGAACTTTAGGTGAAAAACATTGATAGACAGACACCTAGGTAATAACCATTAGAAATAGTTACCATTACCTGTTGCCATATCCTTCAAAATGGTCTTGTCTTAATGCTAGATTTCTAGTTCTTACAAATATGCCATATTTTTTGCATCTGGACACTAAAAGATAAGATTTTTTTTTTTTTTTAATAACAAAAACACATACTTACCTCCACTGTGCAGTTCATTTTGCAGAGTGGCCCCAATCGTCCTCTTCTGGGGTCCCACAGCAGCTCTCGCGGCTCCTCCCAGCAAGAGCCAAGCCCCTCTAGGAAGCCCTCTCCCGAGGGGGTTACCTTTCGGGCACTCTCCCATGCCATACAAATCGGCGTCCATAGCCGCCGATTGTATGACTCGGCCCTGCCCCCCGGTGGCTGCGTCATTAGATTTAATAGGCATACTAGCTCATTATGCATTTCCCTTGCAGTTTTTTTTTTTTAAAGAAATGTTTTAGAGGGTTTACTTCCTCTTTAATGCATAGGATGCATTAAGGTGAAAAAACATGAAGCTTTACAACCCCTTTAACATCTATTTTAGTTATGCATGAAGTAGGAAGGAACAAAGAAAAATAATAATTATTTCCCCGAATCTGACAAAATGCATTCGGTTGGTCTGGCACATGGCACCTATCCCCAAATGGGACTGGTAGGTTGTGTTCCCTCTATGTAGTTTGGGGCTCCATTGCCAATTGTGACTGCAATTTACCCTCAAAGAAACGTGCCATTTCAAGAGCAATATAAATAGTAGGGTTTCCTAAAGCCACTCATGGATATAAGAGTTTGGTTGGCCAGGGGGGGGGGGGGGGGGATGTCAGCAATGGCTGCATACTGCCAATAAATGTGATTGTAACTGGTTGGAATCGGGTGACAATTATTGAGGGTCCATTCACACCATTGCGTTTTATTGCATTTGTCAGACTTCCCCATAATAAAGCTGTGTCTGTTCCCATCTGTATGATGCATTGAAAAAAAATACTAAAATGCAGAGAAACGTGGAATGTTGTATGTTGGGAAGCCCATAGAGGTCAATGGAATGGCATCAAAATGCATCTAACATCCGGCAACAAGGATTACCAAGCTTTGGTCAATGGTTGGTAACCTTATCCACTCCAAATCCTAAATTAAAAAAAGTTCATCAAAATCACGCATCAATATTCAGGTCTATATAGCAAGGAAATGCACATGCATAGTGCTACAAAGAAACACCCTCATAAATCTAAAACAAGTCAGGAATATTTAAAGGTAGCCCAAGTGGGTCTAGAGCTGGTGCTTACAACGACCGTATACACGTTTTTTTTTTCCAAAAGGGGAGGAATGTGACCAGGGGCAAACTGACAACTCAAGGGGCCCCCGGGCAATAGAAGACTATGGGGCCCCTGGGCTTACAGATGGCCACCACGCCAGGAGGCAGTGCAGAGGCGGGGCAGCTAAAATCTCAGGATTTGCCCATCAGAAGCATGTTGGTTTCAGACATATCAGGAACAGATGTAAAAAAAAAAAAAAATATATATATATTTTTACATACTGTCCCTGGTTCTACTGAGCCTGGCAACCCTGATGGGGCCCCCTAGTGACATGGGGCCCTCGGGCAGTGCCCGAGTGACTCAATGGTCAGTCCGCCCCCGAATGTGACACATAGGAGCAATCAATCAAGTCCAAGCTTCCATTTTATAAGCTGCACTAGAAAGCAGATAAACTGGATTTGTTGCCCCTTGAAACGCCGCCAGATTACTTAAATTAAAGTTTTTCTTTTTTTAATTACGAGAGGTTTCTGAGCCTTTGAGGCCTCTGCCTTGCACCTGTGTTTACTCATGTATCAAAATGCAAATTAGAAGTGTGGATGCTGAGGGAGTAAAGAGCAGAGTTGTAGGAGAAGAGTCACATAACGCACACAAATCAGTATTAGTACGAAGGGGCAAGCAGCTTAGCATTGGATGAATGAGAACAAAATTAAGAAAAGGCTTCTTGATACACCGAGCTCCAGCCTGTGACTTTGGTCCCGTGTTCTTCCAAGCATTCAAACACGCAGGTGTGTGGGGTGGGGGTACAAAGAGGGGGGAACATTTCAAACAGACTGGATTGCTGTACCAAACCATTCTGCTCAAACTTTTTGTGCCCCAAAGTACCTGGCAGGTTTAAATATGTATGCCAACCACCCCATTCTCTGCCATGCACCAGTCACTAAGTAAAAGGGTTCAGGTCTTGGTAAAATAGGCCTGACCCAAAGTCTGAAATAGGATGGAATGTCAAACCGGACAGTTGGCTTGATCATTAAAGTGGAGGTTCACCCAAAAACTCAATTTTTAACATTAGATTGAGGCTCATTTTGTCAAGGGGAATCGGGTGTTTTTTTTTTTTAATCGAAGCAGTACTTACCGTTTTAGAGAGCGATCTTCTCCGCCGCTTCCGGGTATGGTCTTTGGGACGGTCGCATACATCGCGTCATGAGTAGCCGAAAGAAGCCGAACGTCGGTGCGGCTCTATACGGCGCCTGCACACCGACGTTCGGCTACTTTCGGAAAATCGTGACGCGCTGTATGCGACCGTCGGAAGCCTGTCAAATAGGAATGCCCAGTCCCGCAGCCCATACCTGGAATCGGCGGAGAAGATCTCTCTCTAAAACGGTAAGTACTGCTTCGATTGTAAAAAAAACACCCGATTCCCCTTGACCAAACGAGCCTCAATCTAATGTTAAAAATTGTTTTTCGGGTGAACTCCCGCTTTAACTAGCCATACACAAGAATGTGTAGATCCGAATAATCTGTCTTTTTAGGTCTCAGCATCATGAAGCCACTAACCCGCTTGTTATTCAAAGAAAGGCCCAATAAGTCCACTTTTTAGAATTAAATTTGAATGTGATCTAAAAAAAAAATAAAAAATAAAAAAAAATTATGGCATTTGCCTTGGCTAGGGCTTCCAATTGATCCTTCAGGAACCAGGATTTAAAAAGGTGGGGGTTTCAGAGAAAAACAAAACACGGTGCTTGGGTAGAGGGGACACAAAGTTTACCATCCCCCTACTCTGGGAACATGACCTGGAGACACAGATTACCATCAACAAATATGTACTTTTTCTCCCCCCTTAAGTCCCTTTAAAGAAATAAGAGCCTGGCTGTACATAATCCTTTGCTGTGGGCTTAACATACAGCAACAAATGATGTAGAGTGCAAACACTACTAACACTGTCACAATCAAGACTCCGACATGTGAATGTGTAGGGAGACGAGTAGGCTGGCTAAACTCAACAGCTGTTGTAGATATATGCGTGTGTCATGCTGAGACTTGTAGTTCTGGTGAAACACACTTTGAAATGGTCACTTATCCAACTGAAACCAGTACAAGCAAGTTAAATAGATCAAGGCTGCAAGATCCCAGATGACCACAGGAGAAAAAGAATTCAGAATTTAAAAATAAAATTAAAAACAAGGAATGACAAATCTGGGGTCAAGTTTTCCTATCTTTGACGGCATCTCAAAAATAGATGCCAGTTTGATATAAATATGTAAAAAAGAAAAATACCAACAAAAAAAAAAAAAAGGAAGAAGGGGGAATAGGCATAAAATGTAAGCACACCCAAAGCCGCAAATATCAAGATGTAAAAAGTACAAAAGGGATATATATATATATATATATATATATATATATATATATACACACACACACACACACACACACTGTTTGTAATATATATATATATATATATATATATATATATATATATATATATATACACACACACACACACACACACACACAATATAGGGGGGGGGGGGTACAAACTATATATATATATATATTCTGTTTGTACCCCCCCCTATATTGTGTGTGTGTGTGTGTGTGTGTGTGTGTGTGTGTGTGTGTGTGTGTGATATATATATATATATATATATATATATATATATATATATATATATATATATATATATATATATATATATATATATATATATATATATATATATATATATTACAAACAGTGTGTGTGTGTGTGTGTATATATATATATATATATATGGTACAAACAGAATATGCATAAGAAATGCATAACAAAAACCTGCATGACAATAACAAACTTTACAATGATCACACATATCAATGATGCAATCAGGTCCCAAAGTAGCAATTTGTTCCCTGAGTTCAGAAACTTTTGGAAATGCTCAAAGTAAAAGGGGAAAAAAATTGAATTGGATGGAAAGGGGAGGCATTAAGTTTACCATTGTACAAGTATGAAAACATACACTGAACCAGGCAGGAAGCTGCAACAGAAAACATATGTTCAGAATGGTTCTAGATAATTTTCCTTGGCCACATTAAAAGATGCATACCTCTCAAAAGTGTATTTATCAATACAACACCATAAAAAGTTATAAACTAAAATAACAAAAACAAATAAAAAAGAAAAATAATAAACATTAAACAAGTCTGCACTAGCTCAAGAGAAAATACAATGTAAATCAAATAAATAAATAAATAAAAAGGGAAACATAAAAAAGGTCTACAAAAGGCACAACAACAACAACATACAGAGAACACAATGTAACAAAATCATTTTACTCACTTGAAATCTCAGATCCTTTAGTTTCCAAAGTAGCTTTCCACTGTAATCCTTCTGCTGATGTCAAGAATTCAAGGGGGAGGTAAAAAAAACTATTCAATAGTCAAAAGGAAAAAAATAAAAACAAAAAATAAAAAAAGGGACTCAAGTTTTCACAAAATCCTGATTTCTTAGCCCTTAAAAGTCTTTTTTTAAAACGTGTATAAAACACAGATCGGATTAAAAATACCTCCTTTCTTGAACTTAAAACAAGTAAGCCTTTTAAAAAAAAAAAAAAAAAACCCCAAGGAAGGACAAAAAGGTACACAAAATCCCCTTGATGGATGTATGCAGAGGCAAGGGAAGAACGACTAATTTAAACCATCTGTGGACTAAAGAGGGGGAACAAGAATGTGGATTTTTTCCCCTGCAAACACCTTGAGAAATCCAGTTATGGAATAAAATAAAAGTTGCAGGATTCAGACAGAAGCTGCTTTGATCCTCCGATCCTCTATATGTCCCTCCGAGATCGTTCTAGGGATGGTTCTGAAGGCTTCCAGCACTGTAGATCCAGATCTCCTAAAAGTGTGCATGAGGTCTGTGTCTATCCAAATGTGCAAGATTCCTTGAGCATGGAGAAGTGAGTCAGTTCCTATTCAGACTTAACAATACAGAGCTGTCCCATCCCCCATGTTCCCTACAAGAATTTGCAACCCCTCCCAAAGCAGAGTTCATTTACAAAAACCCCTCCTATCCTCTCGGATTTCTCCCTTTGCACACTGGGGTTTGTAGTTTACATGTCATTTAACTCACACCAGGCGATCTCCATTCCCAGACAGCAGCTGAATAGGAGGACAGGTAGCAGCACTGCAGCTCTACACATGTGCATTCAGAGGACAGCAGCTGGGGGGCCAGGCCCGCAAATTGCACTTTGGTGGATCCTTTCAAGTGTGTGATAGGGTTGGATAATTGATTGATTTTGTTTTCTTGCGCATAACATACAATATAAAGGCGATGCAGAGGTGGGTGGCCATAAACAGCCCGATCTTTGCAATTGCAAGCAATCAGCCTAATTTGCTGCTTTGTGACCTCTATACAGTATATGGTGATGAGAGCAGCCCTTATTGCTATGATTGAAAAAGGGGTCAGGATAGTATAGTTTAACTTGGTGTTCTTTGTGTTTTTTTTTTTTTACATTTTGTGTATTTGCATGCTGTTGCTTTACACTTTACCATTATTTATTTTTTTCCCTGCCAAAAAAAAATAAAAAATAATCCTATGAGTGGCCAATTTCTGGCATGAAAACAGATCTGGAAAAGTTTTATTCTCTTCTGTAAACCTCAGGGGCAATTAAAGTGGAGGTTCACCCAGAAATGTTATTTTTTAACATTAGATTGAGGCTCATTTTGTCAAGGGGAATCGGCTAGTTTTTTTTAAAAACTAAGCAGTACTTACCGTTTTAGAGAGCGATCTTCGCTGCTTCCGGGTATGGGCTGCGGGACTGGGCGTTCCTTCTTGATTGACAGTCTTCCGACGGTCGCATCTATCGCGTCACGATTTTCCGAAAGTAGCCGAACGTCGGTGCGCAGGCGCCGTATAGAGCCGCACCGACGTTCGGCTTCTTTCGGCTACTCGTGACGCGATGGATGCGACCGTTGGAAGTTTGTCAATCAAGAAGGAACGCCCAGTCCCGCAGCCCATACCCGGAAGCGGCGGAGAAGATCGCTCTCTAAAACGGTAAGTACTGCTTCGTTTTTAAAAAAAATAGCCGATTCCCGTAGACAAAATGAGCATCAATCTAATGTTAATTCTTTTTTTTAGGGTGAACTCCCGCTTTAAGGCACACTGACATGTTTTTCAAGCAGTTTAGTGCTAAAAATAGCACAGTTATACCACTTGAAAAAATCGTGCCCTGCAGGACCGCTCCAAAAGTCCTGCTAGCCGCATCTTTGGAGCGGAATAGGAGCGGAGTGTTTACCGCTCCTTCCCAATTAAATCAATAGGAAACCGCGGTAATACAGCCGGAGGTATTAACCCTTTTTCGGGCACTAGCGGAGGTTAAAACCGCACCGCTAGTGGCCGAATATCGGGGTAAATATGACGGTATAGCGGCACTAAAAAATGCGCCGCTATACCACCACCGCACCTCCCCCATGTGAAAGGGGCCTTAAAGACCATTACACCCTTTCTGCCACCCACGGGTGTGTCCAATCTGTAGCATTAGCGTGTGTGCCTAACAGCGTGTGTGTATATATATATATATATATATATATATATATGTATGTATGTATGTATGTATGTATGTATAGCGCCCCCTTACTTTCAGTATGGGCACTACGCTAAAGTTAGTGGGGAATGGGAGAGTTTGCTCCCATTCACAATTTATTTAAATTAGGACTTCTGTCATTCCAGAAATGTCCACTGGGTCAGTCTGTACTCCAGGGATGTGATATCATTCCTGGCCAGCAGTTGACGCTAGTGGGGTTCTGGCAGAGCAATTTTTTCCCCAGCAGCCAATTAGAGGAGTTCTTCCCTCGCAAGGCATGCTGGAGAGGAGTATATCCGTGACAGGTGTCATGTGTTCTAAAATCTTTGCGGGGTCCCCGTTCCAGGTGCAGCATCCACCTTCAGGGTGCGCGCATCTATGGACCCCGCTGGCGTGGCCCACCTGGCCAAAATTGCAGACTACTCAGAACCTCATCCGGAGGTACAAGGGGACCCCAGTGACTTACTGGGTTCCCAGTTCTATTGAGAGGATCCCAGGCTGGGTGCCGTTCGATTGGGGGGTCGGCTTGAGGAGGACCCAGGGGCAGGTTGTTCAACAGGGCTTGAACGAACCAATCAGGGATCTGGTGACCAGGTATGCTTGCTGTCATCTGGTGACATAGTCTACACACTGTTAAACACTGATGGATGCCGGCAAAAAATGCTAAAATACTATTTTTTTATTCTAGTGTGCATTAAGCCTAACATTGGAAAATACTTGTCTGCTGATAAGCAATGATAAGTTAGCCATATATGGACCTTGGACTTGTAGTGTACACTGGACATGTATGTCAGGTTAAGGAAATGATTGTCAAAGCTCTGTTTTTTTTTCTCAGCAGTTGTGCTTTGACTTTGGCAAAAGGAAGTTGACCCCTGAAAGGTTGTCCTGAAAATTTAAGTATGCAAATAAAAAAATCATTATGACCAGCACTCAACTGTGTTGCTGTTTCTCATGTAATGCTCAGCAGGCATTGTGTAAAGCAGACATTTTATCCATGGAATGACTACAATACTAGAATTCTTGAACCCTACTGTCCTCCACATCTATCAGGATTGGGGTTTAGGTTCTGTGTGTGGTCATTCTCGTGTCTTGGCTTGTTGTAGGGATTTCCGCTCACTTCCTGTTTTGGCTATGAGACAGGAGGTGAAGGTAAATCTCCCCAATGGGACACAGATCAGAACACGGTGCTGGAAAGGCGCATTCCATGTGCGTTTTCCACACTGAGTTCAAAATACAGTGCCTTTTCATTCTGCTGATGCTACTAATGAATTGTCAATGGCACCCCAAACACAGATCGCAGATCCAGTGTGTTTGCAGGCACCAGATCTCATGGTATCAGCAATATCATGCAATTTAGAGCGGTGCATTTTCAAAAGTAGTGCATACACTACTTTTTGTGCGATCTGCAGCCCATTCACATTAATATGCTACAAAATGGCTCTGCAGTGGAACGAGCAGGAACCGCACGGGAAAACGGACCACGTTTCTATGTAATTCTGTTGTGAATCGGCTCTAAGTGAACATCAGCCATTCAAAAATCTATTGGTATGGTACTTGTGTCAGTATGGTACTTGTGAGTGTTATCTCGCAAAACGAGCAGCATTAAAGCTAATGGGGCCTGCAGTTCCGCATTTGGCCTGAGGTGGGGGGCGCCAGAGAGGCCGAAAAGGCTCGAGGACAGTTCGGCTGACCTTGTCAAACCTCGAAAGGCTTGTGAACGGTTTCTTTCCAAGGTCAGCCGAACTGTCCTCGGGCCTTTACCGGACGTTTCCGAGGATGTCTGGCGCCCCCTCGCCTCTGGCCACTTGCGGTATTGCATGCCATTGAAGTCAATGCGGAACTAATTATTTTTGTTTCTATTGACTTCAATGGGGAAACTCGCATTAACCACTTCCAGACCCTGCACTGTATATATACGTCCTAATTTTAAAGATGGATATCTCGGTAACGGCAGCAGCTGCTGCCACAACCGAGGTATCCATCTTTAGTGCTAAGGGTCCTGTACACGATAACGGCGGTCTTCGCGGTGGATTCGCCGCGAGATCGCCGTTATCGGTGGCTCTCCCGCGCCCTCCGCCGCTTACCGTTGCCGTCGGCGGACGGAGGCGATCGGGTCTGTAGGGCAGCTGACTGGGGGTGCGAGTGAGGGAAAAATGTCCTTCACCCGTCCCCATAGCTCTGCTGGGCGGAAGTGACGTAAAAACGTCAGTCCCGCCCAGCGTCTTAAAGTGGTTGTAAACCCACTTTTTGTACTTTTACCTACAGGTAAGCCTATAACAAGGCTTTACCTGTAGGTAAGGAGAATATCTCCTAAACCTGCACGGTTTAGGAGATATTCCCCTCACAATGCGCCGCTGCGCATGCGCAGGGGGGATCTACGGCGAAAGGACCGGCAGCCGCCGGACCTTGCCAAATTTTAAATCTCCCGCGCGCACGCGCGGGAGTGACGTCATCGCCGCTCCAGCCAATCACAGCGCTGGAGCGGCGATACCCGGAAGACACGCCGAGGCAAAATGAAATCTCGCTCGGCGTGAACCAGGTAAGTGCTACACACCTCGTTCCGAGGTAAGTATTTCATAATGAGCTAATATGCGGTGCATATTAGCTCATTATGACTTTTCCCTTACAGGAGGAAAAAAATAAAAAATTTCATGCGGGTTTACAACCGCTTTAAAGAAACATTTTTTTTTGTCATTTCTAAATATGAGATGTGAAGTCTTTTTGACCCCAGATATTTAAGAGGACCTGTCATGTTTTTTTCTATTACAAGGGATGTTTACATTCCTTATAATAGGAATAAAAGTGATCAAATTGTTTTTTGTTTTTTTCAGTGTATAAAGTAATGAAATAAATAAAAATAAATAAGAAAACAAAAAAAAAAATTTTTTTTTAAAGCACCCCGTCCCGACGAGCTCGCGCACAGAAGCGAATGCATACGCGAGTAGCGCCTGCATATGAAATCGGTGTTCAAATCACACAAGTGAGGTATCGCCGCGATCGTTAGAGCAAGAGCAATAATTCTAGCCCTAGACCTCCTCTGTAACTCAAAAAATGCAACCTATAGAATTTTTTAAACGTCGCCTATCGAGATTTTTAAGGGTAAAAGTTTGACGCCATGCCACGAGCGGGAGCAATTTTTAAGCGTGACATGTTGGGTATCATTTTACTCGGCGTAACATTATCTTTCACAATATATAAAAAAATCGGGCCAAATTTATTGTTGTCTTATTTTTTAATTAAAAAAAGTGCGCTTGTAAGATCGCTGCGCAAATACGGTGTGACAAAAAGTATTGCAATGACCACTATTTTATTCTCTAGGGTGTTAGAAAATATATATATATAATGTTTGGGGGTTTTAAGTAATTTTCTAGCAGAAAAAAACTGTTTTAGTCTTGCAAACACCAAATCTGAAAAACACCTAAGGTCTTTAAGTGGTTAATATGTGAGTACTTTGGATTACGAGCATTCTCCTGGAACAGATTATGCTTGTTATCCAAGGTTCCACTGTACAGGCAAATCAGTTTCAGGATCCCTTGTTAAAATACAGTGCTTGCTATATAATTGTAGATGCAAGTTTACTTCTATACAGTAAACATCTGTAAGAAATAAATAAGTGTTCATTCTGGCTCACCATAGTCACTTTATGGAAGCACATTGCATACCTCTCTTTGTCCACCAAAGCCCTTCTCTAATGATAAGACCAGCTGGACCTCTGGATCTCCTCTGCTCTGCTTGACATCTTCACCTTCTGTTCCCCCTGGAGAGTCAGCTGTACATTTGGGCACCATTTACTCCCAACACCCACCCACGGCTTTACTAGTGAGAGCTGTGACAGATCAACACCAAGAGTGCTCCACCAATGTGGGAACAGCTGAATGGCCAAGTCAGGGGTGATTACTAGGGGGTCATGCTGGGCTGGTAACCTGATTCTGGTTTACTGAAGTGACCAAAGACCTCTTTTTTTTGTTTATGATGTGACCCGACACCCCGATTGTCAACATCTACCCTGTTATTCTTTTGAACATATAATTTATCATCTTTAAACCAAGGAACATCTGTAATTTATTTCCGATCACCAGTGCTTAGATGTGGTGGGTGCATTTGTTTTCTTTCTTTCTCAAATTTTTTCCTTTACTTTTACCTGGTGATCCCAAAATTAACTCGCTTCCTGTCCTATTTATTTATTATTGTAGGCATTTATATAGCAGCAACAATTTCCGCAGCTCTTTACATCTTGTGTGTTCACATTGCATACCTGCCACAGCCATTGCAAGGGGGTCTATTCTTCCCACTAACACCAACTATGGGGCACTATTCCTCCCCATAATTTCAATGACGGAGCACAATTCCTTTTACTGACATGAACATGGGGCACTATTCCTCCTACTGACACCAATAATGGGGTACTATTCCTAATACCAATGATGGGACATTGTTTAATCCCACTGAAGTCAGGACATTTTCTACTCCCACTGGCCACAGTCTGGCCCCCCTTAAAGCGGGAGTTCACCCAAAATTTTTTTTTTAACATTACATTTGAGGCTCATTTTGTCAAGGGGAATCGGGTAGTTTTTTTAAAATCGAAGCAGTACTTACCGTTTTAGAGAGCGATCTTCTCCGCCGCTTCCGGGTATGGTCTTTGGGACTGGGCATTCCTATTTGATTGACAGGCTCCCGACGGTCGCATACATCGCGTCACGAGTAGCCGAAAGAAGCCGAACGTCGGTGTGGCTGTATACGGCGCCTGCGCACGACGTTCGGCTACTTTCGGAAAATCATGACGCGATGTATGCGACTGTCGGAAGCCTGTCAATCAAATAGGAACGCCCAGTCCCGAAGACCATACCCGGAAGCGGCGGAGAAGATCGCTCTCTAAAATGGTAAGTACTGCTTTGATTTTAAAAAAACTACCCGATTCCCCTAGACAAAATGAGCATCAATCTAATGTTAAAAATTAAGATTTCGGGTGAACATCCACTTTAAGTGTGAAGGACAGTAAACTGGCTCTTTGCTTAGAAAGTTTGGAGACCCTTGCCTTATACCATTGAACAAGGTTTTATTTAAAGTGATTGTAATTTTTTATTTTTTTTATTACAGGTTTATACTTATCTGCTCTGTATAATGGTATTGCACAGAGTGGCCCTGAACCTCCTCTTCTTGGCCCCCTGCTGGCAATCTTGGCTCTTCTTCTTTGTCTATCCCTATTGAAAAGCACTTGACTACTTTTTAAAATTGTTCAGCACCAAAATGCATGGTACTTTGTTACTATGCTTTTTGATGCTCGTACAATAAAGGAGAAGTACAGCCAAAGCTTGCATTACAGGACTGCAGTTTGTTGGCTGACGTCACAGAGCCAGTCCAGGCTCAGGCAAGATTGCAACAATGAAGTCAGGATCCACCCACATGCCGGAATCAGCACCTGATTCAGCCTCACACGAGCTACTGAGAGCCTGAGCCAGCCGCTCCTGTCCCCTCCAGAGCCCAGCGCTCCATTGAGTGCGGGGAGGGGAGGGGGGTAAGAGCAGAGAGACGGTGACTGACAGTCAACATCTCTCTGCTCAGGAAACTGTAAGAACCAAGTGATCGTGGTGTTTGATCGCTCGGTTCTCAATGTTAGAGGCTCCAGGGGTCCGATGCTGCATCCACCTAGATAAGTGGATGACAAGTTGGGGTGCCATTAGGTACAAATGGCACCACCACATGCCTGCAAAAGATATTCTTGGTTTTTGTGCTTTGCAGGAACACATCTGATTTTGGGCACGTTCCTATGCACAAATGTGAACCTAGCCTAAAAGTGACTTGTTCTTAGGCCCTGTTCAAATCTATGCAGATGTAATGGTGCATGTGCGATCCAGGACGATTTAATACATCACATGTAGGGCAGCCTGTTCATTTTAATGGGCAGCCCAATACAGGAAAACTGCAAAAACAGAAGTGCATGGCCCATTTCACAAATTGCACTGCACCAAAACGCATAGTACTTTGTTAGCAAGGGACTTTGGCATGCCCATAAGATTATTATTATTATTATTATTATTATACACAATTTATATAGTGCCAAAAGTTTTTACAGTGCTTTACAATATAAAGAGAGACAGTACAGTTACAATACAATAAAATATAATAGGGTTAAGAGGGCCCTGCTCATAAGAGTTTACATTCCAATTTACATTCCAATTGGGTGAGGCACGTGATACATAAAAATAATGGCGCCACTGCATGTCTGCAAAAGGGGTGCATGCTATTTGCAACGCACAAATGTGAACCTAGTAGTGTGTATCCAGCCAAATCTTTTTTGGATTGAGCGTTGAGGGGTTGGGACCCATGTTAGGATTTATTTTTATCATCATCATTTTTTTTTTAATTATTATTCTCTTTTGTGATCAGGACAGAAAGTGATGGGAAAAAAAACGTCTCCACTCCCTTAACCGCTTGCCGCCCGCTGCACGCAGATATACATCTGCAGCATGGCACGGGCAGGCAAAAGAGTGTACATGTACATCCCCTTTAAGAAGCGTTTTTTGCGGCTGCGCGCCGTGATCTCCGTTAGCGTGCCCACGGGTCCCGCGGACTCGATCGCTGCAGGCATACACGCGATCGTCACACGGGAAGATGTTAGTGTAAACACAATCTCCCTTAGCTGACACTGATTGTGTTCCCTGTCATCGGGAACACGATTAGTGACGTGTCACAGCAAGCCACGCCCCCCTACAGTAAGAATCACGCCTTAGCGAACACTTAACCCCTACAGCGCCACCTAGTGGTTAACCCCTTCACTGCCAGTGTCATTTTCACAGTAATCAGTGCATTTTTATAGCACTGATCGCTGTGAAAATGACAATGGTCCCAAAAATGTGTCAAAAGTGTCCGATGTGTCCACCATAATGTCGCAGTCAGGAAAAAAATCATTGATCGCCGCCATTACTAGTAAAAAAAAAAAAAAAAAAAAAAAAGAATAAAAATGCCATAAAACTATCCCCTATTTTGTAAACGCTATAACTTTTGTGCAAACCAATCAATAAACGCTTATTGCGATTTTTTTTTTTAAACAAAAATATATAGAAGAATACGTATCAGCCTAAACTGAGGAAAAATGTTTTTTTAACCACTTAAGCCCCGGACCATTTTGCAGCTAAATGCCCAGACCAGGTTTTGCGATTCGGCACTGCGTCGCTTTAACAGACAATTGCGCGGTCGTGCGACGTGGCTCCCAAACAAAATTGACGTCCTTTTTTCCCCACAAATATAGCTTTCTTTTGGTGGTATTTGATCACCTCTGCGGTTTTTATTTTTTGCGCTATAAACAAAAATAGAGTGACAATTTTGAAAAAAATGCAATATTTTTTACTTTTTGCTGTAATAAATATCCCCCAAAAACATATATAAAAATTATTTTTTTCCTCAGTTTAGGCCGATACGTATTCTTCTACCTATTTTTGGTAAAAAATAAGGGATGACTCGATCGATACGCCGCCACAGTGAAGCACGGGGAAGCCGTGTTTACATACGGCTCTCCCCGTTCTTCAGCTCCGGGGAGCGATCGCGAGGGGGCGGCTAGAAACGAATAGCCGCGCCGTCGTCACGGAACGCTCCCCATGGGTTAGCACCCACCGCATGTACCGGGGGGGGGGGGGGGGGTCCCGATCGGACCCCCGCCCGCGGCAAGGAGGGGACGTACATATACGCCCATCTGCCTATACGAGCCATTCTGTGGACGTATATGTACATGCGGCGGGCGTTAAGCGGTTAATATATTTTTGGGGGATATTTATTATAGCAAAAAGTAAAAAATATTGAATTGTTTTTAAAATTGTTGCTCTATTTTTGTTTATAGCGCAAAAAATAAAAACCGCAAAGGTGATCAAATACCACCAAAAGAAAGATCTATTTGTGGGGAAAAAAAGACACCAATTTTGTTTGGGAGCCACGTTGCACGCAACTGTCAGTTAAAGAGATGCAGTGCCGAATCGCAAAAAGTGGCCTGGTGCTTTAGCTACAAAATGGTCCGGGGCTTAAAGGGGTTGTAAAGGTAAAAGTTTTTTTACCTTAATGCATCCTATCCATTAAGGTAAAAAAAATCTGACAGCAACGCCCCCCCCCCCCCAGCCCCCGTTTTACTTACCTCACCGTTCGAAAGTCCCGGGCGCGTGCTTGTCATCTTGCTCGGTTCCCAGCCTGGGGCCGAGTGATACAGTCGGTGGCTATGGCCGCTGCTGTATCACGGGAGCACGCTCGCAAAAGCTTTCCACCATGCGAGGGAGCTCGCATGAACGTGGAAAGCCTTTGCGAGGAGGAGCCGAGACAGCCGCCGAGGGACCCCAGAAGACACGGATCCGGGTCACTCTGTGCAAAACGATCTGCACAGTGGAGGTAAGTATAACATGTATGTTATTTTTATTTTTTTTAATTGTACCTTTAGTGTTCCTTTAAGTGGTTAATCTAGCAGCAACTGGATAGTAGTATATAGCTGCGTATACTTTCTGGATTATGAATGCTTTTTTTTGTATTTTATCTTTTGAAAACTTCTATACATTATAAATTGGCACCGGCGTGTTTTCCATTTCAGGCCTCACCTTTATTATATAAACTGCTTATGTTAATGTTGACCTAATAGATAATTCATAGGAGGTGATTAGACATACTGCCTGAGCCAGCAGGATTTTATCAACTCTACAAGAAATATGTAATCAGTTATAGAGGCAGGTCACATGTTACAAAAATAGACTTCTATTTAAAGGACAACTCCACTCGATATTCTCTAGCATATGTTAACTTCACAGTCATGGCAATTTGGGACTGAAATAAAGAAATCTTTATATAATATATTACTTGGCACAGCATTATAAAGTATATATGGTAAATCAGTACTTACCCATAAACAAAAAACCCTACAATAAGGTGACCAGATTTTTAAAATGAAATCCGGGGACATATTTTTTCTTTACTAGTAATGGCAGCAATCAGTGACTCTCTGCCCGTCGCAGCCCACCTCGCAGCCTCTCAAGTCTTACTCTTCGGGCCCCGGCTACTACTGGGTGGGGAGCGGAGGAAGATCACTCCGCCAGGGAAGGCAAGGAGATAGGCAGGTGGCTGGCCGGGATTTGAGCCAAGGCAGAACATGCAAGCGGAACTGAAGAAATATTCCCTCTGCTCCGAACCAGCCCATGATCATCAGAAAGGGGCACAGATAATGGGAAATACAACCCCCCTATGCTAGTAGGCACAGCGGAGCGGGGATAGTGGAATTCAATTTTTTTTTATTTTAATTCTGCACTGACTGTCTTTGAAATTGGCCCTGCCCCCTATTAAATTCAATCTGGGGACAAAACCAGGGACAGACTTGGTCCGGGGACAGTGTCCTCAATCAGGGGACTGTTTCCTGAAACTGGGGTGTCTGGTCACCCTACCCTACAAGTCGTGATAGGAAGCTTACACTCTCTTCCTTCTGACTTCTGCTCTTACCTCCTACAGTAATGGTGGACCATAATGGGCAAAGCATGGTGGCATATTCAGGGCCAATTCAGACTAATGCATTTTGGTAACGGTATGGTGCGCTGTGCAGTGGCATACGATATAGGGTGCATGTTTCTTTAGCATGCACAATGCACAAAATAACAAGGAAATGCATCAGCTATCAAAAGATTTTCTTAGCTTTTGTCTATTGTTTTCACCCATGACAAGCCAGCACTTACCCATGTTTTAACAATCATACATTTCCATGCACTGCCACTGGGCCCTATAATAAGACCCATTGGGGTTGATTTACTAAAGTGAAACCCACTCTGCACTACAAGTGCACTGCAAGTGCAGTTGCTGTAGATCTGAGGAGAAGCTCTGAAATGAGGGGAAGCTCTGCTGATTTTATCATCCAATCATGTGCAAGCAAAAATGCTGTTTTTTTTATAGTCCTTGCATGTCCCCCTCGTATCTACAGGGACTGCACTTTAAAGTGCACTTTTAGTGCAATGTGGATCTGCCTGAAAACTTAGGGCCAGATCCACAAAAGGGATACGCCGTCGTATCCCTGTTTCTATCTATGCGACTGATTCACAGAATCAGTTACGCATAGATATTCCTAAGATCCGGCAGGTGTAATAGTTTTACACTGTCGGATCTTAGGATGCAGTACCTCGGCCGCCGCTGGGGGCATTTCTCGTCGAAATTCCGCGTTGGGTATGCAAATTAGCACTTACGGAGATCCACAAAGCGGTTTCCCTTCGTGAAGTCTCCGTAAGTTGTTAGTTTGCAAACGCAAAACTAGGGCTACTTTTACAAAGTGTAAAGTTAATCCACCATGTAAAAGTAGACAATTCTTTCCCGCGACGCTGTCAAATTTTTTTTTAAATTTTTTTTTTTCCCGACGCATCTCTTTTTTTTCCCGACGCAACTTTTTTTACCCGGCGCGATTCACAAAACTCGGCGTAACGTAACTTCACGCAAAGCACGTCGGGAGCATGCGCAGTACGTCTGGCGCGGAGGCGCGCCTAATTTAAATGGGACTCGCCCCATTAGATTGGGCCCGCCTTGCGCCGGACGAATTTAAGTTACACCGCTGAAAATTTCTAGGTAAGTGCTTTGTGGATCAGGCACTTAGGTAGAGATTTTGCGGCGGTGTAACTTAAATAGGAAAAGTTACGTTACGGCCGCTCGTTGTGGATCTGGCCCTTAAAGTGTTACTAAACCCAGTAATATGAAAATAGTTCATCCGCCCCCCACAGTGCCCACAGCTTATAAATCTTCTATAAGGTACAGAATAGAATAGAGCCTATTGGGCATACCCAGTCTCGGATGTACAACAGCAGACATAACTAAAAAAAAAAAAAAAAAAAACTTGGTACGCTTGGACCACCTATGCAGTTTGGAAACACACATGTTTTCCACTTGAACTTCAGAGCCTAGCTCACTATGAAGATAGATCCTCTCTCAGACCCTAGAAACCCAGATTGTGTTTGGTTTAATGTGATTTTGTTTGTACAATTTGTCTGTTTTGTCTCAATGTTGTTTGCATATAAATTAAAATAAAAGATCTGATTTAAAAAAAAAAAACACCCACAGCAGAGGTTTTAATGGTATTTTTTACACTACGCACCACAAATGGCTCACACCTGTGCTTTGCGGCACGTTAAAATGCACATGTATGAAGGGCTAGCTAGGTGCATTGGGATTCCATATAAAACATGTGTCAGCCCTTCATCTGAAATTGCACGATTTCAAAGCCGCATTTTAGTGCGATTTGAAAGACACCTGTGCGGCTTCATACACAGATGTCTATTGAAGTCGCACCAGAAGTCGCCAAAAGTAGCACAAGAGCTACTTTTGCAAATCGGTGCAGCGCCGCAAAGTCAATAGGCTGCGACTTGTCATGCGATTTGACAAATGGCTCCAATATGAACGAGAGCTAACCTTGTGTTTCAGTATAGTGCAGTAATACGTTAACACAACTCAACATTCTGAATCTCTTCACTTCTCTCACGGGAACATGTCATGGCACGATCCTGGCAAGTAAGTATTCTCTCCTGTAGCCATCTATTTTTATGTAAACAGTTACAATTGCGCCTGCTTACAAAGAAAACTTTGTTGTCAGTTAAAAAGAGAACAAAAGCCCCGCCATCTTTTCAGAAGATGCATATTAGTGCTGTGCAAGGGAAATTCATTAGCAAAGCCTCTGAACAGAGAAAAGAAAACAGCAGGTAAGTAACTTCATTTACTACCAAATTGGCTTTAGGGTTGTCAGGCCGATGACGCGGTTACATCCTATACGCCTTAACCTCTTCATGACCAGAGGGTTTATGTTCCATGAAACACACTGGGGAACGCTCATCTCAAAGTTATGTCTGACTTAAGATTCCTGAAAAAAAAATTCTATTCCAAAATTACAGTTCTCATATTATTATTATTATTATTAATATACGGGATTTGTATAGACCCAACAGTTTGTGCAGTGCTTTATAAAATAAATATTTTATTAGGATGTGATTGGTACATAAAAGAAATAGGTAGGCAGCCATTGCTGCCCTTTTCAAAGTGGAACTAAACTATTTTTAATCTTTATGCTGCTATCATTAGTAAATAGATAGGAGGGTATATTATTATTTTTTTTTTTTCTTTTACATTTCTTCACTTGCTTCCTGGTTTCTGACCTAGGCCCAAGAGTCCCTATGGACATTTTTTTTCTTTCACCTGGACGAGGGGATTTCTCAGCTAAGAATGCCCTTTAATTTGTTCATAAATGACCTGAAGGATGGGGTAAGCCGTGCAATCTCTGTATTTGCGGATGATACTAAGCTAAGCAGGGCAATAACTTCTCCGCAGGATGTGGAAACCTTACAAAAAGATCTGAACAAATTAAGGGGATGGCCAACTACATGGCAAATGAGGTTCAATGTAGAAAAATGTAAAATAATGCATTTGGGTGACAAAAATACAAATGCAATCTATACACTGGGGGGAGAACCTCTGGGGGAATCTAGGATGGAAAGGACCTGGGGGTCCTAGTAGATGATAGGCTCAGCAATGGCATGCAATGCCAAGCTGCTGCTAACAAAGAAAACAGAATATTGGCATGCATTAAAAAGTGGATTAAATCCAGAGATAAAACAATAATTCTTCTGCTCTACAATACTCTGGTCCGGCCACACCTGGAGTATGCTGTCCAGTTCTGGGTACCAGTCCTCAGGAAGGATGTTGTCAGGGACCTGCTGGTATGGGAAGAAGGCTCTTGTGTGCGCGCATGCGCACATGCGCTACTGTGCAGAATAGACAGCAGCATCCATCCGTGCCTGTGCGCCGGCCTGAGCACGTTAACGCTACTTGGAGCCATTATGCCTTTAAAAAGCCAGCAACTGCAATGATGCATTGTTGTTTTAACTGCAGTTCTGTACCAGTAATATGCATACCTGTTTATCCGTTACCTGTACCGACCCGGCTCTGCTTGACCACCCGATATCTCCAATCCTGACCTTGGCTTGCTTTGACCCTGCTCAGTCTTCTATTTGCCTACCTGCTGCCAGACCTTGCCTGTACCTCTGACCGTGCTTAGTCTCCTGTATCCAACCGTCTGATTACCTGCTCTGACCCGGCCTGTCTGATCCTGCTACTGTCTGCTTCTCTGTGTTACACCTAACCCGGCTTGTCTCACCCTGCTCCAGCTTCCTGCTGTTCCTGTACCTGCCAGCTCCTGGGTCGCTGACCCACAGCCATCTCTACGGCTGCCTATAGTTCCAGCCATCCCTGGAGGATCATCATCCTGCCACTGTACCAGGCTACTACAACTACCCCAGGCACTCCTACCTCGCTGCGCTCTCGAGCTCACTGTCCCCACTCCAGTGACTCCTGAGCCAGGGCTGTAAAAGAGGTCTCCTCCTACAAGTCAGGCTCTACTACCAGGTACACTATACCTAACAGATGTACTAGAACTGGAGCGAGTACAAAGAAGGGCAACAAAGCTAATAAAGGGTCTGAAGGATATTAGTTATGAGGAAAGATTTACGAGCACTGAACTTATTTTCTCTGGAGAAGAGACACATAAGAGGGGATATGATTTCAATTTACAAATACCGTACTGGTGACCCCACAATAGGGATAAAACTTTAACAAGTTTAAAAGGTTATCAAGACACGTGGCCACTCATTAAAATTAGAAGAAAAGAGGTTTAAACTTAAACTACGTAGGGGGTTCTTTTCTTTAGGTGGGAAAAGAGGGCGGGCTAATGCCCACAGCGCCTTTCAGCTCCGTTTGGAGAGGCAGGGCACAGTGCAATAATGCCGGTCTTAGCATTGATGCTGAATCGTGGACGGCTGAATCCTGATGCATTGATGCTGCAATTAAATTCAACACCCCTAGTCCCTACCCTGAAGGAGCTTACAATCTAAGGTCCCTGACTCACATTCATACATACACATACTAGGTCCAATTTAGACCAATTAACCTACCAGCTTTGGAGTGTGGGAGGAAACCAGAGTATCCGAAGGAAACCCGCACAGGGAGAACATGCAAACTCCAGGTCTGGTGATTCTGCCAGTCCTCCTGCTTTCCTAATTATAAACTGACCATGCTAGTAATAGAGCTGTCTCCATCCCCATTTCTCTAAGCCCCCTATGCATCTGAGAACAGACATCATGTGATCACTTGAAGCAAAAAAAAAAAAGAATGTATAAATGTTTTTATATAAATGTTTCTCCGCATCCAATTTGCATAGCAGGAGAACGTGACCGGCTCTCTATGGAGTCGGTTCACATATCTCTGGGGCGGCTGCAGAGCGCAATGCACAGAGTGCAGTATTTAGCTCAGTGTCAGGGCCGAATTCAGACAAAGATTCACCCCTGATTTGTCCCTGAACCTGAGAATGGAGACGTACAGCATTCCTGTGCGATCCGCACCCGGTTCCAGTGTGAACCGAGCCTTACAAGATAAGGGTTCAAAATAGAAGAGAGAGGATGTTGTTGGGGGTTACTTACACTCTAATAATTATCACATAAGATTAACTTCTAGATTGTAAACTCTAACGAGCAGGGCCCTCTGATTCCTCCTGTATTGAATTGTATTGTTTTTGTACTGTTTGCCCTAACATTGTAAAACTCAAACTGTTGGCACTATATAAATCCTGTAGTATAATAAGAATAATAATAATAATATTAATAATAATAATTTTATATTATTCTCATCATAGGTACTTGTATGGTAAAAACACAAAACAATGTAGATTCTTTTTAAAGACCATGGCCCCTTTCTTTTTTATTATTTTTTTATTTGGTTTTAGAGTTATGATGTGTCTGAGTTAATTTATGATATTGTTGTCTCTCTCCTAATATTCTAACGCCCATGTACATAAATCAAGAGAGTAACCGAAAGATGTATGTAATTCATAACAGGGATGTAGCTGTCTTTTTGGAAGATTTAAAACCCGTTCTGTAGGTTATTCATGCATTCTGTCTTAATCTTAAAGGGGAAGTATAACGTATTTTTGTTGTTTCAGTATTTTTCCTATGGTCATTTTAAGCATGACTTTCACACATTTTTAAGCTTATTGTTATTGATGTAAATTACATATAGAGATTTATAGATTACCCATAAGCGGTATCTTAAAGTGGCTTTTTTTACTACCCAAAGTTGCTTAACTCTTTTACTGCCACTGCCGCAGTAGTCATATCGAAGCAGTACTGTCTTCAGCACACCAGGTCAGTAGACTTTATAGGGGCTGTATTTTTACAAGCTTTAAATTTATGGGTGGTTAAGCAATATAAAACTTACAGTCATTTGGGCCATCAACTCTAATTATTAATGCCTGCTAACAAGGATTTTTGCTTTCATTCCAAGCAATAGAACCAGCTCTGTCTTTTTCTTGTCAGTCTCATTGGGGAGCAGCGAGATCATGTTTACTGATCTCCTACAGAATGAAAGTGAATTATAAGTGCTCACTCATGAGCATTTCTGAGTTCAGTGCAGTGCTGGGTACTGGAGGAGAAGGAGGCTGAGAACTCTGTCCCTAAAGTCTCATTAGGCTCCATTCACACCATAGTGTTCCGTTTTGCCCATGATTCTGAATCGCCACAAATCGCGGTACACCCTTGCGATCCCCGTTACTTTCAATGGCACCCAAATTGCGGCATTATTTTCGATGACAGATGACAAAAATCGCGCAATTCTGTTTGCGCGATTGTACCGCGATTCATCGGGCGACAATCACGGCAAAATGTCATCCCAATTCAGGTGCCATTGAAAGTAACAGGGATCGCTAGGGCGTCCCACAATTTGCAGATTCGTGGGCAGAATTGGGGCGATTCCACCCACAAAACAGAACGCCATGGTGTGAATGGAGCCTTAAATGGGACCTGCATTTGCACATGTACTGGCACCAGGGACTCTGTTTTCTAGGGACAGGAAAAAACCCCACACAATTTTAGGCTGGCTTCACAATTCTTGCACTGTGTTGTGCTGTGTGATACCATACACACATTAAAGGGTTCCTTTAAAGCAGGAGTTCACCCTAAAAAAATGTTTTAACCTTAGATTCCTGCTCATTTTGTCTAGGGGAATCGGCTCGTTTTTTTAAAATCGAAGCAGTACTTACCGTTTTAGAGATAGATCTTCTCCGCCGCTTCCGGGTATGGTCTTCGGGACTGGGCGTTCCTATTTTGATTGACAGGCTTCCAACGGTCGCATCCATCACGTCACGAGTAGCCGAAAGAAGCCGAACGTCGGTGCGGCTCTATACGGCGCCTGCGCACCGACGTTCAGCTACTTTCGGAAAATCGTGACGCGATGGATGCGACCGTCGGAAGCCTGTAGGAAGACTGTCAATCAAAATAGGAACGCCCAGTCCCGCAGCCCATACCCGGAAGCGGCTGAGAAGATCGCTAAAATGGTAAGTACAGCTTAGATTTAAAAAAAACTAGCCGATTCCCCTAGAAAAAATGAGCATGAATCTAAGGTTAAAAATTAACATTTCCGGGTGAACCTCCACTTTAAGCTAGTGCATTGTTGGTTCACTTACCTTTTCCTTCGATTTCCCTTCTAAATGTTTTTTTCTTTGTTTTCTTCTCACTTCCTGTTCCTCCTTAGTAAGCTGTTCTGGCTGACTAACCCCCAGTCAGAACGGCTCGGATGATGGGGGCAAGCTTACTGAGGAGAAACAGGAAGTGAGAAATTCAGACAAAGAAAAAAAACATTTAGAAGGAAAATGGAAGGAAAAGGTAAGTGAACCAACAATGCACTAGCTTAAAGGAACCTATTTAGAAAATAAAAAACTAACCTTTACAACCCCTTTAAGGTGTGTTGGATCACAGAAGCACCTTCATTTTGACTGCTACCAACATACCCAACTATGCATTATACTACACATTCACGCAAAGCACAAGTGTGGAAGGACCCATTTATGGTATTATAACATTATTGATGAAAAGTAAAATACTCATCACTTGGCAATCCCCAGCTGCTCTTGCCTCTGGTATGGTGAAGCATATAACTTCCTCCCATGTTTTAGTGCTGTCTAGGGGCCAATACATGGGGGGTGAAATCACTGCTCCCTCTAGACTCCAGCATTGGGATTTTCAGTAGTGACTGCAATGAAGATAGAAGCAGTGGAGAATCACTAAAAAGGTGCATATTATTGGAATTGGAGGGGGGCTTTTAACCACCTGCCGCCCAGACTATTGTAAAATGATGGCCAAGTGGGAGATTTATTATCCTGGGTGGATGTTATATGACATCGTCCAGGTGTGCACCTCATGTGCACCCTAGGGGCCATGCAGCAGTGTGATTTATCACCTGCTGTGTCCAGCAGAAGACAGGCCACTGTACCAGGCCAGTCCTGGTACCATGTGATCGCTGTGACCAATCACATCGATCACATGTAAATAGTTAGCAATGGCTTTCATTCATAGCCATTTGTTGTGTACTACTGTGATCACAGTAATCACAGTGATCACATTGTACAGGGGCCAATCACATCTGACCTGTACCATGTGATAGCTATGGCCAATAAAAAAGATCATAATCACCTCCTCAGAGCAGTACAGTGTCACTATGGTGACACTATATTGCTCTGGTCAAAGAATATATATAAAAAAATTACTTTCCAAAAAGGGTTTACTTGGGGGGGTGTCTGTTCTGTCCTAGCATTTTAGGGCCTCATGAAATTACATACAGTGAAAGAAAAAAGTATTTGATCCCCACAGATTTTTTATGTTGGCACACTGACAAAGAAATGATCAGTCTATAATAAATAAAAGGGGGAAAAAAAGGATGAAGACGCAATTTAACCACTTCAATACCGGATACATTCACCCCCTTCCTGTCCAGGTTAATTTTCATCTTTCAGCGCTGTCACACTTTGAATGCCAATTACTCATGCAACACTGTGCCCAAATGTAATTATTATCGTTTTTTGAGACAGCTAGAGCTTTCTTTTGGTGGTATTTAATCACCACTGTGTTTTTTTTTTATTTTTTGTTATATTGCTACATAAACTAAAAAAAAATGAAAATTTGGGGAATTGTTTTTCTTCTTTGTTTCTGTTATAAGATTTTGCAAATCTCTAATCTTTCTTCACGAATGTAGGCCAGAATGTACTGTATTCTGCTACATTTCTTTAGTAAAAATAACCCAAATCAGTGTATATCATTTAGTCTGTGTGAAAGTTATAAAGCCTACAAACTTTGGTATATATATATATTTGAAAATTGATCAATTCTGATGTACTGATGGCTTACAGTAGATCAGAATTGATCGATTTTAGTATGAATTTTGGAAGATATTTTTTTGTGTGTGCAAATAATTATTTTTATTGAAAATATAGTTAAAAAAATGTATTCAACTATAATGGGATATTAGAAAAATCAAAAGCACAATTTTTTTTATTTTTACAGGTTTGGTGCATTCAGACAATATGTGGTTAACGCTAATGCAATTACTTTGTTGTTCTGTTGATAACTGTTGAGATATGGACACACAAAGATTACACTCATTTCAGTAAGTTGGCTGACTCATTGGCCTGCGTTGTGAGAAGAAACGGTAAATCACAACTATAGTGTAGCACTGGAAAAAGATGAAGAGGAGCCGGCGTATGTTATGAGCGTAGATGGCTGCTCCCTGTACAAATTGAATTGCATAGAAATAAGGTTATTTTCAAACATGCTTCAGTAAAATTATTTATATTAAGCTGTTCTCATTTTCATATATCTCTATAAAATATGAAGATTGTACATTCCTTTTCATGAATGAGAAATGTGGTCATATCTACTATCTGATATAATTGTATATTTTTTGCTTGTCTGTACCTATAGGGCTCATGCACAGGGGTGCCTGTAGGTTTATGATGTCAAATCTGAGTGTATTTTGCCACCTGGGAACACCACAGTTGCTTTGTACAGCCACCCAGAGAAATCAATGGCTGTAATTACGGGTATACACCGGTACTTGCATAAACACACACACATGCAGATGTACAACCCTGGATGCAGACTGTCTACTTCCAGTGGTGTACATGCAGGTACTGGAGTATACCTGCATCAACGCTGTATCCTGGCCAAGGCCAACAAGGCCCAGGCCTAGGGCAGCACTTTGCAGGGGAGCAGCACGGAAAGAGTCCCCGCCGTGCTACACTGTTAGTGTAATGTAAGCTGCTTCTAATTTTGACTGTCCTATCATCCTGGACCACAAACCTTCCTCACTGTGCTATATGTTTTCTGCTGCACCATTGGCATGGTTATATCTTTTTAGTCCTCTCCATAAAATTATCAGAAATTTGTGCTTAAAGTAGAATTATAGGCAACACTATCATTTTGGATAGAGTGAGGGAGGGTTATGACCTCTGTCAGTTTATTTGTTACTATCCCTGTCCCATTGCAGAGATTTCCCTTTACTTCCTGCCCCATAGCAAAACATGAGAAGAAATTTATGCAAATTAAGGGAATCCATTGCCCCCCCCCCCCCAGGCCATAAGAACTAGTGTCCCCACTCGAAAATTTCAGGGTGGGACTTAAACAGAAAGGGGCATGGCCTTGATAGGAAGGGGTGGGTCATATTTAAATTAGGGGGTGCACAAGTTTAGTCAGGCCTATGGCAGCACAAAACCTAAATAATTTTTTTGAAAATAGTGCAGCAATGCGTATCTATAAATCTTATATAAACAAATAATTATACATTCCATAAAACAATTTATGACATTTTTTATTTTTTATTTCTACTGATGAAGGCCAATGAGAGGCTGACACGCGTTTAGAGGGGAAGAGTCGAATCTGTGATGTCAGGCGAAGCACCGTGAATCTAGATCTTCGGTGAATGAGCTTGTGATTTGATATATGCTGTTTTTTTTTTAGAAAATTATTTTTATTCAATTTTTGCAACACAGATACAATACTAGGCCGCAACATGCGACCGACAATTACCGGTCAGAACACAGAAACCGGCTGGGAAGAAAAAAAAAAAAAAAAAAAGGGGGACAGCACTGGTACACATTAAATGTTTACAAACCTAATCAAAATCAATGAAATCCGATTAAATCAAATCATAAGTATATCGTAACGCGTGACCCCCCCCCCCCATGACAAGTATAACCTTTTGCGCAATCTTGATCTCTATGCTGATAGAGTATAACATGCAAATCTCTGCCCAGGAAAGAAAAGAGATGGGATACATTCCCTTACAGAATACACCGTTGCTCCAAAATAAATAGGTCCACACTCCACCCCCCCCAGACACCATCACACATACACTCCATGACTGTACTGAACCCGGCCTAATCCGACACTGTATCCACCGAGGCCAACCAACCTCCCCACACCTTATCAAATTTTGTCAGGGCCCCCCTGCTCAGGTAAGTAGCCCTGTAAAATGGAATGACCTTGTTTACCAGTACCTTCCAGGACTCCACCGTTGGGGCCGAGGAGCTCTTCCAAGAAAGGATGATCCGCTTTTTAGCATAAAAAAAAAGAAGAATAAGTAGTGTCCTAATCGCCCTGGTCGTAGCCAGGGGCTCCACCAGATGCAGTAGACACACCTCCACAGTGATGGGAATTGAAATAGAAGTGACCGACCGTATACAGTCCACCACACCTTGCCAGTATGGTTGAACCCGGGGACAGTCCCAGAAGACATGCATAAAGTCTGCTGAGGGCATGGAACACCGCCAGCATACTGATCTCTGATTTCCAAATATTTTAGCTAGTCTAGCAGGGGTCAGGTAAATCCTGTGCAAAAATTTGTAATGAATTAGTCTATCCCTGGTAGAAACCAGGGCCTGAAAAGCTGCCCCCCAAACATCATCCCAGTCATCTCTGTCCAGTCCCGAAGTCACTGTCTCCCAGGCCCGTCTACATGGCGCTAGCAGTTTAGTAGTTTCCGGAAAAAGGTCCCTATATAGAACAGAAACCGCTTTGGACAGCGATTCACCACGAGCCAATAATCCCAAATCACTAAGTTTAAGGACAAGGGGACCCCCTCTGAATTGGGCCTGAAATGTATGTCTTAGTTGCAGGTACCTGAAGAAATGTGTGTTTGGTAGACCATAACAAGTTTTTAGGTCGTCAAACGGCATAAGAGTGCCATTGACCACTATATGGCGCAGGAGCTTGACTCCAAAGGCAGTCCACACCACTGGGTCTGGATAATCAAGAAAGTGTGACAGCTTGGGATTCCTCCACAAGGGGGTCTCAGGAGAGAAAGTGACACTATCCTGGGGTCTCATCTCCTGGGCCACAGCCCAAGCTCTGAGTACCGACCGCATAGAGGACGTCAAGGGGTAGGGGGCCCTCGGCCCTCTATAGATCAGAAGCGAAAGCGCCTCATAGGAGCCCACACAAGCAGCCTCCAAAGAGACCGCAGCGTCGTCCGGAGCGGTGATCAACCAACGGTTAGCCACCGCCAGCTGGCCGGCTAAAAAGTATTTGTGGAAATTGGGTACCGCCAATCCTCCCTCCCCCCATGGTTGTTGAAGAATAGCCAGTTTGAGGCGAGGGAGCTTCCCTTGCCACAGGAAGGAGGAGATCATACTGTCTATGGACCTGAAAATTGACCTTGGTATCCACACCGGAGAGTTCCTGAGAGTGTAAAGCAGGAGGGGAAGAATCTTCATTTTAATCAGACTAACTTTCCCAATGAGGGACAGGGGAAGATTTTTCCAGGAGTGGAGTTTTTTAGATACAGTAGCCAGCAGTGGAGACACATTTAGGCTAATGAAATCCGTCACAGAATTTGTGATATGTAGCCCCAGGTATCTAATCTGAGTCACCCACTGTAAGGGATTGGAAGGGTCAACCCGCCCGGGCATCCCATGGGAGCGTAGCGGAAGGATCTTTGACTTAGTCCAATTGACCTTGAGACCGGAGACCTCAGTGAACCTACCCATCAATGCGAGTGCAGCATGTAGAGAAGGGCCCGTATCCCCAAGAAATAGAACCAGGTCATCAGCATAGAGGGCCACAGTCTCAGTCAGGGTGCCCACCCTAATCCCCTGGATCTGCGACGAAGAGCGCAATGCAATCGCCAGGGGTTCCATAACCAGAGAAAACAAACCCGGGGACAAGGGGCATCCCTGCCTGGTGCCCCTGGATACTGGAAAAGTGTCAGACACCCCACCGTTCAGGCGGATTGCCGCTACTGGGCGGTCGTAGAGCATTTTTATCCATTGGAGGAACACAGGGCCGAAACCCATGCGTTCTAGCACCTGGACCATGTATCCCCAATCAATGGAGTCAAACGCCTTTTCCAGGTCAAAAAACACCAGGGCCCCCCCATGAGACAGCTCACCATCAATTTGCGTATGCGCGTACACCCTGCGGATATTAATGTCGGTAGCTTTTTTGGGCATAAACCCCGTCTGGTCAGGTGATATCAAGTGGTCCAGGCATTGCATTAATCGATTGGCCACCATTTTGGTAAGGATTTTAAGATCCATGTTCAACAGTGCAATGGGCCTGTAAGAGGAACAGTGCAGTGGGTCCTTTTCTGGCTTGGGGAGCAGAACCACATGTGCCTCATACCACGTAGGGGGCAAGCTCCCAATCTCAAGACATTCTGTATACAGGTTTAAAAGCTTGTGGGACAGCACTTCTGAATAGGTCTTATACCATTCAGCCGGAAACCCGTCAGGTCCCGGCGCCTTACCATTCGGGAAGGAGGCAATTGCCACGGCCAGCTCCTTGGAGGTAAAAGGGGCCTCCAAGTCTGCCGCCGCCTCCCCGGGCAGCTCCGGGATCTGAAAGGAGTCCAGCAAATCCGTCAGCACCTGACTGTCATATTGCGGGATAGCCGCATAGAGATCTGAATAGTAGGATACAAAAGCCTGCATGATACTCTCTCTATCCCTCACTAAGGCACCCCCTGCCGAATAAACGCAAGGAATGGCCGCATGGGGCTGAGCATCCGCCGCCAAGTAGGCTAACAATTTCCCATTCTTATCTCCCTTCTCAAATAGCTCCTCCGCCCTGCACTTAAATGTACATTGCGTGAGAGTTTGAAAATGGACCAAGAATGCCCTCCTTGCCATCTGCAACTCCACAAGCGTGATATATGCTGTTTTTATTGTTATTTCTTGCAAGTGTAACTTTTTAGGTTGGGGTGAAAAAATATGTAGAGCTAATAAGAAACACTTATAAGGAGTATACAAGTGAAAACCATGCATCAATGTGATAGGATCACAGTGGCCTGTGAATAAGTGTCCATTAAAATGAAGGTTGATTATTAAAAAGCGAATAGAGGAAGGTGGTGTTTGCAGACAATTCAAACGTTGATTACCCACACAGAGGTGCAGTCTGGGGACTGTAGGAATTACTACCATTGGTAAAGTGGATTGATTGTGGTGGACACAAGGAGTGATCTGTCTATGACTTTTATACTCATCCTTGAGGTGAGCAGGCATTTTAGCAGGTGGTGGTGTGCACTGAATATTGGATCCATTTAAATAGGATTTTACACAGCGGTGACAGCTTTGGAAACCTACATATGAACTGTTTCTTTAAAAAAAAAATAATAAAAAAAAAATCATAAATTTTTTTATGGAATGTATAATTATTTGTTTATATAAGATTTATAGATACGCAGCGCTGCACTATTTTCACAAAATTAATATTGCAATAGGTGTGGTGTATCACTATAAGGCCCTGTACACACGAGAGGATCGATCCGCTGGAATTGATCCGCGGACCGGCTCCAGCGGATAGATCCCCTGGTGTGTACGATCCAGCGGATCTGTTTCCGCGGATTTTTGTCCCCGGGGATGGATTTCCAGCGGATCAAAATTTCTTGACATGCTAAGAAATCGATCCGCTGGAATCCATTCCAGCGGATTGATCCGCTGGTCTGTACAGACTCACCGGATCAATCCGTCCGAATCCATCCCCCGCATGCGTCGTAATGATTCGACGCATGCATGGAATTCCTTATATGACAGCGTCGCGCACGTCGCCGCGTCATCATCGCGGCGACGGCGCGACACGTCACCGCGGACGGAATTCTGCAGGGATTTTGATCTCATGGTTAGTACAACCATGAGATCAAAATCCGCCAGAGGATTTATCCGCGGAAACGGTCCCCCGGACCGTTTCCGTGGATAAATCCTCTCGTGTGTACCCGGCCTAAGTGTTCAGCAGCTGTGTAGACACTCAGAGGGGTATATATATATATTTTTTACGTCATTATAGGAGTAATTTATTAGCATTGTGGCGCTGATTGTTTTTCTCACAATTTACAAAACCTAAATACACTACTGACCTGCATACAGCCATTGATTTCTATGGGAGGCTGTACAAAGAACCTGTGGCTCCCAGCAGAAGAAACACGGCTGAATTTTTTGTCATAAGAAGCCCATAAGCGTGATGCCTAAGACCGTCCATACACGGTTCGAATCTCAGCTGGTTCAGCAGGAACTGCCCAAATATCGAAACCGTTAATGGGCAGGCTAAATGTTGATCGACCAATAAACTTGAGTACAACCAGCCTCCCGGATTCTCTTGCGATTATCGCTAGCGGCTGAGATAGGCAGGTTTCTATCAGAACAGGACATTTTAGAGCGGTTGGGCCTACAGAAGACCCCCTTTGGAAATAACTCATAATTACTGTTTTCACTGAATATTAGGTATCATGTATATTGTGTTGGATTCTACCAGCTGGCCAAACTCATTGCTGCACTATGGTGTCCCTAAAATAAATCCATGAGAATATACAATATTGGAGCTGCAATGGCTGACTTGTTTTCAAATGTGATATCACATACGGTACATCTAGCTGTGAACAGGCCATCAGAGCCCATTCACAATTATTCTTTTTGGTGCAGCAAAACTTTGCTGCATAAAAATGCCTGTCAAGTAGACATCCCATTGTTTTTTTTTTTTTACATGAGTTTTAATACTGCCGTATAATGACCTTTTAAAAGCTGAGATTTAAAAACTTCCTAGAGATGTGAATTGATTAGTCTGCCATCATGAAAGCTCTGTCTGTCTGCAGTGGGATTGACTTCAATACCCCTAAGAAACACATACATTACATGGATTAGTCACAGTTGCCGTTATGAGCAGTTTAAGACCACAAGTTCTATGGGAGATAAAGGCCACATAAGCACAGGGCTTAGAAGACAAAAGGGGGTCTTTGTAAGGCAATTTATGTCAGGCCACTAAGAGCAGGCTACTGTCTGATATAGGATTTTACTGACAAATTGCCTTCTTCAATCAGCTGTCCTCATAGAAGGGTTTCTATCAGGACAAGACATTTGAGAGTGGTTGGATCTACAGAAGATCCCCTTTGGAATTAACTCATAATTTCTGTTTTCACTGAATATCAGGCATCATATACATTGTGTTGGACTCTCCCAGCTGGCCAAACTCATTGCTGCACTATGGTGTCCCTAAACTAAACCCAGGAGAATATAAAATATTGGAGCTGCAATGGCTGACTTGTTTTCAAAGGGGCAAACTCTAGGCAGAGACAAATTAAATTAATGCATTGATGGGTTGTTTGCAGGGGCATCACATCCCAATTATGATAAATTATATACAGTATTATTGAAAATATACTTTTTAGGTGCTACATATCTTGTATGTTACTTTAAAAAAATCATGCAACATGTATTAATACCTTTGTTACACATTACATATTACATTTTTTACACATTGCAAAACCCTGTAAGTTAGGGTGACCAGACATACAAAACATATAAATAGTAGCGCTAGATAGTAACTAAATGATATAGAAACTAAATATCTGAGTGAAAAATATATATAAATATATATAACAAATATAAATCACCAGATATGTGAGGTGCAATCAAAAGCAATAAAGAACAAATGTAAAAAGTCCAAAGGTCATGTGTAAATTGAGTGAAACTCAGGGCCCAAGTCCTGCGGGAACGCGTGGGAACGGAGTCCCTGCACTTTTTTCACAGCAGGAACGCAGTTCCCTTTGCAGGACTAGAGCAGCCGAGAGCAGCCGAGCCACCCGAGCCAATCCTTCACTAAGCGGCGATGCCCAGCCCGAGTCACTGTCAGGGGCAGGCAAACCTTAGTAATCCTTTATGTTACTGGCCGCTTCCTGTATATGGATTCATCGGGTAGTGTGCGGGTATTCCGTCACTTCCTCGATGCCGCAATGTCTCCTGGGAGCTTTTGTCATTGTTCTCAGGAGACATCGCGGAGGTCTGCCGCGAGTTATCGCAGGATTTAGAAAGAACTTGCTTAAAGGATGAAAAAAAAAGAAAACATGCGGTTTAGTAATTATGCATATGAGCGTATCATTTTTTTTTTATTTTTTGGTGGGGGAGTGGATCTTGGGTGGGAGTTCCCACACTTTTTTGCCCAGGACTTGACCCCTGGTGAAACTTGAATAGTGATTTCAACTGGGTGAATAATTCTTGAGTGAGGAGAGACCATATGATGTTCTCACACTTTAAACGTGACACACACTTGTGACAGAACCACCACCGAATCCACAGAGGCTTACCAGAAGTGTTGAACCCTAAAAAGCATATGCTCAGAGGGTCAACAAAGCTCGATATAATCAATGGATGTATCAACACAAGATCCAATCTTCAACGACAATAACTGAAAGGTCCACCCACCAAATGGAGAAGATGTACGATGCTCATCTTCACCGTACCCGGGTTTCTGGGTGCGGTGAAGCTGAGCATCGTACATCTTCTTCTTTGACATCTGTCTTCACAAGCATTTGCAACATACATGTATTGTTAGATTTAAACAGGATAACAACAGTATTTGGCATCAAAATACCGACATACAATGGCGGCAATTTGCAATAAGTGTCTCAAGGTAAAGCACCTTTTGTGCTGCAGGATCCCCCCAGCCCCCCCTTCACCTTATACTTACCTAAGCCCAATCCCGATGCAAGCAGCAGCTGAGCCGCCTAGTCTTTGTCAATAGACACAGACAGGACCACTCAGGAGTGAGTACGCATGTGTGCCCCAATAGCCAGCAGCTTGCTATGGGGGCACTCATCAAAGAGGAGGAGCCAGGAGCATTGGCAAGGGACCCCAGAAGCGGAGGATCAGGGCTGCCCTGTGCAAAACCAATACACAGAGCAGGTATGTATGACATATTTATTATTTAAATAAATAAAATAAAAAAATTAAGATTTAGCCCAGGTACACACTGGGCTGTGGGAGGGATTTCACTCCCGCCTGTCAGTCCCGATTTCAGCTGCAATTACAGAGACATCTGTGCAGGTTTCTGCACAGATGTCAATGTAAATCGTGGGCCATAATTACAAAAAGTAGTACAAAAACTACTTTTTGAAATTAGTGCAGCCCTGCAGATGCCATTGCCGGCAACTGCCGAAAATGCCGCCAATTGGACATGTCAAATCGCACCAATGTGAACCAGGGCATAATGTCACTTTAACATGTATGGTCAGTTTTAACCATAATACAGTAACTAATAGACTGTTAAAGATGCCAGCACTTTACACAACATAATTTAAACCAAGATAATCCAAGAAATACTCCTACTACCCTGACCATTTACTATTCATGGACAGTGCTGAGCTTTTTAGAATGCTGTGCTCACATCAATAGTACCCAGGCTGTGGTACTCAAGAACTAAGCCTAACTAAAGGTTCCAACCAAAGATTTCATCTGTGTAACCCAAGTCCCGTTATCGGTGAACATTAGTTTCAATGGTGATCTCACATCACAGGGTTAGGGGCTTTTTTATGTAGTAATTTCCATTTAGCTATAGTAGTTTAAATTAAGAAACACATTGAATTGCATCCTGGCTTTTAGATTAATTGGAAAATATTGAAAATGTAAATTGCTCTAATGCAGGCAGCTTATAAAAAAAATACATGCTTCGGGGTGACTCTTTCTCTATATATTTATATATACAGTATATTGTGTATATATGGATAGGATCTAGCCTATGATTATATAATTATAATAAAAAATATGATATCCCTCTCCATTCGTTATTATTTTTTACTAAGAATTGCTCTTACTTCCCTTTAGCTAACAATCAGATTCCGCACATGCCCTGAAAGTTTGGATCCTATAATAGATTTTGGAGTGGGAATATAATTACAGATCTTGGTAAGAGTATATTGCTACATCAATGTTTCTCTATCTATCTGGCTGCGTACAAGACACCATAGATATTATTTGGGTACTTCAATTGACACAAGCTGAAACAGCAAATGTGGAATTTATCCTTTTAGTTCCACTTTTCTTCACAATGTCACTGCCAGCGCTGTGGGTCACACAACTGTAAAGCCTCGTTCACAGGACCGAGGAACTCGACGGGCGAAACACATCGTTTTCCTCGTCGAGTTCCTTGTTAGGCTGTCGAGGAACTCGACAAGGCAAGTTTCTCCATTCCCGTTGAGGAAATAGAGAACTTGCTCTCTTTTTGGCTCGTCGAGTTTCTCGACCGTTTCCTCGACGAAAATTTACACACGTCCGGTTTCCTCGGCAAAAAAATATCTCCCAGCAAGTTTCTTGCTGTCTTTTGCCGAGAAACTCGGTCGTGTGTATGAGGCTTTAGGCCAGACATACATGCATGGATTTTTTTCATTTAGCCCGTGAAAGAAGCATGAGAAATCGAATTCATCCATTCACGCTAAATAACATGGATGGAGGAATTGCTTTTACAATTTGGATGTCCCAAATTGTAGACCAACAAATTGTCCTACAATTTTCAATTTTTCATTCTAAGTTTGTTGACCCAGGTGAGGACAACAGGGTCACTCATGGCTTGAAATACAGCAAATTCATCAGAAATCGGATGACATTTGAACCATGTGTAGCCAGTTTAGGCTATAAACATATTTGTGAGAGCTGTGTAAAAAACATATCACTACATTTAGCATAAAGACTATCGTGTAGAGTGTGTGAGAGATATAATACTACAGTATAATATCAAGGACCTTATAAAGAGGGACACTCTGGGGGTTATTTACTAAAGGTAACTCCACTTTGCACTACAAGCTGTAGATCCGAGGGGGACATGCAAGGAAAATAAAAACAGCATTTTAGCTCGCACATAAGAAAATCAGTAGAGCTTCTCGTCGTTCCCCTCAGATTTACAGCTACTGCACTTCCAAGTGCACTTTCAGTGCAATTTCAAGTGCACTTTGCACTTGTAGTTTGCACTTGTAGTGCAAAGTGGATTTGCCTTTAGTAAATAACCCCCTCTGTCTTCAGAAGAAGATGTCATCTCCCTTGGCTCTGTACAAAATAAATAATGCAAAAATAAGTGAATAATGCAAATGGATAAAATCTTTTTAATGACAAGTATGAACATACAGTACAGTTGCATAACAAAATGTACCCAACTATAGAAAGATTCAACAAGAGAGAATGTGTTTGCATAGATAATCACGACTGAACATTAAAGGTTGTAAAGGTACAATTTTTTTCCCCTAAATAGCTTCCTTTACCTTAGTGCAGTCCTCCTTCACTTACCTCATCCAGGGCCGTTGCTAGGCAGGGTGCAGAGGGGGCTCCGCACCCAGGCGCTGTAGAGGTGAGGGCGCCAAAGCTCCAAAGTGCCCTCCCTTCTCCTTGTCTGAGTCCAGAGGCAGAGCGCATTCAGCAGGTGCTGCGGTTCCCCATCCCGCTTGCTCTCTCCGCTGGCAACCGACAAGAGCGCATACCTCCCGCTGTCCCTGGAATCCGGACTGGGTACCATAGCGAAGCCTATTACCAGAACACGTACACAGCGAAGCACTGGGCTCCACTAATTAATTCTGTCCGGTGTGCATGGAGCAGTCTCCTGTCTGGCTCTCTGCGTGTGTCGGCTCTTTTCCCAGAGGCTTCTGGGTTGGCCGGAGCTGCTGCCAATCATCCCGTGCACTCCCAGAAATGCTCTCCGAGTGCCACCCTCCAGGTAACCAAAGATGTCACGTATGCCCCGCCCCCCTGTAATGTGCTTCTGCTCCCAGCGGGCATGAGCTACAGGGATCTATTGGACAAGTACTGATCTATGGGGACACCTGATGTGGGGGGCTTCGATGGGGACACCTGCTGTCGGGGGACACCTGCTGTGGGGGGGGCTCTGATCGGGGGCAACTGCTGTGGGGGGCTCTAATGGGGGGCAACTGCTGTGGGGGGGCTCTAATGGGGGGCAATTGCTGGGGGGCTATGATGGGGGACACCTGCTGGGAGGCTCTGATGGGGGACACCTGCTGTGGGGGGCTCTGATGGGGGACACTAATGAAGACTTCTTAGGGGAGCATCTCTGTGTTTGATTCGTAGCCATAGAAACATGTGTAAATGGGAGGAGTTAGTAAGATGACCATGCCCATGTGGGGGGCGCCATAAATATTTCTGCACCCAGGCTTCTGTGACCCTAGGATCGGCCCTGACCTCATCTTTCCATTTTGCTTTTAAATGTCCTTATTTCTTCTGAGAAATCCTCACTTCCTGTTCTTCTGTCTGTAACTCCACACAGTAATGCAAGGCTTTCTCCCTGGTGTGGAGTGTCGTGCTCGCCCCCTCCCTTGGACTACAGGAGAGTGAAGATGCCCACTAACACACAGCTCCTTTCTCTATGTGCAACACAGAGAGCGTCCTGACTCTCCTGTAATCCAAGGGAGGGGGCGAGCACGACACTCCACACCAGGGAGAAAGCCTTGCATTACTGTGTGTAGTTACAGACAGAAAAACAGGAAGTGAGGATTTCTCCGAAGAAATAAGGACATTTTAAAAGCAAAATTGGATGAGGTAAGCGAAGGAGGACTGCACTAAGGTAAAGGAAGCTATTTAGGAAAAAAAATTGTACCTTTACAACCCCTTTAAAGATGCCATTTACAGTATATCTTAAAAATGCCCACATAGAGAGCAGATTATTATAACCAAATTAACATACTGTATAATGAGGACTAAGGTGATGTACATTATTACAAATCCACTTGATAACAGCACCCCTTTCGTTGCCATATTACACTATAGAAAGAAAAAATAGGTAACATCGGGAGAAGACCTCCCATTGCCTATAAGAGCGGACTATAATGGCACAGTACAGGAGCCAATACACCAAATTCAAAAATATATTTATTTATTTATACAATGTTAAAAACAAGTACATTTTTAACATTGAATAAATAAAGTATATATTTTTTAATTTGGTGTATTGCCTCCCGTACTGTGCCGATATAGTCCGCTCTTATAGGCAATCCCGATGTTACCTATTTGTTGTTTCTAGATTATTAGGACGGGGCATTCATAGTCTCCTCTATTTCCCTTGTTACACTTTAGGTGATAATGGTGACACTGTTGACACAAAAAGGACCATATGGTTTTGTTTACTGAGACACGTGTAAATGTGTACCCTCACAAAATGTGTCTAATGTGTTTGGGTGGTTTACATACTATTAGTACTAATGTAATTGTTTAGATTCATTTATCAGCTCCACACTCTAAATAATTAGATATCCCAGTTCAGATGCTACAAATATTAATCTCAAAATTCCAGCAAAACAGAATAAATGATAAAAGAATTAATAATCCCCAAATACGATAAAAAAATGTCTTGATCCAAAATTGTCTTGTCAGAAAAAATGACATTCATTCTTTTCAAACCACAAGAACTGTCCTCTCACAATGTGTTCCTTTTTATTACTCCACCAAAAAATGTGAATTTGTCTACAAAAAAGTTAAACAGCACTCGCCCGCTCCTTTGCATCTCTAGCCTCGTACACACGATCGGATTTCAGTGGAATTTTGTGCGTTGGCTGTGAACTTGGTAGGCATACAGATGGCAGAACTTTTTCAGCCAAGATACACAAAACTACGTGGTTCTTCAGATCTTTAGTGCCACCCTTTGGGCAACTTCTGCTAATGTTGTCTTATGGTTAGCATTGGTTCAGAGCATGCATGTTTGTATTTTGTATTTGTGTACGAACGATCGGATAATCCAATCTGAAAATTTGAAAGCATGCTATAAAACATTTGTTGTCGGAAATGTTGACAACAATTGTCTGATGGAGCGTACAAACGGTCGGATTATCCGACAAAACCCTGCCATCACACATTTGTTGTCAGAAAATCTGATCATGTACACATTGGCTCCCGCTGCTGTCGATCAAATCCAATGACGCGGCCACCGGGGGGGCGGGACCGAGTCATACACTCTGGGCCAGATTCTCGTAGGAGCACGTAACTTTGTGTGGGCGTAACGTATCTGATTTACGTTACGCCTCCGCAACTTATACAGGCAAGTGCAGTATTCTCAAAGCACTTGCTCCGTAAGTTGCGGCGGCGTAGCAAAAATCGGCCAGCGTAAGCCCGCCTAATTCAAATGTGGGACAGGGGGGCGTGTTGTATGTTAATGTTCTGTGACCCTACGTGATTGACGTTTTTCACGTCATGCGCCGTCCGTGGAAATCTCCCAGTGTGCATTGCTCCTAATACGCCGCAAGGACGTATTGGTTTTGACGTGAACGTAAATTACGTCCAGCCCTATTCACGGACGAGTTACGCAAGCGACGTAAAATTTACAAATTTTGTCGCGGGAACGACGGCCATACTTAACATTGGTACGCCGCACTTACGCCCCCATATAGCAGGGGTAACTTTACGCCGGGAAAAGCCTAACGTAAACGGCGTAACTGTACTGTGTCGGCCGGGCATACGTTCGTGAATGTGCGTATCTAGCTGATTTACATATTTTGGCGCGTAAATCAGCGTACACGCCCCTAGCGGCCAGCGTAAATATGCAATTACGATCCGTAAGAGACTTACGCCTGTCGGATCTAAGGGAAATCTATGCGTAACTGATTCTAAGAATCAGGGGCATAGATACGACTGCGCAACTCGGAGATACGACGGTGTAGCTGGAGATACGCCGTCGTATCTCTTTTGAGAATCTGGCCCTCTGTGTTTATGGACGTAAAGTGTATGAGACAGGAGAGCACCCGCAAGGTAACCCCCTCGGGAGAGAGCTTCCCAGAGGGGGTTATCTATTGCGGGGAGGAGCCGAGAGAAGAGGACGATCAGGGCCACTCCGTGCAAAACAAATTGCACAGTGGAGGTAAGTATGACATGTTTGTTATTTAAAAAAAATAAAAAAGTGAACCTTTACAACCACTTTAAGGCCCCATACACACCATAGAATCCATCCGCAGATAAATCCCAGCAAATGGGTTTCAGCGGATAGATCCTATGGTGTGTACACGCCAGCGGATCTTTATCCGCGGATAAATCTCCCCTGGGATGGATTTCCAGCAGATGAATATTTGCTGACATGCTCAACAAATCCATCTGCTGAAGTCCATCCCAACGGATGGATCCGCTCGTCTGTACAGACTCACCGGATCCATCCGTCCAAAGGGATTCCCCGCACGCGTCGTAATGATTTGACGCATGCGTGGAATTCCTTATATGACAGCGTCGCCGCGTCATAATCGCGGCGACGGCGCGACACGTCATCGCCAGAGGATTTCCGCGCGGATTTCAATGCGATGGTGAGTACACTCCATCGCATAGAAATCTGCGGAAATCTTTGAGAGGATTTATCCGTGGAAACGGTCCGCTGGACCGTATCCGCGGATAAATTCTCTCGTGTGTATGGGGCCTTAGTCTTTGAAAAAACTACAGATTTTTTTTTAAATTTAAGCACTCGCACTGTCCTAATCACATTTTACCACCCTGCGTACTTGAATACTTATATTTAATTTGCCTCCTAAAAGCTGTGTGTCTTTTAGTCATGTAAAATGTATTCTTAAAAAGTCTGCACTGGCTGTATATTTTTTGGGTTGCTGTCCAGAAAAAAATTTAGTTGGCAACCCTGATTGATATGTGACGTCTACAAATTCATTGCTGACTACACAACTGAAATGTGTGCAGTGATGTGACTTCAACTACACAACAAAACAATAGGAAAAATAGGCAGACAAACTACAGCCAAGTTACCTGTAATGCAGTCTTGTCAATGGTTATTGCTCTGATCACTGACAATTCCCTGTGTGTCTAACAGCTAATTACAGGAGCCAGGCCTTTAAAAGGTAGACTCGTCTTGCATTGTGGAAGCAATGGTGATCATTGACTTTTGTGATCAAAAGACTAATGCTTAGTTGGTGTCATGCATCTGTTTTCCTACAACTACATACACATAATCAGCCTAAGGCAACAACGTAGGTTGATGAATTTATGTGTTTGTACTGAAGAGCTGCTTGTCCTCATTAGCACTTGAAGTATAGATGAGAGAGCTCCAGTTATGGCTAATAAATCACAATTCTGTTGTGTTTTAAAAAAAAAAAGCTAATTGGTTAAGCTGCGTATGTTACGAATGCAGATAGTATACCAAATGGGTAGCCTAAATGTATATGCATTTGATATGTGTAAAATATTAAATAATTAAAATAAACATATTACCCAGTCATTTTACAATTACAGAATATTTATATTTAGGATCGTACACACGACCAGTTTCCTCGGCAGAATCCATCAAGAAACTTGGTGGGAGAGTTTTTTTGCCGAGGAAACTGGTCGTGTGTACGTTTTTCATCGAGGAAACTGTCGAGGAACTCGTCGAGCCAAAAAGAGAGAAAGTTCTCTTTTTCCTCGACGGGAGTCAAATTGGCTCGTCGAGTTCCTCGTCGGGCTGGTTTCTGACGAGAAACTAGAGCGTGTGTATGCTAAGGAAACCGCGCTTGCTCATAATAAAGTATGAGACGGGAGTAAAAGTAGCATTTGTAATGGAGATAACACATTTTTCAAGCTGTAACAGACTGAAAAGTGCAAATAGTCTCTTACCAAACTTTTACTTAACACGCAAACACATGAGATTAGCAAAAGCAGCCCCAAGAGTTGTGCCAGTGGAATCGAACTTCCCCTGCCGTCTTATGTGTTGTAGTCACCGTGTTTGAGAACGACAATAGATACGCCAGCGTAACTGCTTCGTGGATCTGGCCCTGTGTGTTTAGTATCACTTTAAATATGTAAAAATATTATACTAAAAAAACATTTTGTACAAGTTGAGATGCACCTGAAGTCCTGAATATGTAAATCCAACAACCAAAATAAAAATGTGGCGGTACGTGACTCCCTTGGGAGATCAAAGGAAGGGAATTATGTAAAATCTGTAATTTTGGTTACAAAATCTCTTAATGTGGCTGCCGATTATATGTGAGATATTAAGGGAAACAAGGAATGCAGCGTTACATAGATTTTTTTTTAATGACTGAAACCTGTCAGCAATGATGTGCAGAAGAAGAGGAGAAGCCTCATGGGAATGGTATTTTAATTCTGTTCTAGCTTAGTGACTGGTAGAACCAGTAAAAAAAAAAACACTGCTTCTTCAAGCATGGACTTTTTATAAGGACCAGGTTTGATGTGAATAAGGTTTCCTGGTGTACAAAGAAGGCAGGAGGCTTAGGATAGGGGAATGGCCCAAACTGATGGAGATGGCACAGGTCTACTTGACTTGCCGTATTTATTTATGGGCATGTTGTAAACAATGGTAGGGAAATAATAGCCATTTGCCGTTGAGGAGTTGGGAAGCTCTCATCGCAACCTTCAACTTCTATAATGGACATATGTCTTTACTTAACCTCCACCCTGATGTCACTCCCTAAAATGCAGTAGTAGTAAGTAATAAGTAGTAAGAAGAAAGGCATTTAAAAAAATTGTTAGCCCAAGACATGTAAAGATACAAAAAGGGGGGAGGGCAAGAGGCTTTCATGCAATATTCGCCTTTAGTCTAGAGCTGTCCCCTGCATTATTTTCTGCCATTAGATGTCCCGAGTACCGTATAGAATTGCAGTAATAATTACTCGCTGTTTTGGGAGGAAGAAATAGAAGGGAGGATCCTTGACATCACCAGGCCAGCCAGAGGACCCTTGGAAAAAAAGATGCTTCTTCTTTTAAATTGTGGGGGCCTTCAGAGAGTGAGGCCTCGTACACACGGCCGAGGAACTCGACGTGCCAAACACATCGAGTTCCTCGGCGAGTTCAGGGATGAAGCCGCCGAGGAGCTCGGCGGGCCGCCTTCTCCCATAGAACAACGAGAAAATAGAGAACATGTTCTCTATTTTCTCGACGAGTTCCTCGGCGGCTCCATCGGGCCAAAAGTGTACAGACGACAGAGTTTCTCGGCAGAATCCAGCTCTGACCGAGTTTCTCGCTGAATTCTGCCGAGAAACTCTGTCGTGTGTACGAGGCCTGAGAGAAGGCGGGTGGAGTAACTGGAATTCCACTTTAGGACCTCATGCACACTGGGCATCAAAAACGCACTTTTAGTGTTCATTCCTTTCAATGGCCAGAATAAATGTAATATATGAATGAAAATTAAAAATTAAATAAATGCCCAAACGCTTGACGCACCAAAACACAGTTTTAGACATGTTTTATGCTGCTTTTCCCCTAGGTAGGGCATTGAAGTGTCACTTTTTTTAAAAAGTTTATTCAGTTATTTATTACAGGTAATATAGCACCATCAATTTACGCAGCACCTTACATATTTATTATACATTCACATCAGTCCCTACTCTCAAGGACCTTACAATCTATTGTGTTTCTTTTGTTTTCAATGGGGGTGTGGATGGGTTAGAAATTCTCTTAATAAGGAGATTTCCTCTTCACTTCCTGTCCCATTGATGATGCCATTGGCACAGAAAATTAGGAAAATCACCAATGGGGACACAGACAACAATAAAAAGAGTAAGAACAGTGGATGGGTCCTGCCATATTTTTCAGTAACTTAATCATTATTTTGAATTATGTCCCATTTATCAGCATGTTTATTACAGCATGGTAGCATGTTTTTTTTCTGAAACAAACATTGCATTAACTGGAAATTCCCCTTCACAGCTCGGACTTGAGTTGATAGAGATGAGATATGTATAGTTTGATCTCAGTGACATGTGGACATCCTGGGAAACAGCAGCTGCCGCAGATAGGTGTGTAGTTCCCCACATCACAAAATTCCCAATTCATGTTTGTTTCCAGGTTACTTATTACTTGGCCTTAATAAGTGTACTTGGCTGATGTTTAATAATACATCTGCTTGGAGGGATCACAAAGACTCTTTGTAGATCAAGTACTTACCTCCCAACTTTTTGAGATGGGAACCTCTATTCCTTTATATTGGCTTTTGAAATTTTACAACTACAGCACCTTAGAAATTGTATAAAAGGTTTAGCACTGGGAAATACTTTTTGAACAACTATATAGATCAGACCAAAATGAGGGACAAATGAGGACGAAAGAGGGACAGAGGGACTTTGTTTCAAATCAGGGACAGTCCTTTGAAATCAGGGACAGTTGGGAGATATGCAAGTAATAGGCAGGCGTCTTTTTCTCTGCATGACACAGAATAGCAGCCTGTGGGATCTCCATATAAACATAAACATACTACTTTAAAAGAGGATTTTGGTTTTAATTTTCAAAATTATACTAATGTCATTTGGTTGGCAATAAAAATTATGAGTCCTGTATGGAGGCCAGCATGATTCCTATTTACTATGGCAACATGAATGCTAAATACAGCCCTGGCACTGAACAGAGATATATTGCAGCCCTGCGCACAATGACCATCTTTTGTGTACATCATCTAACTATACTAATTGTGTCCAAGCAAAAGGATTTAAAGTGGGTCTAAAAGTAGAAGGATTTTAACCTTCCTGCATTCTATGCAGGAAGGTAAAAAAATAAAACTTCTGGGTGCAGCTCCCCCTTACACTTACCTGAGCCCCATCTCGATCCAGCAATGTTCATAAGAGCAGCGGCTCTCCTGGGTCTCTTTCTCCTCATTGGCTCACACAGCAGCGGGAACCAATGTCCATTCACAGGAGTGTGGCTCAGGAGTGAGCCTGAATAAAGCACAAAAGTTACACCACTCCAGGTGAAATATGAAATCTCCCCTTCCATAACAATTGCTCGGTGCCAGCCTTGGTCCGCAACCAGAGCATAAATAGGGGATTTGTGTTTTGTTTTCTTTTGTTTTTTTAAACAGTATCTAGCTGTCTCCCATCCTTAAAGCTGGAGTTCACCCGAAAAACAATTTTTAACATTAGGTTGAGGCTCATTTTGTCAAGGGGAATCGGGTGTTTTTTTTTAAATCGAAGCAGTACTTACCGTTTTATAGATAGATCTTCTCCGCCGCTTCCGGGTATAGTCTTTGGGACTGGGCGTTCCTATTTGATTGACAGGCTTCCAACATTGCCTACGACGGTCGCATACATCGCGTCACGAGTAGCCGAAAGAAGCCGAACGTCGGTGTGGCTCTATACGGCGCCTGCGCACCGACGTTCGGCTACTTTCGTAAAATCGTGACGCGATGTATGCGACCGTCGGAAGCCTGTCAATCAAATAGGAACGCCCAGTCCCGCAGCCCATACCCGGAAGCGGCGGAGAAGATCGCTCTTTAAAACGGTAAGTACTGCTTCAATTTAAAAAAAACTACCGATTCCCCTTGACAAAATGAGCATCAATCTAATGTTAAAAATTAAGTTTTCGAGTGAACCTCCACTTTAGAATGCACATGTGAATGTGCTTTGAGTAAAATGTTTTTTTACTAAACAATGTGTGGCTTATTATTTTAATGCTCAATACCAGTGTATTTGTTAAGTTTGTGTAGTTACAGTGACAATGTGCGCTAAGATGTGGCCAACTCAGGCAATTTTATGGCCTCAAAGAAATGAAAGGATTTGAAAGGCATGTTTTTGAAATTGTAACTAGGAATTAAGCTGGGCTAATGAAATGGACTTTAGATGGTACAAGTAAGTATAGTAGAAAATCTATAAGTATATTTATTCATAAAAATAGAAAGTATACGAAGAAAGAGATGATATACAAAGCTTCGTGAACACAATAATACAATATCGGCATATTTATCACAGTACATACATAGGAAATATTGCATAAAAGTTTATACTAGTGCACATATATTATATGTTTATCGTTTTTGAACGCAAAACATGTTGAGTAAAAGCGAGTAAAAGCAACCTCCATCACTCCGCATATCCAATCCAGTTCCATGGATTTAATTTTTTTTTTATATATTTTCTGGTGCTGTATGGTTTTGTCAGATAAGCATATGTGCACTAGTATAAACTTTTATGCAATATTTCCTATGTATGTACTGTGATAAATATGCTGATATTGTATTTTTGTGTTCACAAAGCTTTGTATATCATCTCTTTTTTTTGTATACTTTCTGGGCCAGATTCATGTACTTTTACGGCGGCGTAACGTATCCCGTTTACGTTACACCGCTGCAAGTTTTCAGCGTAAGTGCATGATTCACAAAGCACTTGCCTGTAAACTTGCGGTGGCGTAGCGTAAAGCCGTCCGGCGCAAGCACGCCTAATTCAAATGGGGCGTGTACCATTTAAATTACGGCGCGTTCCCGCGCCGAACGTACTGCGAATGCTCCATTTAGAAATTTCCCGCCGTGCTTTGCGCGAAATGACGTCGCCCCGACGTAATGTTTTGAACGGCGACGTGCGTTACGTCCTTTCGTATTCCTGGACGACGTACGCAAAAAAAAAAAAATTTAAATTCTATTTTTACACCACCTAAATAGCAGCCGTAACTTTGCGACGGGAAAAGCCGACTAGCGACGGCGTAAGAGAATGCGACGAACGGGCGTACCTTCGTGGATCGCCGTAAACAGCTAATTTGCATACCCGAAGCGGAAAACGACGCGAACTCCACCCAGCGGGCGCCAAAGTATTGCATCCTAAGATCCGAAGGCATACGAAGCCGTATGCCTGTCGGATCTTAGCCAAATGCCGTTGTATCTTTGTTTGTGAATTCAAAATAAAGATACGACGCGGCAAATTTGAAAGTACGCCGGAGTATCAGCAGATACTCCAGCGTACTATTTTTGTGAATCTGGCCCTCTATTTTTATGAATAAATATACTTATAGGGCCAAATTCCCAAAAAAGCTGCCTAACTTAACTTTCAGCAGTTAAGTTACACTGACTTAAAATTTCTACCTAAGTGCCTGATCCACAAAGCACTTACCTAGAAATTACACGCCGTGTAACTTAAGTGCCTCCGTCGCAAGGCGGTCCTCCTCTCCGGGGGGCGTTTAAAATTTAAATGAGGCGCGCTCCCGCGCCGGCCGTACTGCGCATGCGTGTGACGTAATTTTCCCGACGTGCAGCGCGCAAACGTAATTTACGCCGGGCTTTGTGGATTGCGACAGGACACTAAAGTTGCGACGGGTGAAAAAAAAAAAAGCGCCGGGAAAACAAAAACAAAAAAGAAAAATTGTCAGCGTCGCTCGGCATGCATTCCTGAGAGGGAGAACTTCATGCCAATTTTCAAAGAAAAAACCGGCATGGGTTCCCCCCCCCAGGAGCATACCAGGCCCTTAGGTCTGGTATGGGTTGTAAGGAGACCCCCCCTACGCCGAAAATTCGACGTAGGGGGTCCCCCTACAATCCATACCAGACCCGTATCCAAAGCACGCTACCCGGCCGGTCAGGAAAGGGAGTGGGGACGAGCGAGCGCCCCCCCCCTCCTGAGCCGTGCCAGGCCGCATGCCCTCAACATGGGGGGGTTGGGTGCTCTGGGGCAGGGGGGCGCACTGCGGGCCCCCCCACCCCAGAGCACCCTGTCCCCATGTTGATGAGGACAGGACCTCTTCCCGACAACCCTTGCCGTTGGTTGTCGGGGTCTGCGGGCGGGGGCTTATCGGAATCTGGGAGTCCCCTCAAATAAGGGGGCCCCCAGATACCGGCCCCCCACCCTAAGTGAATGGATATGGGGTACATCGTACCCCTACCCATTCACCTGGAGGCAAAAAGTTAAAGTTATTAAACACACGACACAAGGGTTTTTAAAATAATTTATTAGTCTGCTCCGGAGGCACCCCCTGTCTTCTTTATTAGCTCTAATACCAGGGGGGCTTCTTCTTCCACTCTCCGGGGGTCTTCTCCGCTCTCCGGGGGGGTTTCTTCTTCCGCTCTCCGGGCGGGGGGTCTCCTCCGCTCTCCGGGGGTCTTCTTCTATCTTCGCCGCTCTCCGCTGTTGACTCGGCGCACCCCGGTTCTTCTGCAGCTGTCCGGTGCCTTCTTCTTCAGCGCTGGCTGCCTGCTATCTTCGTGTGTTAGCTCAATTACTAACAGGCAGCCAGCGCGGTCTTCTGTGACGTCAGGTTCTTCTTCTCCCTTCTTCCGATGTTGACACGTCGCCTCTTCTCACTGCAATGATGGAAGCGCGCCTTGCATCCCATTTATATAGGCATCACCGTCCCATCATGCTCTGGTAGGTACCCACGTGGTGGGTGCCTACCCACGTGCACCCACCACGTGGGTACCTACCGGAGCATGATGGGACGGTGATGCCTATATAAATGGGATGCAAGGCGCGCTTCCATCATTGCAGTGAGAAGAGGCGACGTGTCAACATCGGAAGAAGGGAGAAGAAGAACCTGACGTCACAGAAGACCGCGCTGGCTGCCTGTTAGTAATTGAGCTAACACACGAAGATAGCAGGCAGCCAGCGCTGAAGAAGAAGGCACCGGACAGCTGCAGAAGAACCGGGGTGCGCCGAGTCAACAGCGGAGAGCGGCGAAGATAGAAGAAGACCCCCGGAGAGCGGAGAAGACCCCCCCCCCGGAGAGCGGAAGAAGAAACCCCCCCCCGGAGAGCGGAGAAGACCCCCGGAGAGTGGAAGAAGAAGCCCCCCCTGGTATTAGAGCTAATAAAGAAGACAGGGGGTGCCTCCGGAGCAGACTAATAAATTATTTTAAAAACCCTTGTGTCGTGTGTTTAATAACTTTAACTTTTTGCCTCCAGGTGAATGGGTAGGGGTACGATGTACCCCATATCCATTCACTTAGGGTGGGGGGGCCGGTATCTGGGGGCCCCCTTATTTGAGGGGAATCCCAGATTCCGATAAGCCCCCGCCCGCAGACCCCGACAACCAACGGCAAGGGTTGTCGGGAAGAGGTCCTGTCCTCATCAACATGAGGACAGGGTGCTCTGGGGTGGGGGGGCCCGCAGTGCGCCCCCCTGCCCCAGAGCACCCAACCCCCCCATGTTGAGGGCATGCGGCCTGGCACGGCTCAGGAGGGGGGGGGGGGCGCTCGCTCGTCCCCACTCCCTTTCCTGACCGGCCGGGTAGCGTGCTTTGGATACGGGTCTGGTATGGATTGTAGGGGGACCCCCTACGTCGAATTTTCGGCGTAGGGGGGGTCTCCTTACAACCCATACCAGACCTAAGGGCCTGGTATGCTCCTGGGGGGGGAACCCATGCCGGTTTTGAATTTACAAATTGCCGTGGAGTTCTCCCTCAGGAATGCATACCAAATGCCGTCGCTTGAATGGGCCTTTACAAGGTGTGACTAATTTTCCACATTGTAAAACCAGCCCTAGTTTTGCGCAAGCAAATCGGAACTTACGCAGAAATCACAATGCTGAAAAGCGTTGTGGATCTGCTTAAGTCCTCATTTGCATACTCAAAGCGGCATTTCAATGAGAAATGCCCCCAGCGGCGGATGCGGTACTGCATCCTAAGATCTGACCGTGTAAGTGTCTTACACATGTCAGATTTTCTGCCTAACTTTGGAAAAAGCCTTTTGAGGATCGTTTCCAAAGTTAGGCACAGACTGAACAGCAGTTCCGCCTGCGTATCTCTTTTGGGAATCAGGCCCAATGATTTTCTACTATACTTACTTGTACCGTCTAAAGTCCATTTCATTAGCCCAGCTTAATTCCTAGTTACATATTATCGGGACGTTGGTACACTGCTACATTGGCATTCACAGCGTTAGTCGCCCTGTGTTTTATGCACTTTTTCTAGCAAGACCCATCTAAAAATGTTTTTGAAATGAATGCATTGTGTGTGTGTAGCAGACCCACAGCACAACACAATAGTTAGCTGAAGAATAAATTGTCACCTCATGTAGCAAATAAGGTACGTTTGCACTATTGTAGAAAATGGCCAAAATAAATGCCATTTGAGAACCTATTATACAGATAAGAAACACAGATAACAGTAGTTCAAATGAAATAGAAGTTTATGATCAAATAAAAAGATTATTCTGGGAGACATGTCGGCCGCCCAAGCGATGTACAAAGACGGCAGCAAGGGCTTCGATCTGAGGTATTACATAAAGAGCTAGTATGCTACACATACTAGCTCATTATTCCTTTGTCTTGCAGGTGGTGTTTTTTTTTAAGTGGGTTTACTTCCTCTTTAACTGCGCAAGCCTGGTCAGCTTCAGGAGCAGGAGATAATTAGGGGACTGTGTGAGAGAACCCCCTCATGCAACATGTGCCAGGTGACCCAGACTCCTGTGTGACAGAGGTCCCTGGTGTTTGGTTGGATTTCCCGAGCCCTGACTTGGACCATGATAAATCACTGGGTCTGTGTGAGAGATGCTCTGAGCATATGGAGGACGAGTCAGAGTGGCATTGTGCCTGCATCCATGCACATGGACAAGGTCTGAGCTTGGGCACTGGGACCAATGGGTGGCCCTGAAGCTGAGTCTATAGGTGGGGGCTCAGCTACACGTGCTGGTTATGTGTACTAGAAATGGGAAGCCTGCTCAGACGTTAGTGTGTACTAAGGCAAAGCAGCTCTAACCCAAATGAATTGCAGGGCACCACAACACATGTGAGCTGGAGTTACATTTTGCGGACACCTGACTTCGAACTCACCATCTTGGGCCAGGGGTGTTCACTGTATTGCACATTGCAATCTGATAGCAGACAGGCAAAGGACATTTTGGCAAATTGTTAACCAAAAACCTCTACTTGCTTTAGTTCTGCTGGTATCTTTGTTAGTATGTGCCGTCTCGTCTGGTACTTTATGTAATCAGAACAGAAGCTTATGAATAAGGGCATTTTGTGATTTGGTTCTATTGATTTATGCATCCAGAACGTTCTTCATGTTACGCTAAATTCACAGTGTAAACTGGACTGTTACTTGATCAGCTTGTGTGCGCCCAGGTTTGTGAAGGCACCTGCCCATCGTTTTGATGTTCTAATTGCTGTTAATTGTGTTATCCTCGTCCCTCCTACTGGCTGCTCCCCAAGGAGCACGTATTAATGAAATTAACAGAATCAGAGCATTCAGAATTCGATTTGCCATTGATGCTGCACGTACCTTTAACCTTGTCACTGCCAGTGGCTGCAAGATTTCATTTAAGATCTTTTGCGTTCATCAAATTACAGCCTGCTACTTACAGAGGTTTTGGTAATATATTTTATTTAAAGTGAACCTATATGCAAAAAAAAAATCGAATTTGGAACCAAGTGACTGTTCTAACCGATTTGCCCTCCTAAAATTGGATTTATTGCTGCAGCCTCCAAAATTCCGATGCAAGGTTTAGTTTTCTGTCAAGAGTTAAAGGTCAAGGATGTAAGCAGGTTCAGCCAAACATGTATTCCGACCTGATGTAGGGTTGCCACCTCATCTCTTCGTAGTGCTACCCCCGCAGGAGCCACTGGTGAATATGGGTAGCTCCCAACCTGCACAGCCAGGCACACAAATTTCCACTCACTCTGGAGACAGGAATCAGTCCTTGCAGCTTTGTTTTTTTTTATTATATACACGCAATCAGATTTTTGGATGACCGAACATCCGTTTTTTTTTTTTTTTTGCTGCATGCTAGTCTCATGTCGAAAGTGAAGAGGTTACTCACCTCTCTCGTATGACAGAATACAACTTCAGAAGTGACGTAGTGTGTTGACTAGTGTAGCACTACCCCCGTAGGAGCTGCTGGTTTAGATTGGGTTTTGCACGTTACCTCTAGATTAGTTGTCAGGGGAGTAAAGTCTGTAGAAATTGCAATGGCCACACAAGATGTAAAACCTTCAACTGTGAGTGAGTGAGTGAGTGAGTAACTTGTATAGCGCAACAAATGCGAACTAAATCGCCTCAAGGCGATTTAGTTCGCTGTACAGAGCACACAAGGCTGTACAGAGCACACAAAAATATCTAAAGTTCCAGTACTCACCACTCTCTCTTCAATGGGTATTGCTCACCTGGATAGGCCCCTCTCCCATGGCCAAGCAGCCGGGATGATGCACGGACAGTATGAGAACAGTCTCTGCCACAGACCGTCTGAGAACGAAAGATGGATAGCCAGGAATCCTCTGCCACAGGATTTAAGTCCCGATCTTCCAGCCTTACAGTAAAAGAGCCTTTAAGCCGATCCGGCGGACTGTAAGACAAATAGAATAGTGGATCCCTTTATAACGAAGTCACCAGGTCTATCCCGAAACATCAGCTTGCCTTGCTTGGTCTCCTCCAGGGCAGGTTCTCCCCCGGTTTCCTTCATTAAGCAGCTTCCCCCACTTGGATGGACAGCTTGGGATCACCCTTGTAATCGTAGGCCCCAGCCAGCATAGCTGGGCCTACTCCATGGAAATGCAACCTCGGGCCAACGTTGTCCCGAAGTCAAGATCACACACACATGCCTCACGCCAGGAGGGCCACGAGGAGAAGCGACCCCCAAAGATGGTGTTTGCCCCTTAAGTACCCCCTCCCAGCATGCACAGCAGGGCACCACTCCCACTGGGCTGCTGCCGAGAAGGGTCACTTAACACACCATGGTTCGCTTGTGTTCCAATATGGGTCTGAGGTGGTAACGCCACCTACAGGCAACAGGGGAAAATCCTACCGAGCATAACCATTAGCCAGAACAGAGGCTAATTTCAATGGAATTCAACAAAGTCTGAGCCCACTACTGGCTCAGGCGCCCTCTAAATTTAGAATAGCGCCCCAGTCATCGGGAGCAGGGCGCAACACTAGTTTTTAGGGTTATTATGGGATACTCACTTAATCAGTAGCGAAATCTTCATGGACACAAATGATATACATCCAATATATAGACACTTCTCCCCTTTTACCTTCAGGACAAACTTGCTTGTAGAACTACATCTACCAGAACCAGCCAGCACTGACAAATTGATCCAACACAGACTCAGTCAGATCCAGAGTAAATGACCTTTGTTGGCAGGGACCGCAGTAGTGGCAGTGAAGCAAAAAGAGAGGTCTTTAGTGCTTAGCTGTCCTATTCCTGTGGTTACTGCTTCCAGTACCACCTCTTCAGCCACTGCCAGCCTACCTTGCTGCAGCTGTCCCTTTCACTAGACCTCCTGGCTACTTCTTTACAGTCCTCCCAGACTAACTCTGCATCAATCCCAGACTGCTTGCACCAAGTCCCTTCAGGCATGCCTCTCAGTCCTCCAACTGCAACACTCACCAGCCCTCTTGGCTGTCCTCCTCCCTGGAGTTTTGCCCGGCAGTGTTCTCCTGCTGTCCTCTACTTGCTCTCATGCCTCCTGGTCAGGATCCCTCCAGAAGGGGTCCCTTTCAAACCCAAGCCCAGGCCTGAGTTTACCCCTGCAGTGTTCTCCTACTGTCCTCTACTTGCTTGCATGCCTTCTGGTCAGGATCCCTCCATGTGTCATGAGAAGGGGTCCATTTTGCACCCGAGCCCAGGCCTGAGTTTACCCCCTCCAGACTGGAGGGCTTATCTCAAATCTCCATCTCCATCTTCCACCCAAATTCACAATGCCCAAGCTGGGCTGACCTTGAGTACCCCCTGCCAATTCATCTGTTGGGGATTGGTCAGGGGCCCTCAGAACACTCCAGACAGCTCCTCCTAGACCCCTCACAACTGCTTCTGGAATCTTCTTCAAGTTTCCAGCAAGCAGGGGAAGTATCCAGAGATGCTGCTGCTGTCATCCAACCCTGACCCAGAAAAACACACAGGCTTCGCTGCCAGCCAAGCCTGAATTTACCTACACTAACACAAATCCTAACATTAGCACTCTAGCCATGCTAGGGGCTGCTAAACCTTTAAACCTGAGCACAAATTAACTAAGCAGGTTCTGAGGCTAATTTAATGCAGATAAGGCGCTAAGTGGGTTTACCACCATAAATAGTCACAGAACCTGTGTAATTAATACGTGTTTGGGTTTAAAGGGATGAGTTGGCAACCCTAGCCTGGTGATTGGCCCCTAAAACACTCAGCATTTCATTGTTGTAGAAAGGGAGACTGGGCACATGTGCCTCATACTGGAAGTACCAGGTATGTATCTTTTTTCTTTTTTTTTAGATTTTCCTCCTTTACTTTCGGGTTCTCCATCAGAGCCCCTCTTACACTGAAGTTCTCATCAGAGCCCCATTTACATCAGGGTCTCCATCGGAGTCCCCACCTAATATTGGAGTCCTCCATCAGAGCCCCCTCTTACATCAGGGTCTCCATATGTGTCTCTCTTTTTACTGGAGTACCCATCAGAGCACTCTTTACATCTAAGTCCCAATTTGAGCCCCCCTAACATGGAGTAACCATTAGAGCCCCCCCTTACATCAGTGTCTCAATCGGGGGCTCCCCTTATATCAGAGTCCCCCTTTACTTACAGTTAGGTCCATATACAGTATATTTGGACACAGGCACAATTTTATTTTCTTCAGGTATTTACCAAAACCTATTCAATATATAGTTATATAATGGATATGGGCTGAAAGCACACAATCTCCGGTTTAATTTGAGGGCATGTACACCCAAATCAGAGGAAGGGTTTAGGAATTACAGCTCTTAAGAATAGCCATCCCCCTTTTTGTAAGGGACCAAAAATAATTGGACAATTGAATCAAAAGCTGTTTAATGGCCAGATGTGGGCTTTTCCTTCGTTATTTCTTCATCAATAAAGCAGGTAAAAAGAGTTGATTCTAATTGTGGTATTTGCATTTGGAATCTATTGCTGTGAACCTACATCATGCGTTCAAAGGAGCTGTCCATGCAAGTGAAACAGGCCATTGTAAGGCTTCAAAAACAAATCCATCAGAGAGATAGCAGCAACATTAGGAGTGGCCAAATCAACAATTTGGTACATTCTGAGAAAAGAAGAACTCACTGGTGAGCTTAGCAATATAAAAAGGAAACCCAATCGTTGGTAATGTCCATGGGTTCTAGACTTCAGGCAGTCATTGCCAGTAAAGGATTCTCATCAAAATATAAAACAATAACATTTTATTAATGATTATATTAATTTGTCCAATTACATTTGAGCCCCTGAAAATGAAGGGACTGTGTAAAAAAATGGTTGCAGTTCCTTGAATTAAAGCTGAAAGTCTCACTTTAACATTAACCCTAAAACTCAGGCAAACTCAGGCAAATGTATATTCTCAGGCAAATGTAGAAATACTATGTAGCGCCCCCTTACTTTCAGTATGGGCACTACGCTAAAGTTAGTGGGGAGTGGGAGAGTTATTTTGCTCCCATTCATAATTTGTTAAATTTGGGCTGCTGTCATTCCTGAACTGTCCTGTAGGTCAGTCTGCGCTCCAGGGGTGCCGATCCCACCCCTGGGCGACAGTTGGCGCTAGAGGGGTTCTGGCAGAGCTGCTTTTCCCCAGCAGCCAATTAGAGGAGTTTTCCCTCGCGGGCCATGTTGGGGGAGAGTATATCTGTGGCAGACGCCATTTTCTTTGGTTCTTTGCGGGTTCCAGGTGCGGCACCCACTTTTAGGGTGTGCGCATCCAACGGACCCCGGCAATATGGCCTACCAGGCCGGGGTCGCATGCTACGCCGAGCTCCATGTTGCTGAAAGGGGCCCCAGTGACTCGCTGGGTCCCTGGCTCTATTGAAAAGATCCCAAGCTATGTGCTGAACGGTGGGGGATTGGCTCAAGGAGAACCCAAAGGCAGGTTATCTGAGGGGCTTGAACGAACCATCAGGGATCTGGTGACCGGGACATTGACGGGTACACTTCAACTGTCACCCGGTGACCCTGACCTAATTTACTGGGAGGATTCGAAACTGATTGGTGTTGAGGGGTTTTAGACACACAGTAATCACACCTCCTTGATTAGTGACCACAGAGAGAAAGCTCCTATGACCTTTTTTCATCAGGAAACAGACAACCAGGAAGTGTTCAGAACAGAGAAGGATTACAGCAAAAACGAACAATGAGGACATGAAACCAGGCGGTAAAGGAAGCTATTTAGCTAAAAAAAATTGTTTCCTTTAGTGTCCCTTTAACCAACCCCAGCAGAATAAACGTACCTGCACTTCTTTGGATCAGTGCAGCTAACTATGATAAACATAGCATTGATATCTGTGGTTTATGCGCTCAGGAGACTAAATTTTCAACTGCCCACAGATTTTCTTGGCTGCATTGCTGGCAGTACTGGGCTCTGTGTGACCCATATCAGAATGACATCTTTGGACACCTGGTAACATTATCTGCAACTTACAGTTTGACTAATTTATTTCCTCATCCTTAATGAGCCGCTTGAGTCAGATTATTTTACTAATAAAAAAAGTACACAACTGTAATATATGTCCCTTCCTAATGGCTATAAAAACCTGCTTCATGATGCCGCAAGATGTTCTATTTTTAAACAATAATCTCCCAATTGTTTGCTGCTTAGATGTCAGAGATAGAAACAGGATATTATGTTACAATAAAATGGAATATATAGCAGAATGTACTTTCATTGTAGTTGCTGTTTTTTAAACATCAGAAATACGCAAAGCTTTAATCCTTGATGGATTTATGTTGTAGTTACGCTATAAAAGGCAGGAACTGCTTATCTTGCAGATACTCCTATGACGGAAATGCAGAATTAAGCAGCATTTAATGAGAGAGATAAGTGGTCCTCTGTCTGCAGCTTCCTTTGTAGCTTAGGTGATACAGCGCTTTTTTTTTTACATAATATGCTGCCTATTGCTAGAAGGAAATTTAAAGTAAAATTAAGAAGGATTATCAGTGATTTTATATTAGGTATATTGTAGGTTATTATTGTAATGTTTATCTTTTTCTTTTTGCTTTTGGCTTGATACCTTTTCAGTTAAAATTAAAGTGGGGGTTCACCCTAAAAACGATTTTCTAACATTACATCCAGCTCACTCTCTACATTCACAGTATGCCGTTTGTTTTTGTTTTTTTGCTGTACATACCTCGTACAGCTATTTTCTTCCCCGGCTTCGCATAAGGAGTGTCACGAGTTGCCAAAAGAAGCCGAACGGCAAGTCGGCGCTATACAGCGCCTGCGCACCAACGTTCGGCTTTTTTCGGCAACTCGTGACGCTCCTTATGCGACGGGGGGAGGTCGTTTTGTCATCACGTCAATCACCTGCTGGATAGGAACGCCCACTCCCGCGGGAGTCCCGACCCGGAAGCCGGGGAAGAGATTAGCTGTACGAGGTATGTACAGGAAAAAAAAAAACGGCATACTGTGAATGTAGAGAGTGAGCTGGATGTAATGTTAGAAAATCGTTTTTAGGGTGAACCCCCGCTTTAAGGGAAATCATTTTCAAACCATCAAACACCCCGTCGCGTCTTATGATGAATATCAACACATGAATGCATTTTGATGTGCAATATAAAGTACATTGTAAAGTGTATCAAAACTCTTGGAAAGGCCTGTTGACATGCATTTTTATTCATATCTGTTAATTTCAGAGTAAAACCCATCAGGCATCAATATGCAAAGGTATGAATGGGCCCTAACCCTACGTTCACACTTGTCCGTCTGCATTAAAGTGATTGTAAACGATCACCTTGTAAAACAACTCATTCAGTTTAAAATAGAAATTAAAGGCAAAACATTCTCTATAGATATAAAAAACAACATAATAAATACTAGAGGTGCACCAAAAATGTCGGCAGCCAAAACATATCGGCTGAAAATGGTGTTACCGGCATTTTGTCGATAAAAGAAAAAGGTGCTGATAATGGCACCAAAAAAATACACACGATTTTACTGTGCTTATGGTGTGTTTTTCATAGGCCACATAAAAAAAGTAACACAGGAGCGTTATTGATGCGCTCTTGCTGCGTTTTCAATGCATTTCAGCAGGAAGTGCATTTTTGGTGCGTTTTTTTTTAACTGACCAAAAATAGAGCAAGCAGGATTTTTAACACCACAGAGGAGGCGTAACAGACTAAAGTGAAGACATACATATAATTTAACGATTTAACCACTTAACCACTTAAGGACCGGACCAATATGCTGCTAAATGACCCAAGGGGTTTTTACAATTCGGCACTGCGTCGCTTTAACAGACAATTGCGCGGTCGTGTGACGTGGCTCCCAAACAAAATTGGCGTCCTTTTTTCCCCACAAATAGAGCTTTCTTTTGTTGGTATTTGATCACCTCTGCGGTTTTTATTGTTTGCGCTATAAACAAAAATAGAGCGACACTTTTGAAAAAAATGCAATATTTTTTACTTTTTGCTATAATAAATATCCCCCAAAAACATATATACATTTTTTTTCCTCGGTTTAGGCCGATACGTATTCTTCTAACTATTTTTGGTAAAAAAATCGCAATAAGCGTTTATTGATTGGTTTGCGCAAAATTTATAGCGTTTACAAAATAGGGGATAGTTTTATTTATTTTTTTATTTTTTTACTACTAATGGCGGCGATCAGCGATTTTTTTCGTGACTGCGACATTATGGCGGACACTTCGGAGAATTTTGACACATTTTTGGGACCATTGTCATTTTCACAGCAAAAAATGCATTTAAATTGCATTCTTTATTGTGAAAATGACAGTTGCAGTTTGGGAGTTAACCACAGGGGGCGCTGTAGGAGTTAGGGTTCACCTAGTGTGTGTTTACAACTGTAGGGGGGTGTGGCTGTAGGTCTGACGTCATCGATTAAGTCTCCCTATAAAAGGGATCACTTGATCGATGCAGCCGCCACAGTGAAGCGCGGGGACGCCGTGTTTACATACGGCTCTCCCCGTTCTTCAGCTCCGGGGAGCGATCGCGACGGAGCGGCTATAAACGATTAGCCGTGCCGTCGTCCCGCATCGCTCCTGAAGCCACGGGAACTGCCGCATGTACGGGGGGGGTCCCGATCGGACCCCCGACCCACGTTTAGGCAGGCACGTACAGGTACGTTGATGTGCCTGTCCGTGCCATTCTGCCGACGTAAATGTACATGCGGCGGTCCGGAAGTGGTTAAGGACCGAGCCTGTTTTTCAGACTTGGTGTTTACAAGTTAAAAACTATTTTTTTTCTCAAAAATTACCTAGAACCCCCAAACATTATAGATTTTTTTTATCTAACACCCTAGAGAATAAAATGGTGGTCATTGCTTTACTTTTTCTCACACCGTATTTACGCAGCGGTCTTACAAGCACACTTTTTGGGGAAAAAATTCACTTGTTTGAATAACAAAATAAGACAACAGTAAAGTTAGCCAAAGATAATGTTACGCCGGGTAAATTGATGCCCAACATGTCACGCTTCAAAATTGCGCCCGCTCGTGAAATGGTGTCAAACTTTTACCCTTAAAAATCTCCATAGGTGACGTTTAAAAAAATTCTATAGGTTGCATGTTTTGAGTTACAGAGAAGGTCTAGGGATATAATTATTGCTCTCGCTCTGACGATCGCAGCGATACCGCACATGTGTGGTTTGAACACAATTTTCATGTGCAGGGGCTGCTCACATATGCGTTCGCTTCTGCGCGTGAGCTCGTCGGGTTGGGCGCTTTTTTTTTCTTATTTTACTTAATTTTATTTATTTTAAAACTGTTTTTTTTTTTAAATTGGGTCACTTTTATTCCTATTACAAGGAATGTAAACATCCCTTGTAATAGAAAAAAGCATGACAGGTCCTCTTAAATATGAGATCTGGGGTCAAAAGGACCTCAGATCTCATATTTGGACTTAAATGCAATAAAAAAGAAAAAATAACAACAACAAAATTTCCCTTTAAGATGTATGGGCAGAAGTGACGATTTGACATTGGAAAAACAAGAAAAACTGCGCTAATTACACATAAAGATTAAAGTAAATAAAAATAAACATAAAAGACAGCAGCTTGCGTGCGATACACAGAGCCAGGAATACAAAGAAAATAAAGCTGCGCCAAAAAATAAAAAATTAATTAAATTAAAATTTCAATAATAAATATTAAAGTGGAGTTCCACCCATACATATAACATTACATCAGTAGTTTTAAAAAAATGTCATTAGTCCTTTACGAATTTTTTTTTTTTTTTTAGATGCCTTCAAAGTGTTGTTGCTAGGCAGAATAGTTAATCTTCCCACTTCCTGCACCTAGGTGCTTAATGCTTCCTAACCTACACCGCACAGACTCCTGGGAATGTAGTGGGTGTAACTTTCCAAGGGTCTGTGCACTCCCCAGTCTCAAAGAATCATGTGACTTGGACAGCACAGGTGCTGAAACCTGATCTGACACTGCTTGTGCAGCACTGAGCATGTGCGAGATTTGCAAGGCTAAAATCCAGGAAGTCATACAGTCTGGCTTCATGATGCCCACACTTAAGATGGCCCCAGTCAATTTCTATTTTATAAAGTGTCTAAATGCTGTAACAACCTAACAAAACGGACCTTAGTTTACAGAGTAACTTTACTAGAATACATTAAGCTTGTGTATTACAGGGGTATTTATATTTAAAAAGTGAAATTGTGGCCGGAACTCCGCTTTAAGCAAGTCCAAAAAAATATATGTGGGTGTATAGTCCCAAAACGCACTAAAGGTGCATACATATACACGATCCTGAGGACAAACACCACCGTGATGTGACATGTATTTCCACACTGAAGTGACAACCCTCTCCTGAGATATGAGGCCACTTACCAGAGGGCAAGCTTGATTTGCAGTCGGCTATAGCCCAGCCACGGCCTTTAATTAAATGGACTCACAGGAATGCAGGGGGAGACAGGTTCCCGGGGAAGAACTTCCGGCGCAATCTCAGGTTCATCCAGATATATGGGTAGAGAAAGGGTGCACCATAGTGTAATTCTGTAAAACTTGCTTTTATTTAAAAAACATATATTGCACTTACAAGAGCAGATAAAAACATGCAGCGTAGAAAACAAAGTGCCGGCCGGCAACTAGCGGAGCCCTTCCTCCTTAGCGTGCACGTCCTCTCAGACGCGTTTCGTCATTACTCGTTTTCAATGGGACGATTTGACATTGCTTCTGCCCTACATTCATATGGAGACGGGTGGGGGCCATATTCCCTTCACTCGTCTCCATACACAGCAACAGAAAGGACTGCATCGCCTCCGCCGCTCCCGACGGCTCCGGTAAGCGGCGGAGGGCCTCTCCCACCGCCGGTAAAAGTGATCTCACACCGTATTCGCTGCAGAGACCACTTTTATCTTGTAGAGGACCGCCCGCTGAAGAAGAAGATACCAGGGTTATGGGAGCTAGCTGCTACCATAACAACGGTATTCCTCTTCAAACAGAGTAAGTGGTTATGGACCGGAAGGATTTTCCCCCTTAATGACCAGGTCATTTTTTTCCGATACGGTATCGTGTAGTTTTAACTGCCAATTGCCTGGTAATGCGTCGTTGTACTCAAACAAAATGTATGTCCTTTTTTTTCCCACAAATAGAGCTTTCTTTTGGCAGTATTTGATCATCTCTACGGTTTTTATTTTATGTGCTACAAACAAAAAAGAATGACAATTGTGAAAAAAAAAACATGCAAGTGGGGGTTATTTACTAAAGGCAAAACCACTTTGCACTACAAGTGCAAAGTGCACTTGAAACTGCACTGGAAGTGCAGTCGCTGTAGATCTGAGGGGGACATGCAAGGAAAATTAAAAACAGCATTTTAGCTTGCACATGATTGGATAATAAAATCAGCAGAGCTTCCCCTCATTTTAGATCTACCCCTTAGGCCCCGTACACACGACCAGTTTTCTCGGCAGAATTCAGCTTCCGACCGAGTTTCTGGCTGAATTCTGCCGAGAAACCCGGCCGTGTGTACACTTTCGGCCGAGGAAGCCGACGAGGAGCTCGGCGAGGAAATAGAGAACATGTTCTCTATTTCCTCGTTGTTCTATGGGAGCTCCTCGGCGGCTTCAGTGCTGAACTGGCCGAGGAACTCGATGTGTTTGGCACGTCGAGTTCCTCGGCCGTGTGTACGAGGCCTGAGATTTACAGCGACTGCACTTCCAAGTGCACTTTGCACTTGTAGCACAAAGTAGATTAGCCTTTCGTAAATAACCCCCAAGGTGACACACGCAGATTAAAATGGTAAATTAATGTTAATTTCCCACATCTGTGGCTTTTTCAAATTGCAATAAGTGTGTATAAATAGTCAATGAGTTTGTTAGCTCTCAGGTGGATGCACTGAGCAGGCTAGATACTGAGCCATGGGGAGCAGAAAAGAACTGTCAAGAGACCTGCGTAACAAGGTAATGGAACTTTATAAAGACGGAAAAGGATAAAGAAAAAATATTCAAAACCTTCAATATGCCAGTCTGTACTGCACAATCACTTATTAAGTGGAAAATGTTATATTTTACCAAAAGATGGGTTACGTATTGTGTTTTTTTTGCATTTAAATAAAAAAAAGTGTATTTTTTCCAGAAAAATTGCATTTGAAAAACCGCTGCGCAAAAACTGTGTGACATAAAAAAATTGCAACACCCACCAATTTATTCTCTAGGGCCTCTGCTTTAAAAAATATATGTTTGGGGGTTCTAATAGATTTGGTAGCAAAAAATACTGATTGTTACATGTAAACAAAAAGGGCCAGAAAAGGCCTGGAGGTCAAGCGATAACAGACTTCTTCAGCTCTTCAGTGATTTCTGTATGTCCTTAATGGCCAACAGACAGCCCACAGCCTGAATAAAGACATAGAGGTTCCCCAGTTGTGGGGCTTTATAGGCACTTCAAACACATAACAGATACATTGATAAAAACAGATATTTATTATGAATCATCAGTAAAAGACAGGAAACATGAAATATACATGATATAAACAACTGGAAATACACCAACTGAAACAGCAAGATGATGATACAATCTGATATCCTCCAGCCAATGCATTTCAGAGACTATGTGGCTCCTTCATTAGGGATATAAGAGGTAACCTTGTGTTTGGTTTAAAAACAAAGGGGCAGATTCTCGTAGATCGTCGCATCTCTGCGGCGGCGTAATGTATCTCATTTACGTTACGCCGCCGCTACTTTTACGGGCAAGTGCTTGATTCACAAAGCACTTGCCTGTAAAGTTGCGGCGGCGTAGCGTAAATCCCCCGGCGCAAGCCCGCCTAATTCAAATGACTCGGGTAGGGGGCGTGGATCATTTAAATTAGGCACGTTCCCACGCCGAACGTACTGCGCATGCGCCGTCCCTAAAATTTCCCGACGTGCATTGCGCTAAATGACGTCGCAAGGACGTCATTGGTTTCGACGTGAACGTAAATGGCGTCCAGCCCCATTCACGGACGACTTACGCAAACGACGTACATTTTTTAATTTTGACGCGGGAACGACGGCCATACTTAACATTGGTTGCCCCTCATATAGCAGGGGCAATTTTACGCGTCGCAAATCTAACGGAAACGTCGTATCTTCACTGCGTCGACCGCGCGTACGTTCGGGAACTCTCGTATTTTGCTAATTTGCATACTCGATCGGGAAAACGACAGAGGCGACACCTAGCGGCAAAAAAAAAATTGCATTTAAGATCCGACAGCGTAAGAGCCTTACGCCTGTCGGATCTAATGGTTATCTATGCGTAACTGATTCTAAGAATCAGTCGCATAGATACGACTGCCCAGATTAGGACTTATGACGTTGCGCCGTCGTAAGCCCTTTGAGAATCTGGGCCTAAGACTCAGAACTTTCTGCCTTTCCGCCCAATCTTGGAGGTAACGTATGCTGTACTGGGTAAAAAAGACAATCGTAAAGAGGATCATCCAAATGGTGCTACACTCAACTTGCAAACACCAGGGGGCACTGAGGCCTACCAACTTGGGTCCTGCACCTATGGACCCATTATGGAATGGCAGACCTCAGATTGAGTAGTAATATGAGTATGGGCTGGGCTGGCTTTAGACCAGCCCTCAAAATTTGTACTCGCCTGCTAGCATTTGGCGAGTACATATTAACTGATGGCGAGTAGCAGAAGAGGTGCCCAATCAAGTGCAACTATTGGCTTTCTCCTGTTGTCTCCCAACTGTTGAAATGATTGGTTATCCTCAATCACGTAGCAAGCCATGATTAAGTTGCGTGCCCGTGACGTAACGCGTGGGGAGGAGCCTACAGTGACAGAACGATCGAATCCGAGCTCATCGGATCGAACCGAGGAGACTGCACACTGAGCGGCGTTTCATGCTTTAACACAAGCAGGGATTCGTGAGTGAATTTGCTGATGTATTGGATCATATTATCCACTTGATTTGGTGTATTGTGCAATGAGGTCTTGTCTTTCTTTTTCTATACATATCTGCCTCTGAGTGCCCATTCACCGGACTGCAGCAGTGGAAGTGCTGGGATCTGCACTCCTAGTGAAGGAAGACATCGTATGGTTTTTCCTGTTGGGACTTATTGGCTGATCACTGTGCACATGTTTGAGGATTTGCCACATGATTAATGTGTATTTAGTTTCACATTTGTTCACAGTTTTTTTGGTTTATATGGAGATTTGATTCTCCCTGAACTAGATTTTGTACGCTTTTCACCATATAAGTTAATGTTAGCGCATCTATATATTTTCACTGTTTATTTCTGATTTGGTATCACTCAGATAGCAGCTTTATTATTTAGTTTTTTATAAGGTTTTCCTGTAATTATTAATTTAATAGCGCTATAGTACACTTTTCACCTGTCCATAACCTAGCCACTTGTCTCAAACATGCTAAAATTACCTGTGGACCCTTATTTAAAAGGGCTGCGCCACTCAAGATGGCCACCGAAGGTCACCAGGGATTGCAACATACAATAAGACCCATGCTCCTTATGAGGCACCAATAGTGTCCATAAAGAAATAATTTTCCTCTGAGTCTCCACTCCACCTGTACAATGGAACAGCACAACCTGCCGGATGGAGGACAAACTTCACTTGCCTACATGTTGACCTCAGTTCAGAATTGTTTATACTACACAGAAGCTGTTGTCTCCCATCCAACTCTTTACCGCTCTGACCCCCACACCACGTGAAGCTACTCTTATCCCTACCACCTCTCTACCCGCATAAAGTCCCTGCCTCCCCAGCCACCCCTCTCCTATCAAGATACACTCCCTGGTCAAGCCGCTCCTCTCCTGACACCAGGTGTGAATTTATAATCTATCAATCTATAATCTTTGAATGGGTTTGATGATAAATGGGATGTTCAAAAAGCTAATTTAGGGCAGGAAATTATATAAATGTGTAATATACAGTATATATATAGATATATATCTATATAGATATATATCTATATAGATACATATATATAATAAATAAATTATATATTGTTTTATAATAAATAAGCACCACTTTTGCTGTATTCGTGCTCAAAGGAGAAGTCCAGCCTGAGCTTTTGAGGCTGAGCTTCTCCTCTGGGTCACAGGAGTATAATTCGTCTTGCACTCCCGTGACCCATTTTCAGTGGAGAGCAGTCTGAAGTCCGCTCCCCGCTGACATCACTGGAATCAGTACAGGCAGCCCCTCATCCTGACTTAGGAAGTCTGGATCCGCCAGATGCCTGGACTGATAGGCGTCCCAGCCTCTCAGCGAGCCGCTGAGAGGCTGAGACGGCTGCTCCCCATCCCTCCACAGCTCAGTGCTCCAGTGAGCGTCGAGGAGTAGAGTAATAGAGCTGCGCTGATTGACAGTCAATAGCTCTCCGCTCGAGGAGGTGAGAGAACCGAGCCATCGGTGGTGTTTGGTGGCTCGGTTCTCAGTAAAGAGGTAAGTATGAATCTACAAAAAACAAAACGTTTGCACTTTTCTTTTCTACCACTAGGTGGCTGGGTACTTGATGGTACTAAATATGAGAAGGGCAGCCCAAGGTCAGATTATGGGTAGATGGGGTATCTCAGCCAATGGGCAGGGGTATCCTTGGCCTGCTGGGGAAGCCTACATATTTGGGTGAATTACCATGAGTGCCAAAGCTGACAAATCAAAAACCAATGTGATGTGAAACATAAAGAAAAAACATATAATATATATAAATCAAAGTGCATATATAGTCCATATGTGAACCAACAAAATAGGAAAAAGGATGATGACGTCACTGCTCTGAACGGGAGATCGCATGCCGGCCGGCTCTCCATTGTCCTATACGGATGTTTGTTACTCTTTTAAACTGTAAGTTGCCATTTTGGTTATTAAATCTGATTCACCATACGATACACACTATGTGAGTCTCTCTTCATTTTGGGTATCCACGCTGAGCTTCGTGGCCTTTGTGCCCATTGAGTTCGTTCCATCTGATCGCTCGCTTTCCCTGCCATTGGAGAACGCTATCTATTGGGAACACGTCCAATACTTTTGGCCGATTACAGCTTACCTCTGGTAAGCATACAACTTTATAGGTGGTGGTGCACAGGTGTGATTGGTGATACATTGTGGTTCTGCTGTTTCCTATTTCCTAGGATTTCTATTTGCTCACTGGTTGCTGCACTGTGTATCTTACTATAGGACTATCATATCGATTCATCAGTGATTGGATAATCCTTTTTCCTTTTTTGTTGACTCACATATGGACTATATATGCACTTTGATTTATATATATTATATGTTTTTTTTCTTTATGTTTCACATCACATTGGTTATTGATTTGTCAGCTTTGGCACTCATGGTAACTCGCTTTGTCATTTTTTGTGTTGCGCAGCTCTACTTTTTCTTTTTTGTATTTGTTTTAATGTATGGTCTTACATTATGAGCTGCGGCATTTCAATTTTGATGTGTTTAGTAGCGCAGTATATCCCATTTTTCTCTACATATTTGGATGGAGTGAGGTGATCACGGTTCTGTGCCACCTGGACGGCTGTCTGGGTGGACGTGTGTTGTATTGCCTGGGCTGCTAAGCCAGAGATTGGGCCTATCCCAGGCACATCTGGCTGCTAGGCTGTCTGTGGGCCTATCCAAAAGCAAGAGAGCAGCGCAAGGTTGGGATTGCGACTTGCAATCCAACCCAAAAGTGACGGTTCTGCCGGCCAGAGAATCTGTCATTGTCGGAGGTAGAGGGTAAGGTGTTGCCAGTAAGGGACTATCCACCTTATTACCAGGGATCACAGTGAGAAACTGAAGTAAGTACCGGAGCAGTATCACCAACCGGGCTCAGTGAATAATCTGGAAACTTCAGTGGGAATCAAGCCAGGGACCTAGCCAGCGGAGGTAACACTTGCAGAGCAGCCTTGTGTGTCAAGCAAGGGACCAAGCAGGCCAGAGTGGGTGAAGCTTGAGAGGTATCTAGAGTGCCAAGCTAGGGACCCAGCAGAGAAGCGGGGGTGATACTTGAGGAAGATACTACCATGAAGATTGAAGGAGCTCAAGGGATTCAGTAACAGTGAATCAGTGGGTCTAGTGAGAGACCGGGAGCTCAGTGTTCTGAGGAGCTACAAGGAGAAATTGTAGTGGAAGTGTAGGCCTCGTACACACGACCGAGTTTCTCGGCAAAAAACAGCAAGAAACTTGCTGGGAGATATTTTTTTGCAGAGAAAACCGGTCGTGTGTACATTTTCATCGAGGAAACTGTCGAGAAACTCGACGAGCCAAAAAGAAAGCATGTTCTCTATTTCCTTGACGGGAATGGAGAAAATTGGCTTGTCGAGTTTCTCGACGGCTTCACAAGGAACCCGACGAGCAAAACAATGTGTTTCGCCCGTCGAGTTTCTCGGTCATGTGTACGAGGCCTAAAACTTCAAGTTAGGAACTGTAAAAGACTGTTGCCATGGGAGACAGCATTCCTGCACTTGCAGATGTGGTGTCTTGTTGAATGCCTTTCCCTGCATGGCTGTCCTCCTGTTGAAGTCTCAGAGTCTGCCAATTGAAATGGCAAATACCTAAGGGTGTCCTGGCCCTAACCCTCTTTAACCCAGAAAAATTTGTTAAGAGAAATAAACTTTCTTTTGCATTCAAGAAGTGTTTGGCGCCCAATGACTTTCACCATCTTTGCACCCACTATGCCTTGAAACCAGGGCCGGATTAACAATGGGGCTGATGGAGCTGCAGCTCCAGGCCCCTTTCTCAAGATAGGCCCATTTGCCCAAAAAAAAAAAAAAAAACAAAAAAATTTTTTTTTTTTTTTTAAGATTTTTTTTTTTTTTTTAAGATTTTTTTTTTTTTTTAAGATCGAATTTGGGGGGTTGTAGCTCGATGACCAGAGGTCACAGAAACCCCACATTTGGGGGTAGGCATGGGAAGAGCTACCCCACAACTGGTTAAAATATGGGACGGCTATCATTTATGGTTCCGGAGATACGGGCCTGCTTGCACAGCCTGTCAGAAGCTACATTCAGAGCGGCCAATATAAATACAAGCTGACACACTACAGCAGACTGATAGGATCACAGTGCTTATAATAATTATGTGTATATTACTCATGGTAATTAACACCTTGCCACCCAGGCCAATTCTGACACTTCTCTACTACATGTAAAAATCATCATTTGTTTTTTGCTAGAAAATTACTCTATGGTGGTCTTTGAACTTTTTATGTTGCACGGTGTAGAGCTGCACGATTATGGCTAAAATGAGAATTGCAATTTTTTTGCTTAGAAGATAGATCACGATTCTCTCATGATTGTTGCGGCGTAACATCATCTTTCACATTAAAACAAAAAAAAATGGGCTAACTTCACTGTTTTGTTTTTATGGTTTTTGTTATTCATTGAAATGGACAAATGCAGTGTGACATAAAATATTGCAGCAATAGCCATTGTATTCCCTAGAGTCTCTGCTAAAATATATATAATGTTTGGCAGTTCCAAGTAATTTTCTAGCAAATAATATTGCTTTCTAACTTAAGAAACAAGTGTTGGACTTTAAGTGGTTACATTTAGTTACAATGTTAGTTAGTTACAATGGGCCAAATTCTCAAAAACATGTGTAAATTTAGGATTATCTAACTTATGTCATTTAAGTTACGGCGCCCTAAGTTGGTGTCGTAAGTACCGTATTCTCAGTGCATTTGCGCACAAAACTGCGCCATCCTTAACTTAAGTTTCAATGCGTAAGGCGTGGTTATGGCAAGTGGGAATGAAGTGGGCGTGCTTCATTGTAATGAGCCGTGACCCCATGCAAATGAAGTGCCGGCCGTACTGCGCATGCGCGCACGAATCTGGACCTCAATGCGCATGTGCAGAACTTTGGTCAGCGCAATCAGTGAGATAGGTAAAAGGCCAAGCGTACTTAGTTTGAAGATCGCCCTGTGTCTAAATAGCCCCAGTCAAACACACTTCAATTGCAAAAGTATTTCCCTGTGTTCCCTTCCTAAAGCAAGTTGCTTCTGCTTTGAACGTTTGTCAGTGTTTGTTGGTAAGATTTGTTTGTGAGAAAAGTGTTTGTGGAGTTGGAGGGTATAGTTGGTGTTTGTTTTTGATAATTTGTTCTTTGTTTTGATTGTTTGCGTGTTTGTTTTTGATAAGTGTTTTTTTTGGTTGTGTTTATATTTTTTGTTTTCCTTTTTTGCCTGTTTGTTGTTGTTAATAGTAGCTGTCTGTATATTTTTTATTTTGGCTTGTTTGTATTTTCTTTGTTGTGTGTGTGTATTGTTGTTTGTTTTTTGGGTGAGTTCCCTGTTGCTGGGTGTTGTCTGTCATGGCTCCCAAGCGCAGGAAGCTTAATTTTACCCTGGCAGAGAAGCATATACTTGCTCAGGGCGTCATTAAATTTGGCCGATTTCTCCATGGCCCTGAGAGCCACACCACCACCCCGGCCAGGAGGAAGGAGATCCTTCAAAAGATCACCGATCGGATCAATGCGGCGGGGGGGGGAGACCAGGACCATCGCTGGAGTTCAAAAAAAAATTAATGACTTGAGGAGCGTGTCCCGGAACAAGCTGGCAACGCTGCATGCCCATACCAGGGGCACTGGAGGAGGGGGACCCTGCCCAGTCAGGATGAGTGAGGAGGAATGGGCAGTGGCCCAGTGTTTCCACCCACAGCAGGTGGTGGGCCTGCCTGGCTTTGACAATGATCCTCTTATGAGGACAGGTAATTTTTTGGAATTTCTATCTGGTGATTAGCATGTGTGGGTGGGGGAAGGGAAGATGTGCCAAGTGTATGGATCCAACAACCTGTGATTGTTTTGTGTCCTCCCCAGATGGCCAGGAGGTTGCAGCCCCATCAGCCCAGGAGGTTGCAGCCCCATCAGCCCAGGAGGTGGCAGCCCCATCAGCCCAGGAGGTGGCAGCCCCATCAGCCCAGGAGGTGGCAGCCCCATCAGCCCAGGAGGTGGCTGGCCCATCAGGTCAGGAGGTTGCAGCCCCATCAGCCCAGGAGGTGGCTGGCCCATCAGGTCAGGAGGTTGCAGGCCCATCAGGGCAGGCTGCTGCACCACCCCCAAGACAGGCTCATGCAGAGTCCCAAGAAGGGCAGGATTCGCCATGGGAGGGGAGTGCCCACAACTCCCCTAATTTGGATGTTGAGTGGGAGGAGGATGAGGGGGAGGAAGATGACAATATTCTTATTGGGCAGGAAATAATGATGGGCCAAGATATGACCTTTGAATCATCCCCTGAGGGAACCCCACAGGCGCCCAGAAGTCAGGCCACCATCATGGGTCGCCCCTTCCAACCCTCCTCCAACATGCAGCAGCACCCATGGCTCACTCCAACTCCTCCTCCAAGGCCACAAGCCTCAGGGGCAAGTAGGATGCCGACCCCTGAAAACAGGGGGGGGTTGGTGCGTCTGCCGGTCAGTCTGTTGAGGGACAATGTCCGGCAGACCCGCAGTCTGTCTGCAATACAAAAAACAATGAGCAAGGTGGAGCGCAGCCTGGGTGCAATGAGGGAGTCACTGGGTGACGTGGCCACCAACTCCGTGGGGGTCATCACCTGTTTGTGGGACCTGAGGAACGCCACAACAGGTGTGGCCCAGGAGGTGACTGCCCTCACCCAGGCTGTGCAGGCCAATACCCGGGCTGTGCAGGCCAATACGGCTGACATTACTTCCTGTCTGACAAGGATAGCCGTTGCCTTGGAGGGAAGGCCAGCAGGAGGACAGACACCAGGGGAGGCTGCTTCCTCCCCTGTACAGTCCCCCCCCCTGAAAATACTCCCTCCCCTGCACAGTCCCCCCCCCCCTGAAAATACTCCCTCCCCTGCACAGTCCCCCCCCTGAAAATACTCCCTCCCCTGCACAGACCCCCCCCCCCGTGAAGATCCCCCAGTCGGCCGTGGCCGTCCCCGTGCCCGTCCCCGTGCCCGTGCCCATGCCCGTGCCCGTGGGCAGCCCAGAAGGAGCACTCGGCAACATCCCTAATTTGCAGGGGTACTTTTTTTTTTTTTTTTACACTGTACTTATGATTTGGTTTATGTGTGTGAATGATGTGTGAATGTGGGGGGGTGGCATTCCTGAAAACATAAGGGTGTCACCCTCAGTTTTGGTGGAGTAGGGATCCCCAGGACCAGGGAGAAGTCATCCTAGGTTCCTGAATGGTGTATGAATGCACAGTGACATAATTGGAGCCGTGGCGGGGCGTTACTGCTCCCAAGTACCAAAGGGGGGGGGGTACTTGGATCTAATCCAATTCGATGTGCATGTGATGTGTCTGTGCTAGGGACCACAGTGACGTGCATTCATGCATTCTCATTGTGAGATAATTAATGTGCGTTTTGTAAATAAAAATAAACATTCTCTTTGGCATATAAGTAATGTGCATTTATTTTGCAAAATAAAGATTTAAAGGTCACATAATCTCTGTGATTTGTTCTGGGCAAATCAAAAACACAAATATAATTAGGATCCATTTACTGGGCAAAGATGCCTTCAGACAGTTGTCTCCTGATTGCCTGGCCCTCAGCAGACCGGGTAGAGGGGTTTGGGGGGGGGGATTGCCTGGGTGGGGGGTTAGGTCAGGACATATCTCCACATGCATGCCCCTTCTTAATGCAAAATTGTGCAGTATGCAACATGCCCCAATAATTTTGCATACAAAGTCTGGGGAATACAATAGTGTACCCCCAGTCTTGTCAAGGCATCTAAATCTTGACTTTAGCATGCCAAAAGTCCGCTCTACTATAGCCCGGGTCTGGACGTGCACCTCATTGAATTTTCGTTCTCCGGGTGTTTGGGGGTTCCTAAAGGGGGTCATCAGGTGGGGTCCCAAGGCATATCCTGAGTCACCTGTAAGGGAAAAGACAGGAGGATATTAGTCATGCATGTGCCCCTTGTGATGTCTGCATCATGGGGGGGGGGCATACCTGACACCAATGTCACTCACCAATCAGCCAGCTGTCTCCATACACGTTCATCTCAAAGTCTCTGTAGATCTTGGTCTGCCTTAGGATGAAACTATCATGGCACGAGCCGGGAAACTTGGCACAAACGTGCCAGATGAGGCCATGTGCATCTACGATCATCTGGACATTGATCGAATGCCAGCCTTTCCTGTTTCTGAACAGGTGTTCAGTATCATGGGGGGGCTGGAGTGCCACATGGGTGCAGTCAATCGCCCCGATGGTCTTAGGAAAGCCAGCAATATTGTAAAAGTCTGATATTCAGTATAATTTTAAAGAACTGTTTTTGTGGGTAAGCGACATAGGGGAGGAGTATGGACGGTATATAAGTGGGAAGTATGTGCAGGTGAGGGAGAGGAATGTGGAGGGTCTAACAGTGGGCACTATGTACAGGAGAGGAGTACAAAGGGTACGGAAAAAAGCACTATGTACAGGAGAGGAGTGTGAAGGGTATGACAATGGGCAGTATGTACAGGAAGAGTGAGGGGGTATGACAGAGGGTAGTACGTACCAGAGAGAAGTGTGGAGGGTATGATGGGGCAGTATGTACAGGAGAGGAATGTAGACGGTATGATAGTGGGCTCTATGTATAGGAGAGGAGTGTGGAGGGTATGACAGTGAACACTATGTATAGGAGAGGAGTGTGGAGGGTATGACAGGGGGCACTATGTATAGGAGAGGAGTGTGGAGGGTATGACAGTGAGCAGTATGTACAGGAGAGGAGTGTGGAGGGTGCGACAGTGGGCACTAAGTACAGGAGAGAAGTGTATGACAGCAGGCACTATGTACAGGAGAGGAGTGTGAAGGGTATGACAGTGGGCGCTATGTATAGGAGAGGAGTGTGGAGGGTATGACAGTGGGCACTATGTACAGGAGAGGAGTGTGTAGGGTATGACAGTGGGTACTATGTATAGGAGAGAAGTGTGGAGAGTATGACAGTGAGCACTATGTACAGGAGTGGAAGGATATTTAGGGACTGAGTAGTGGTTAAGCGGGTCATACATGGATTGAAATTACGCCAATTATGCAGAGACCAGCCATAGTCAATCTATGTATGGGCTAGCTGGTTTTACACAAGTCAATCTATTAATCAACTTGAGTACAACCAGCCTGTTTTTTTTTCTTAAAACAATCAGTGCTGCCAGCTAAAGTTAGCAACACTGATCATTGTACGCACTGGCAGAACACAATAACACTGCAGGAGTGATTCCCCCATCCACAGGTCAGCAGGTGAGAGGGTGTGTGGGGACAGGCTGGGGAGAGATACTAGTCAGTGGCGGGGTAGGCACTGGTAGTATCAGAGCCAGATACAGATACACACAGGTTACATACACCACGATCGTTAGAGCGAGAACAATAATTCTAGTACTAGACCTCCTCTGTAACTCTAAACATGTAACCTAAAAAAATGTAAAGCATCGCTTAGGATACCAAAAAAAATTGTGCTAACTTAACTAACTAACTGTTTTTTTAATGAATGAAACATTTTTTTCCAAAAAAACATGTTTGAAAAATTGCTGCGCAAATACCGTGCTAGAGCTGCACAATTAATCGTTAAAAAAATCGTGATCTCGATTCAACCCCCCTGACGATCTTCAATGCAGAGTTTGCTGATTCTTTCATATAACAAGTGGAGAGACTTTCAGCTGTCAAAAGAAAATATCTGGGCAGTCTGCCAAGTTTTTAACAGGAAACATTGTAACTAACGCTTCCTTCTTAGATCAAAGGGATACACTTCTGTGTGTAAAGAAAAAATCTGGGCAGTCTGCAAAGTTTGTAAACAAAATGAAACAATGGGCCAAATTCTCAAAAGAGATACGCAGACTTAACTCCATTTTTCTAAATTTACACGGCGCGTATATTTGCGCACGATCGTCAAAACGACTTAAGCAAAGATTTCCGTATTTTCAGCCGTACTTAAATTCGTTACACCTGCGCATTCCCGGGCGCAAATTACGCTAGGCTCGCCGCTGTTTTTGATAGGCAAAGATGCAAATGAGGGAGTTAGGGCGTACACCTGCGGCATGAAAAAAGTCCCGGACCCCTTTTTTCAGGCAGCATTGGCGTTCGGCCATACAAAGCAATAGGAAGGATTTGTAAAAAAAAAGTTACACTATTCGCGGCAAAATACGCCGCGTACACGGCGTTACTTGTCGCGGAGGTGTGAATGCAGCCTAAAAGGCCCCACCAAAATCCTCAGCACCAGGCCCATGATGTTCTTAATCTGGCCCTGCTTGAAACCCACTACATACAGCAGGATGTCATCTATCCCTGGCTCTGAAGGTTCTCATTAGACCAAGGGAGGTATGGGACCTTGCTACATGAGTGTTCCCATTAGACACCAAAGAAAAGCCATAGAGGTCTCCCATTTTGCTGCAAAGGAAAGAGAGTTGATGACCTCTGTATTAAGGATATTCTATCATACTGCGCTCATGACATTGAAAATCATGTTAAATGGCCTGTTGTGGGTTTCTGCAAAACTGAAAAGGCACAACAAACTGCATAGGTTAGAACCAGGCCCAAATCATTTGAAGGGGGATTCACATACCTTTTGCTGAGAAACTGTAGTAGGTGTGAAGGTCAGGTGACCTCAAAATCGTGTTCCCTGAACTATAATTGGAGCTTGGTTATTTCTTATTGTTTTGAGGAGGAAATTACTCCATTGCCAAACACGAGTAGTTTTATTACCTCTTTTTCCAAGTGGTAACATGTTGGAAATACTCCCAAATTATACCCTGTGCTGTCAGTATGTGTAGTGTAGTGATAATCCCACTTGATGAGAGGTGTAAAGGCTAATTGGTAAGTGAAGGCATGGCTGCTGGTGGTGCAGAGGCTGTAAAAGCCATCTGTGTGCTCAAATTTCATTCTCTACAGATTAAAATAGTGCTTTCTTTTCTTCACATCCCTTGGGAAACATTGTGTCATTGTCTATCCGAGCCTTTAGTTGGCTTATTATGGAAATTTCCTTCATGTAGAGATCAGAAAAGGTATGAATATTAGACCTAATGTTTGGATTTATGTAACACTGAATGCCAGGCAACTAACTAAATACACAGGCCCGGATTCACGTAGAAGAGTGCATCTTTGTGCGGGCGTAACGTATCCTATTTACGTTACGCCTCCGCAACTTTGACAGGCAAGTGCAGTATTCACAAACCAAAGTTGCGGCGGCGTAGCGTAAATAGGCCGGCGTAAGCCCGCCTAATTCAAATGTGGAAGATGTGGGCGTGTGTTATGTAAATTAATTGTGACCCTACGTAAGTGACGCTTTTTACGAACGGCGCATGCGCCGTCCGTGAAAGTATCCCAGTGCGCATGCTCCAAATTAACCCGCAAGAAGCCTATGCTTTCGACGTGAACGTAAATGATGCCCAGCCCTATTCGCGAACGACTTACACAAACGGCGTAAAACGTAAAAAATTTGACGCTGTTCCAACGTCCATACCTAACATTGGTACGCCTCATCTACGCCTCATAGAGCAGGGGTAACTTTACGCCGGAAAAAGCCTTACCTAAAAGGCGTATCTCTACTGCGACGGCCGGGCGTACATTAGTGAATAGGCGTATCTAGCTGATTTACATATTTTTAGGCGTAAATCAGCGTACACGCCCCTAGCGGCCAGCGTAAATATGCAGTTAAGATACGACGGCGTAGGAGACTTACGCTGGTCGTATCTTATACAAATTCTGGCGTATCTGATTCTTTGAATCAGGTGCCAAGATACGACGGCTCAGACTCAGAGATACGACGGCGTATCTGGAGATACGCTGTCGTATCTCCTACGTGAATTCGGGCCACAAATGAAATTCATACTGTATATAAGAGCTGTTTTACCTGGCAAAGGATTTGTATTTCTGTCTATCCAGTCCTGAGATATACAGTATCTAACAAAAGTGAGTACACCCCTCACACTTGTAACTATTTATTATATCTTTTTATGTGACAACACTGAAGAAATGATACTTTGCTACAATGTAAAGTAGTGAGTGTACAGCTTGTATAACAGTGTAAATTTGCTGTCCCCTCAAAATAACTCAACACACAGCCATTAAAGGGGTTGTAAAGGTTTGTTTTTTATTTTCTAAATAGGTTCCTTTAAGCTAGTGCATTGTTGGTTCACTTTTCCTTTTCCTACGATTTCCCTTCTTAATGTTTTTTTTCTTTGTCTGAATTTCTTACTTCCTGTTCCTCCTCAGTAAGCTTGCCCCCATCATCCGAGCCGTTCTGGCTGGGGGTTAGTCAGCGTGCTCGCCCCCCCCCCTTGGTGCTACATCCCTGCAGGGAGACGCTGTGAACAATTCTGGATTCATTGGGTGGGTGAGTATGTTTCCTGAGCACATTCCAGCATAAAAGATAAGGGGGGATGGCAAAAAAAAAAATTGAAGCAGAGAGGTGAAGTTTCTCTTTAAGCTAGTTCGAAATAAACAGCAGCATCGATATCTTTGGCCCAAGGCAGGGGTCTCCAAACTACGGTCTATGGACTAGATCCAGCCTACTGCAAGATTTAAACTGGCCTGCAACTAGGGTCAGCGGCTGTTCACACAGGTCTTCAGATCAGTCTATGGTCTCTGTTTTCCCCTAACAGAAGGACTCTGATGGGAACCCTTATGTAAGGGGGGGGGGGTTTCTAATGGGGACCCTGAGGTAAGGGAGGACTCTAATGAGGACTCTGATGTAAGGGAGGGCCTTGATGGGGATTCTGATGTATGGGGATACTCTGATGAAGCCCCCTTGAACTGAAAAGTTTGGAGACCCCTGGTCTAATGTACCATGCACTTTGAAAAAAAAACATTGGTTAGGGAAGATTGATCTTATTAAAATATAGGTGCCTTTATTTGCTATTAATGGTGATGGGGAAATCTAACACATTTGCCATTGGATGAAAATATCCCTTTTATGCAAGAGGCCCATTTGGAAAAAAGAGCCACATAACACACACACCAATATGGTCTTCATACAGCTGTATCCTGACTAGTGTAGTCCAGATATGACACAATAACCTTCGACCATTGAGACCCCATGTACTCCACCCCTTAATTGTCCCCCACTTACTATATAGTAAAGAGACCACACCTTTGCTTTGGAGTAAACTGGCCACAACAGCCTATTTTATTAAACATAAATTGCAATAAAACTCCAACTTAAATGAAACAGTAAATATCCAACGTCAAATGACATACAGTAAACCCCCACTCTGTTGGTCCTTTCTGGCAGCACACCCATTCTCCACCATTTTACCATATACCAGATGAACAATGCACTGCGAGCAAACATTAAACTTTTTAGGCCTCCAGTCCGTGTAGTACGCTCGGAGACAACCCCCGCCCGCAGTGCAAACGTTACAGTATCCCAACTAACCTTTCGCTGGGATACACTTTAAGGGGCCCATATATTGATGAGCCCCCCACCCCCGTTTTCACACGTTTTCTACTGCCACCATAAAGGACCAACAGAACTAACCGCCAACCCAGCTGTCGTGACGACCGTCCAACACCGTACCTGCAAAAGAAAAAACACCGGCAACAACTGGTAATGCAATAAGGGAGGGAGGGTGGGAAAAGCTGCTTCCTCGTTGCTCTCCTGACTGCAAGTGCCCGCCTGGCCCCGCCCCACCCTTTTATAGGGTAACTCCCCTGACACCAGCAGCCAATCCTGCTCCTCCTCTGAACTTGCTAATACTAACTCCCCCGCCCCTCTCTACACCAATCCTGCTCTTCCTACCTCCAACCCCCCTAAGCTTAACCCTTCCTGTGTCACTAGACACTCTGTCATGCCCGGCCCTCTGCTAGTCTTTGCTGTCTTTTGCTCCGGGCCTCCCTTGACTAGTGTAGTCCAGATATGACACAATAACCTTCGACCATTGAGACCCCATGTACTCCACCCCTTAATTGTCCCCCACTTACTATATAGTAAAGAGACCACACCTTTGCTTTGGAGTAAACTGGCCACAACAGCCTATTTTATTAAACATAAATTGCAATAAAACTCCAACTTAAATGAAACAGTAAATATCCAACGTCAAATGACATACAGTAAACCCCCACTCTGTTGGTCCTTTCTGGCAGCACACCCATTCTCCACCATTTTACCATATACCAGATGAACAATGCACTGCGAGCAAACATTAAACTTTTTAGGCCTCCAGTCCGTGTAGTACGCTCGGAGACAACCCCCGCCCGCAGTGCAAACGTTACAGTATCCCAACTAACCTTTCGCTGGGATACACTTTAAGGGGCCCATATATTGATGAGCCCCCCACCCCCGTTTTCACACGTTTTCTACTGCCACCATAAAGGACCAACAGAACTAACCGCCACAGCCCGAAAGGATGACACCTCCACCTTTAAGGGCCCCCACCCAACCTCAACGCTCTCTGGATCCCTTCTTGAATCCCCATCGACCACAGCGCAATCCCCACATCAGTCAGGTGGACCCCGTCCCTCCTCAGATACATGCCTACATTAGTCTCCAATTCCTGGTGGCGTACCACTAGCCCCCCAAGGCGTGCCAAAAATTTACCCACCACCCGGTTAACCCGAGTCCTGGCTCTGTTGAGCTTTGTAACTGACCGAGCCTTGCGCCACTGTGTGCGGGCGACAATTTCCGACCACACCAGCACCGTCCCCGGAAAAGCCGCTCGCAGCCGCTCAAAGTCCGCTTTGATGTCCGTAATCAGAGCCCTGATTTTCCGCACACCAAAATCATTCCCCCCCGCGTGTATAACCAGAACATCGGGGGGCCTGTCCAGTCGGGCGTACCTCTCGACCTCTGGTAGCACCCTACCCCACATCATCCCAGGTATCCCCAACCACCTCAAAACCGCTTCCTTCCTGGAAATACCCAGCTGCCTGCCTTCCGGCTTCTCATCAGCCCTTCTTGCCCCCCAGCAAACGTACGAATGTCCGAAAATCCAGACGAGGCGTGTAGTCCCTCCATCTGAAATGAAATAACAATCCACAATGCTCACCAAACAGACACCAACCCTAGCAAAAAACCCCCCCCATTTCATCACTCCCTTCCCCATCAACCAACCACCAACTGAGGCCGCACGTATGACCGGAACCTCCGTGATTCCCACCTCCCGATCTTCCGTACTGCCGCCTCGTTCATCCCGCACCTGGCAGCTTCGGTAGCCGCCCCGATACGGAAGGAGTGAGACGAAAACTCGGACTTGTCCAAGCCCATTTCTTGTAAGCAACTACGAAAAACCGCCACAAATTGGAACTTTGACAAGAAAGACCCATCTTCGTGCCTAAGCAACGGCCCGCCCCCTTCCGGCCTGACCCCCAAAAATGCCTTGAGCGATGCCACCGGACATACTCTGGCCCCCGGCAGGGAAAAAAGAACCACGTCCACCCCCCTGCCACTCTGGTCGGTTTTTGATCTGCGCAATCGAATACCCACCTTATCCTCCGATATCCACACATCCTCCCTCATCAGCCCCCCAGCCCTCATGCGAGAAGGGCTAACCAATTCACTGATGCGGAACGCGCCGTAAAATGCCAGCGAGAAAGCCGCCGCGAATAACAGGCATTCATACTGCCCCGTGCACACCCCGTCCAAGGCCTCCCTGATACTTACCAAATTGGCAAAAGAGACTGGCCTCCTGGCATCCTGCACCTTACGACCTTTCCTGTAGCCCTTCACTGCCTGTCTGACCCAGAAGTCCTTGGTCCAATCCACCCCACCCATAAGTTTAAAAAAGAACGCTAAACCCGCCAACTTTTTCTCAATGGAGGACACAGACACACCTAGCTCCATGTTCCTAGATACAAAATAAATCACCTGCAACCGCTCCTCTGGCCCCCCGCTCACGACCCCAGCTTCGGCACCCAACTCCAACCATTCCTTCCATACCTTGGCGTAGGCCGACCATGTGGCCGTGCAAACGGACCGCTTAATCCACGAGGCGGCTAATCCAGCGCCAGCTCCCAAATCCAGCCTGGGCACGGGACCCCGACCGCCTCCGCGGCCGGGGCCAGCTCTCTGAACTTGTCCCACTGAAAACGAGACAATGAATCAGCCAGCGTGTTCTCGACGCCCGGGATATGCACGGCATAAATGAAAATGTTCAGTTGCAAACACCTCAACACTAAATGCCGCATGAGCCGAATGACCGGTTGTGACGACGCGGACATGCGGTTCACTACCTGAACCACTCCCATGTTGTCACAGTTCAGCCGGAGTTTTAGGTTGCTGCAGGCCTCCCCCCAAAGCTCAATGGCTAACACCACCGGAAAAAGCTCCAGCAGCACCAGGTTCCGGAGAAAGCCTGCCTCCACCCAAGACTTCGGCCAAGGCTCTGCGCTCCACCACCCCTTGAAGAAAGCCCCATAGCCCGTGGACCCCGCTGCGTCCGTTACCAGTTCCACGTCGAAGTTACTCACCGGACTGGACTGCCACATCGACCTGCCATTGTAGGATGACAGGAACTCATACCATACCTTCAAGTCCTCCCGATGCTCCTTAGACAGACGAATGAAATGATTGGGGGCCTTTGCCCCCGCCGTAGCCGCCGACAGCCGCCGGCAAAATATTCTGCCCATGGGAATGATCCTACAGGCAAAATTAAGTTTTCCCAGCAGTGACTGTAAAGTCCTCAGCTGCACCTTCCGCAAGCCCTGAAACTCTCTAACTTCCGCTTTCAAGGCCTCGAGCTTATCCCTGGGAAGACGGCACTCCATTACTTCCGAATCGATCACTATACCCAGAAAACTAATCTCCGTCGTGGGGCCTTCCGTCTTGTCAGCCGCCAAGGGCACGCCAAAACGTCCCGCAATGTGCTGCAACGTTGACAGTAGAGTCGCACACACACCAGAGGAAGGCGGCCCCACGCAGAGGTAGTCATCCAGATAGTGAATGATCGAGTCCAGGCCCGACACATCCCTGACCACCCATTCCAAAAAGGAACTGAATGTCTCAAACAGTGCGCAGGAAATAGAGCAGCCCATGGGTAGGCACTGGTCAACATAGTATTGGCCCTGCCAGCAACATCCCAGCAGCCTAAAACAGTCAGGATGCACCGGCAACAACCGGAAGGCGGATTCGATGTCCGCCTTTGCCATTAAGGCCCCACGTCCGTACCGCCGTACCCACCGTACCGCCGCGTCAAACGACGTGTAGGACACCGTGCAAGCCTCCGGATCGATAAAGTCGTTGACCGAACCCCCTTTTGGGAATGACAGGTGGTGAATAAGACGGAATTTGTTCGGTTCCTTCTTAGGCACCACCCCCAACGGAGACACCACCAGCTCCGGCAAGGGCGGGGCCGAAAACGGCCCGCCCATCCGTCCTAGTGCCACTTCCTTGCCCAACTTTTCCCCCACCACCCCCGGATTAAGGAGAGCCGATTTCAAATTTCGTGCCACCGGCGGCACCACCACCAGCGAACACGGTATCTTGAAACCGTCCCTGAACCCCGAGGACAATAGTTCTGCCGCTGCCTTGTCCGGGTACCTACTTAGGAAAGGTAGCATCCTTTCCCCCTTCACCGGAGTCGTCCCTTTTTTGAGCAGCGTCACCGGCACGCTTTCCTTTTTTGAAACACTTGGCCGCGGGGTGGGAGCCCCCACACCCTGAGCACTCGTGCTTGAATTTACATGATCCTCCGAATTTGCAGGCGTTCTCATTGAACTGCCAGCAAACTCCCCACTTCTTACCGGCCGACGGTCCTGAGGAGGATGTACCCCCGGCCCCCCCGTGAAAAGACTGCGCCGGGGCCTTAGCCGCCGACATGAGCCGCATCCAGAGGCTGATATCTTTCTGATCCCAGCGCAGAGAGGGCCTAACTGCCCGCCGTTGCCGAAACTGCTCATCGTACCTGAGCCAAGCCGACCCCCCGTACACCCGATGCGCCTCCCCAATTGAATCCATGTACCCGAACAACGCCGAGCAATGTTCTGGGTTCTTTTCCCCAACGACGCTAGCCATAATGGCGAACGCCTGGAGCCAGTTCACGAAAGTGCGCGGAATCAACCTATACCGCCTCTTCTCCTCATCCTCCTTTTTAGAATCATCCGGCTTCACCCTGTCGAGGTTGAATTTCTCCAACGGCAACAGGGAGAATATCTCTACATATTCGCTCTTATAAATTTTTTCCTTCACCTCCTGCTTTAAATGACCCCCCAGAGGACACTCGTAGCATATATAAACCTCGCCCCTTGCCGCATCCGCAATACGTACCAGATCGGAACGAGTCACCACCTCCGGGGCCCCCCCTGACTTGTCTTTTCCCGTCCCCACCTGTCCTGCCACTGGGGCCACCGGGGGAAGCTGCGAAACCGCAACCCCCCCTCCGGCCGTAGCATCACCCCCAGTCGCGCCCACAGCCGCAGGTGCCCACGGAGCCACCTGTGGCGAAGGGCCCTGTACAGCAGCCACCCGGCCCAAAAGCTCCTTGAGGCCTCCCACCAATTCCGTCAACAGGGCGTCAGCCCCAGAGGCGGCAGGCGCAACGCCCGCCACCACCGGTGCAGCCACCGCCACTGGCGGCGGAGGTGCTGGAACCCCCCCCCTCCCCACTCCCAACAATTCACACAATGCGTCAGCTAAAGAGGATACATGTAAAGTAGTGGACTTACCAGGCCTGCCGGGAGACGCCCCCGCTGCCGTAGATTGGATTTCCACCGCTGCCTCCCTCTCTGGTTCCCCATCTTCTTCTTCCGATGGCACACCTTCTGACCTGTCCTCCCCGACTGGGATCGGTGCGGCCGACAGTCCCCCAGGAGAAGATGACCTGGAGGCCCCGGAGTCCCCCCTCCGTTCCGGCCGGCCTTTTTCTGATCCTCTGCCCCGCGTTGCTGCAGCAGGCAGACCACCCGACGATGACTCCGCGTTGACCGATGCCCCCCGCTCCGAGCCCCGCCCACCCGCGGAACCGCCGGCCCCACGTGTAGAGGGCCCCGCGGCCGTGCCAGGTGGGTCTGAGGCCTTCTTTTTCCCCTTTGCCGCTCCCGTTCCTGCCGCAGGTGGAGAAGGTGCCCCCCCCCCCGCCGCCCGCATTTGGGGAAGCGGCGCCAGTACGGCCCGTGGCCCCGCCCACCGACGGAGGTCGGCGGCGTGAGTCCTGCTCTGTCCTCCCCGTTCCGCTTCTGGTAACCCGCTTCGGCGGGGGGGGCAGACCGCCCCCCCGGGGGGCTCCGGGCCCCCCTTGCAGTCCTGGATGAGGGCCCCGGGGAATAGCGGGCCGGAGGCCGCGACCTCCGCCCGCGTGGGGTCAACTCACCGCCGCCCGATCCTCCCGATCCGCCCGCCTGCTCCGCGACCCATTCTGCAGCGCGCCTCTCCAGCCAATCCGTGCCCCGATGAGCTGCCTCGGCCCGCAAGCGTGCGAGCACGAGGTCGATGGACGCCATCTTGTCTGTGTGAGAGCAGGAGGAAAAGCTGCTTCCTCGTTGCTCTCCTGACTGCAAGTGCCCGCCTGGCCCCGCCCCACCCTTTTATAGGGTAACTCCCCTGACACCAGCAGCCAATCCTGCTCCTCCTCTGAACTTGCTAATACTAACTCCCCCGCCCCTCTCTACACCAATCCTGCTCTTCCTACCTCCAACCCCCCTAAGCTTAACCCTTCCTGTGTCACTAGACACTCTGTCATGCCCGGCCCTCTGCTAGTCTTTGCTGTCTTTTGCTCCGGGCCTCCCTTTCTTATCACAGTTTTTGTGTGGAAATCTTCTCTAATAGACCTGAGTGTTCCCAGACAGTTGTAGATTTTCCAGTTTCTCATCCTCCCACATAGAGGATACAGATCCAATGCTTGAGGACACAAGCTATAAACCTACGTATAGTTAGTGTTTTTGTAGTGAAGAGGAAGATGGGTGAAGTGAGTCACAAGTCATATTTTTCACCCTCCTATGTTCAGATCCAGTTCTGGGACAGCTGTATTCCAGACACGTCTGCCCTTGATCCCTACCATACCTTCTATGACCCTACACTTTTCCTTGTCATTCTATAGACTGAATTGTCTGTGCACACTAAATCCTGCCATTTATGACTTCCAAGGGTTTCAGTTGAAAGGTAACAATGACAGCAGATGCTGCTCTGTAATCCACTTTCATTTTATTGCAATGTCTTTGTTGTGTTGAAAATCCGTTTTTTTGAAGAGCTGATCTCAAAGCTACAATTTAACATAAGGAACTAGACACAAGGGCCCAGATTCTCAAAGGAGATACAACGGCGTTTCTCCAGATACGCCGTCGTATCTCTGAGTCTGAGCCGTCGTATCTATGCGCCTGATTCTTAGAATCAGTTACGCATAGATTTGTATTACATCCGACCGGCGTAAGTCTGTTACGCCGTCGGATCTTAACTGCATATTTACGCTGGCCGCTAGGGGCGTGTACGCTGATTTACGCCTAAAAATATGTAAATCAGCTAGATACGCGAATTCACGAATGTACGCCCGGCCAACGCAGTACAGATACACCGTTTACGTTAGGCTTTTCCCGGCGTAAAGTTACCCCTGCTATATGAGGCGTACATGCGGCGTACCAATATTAAGTAGGAACGTCGTTCCCGCGTCGAATTTTGAAAATTTTACATTGTTTGAGTAAGTCGTCCGTGAATGGGGCTGGACGTAATTTACGTTCATGTCAAAACCAATACGTCCTTGCGGCGTATTTGGAGCAATGCACACTGGGGTATGTCCACGGGCGGCGCATGCACCGTTCGTTAAAAACGTCAATCACGTCAGGTCACATAACATTTACATAAAACACGCCCCCCTGTTCCACATTTGAATTAGGCGGGCTTACGCCGGCCTATTTACGCTACACCGCCGCAACTTACGGAGCAAGTGCTTTGAGAATACTGCACTTGCCCGTCTAAGTTGCGGAGGCGTAACATAAATAGGATACATTACGCCCGCTCAAAGATGCGCCGATCTACGTGAATCTGGACCAAGATCTTCGCTTACTAGTCGCTTACTGTTCAAACAAATGCAAATATGTTACTATCAAGACTTGAGCTGTGTGGTATGTAATGTATCAAAACACATTAAGAACATTGGAGTGGCACATTAAAGTAGCACTGCCACAGCATAAAACCTGCACCTTGCACCTGACCACTTTGCAAGGATATTTTTGGTGCCTGGAGTTCAGCTTTATTTCAATGTCTGTTTTTAAAATCTGTGTCATCTTGATGAAAACCTGACCGAGAGGTCAATAGTAAGTCAGGCAGTGTTCCAGGATCAGTAGCAAATGACGGAGAGTTCAGAGGTCAGCTTGGCTTTCAGAATAATGCAGTGCGATTTCCCTCACTATGGGTGCAGCGCAATGTACCTACAGTTTTTGTGGGGGTTGGCTGCGCTTTGCCATACAGGTGCATCTCATAAAATTTGAATATCATCAAAACGTTTTTATATTTCAGTAATTCAATTCAAAAAGTTAAACTCATATATTATATAGATGCGTTACACACAGAGTGATATACATTTCAAGCATTTCTTTCTTTTACTTTTGATGATTATGGCTTACAGATAGTGAAAACCCAAAATTCAGCTTCTAACTTCAGCTTTTTCAATTAAGCTTTGGTAATAAAACCTGGAAGCTGATTGGTTTCTATGCAGAGCTGTGCCAGATTTTGCACTCTCCAGTTTTAGTAAATAACCCCTATGGTGTCACACTCTAATTAATTAACTCAAAACACCTGTAAAGGTTTCTTGAGCCTTTAAATTGTCTCTCAGTCTGGATCAGTAGGCTACACAATCACAGGGAAGCCTGCTGACTTGTCAGCTGTCCAGAAGACAGTCATTGACCCTTCACAAGGAGGGTAAGTCACAAAAAGTCATTGCTAAAGAAGCTGGCTGTTCACAGAGTGCTGTATCCAAGCATATTAATAGAACGTTGTGTGGAAGGAAAAAGTGGACAAGCAATAGGGGATGGACTACGGCTGGAGTCAGTGCTTCAAGAGCCACCGCACACAGACATATCCAGGACATAGGCTACAACTGTCACATTCCTTGTGTAAAGCCACTCTTGAACCAGAGACGTCAGAAGGGTCTTACCTGGGCTAACTAGAAAAAGGACTGGACTGTTGCTCAGTGGTCCAAAGTCCTCTTTTCGGGTAAAAGTACATTTTGCATTTCATTTGGGAATCAGGGACCCCGAGTCTGGAGGAAGAGTAGAGAGGCACAGGATACAAGTTGCATCAGGTCCAGTGTGAAGGTTCCACCTTCTGTGATGATTTAGGGAGTCATGTCATATGCTGGTGTTGGTCCACTGAGTTTTATCAAGTCCAAAGTCAGCACAGCCCTCTAGCAGGAAATTCTAGAACACTTCATGCTTTCCTCTGCTCACCAGATTTATGGAGATGCTGATTTAATTTTCCAGCAGGACTTGGCATCTGCCCACACTGGGAGGTAGAGTTTTTTCACTTATCTGCCCACACTGCCAAAAGTACCAATACCTGGTTTAATGGTCATGGTATCACTGTGCTTGATTGGTCAGCAAACTCGTCTGACCTAAACCCCATAGAGAATCTGTGGGGTATTGTCAGGAGAAAGATGAGAGACACCAGACCCAACAATGCAGACGAGCTGAAAGCTGCTATCAAAGCAACCAGAGCTTCCATAACATCACAGCAGTGCCACAGGCTAATCGCCTCCGCACCACACCACATTGATGTAGTAATTCATGTAAAAGGAGCCCAGACCAAGAATTGAGTATATACTATACTGTACATGGACATACTTTTCAGTAAGCCAACATTTCCATAATAAAAAGCTTTTTTTGAGTGGACAGTAGAGAGTGAACATAAGAGAGAACAATAAAGAGAGAGGAGAAAAATACAACCACAACTATTTTTGGATTTTTTATTTTATATATTTTTTTGTGTTTTTGTGTGAGTTTTTATTTTTTTTCCCCACTTTTTTCACTTTTATAAAAACTGTAAAAAAACTGTAAACTGAATGTTGCAGATTATGGTCTCTCAAAATGTGATGGCCATCACATCTTCCGAGACCCTGTGTTAGTGTGCCTAGGACTGTGTGGTGCTGTACCCTACGCTAAAACTCAACTAGTGTGTGGTAGCGTTTAAACATTCATCAATACAGGCACCAGGTTGGTCAGGACAGGAGGGACAATAAAAGCGGGTGTCACGCCTAAATCCGCGTTTGCTGCAGACACGACATCTTCTTTGGGGGGTTCTTTGGGTAGGGGTACCAGAGAGAACAAAAGGAAAATGCCTCTCATACAGCCGGCTCACTGCATTTGCGTTGGGAAGGTGGGGCACAGCACCGCCTGGAATCAGAAGGGCTGCGACAATCTCTTCCTGGAATTTTAGGAAGGATCCAGTCCATCCTGAAGCTCTGTATAGCACATGAGCGTTCGGCAAAGCCAATTGAAACAAATAAACAGATACTTTTTTGTACCAGCGTCTGGCCTTACGGGCAATTAGGTATGGTGCCAACAACTGGTCATTGAGGTCCACCCCTCCCATGTTAAGGTTGTACTTGTGGATACAGAGGGGTTTCTCCACAACACCAGTCGCCGTAGGAATGAAAGGAAAGAAATTATTGTAGAATCCCGACTAAGACGGGATTCTACAAGCCGTTGGGGGAAGCCCCGGCGATTAGGTCGCACGGTGCCACATGCGCCAATTCCATAATCAAAAAGGTGACTAAAAAGTGGTACCCCTTTCCGAATAAGGGTGACACCAATTCCCACACTATCTTACCAGCGCTCCCTATGTAATCTGGGCAGTTCTCCGGCTCTACGTGGCTATCTTTTCCCTCGTAAACCATAAAGCTAGATGTATAGCCTGTTGCCCTGTCACAGAGCTTATACATCTTGACCCCGTATCTGGCACGCTTGCTGGGAAGGAACTGCTTGAAAGACAAGCGGCCAGAAAACGTAATCAGGGACTCCTCAACACAGACAACTTGATGGGGATTATACAAGGCTGTAAAACGTTCGTTGAAGTGGTTTACGAGGGGCCGAATTTTGTAGAGCCGATCGTATCCAGGGTCTCCCCGAGGACGACAGAGTTCATTGTCACTGAAATGCATGAACCGCAAGATCTGCTTGCATCGTGTCCTGGCCATGGAGGCAGAGAAAATGGGCATAATGGGCCAGATTCTGAAAGGACTTACGACGGCGCAGCGCCATGTACGCCGTCGTAAGTCCTAATCCGACCCGTCGTATCTATGCGCCTGATTCTTAGAATCAGTTACGCATAGATATCCATTAGATCCGACAGGCGTAAGTCTCTTACGCCGTCGGATCTTAACTGCATTTTTTTGTTGACCGCTAGGTGGCGCTTCCGTCGAATTCCGTGTTGAGTATGCAAATTAGCTATATACGCGAATTCCCGAACGTACGCGCGGCTGACGCAGTAAAGCTACGACGTTTACGTTAGGCTTTTCCCGGCGTATAGTTGCCCCTGCTATATGAGGCATAAGTGCCCGCGTCGAAATTTGAAAAAGTTACGTTGTTTGCGTAAGTCGTCCGTGAATGGGGCTGGACGTCATTTACGTTCACGTCGAAACCAATGATGTCCTTGCAGCGTACTTTGGAGCAATGCACACTGGGAATTTCCACGGACGGCGCATGCGCCGTTCCGCAAAAACGTCAATCACGTCGGGTCACAGTAGTTTTACATAAAACACGCCCCCCTGATCCAAATTTGAATTAGGCGGGCTTACGCCGGCCGATTTACGCTACACCGCCGCAACTTACGGAGCAAGTGCTTTGAGAATACAGCACTTGCCCATCTAAGTTGCAGAGGCGTAAGGTAAATCGGATACGTTACGGCCGGGCAAAGATACGCCGCTGACTGAGAATCTGGCCCATAGTGAATTGGGTGCGTGGACCAATATAACCGCAGCTCACTCTTTTTAGTAATGCCCATGAGGAGGGATAGGCCCAGAAAGATCTTAAATTCGGAAACCGTAATTGGTTTCCAATCTCTGGCAAGGGACAGCTGGGGATTAGCGGTGATGTATTGACCAGCATACAAATTGCTTTGGTCCACAATAGATCTATAGAGATCTTCGGTGAAAAACAGCAAATAAAAATCAAGTGACGTAAATTTCCACCTAAATTCCGGGTTGGCCAGGGGGAAGTACGGGTGCTGCAGAAGTGGTGGGTACCCAATCAGGATTGGCGAATGCAGCAGGAAGGGCACTATGGGCACGACGGGCCTGTCTTTGTCTTCTTCTTCTTCTTGGTGGCAGCACTACTTGTGCTTGCCACCTCGCCAGCTTGAACTGCACTTATGGGACTTGCCACGTCACCATGTGATACTGCAGTGCTGGATGTAAGACCAGGATGTACTAGGCCGCTGGTGCTTGCCAGTTCACCAGAAGGAATAGCGGCGCTAGTATACTTGGGTATATGGTCAGGTTTGCTGGTGAGCTCTGATCTACCCTAGTCAAGCATAATGGTTGTCTGTTATTTATTTGTCCCCTCAGTGATGCACTGGAAAATTCTGGGCTGTTTGTCCATTGATTAAAATGACACTAAACAATATCCTTCTCCAAAAATAGTCCATACACATCCACTAATTAATGGCTTTGTTTCATTAAATTGTTTCTTACTGTGTTTTCCTTCCTTCTTGCAATATCCTCTGTGAGCTTTGGAGCCTCTTCTTTTCATCCTCACTTCCGTTTATTTAAAGTGAGCGGTGCACATTGGATGCGGTCATGTACACTGCTCTATGCACACTACACATTCCATAGTCCTCTTGAGGAGCAAGCAAGAAAGGGTGGCTACGTTCCTACATACAATGAGAGCATGGAGAGGGAATGTAGCCACCTTCTAACAGAAAGTTGAATCACAGTAACAAAAAAAAAAAGAAAATATGGAGATTTGAAGGAGGCCGAGGATAATAGAAGGGACTTTTTTGAGTTAAGAATACTGTACATACATGAATAAAGTTTTTTTTTAAAAGTGATCCCATCCATGAGGACAATCCACCAGCAACAGGATGGCCAAGAAACTGCACACCTGTGTCTACGGCATCACTCCCTATAGATTATCTCTCCCTACAGAAGGAGGAACACCTCCCTAGTGCAGAAACCTGCATGAAGTGATGCTATAGGAGCAGGTGAAAGATGTCTACCTTCCTACGCAAGAAGAAAACCAACAAAAATGAGTCTTAACTGTAACCAGCACTGTGCTATGTAATAAATGTATTTTTTAAATCCAGTTTATCGTCACTTTAAGGCTGCATTCACACCTGAGCGTCGGTCGTTCGGTCGTTTTTTTGGGCGTTTTTTTTCTGGCGTTTTGTCGCGCGTATTTGCGCGTTTGCATACAGCGTCGTGCGACGTTTTTGTACTTTGGCGTTTTTTATTTTAGCCAATAGGAAAAATGATCATCTTTTCATCACTTGTTGCTATGTTGGTAGATTTTTTTAATCTTCTGCATGGGCGACAAGTTCTATTTATTAAAGCGACGAAACGCCCGTAGCAAACGCCCGTTGTCGCGCGATACGCTCAATTCGCGCGTTTCCCATTACTTTCTATGGGGAAAAAAAACGCTCAAATACGCCCAAACCGCACGATACGCGCGACAAAAAAAGGTCCGGGACTTGTTTGAGCTTCGCGCGACAGGCGTTTGGGTGTTCAGGCGTTTAGGTGTGAACAGTCACCATAGGGAATAATGTTAATTCTCCCCTCTGGCGTCTGTGAGCAGTGCACTTCAGGCGTAAAAACGCCTAGGTGTGAATGGGGCCTAAGGGCTATAGGAGCAGATTATTTGCAATGCTGCATATATAACTCTCATGATGGTTCAGCAGGTCTGTCTTGTGCAGATCATTGTCTTTGTTGATGATTACACAGCATGTATGCACAGTGAGCAAGCATTTCATTAGTCATTTAGCATGTTCATCGAAGGAAGCCACCATCTGAGACCTATCCCTTGCTGGGAAAATTATTTTCTTCCTTGTTGGTTTATTTGCCAGCCCTCCACTAGGTACATTTACTCAGTATTTTGAAGCACTTATCTCTTATATGTCTTATATCCCCCTTTACCACCTAAAACATTAAAACATTATGCAGCTTCTAGTTCACATTTGGACCCTGCTAGTTGACATTGATTTGTGCACTTATATTTGACCTTGTGTCTGTTTTCCAATACCCTGATTCAGCATCTCTATATGCTGCAATCTCCTTATTGTTCATTACTACCTGCCAGAGATAAAAAAAATCTCAAAATGCATGTCGTTTCACAAGGGTAACTTTCCACTTACAAAAAAAACAGCAATAAGCATTTTTTTTGCAAACCACCCCACTAAGTTTTACTGCAATTGTGACACTAGGGACACTAGGGAAATGGCTAATTGGACCCAATTTGAACATTTTCACTTAGGGGTGTACTCACTTTTGTTGGCAGTGGTTTAGATAATAATGGCTGTGTTTTGAGTTATTTTGAGGGGACAGCAAATTTACACTGTATATCTCAACTCACTGGATCCATTAGAATCATTCAAATATTTATTATTATCAAAAAGAATTGCATCATATAAAATGTTACCACATAAGACAAACTACACTTATGTTAAAGACCCATAATCTACCTCACATATCCAAAAGACTATTGTGTTTGACCCAACAAAATACTGTGTAGTTCCCCCTCTTTTAACCAAGTCCAAGTAAAGGGTGGAAAAATAGGAAGGGGCATACAGCCCATAAATTGAGTTGTCAGGGATTTGTTTCAAGGGATACTCCTGTGGATGGCCACAAATTATAACGGATGGTATAAATGTGTGTCACATCTACCCCAGCTTAGGTGGTCAGACACTAAAGCTGGCTACTGTGTTCTTCACCTATAGCAGCCTCCTTTCCCTAAAGGCAAGCAAGCCTATCAGTACTTGGTTGCCCCCAGGACTTATACACAATGCTATAGTTCCTGGCCACCATGCCAGGGCCGGCTCAAACTAAGCAAAGCAAACAGGTACTTATGGTTTGCAGATAGGCAGAGTGGTTCAATCACAGTCCAGGTAAAAGGCAGGCTGAGTTCAGGGAATAGTCCAATATCCGGTCCAAGATCATACACAGGGAAATCCAAACAAGCAGAGCAAGGCAGACAGACAGGGGGCTTGATCACGAATTATACACGTATCACTCTCTATCACAAGCATGCGAGTGAGGCTTTGGCTGGTTTATAACAGCTATGGTTTTGTAATTGGCGCCTGTGTGGCGCTGGAACGCAGTGCGGCGACCGTGCGATGATGTCATCGCCCAGCGCTGCGTGCGTTCCAGCCTGGAACGTGGAAGTGCCGAATGCAATCACCTCTGCATTCGGCACACATGTTGCTCAACTATAAACAGAACAGCCTGTATTACACACGCCGTTCTATTATTATCAGCCGTAGCTCGGCCTCGCTACAAACACCGGTGCCATCGCTCCCCATGCTGCATACTAATCCAGGCTGCAACTCCAGCGTTATCTGCTATTACCTTAACTGCATCAGGCTGCCATTGCTGGGGATAACCTAAGAGATCTTCCTTGCTGACACCCTACACTACGGAATCCCTTTCTGCTACACTCAAGCCCTGCAAATGGATAAGTAGCAATTGTTTCACTTGTAGAGCTATAGAAGATCTGCTGCTTATATTGCTTCTTAAACAATTGCTGTAATTAACTCTGGCTTGTAGCTATTAACAAACTGCTTGGGATTGACTGTTGTGCCTTTGGCTGGTTGTTGAGGAACATCTTAAAGGGACATATACTCTCAAACTAGCTGAGCTATATTTGCCTCTCTTATGCAATTATTAGTTGCCTTCACAATTCCTATTTACTACGCGCTTGACATAAGTTGTTACTTGTTTATAGGCGCATACCCTAAGTTACTGAACATGTTTGCCTTAACTTTCCTATGCTAAGGGTTGCTGGTATTTTATACCTCCTCCCTTAGTGGCCTAATGCACTTCTCTATGTTAAAGTGATATGATGTAGAGAACCCCCAAACTCCTGTTCTCTGATTGGAGTGACGCCTGGGGTCCCGTACTGATAATCACTTGCATTCAGAAGTGCATTGGAATCTTCACGTGTATCATATACTTTTAAAGACTAATGTTTGGTCGCATGTTGTAATGCGTCCAGTCTTAGTAGCTCAATACACTTCTTTATGTGAGAGAGAGATGATGTAGAGAACCCCCAAACTCCTGTTCTCTCATTGGAGTGACACCTGGGTTCCAATACTGAATTCTCACATAGGGAAGTGCATTGAAGTGCTTGCTAACCGCAGTTGTGGTTCACTCCCAGAGCTATTACAGGTTTCCACCCAGAGACTGATTACATTAATCACCTTTCAGGGGGACAGACAGACAAGGAGAGTGCCATAGCCAAAACCCGGATTTTCTGGAATATGGAGCAGGAGCACTAGCTGTGCAGTGTGTACTTCGTATGGGGTCAGTGACCACAGATAATTATGGCTGTGCTGTAAAAGAACGAATTCCAACTGTATGTTCAAAGACAAACAAAACATCTCTGGTGGCCAAAATAAAGAAATAAAGAAAAAAGAGAAATGCAGTGGTCAAAAGGAGGTACACTTCCAGGCTTGTAGACCTGTTTGTGAAGATCCAGTTGGGGTTATCCCCAGTAGCTGTTATCCAGGAGACCTCCCTCGTACCGTGAAATGTATCCAGTTTATGGCAAGTAGCAATAAAGTGGTATACTTACCAAGTTTCCGGTTTTACTGCCTGTAGGGTATGTTTTAATCTGTAGGTAGGTCATCCAACATGGAGTTCTCCCCTCTTTGCATGGAACCCTGGTGGGTCAAGGATTGGAGGTGGATAGGTGTAATGCGTGCTTGACCGGTTTTGCCTGTCTCTTCCGGCTGCTTCAGAGGCTAGACAAGACTTGAGATCTATCGTCATGTGTCATATCCAATGACATTTTAGACACATATATTTTGTATTAATTAATATATAGGTGGTAGTGTCTTGAGGATCTGTATATCTCTTAGTGTGATAATAATGCTATCAGTTTGTCCAATGAGAAGAGAGACAGCGTCTGGAGCCGCTGCACATCGCTGGAACGGATCGGGCTCAGATAAGAAAAGGGTTGATCTGGGGGGAGCTGCAGCACAGACGGTTTTTCACTTTAATGCATAAAATGCATTAAGGTGAAAAACCTTGAGGCTTTACAACCACTTTAAAATGTAAATCTAGCCAAAACACATACATTTTTTTTTTTTAGTTTTGGATGAAACATAAATGGTATAGAACCTTTGTCATGTATAACTTTAGTTTATGCCCCCAGTTTGCCTAGTGCCCACCATCACTGGTACAGGAATTTAGGTAAATACCCCCAACAAGGATACGGACAACAATAAATCTAGACAAAACTAATGTCAGCTTATTCATTGCTGCCTGTGTCCCTGCTAAAGAGATCCAACCTAATTTATGATCCTGATCATCAATGTAACTGGAAATGAAAGTAAGGATAAATCCAAAGTTTTGCCACCAGAGTTGCCACCAGAACAGGAATAGAGGGGAAATTATCCAATGGGGGCACTTGTTCCAATTAAAACTAATAGGCTTTTCCTTACATCGGAAAGATATCCTCTCACTTCCTGTTGAGACTACAGGACAGCGAGCAAAGGGAAATCTCTGTAATGGGACACAGATGGTAAAAAAAATACTGACAGCAGTTTTATCCTTCCCTATTCTATTCAAAATGAAAAAAAAATGCCTTTAGTCATACTTTAAAGGGGTGTTCCAGCCTTTTTTTAAGTTTATTAAAAGTCAGCAGCTACAAAAAGTGTAGCTGCTGGCTTTTAATAAACAGACACTTACCTGCTCCACGGTTCCAGGGACGCGCCGGCCGGGGCTCTGCTCCATGCCCCCCCTTCGCCGGCCGGCGTCTTCATTCCTAGTGTGGGCACCCGGCAGTGACAGCTTTCGGCTTCACGGCCGGGCACCCACTGCGCATGCACGAGCGGCGCGGCGCCGTCCGATTGGACAGGCGCTCGCCTACAGGGAGGGGCTGCAATAAGGTGATTAAGTTATTCGCCTTACCAGCCCCTCGGCGGAAGGAGGAAGTAGGACAGGAAGTCCCACTCCTCCTGAAGCCCCCACTCCCCCCCCAAAAAAATTACATGCCAAATGTGGCACGTAAGGGGGCAAGGAGTGGATTAAGCGGAAGTTCAATTTTTAGGTGGAACTCCGCTTTAATCCTAGCCATCCCCTTTGCTCATGAAAACAACGCCCCATTGTACTTGGATCATCAGATGACCGACTCAACCACCAGTGCTAGTCCTCTTCTCAGCTGGAAGCGTCCAGAGAAGAGTACCAGAGTGCTGGACAATACTGGACCATGCACAGCCCTGCAGGCAGGCTTTCAAGAGCATGTGGCTCCTGGAGGCTGGAGCGGGTCACTCATTTATCTAAGATATGTACAAGGGGCCAAATCCTCAAAAGAGATACGACGGAGTAACTGCTGTTACTCCGTCGTATCCCTGGTCCTAACTATGGAACTGATCCACAGAATCAGTTTTCCATAGTTAGGGAGAAGATCCGGCATGTGTAATTGAATTACACTGCCGGATCTTAGGATGCAGTACCGCATCCGCCGCTGGGGGCATTTCGTGTCGAAATGCCGCCTCGGGTATGCAAATTAGCACTTACGGAGATCCACGAAGCTTTTCAGCTTAGTTTTTTCTCCGTAAGTATTAAGTTGCATACGCAAAATTAGGGCTGCTTTTACATGGTGTAAAGTTAGTACACCATGTAAAAGCAGACCCTTCTGTCTCGCGACGTGTTTTTTTTTTCGAATTTGAATTTTTTTTTTCGCGCCGTATCTTTTTTTTTTCCCGACGCAACTTTATTGACCCGTCGCAATCCACAAAGCCCGACGTAACATAATTCCGCGCTATGCACGTCGGGAAAATGACGTCACGAGCATGCGCAGTATGGCCGGCGCGGGAGCGCGCCTCATTTAAATGGGAATCGCCCCCATGAAATGAGGAACGCCTTGCGCCGGCGGAATTTAAGTTACACGGCCAGAAATTTCTAGGTAAGTGCTTTGTGGATCGGGCACTTAGGTAGAAATTTTAAGGCAGTGTAACTTAAATTAGAAATTCGCCGTTACGCCGGGTCTTTGTGGATTTGGCCCAAGGGGTACAGTTACATTGGGAGGGGAAGGGGACTCAGTTAGGATTCAGTTATTTAAAAGCATAGTTACCCTTTAAATGTATATATAATACCTGCCAGAATATCTTATCACATTAGTTTTCCAAAGAATTTTAATTTGTTCAAAATAAACATATTTCTGATTGTAAAAGAGCCCTGGAGGGGTTAACATTTGAAAGGCAGATGACTGAAGAAAATAGATTTTCCCTTCAGTTTATAAAACCAGAGGCAATTCACTTAAACACTGTATTTTTCAGGCTTGAAAACCATATTTCATACAAGTATGCAATCTGCAGATAGGGTTTCTTCTTAAACAAATGAATTTTCTCTGCCTTAAAGAACAGGTAAATCCGAGCTGAGATCATTCATTACATTTATCTGTCCGCTGAGCAATTTACCTTATTGATTCCTTAATGGGTGAGACTTGAGTGAAAAGGCTGGTCCTTGTTCTTTAGAGGTTGATTTCATTAAAATGTGCAGTGGAGCAGGTTCACATAGAGGGGTGGATAGGGGGGTTGCACGCAGTGGGACAATGGTAAGAATGGCGGCTAAATGGCTAAACATGAAAAGACTTGTGTGTGTCTCAATCCAGTGTGCATTATGTACTAACGCAAAAAAGATTTAAAACCTATTTCCAGTTGCAAGTGTTTCAAATGGCCCCACCCTCTTGTATAATAATATTAAAAAAGAAACCTTCTAAGTAGTAGTGGTCATGTGGTGGTGGTCCTCAGGGTTCAAGTGGGGAATAACCGAGGAAGAAGGATAATGGCCCAGGGGACAACATAGAGTATGCACCACGGAGAGGCAGATGAGCCTTTATAATGTAGCAAGTATGTAGAGCTAATAATTAGAGTCGGTTCACACTGGGACGACACGACTTCCAGCGCGACTTTCAGAGGCGACTCCGACACGACTTGAGCATGAACCACAGGGCGATCTGGGGCGATTTACAACACGACTTGAAGTCGTCTCCAGGACAGGAGACTTTCCAGTGGCCAATCAAACAACAATCAGCTCTAGGGGAGGGAGGGGGAGGGAGAGGTTTGCCTGAGAAATGTATGTTATCTTCCTGGAAAGTCGCTTCAGTTAAGACAGTGATCAGACTTGGAGGCGACTTCCATTGAAATCAATGGGCACAAATCGCCTAAAAGTCGGATTGAAGTAGTACAGGAACTTCTTCTGAAGTCGGAGCGACTTGAGTAGTGTGTATTAACACCGCTCCCATTCACTTTCAATGTTTTTCTCTACAGCGCGTCTTGGGAAGACTTGAGGCGACCTCAAGTCGGATCCCAAGTCGCCCCAGTGTGAACCGACTCTTACAATAACAGTGGTTGAGAAGTATTCAAAATCATAACTTACATTTTGTGAGGTTGTGGGGACCCTGTCACTGATAGTAATAGATTTAAGGTGGAATTAAGCTTTAAGGTAAGATCGCAGATGTCAAGGGTATAGTACCCAGAAATGTGTGGTTTTCTTTAGTACCCCAATGAAAGAATGGTATTACTTTATATTATCTTTAACATTATATATTTTTTTAATCTTTTATTGTCAGATTGCTTTCGGGAAATACCAATCTGCTTCTCCTCTTCAGCCCTGTGCTCTTTTGCTCAATACAAACAGGAGACATAGTAAACATGTGAATGTTGTTTACCATTATGTATGAATACAGGGTGCTCTGTACTGAGCATTCCTATATTCATTCAGACCAGTAAAAATGAAAACTTGTTTACCGATCTCACTTTCAGCGTACTTGCCATCCTGAAATACTGATCCTCCTCCTATTCACTGACAGGCAGGAAAAGGGGAGAAGCCAACACAGGCAGGGAGATTGAGGCCACAGAACAGAACATGTGGAAAGTCGGTGGACACAGAGGGGAATCAGTGGACATGAGGAGGAGAGGGACAGCTGGGGTGATTGGAAGGGAGTCTGCAGGTGCACAGTGCGGAGGAACAGTTTGGGCAGCAGTTGTGGTGGGGACGCTCTAGCAATGGGGTCACTTTTTGAATGAATAACTGCGATTAGCGGCTTATCAGCCCCTAATCAAAACTATTATTTTACTCAGCAGAGGCTGGTGTACACTTCTGGTATAAGTTTGTGGTTGGTGAAGTGACCATGAGCTCATAGCAGAAGGAGGTTTGCCATGGACATAAGACTTACTAACCTGGCCAGCTAGAAGTGGTCTTGTTCCAACGCAAGTGTTATGTCTATACAGGGCTTTTTTTCTGGGGGAACTTGGGTGAACTCAGTTCCACCACCTCTGGCTCAGACCCTTTGGTGCCTGCTCACCACAATCACTTGTAAACACAGAAGTCTGGTTTCTGTGTTTACAAGTGACAGCTCTGCACTCTGTGTGTAACCCCCCTGAACTCTGAATGAATGAATGAATGAATGAATGAATGAATGAATGAAAAAATTTATATAGCGCGGCACATGCGAACTGAATCGCCTCTGGGCGCTTGTTGTTTGTGTCTCATGCCTATCAGAAAAGCAGGGTTTTGATCTGCCTTCTGAAGGACAGGTGGTTTTGCTCCAACCGAATGCTGGTTGGTAAAGCATTCCAAAGCCTGGGGCCCTGGAAAGCAAACCTTCTTTCTCCTTTGGACTTGTATTTGGTTTTAGGAACCTTGACCAGATTTTGGTCGGTGGATCGCAGAATGCGGTTGCAATTGTGCGGTTTGATCTTGTCGCATAGATATCTAGGAGCCTTCCCATGGATGCACTTATGTGTCAGGCAGAGTGCTTTAAATGCAATTCTGTCTTTCACTGGCAACCAGTGAAGGGATCTCAAAAAACTCTGCACTCTGTATGTAATGCAATCCTGGTATTTAATGCCCCTTTAAGACCCTTCTACTGTTTTTGAAATCTGAACAGCGTCGTGGTTGAGTTCCTGCACCTATTTTCTGAGAAAAAAAGCTCTGTGTCTATAGCAGCAAAAGGCCCTAAGTATGACATTTATCTGTCCATGAATCATGGAGATCTTTGCTGTTGGGCCACTGAGAGCCACACAGCTTGTAGGCAGGTGCACAGCGGCACTGCAGTTGGAGAGGAGGTCAAGAGAAACATAGTTCCTCTATGATTTACTGGGTCATTGGATGCTGCCACCGCATGTGACTCTGGCAGCCATCTTAGGTCAGGTAGAGCCTTTTTAAGGCCCTGGCTCCCAGGTTTGGCACATATTTGAGAGTTGGTAGAGTAGGGACAGGTATCCCATCTGTTAGGAACAGCACCAGCAGCAGGAAAAGGTTCCCGACGAGGGGGGAAAGCATATGATTGCAACCATTTTGAACACCTGCCTGTTGTGCACAAGATGACCAGGCCACATTCTTCCCCTCTCTACAGATGCTGACAGTTGGCTACTGTCCCCTTTATACACACTGATGGAACTGTGAGGCCTCGTACACACGGCCAAGTTTCTTGGCAAAAAACAGCAAGAAGCTTGCTGGTTTTTTTTTGCCCAGGAAACCGTTCGTGTGTACACTTTTCAACAAGGAAACCGCCGAGGATCTCGTCGGGCCAAAAAGAAAGCATGTCTTCTTTTTCCTCGACAGCAATGGGAAAATTTGGCTCGCTGAGATCCTCGGCGGCTTCACAAGGAACTCGACGAGCAAAACGATGTGTTTCGCCCGTCGAGTTCCTCGGACGTGTGTACGAGGCTTTAGTGTTCCCGGTCGGGCTGCTTGTCCACCGGGTTATTTAGGAACTGTTTCTGTATTATTTAAATACAATATCTTTCACTGCACTGGGACTGAGTGTGTCAACCACGCTGCACCCCACCTACAAGCTTCTCCATGGAAAGTATCCCAGCTGGGCACACATGCACAGTATACATTCATTCCTATAGAAAAACTATGAACTGTTGAGGTTAAAAAATGATGGCCTTTTCATTGTAATGAAGCCTGGCTAGAATACTATCTGTGGAGAAGTTATGCAGTTGCCTTTGGCCCCACAACAAACTTCCCCTCAATGTGGGCATGTATGGGGTAGACCTAAGGTTTGCTAGAGAGGGGGGGACAATATGTAAAAGTACAGATATCCTTTAAAGCTCCAGCCTTAGGCCGAGTACACACGGTCGAACATGTCTGCTGAAACTGGTCCGCGGACCAGTTTCCGCAGAGATGTCCGACCGTGTGTACGGCCTAGCGGACAGGTTTCCAGCAGACAAAAGTTTCTTAGCAAGCTAAGAAACATGTCCGCTGGAAACATGTCCGTCGGACATGTCCGATGGTTAGTACACCTAATCGGACATGTCCGCTGCTTATGACGTGTAACCAGCGTCCCGAAATCCCGCGCATGCGTCGAATTGATGCATGGTTAGTACACCTAATCGGACATGTCCGCTGCTTATGACGTGTAACCAGCGTCCCGAAATCCCGCGCATGCGTCAAATTGATTCGACGCATGCGTGGAAGCATTGCACTTCCGCGTTTGAGAACGTCGGTGTCTTCTATGTCACCGCGTTCTCTGTCCGCTGGGATTTTGGTCTGATGGTGTGTACACACATCAGACCAAAAGCTCCCAGGAGACATGTCCGATGAAAACTGTCCGCGGACCGTTTTCATCAGACATGTCTCCTCGTGTGTACGGGGCCTTAGCTTTAGCCTTGGATAGTTGTACAAGCTCATCTCCTGTACTGTAATTGCTTACTCTGATATCTCTGCACACAGTGAGCTTCTCAGAGTATGCTTTAGAAACTGCAGCAAGTTAAAATAAGCACGCCTTTTTTTCCTGGATGATGGATGTCTAGAATGATCTAACCTTTTCCCCCCAGTCTGACTGTTCCTTGCCTACCTCCTTCATTCATTGGATTTAGGTTCTTTTATTCATGGAGGCTCTGCACTACACGTGAATGTTACCTAGAATGGGCTGCAAGCAAATATATTCTGCCTAGAAACTCCCACTTCTCCAGATTGATATCCACCCATCAAGCCATTTGATATTTGTACAACTCAACCCATAACCCAGCCCACTACTTGCAACAGAGCAAAGGGCTCCCGGGAGGAGGAGTACTTAGGCATGGGGTGCTGTGATGTTTTTAGGGAGCTATGTGTTATGCTCCATTAATTCCCCACCATTTTTTACTGCGCATGCACCGGGCGCCTACATTTCCCAGTGTGCATTGCGGCTAAGTATGCCGCACGGGCCTATTGATTTCGACGTGGACGTAAACGACGTAAATCCCGATTCACGGACGACTTGCGCAAACAACATAAAAATTTCGAATTTCTACGCGGGAACGGCGGCCATACTTAACATTACTATTCCAACTAGAACTTAGCTCTAACTTTAGGCGGCCTATCTCTAACGTAAACGGTGTAAAAGTACTGCGCCGGCCGGGCGTACGTTCGTGAATCGGCGTATCTACTAATTTACATATTCTACGCCGACCGCAATGGAAGCGCCACCTAGCGGCCATCCGAAATATTGCAACCTAAGATAGGACGATGCAAGCTGTCGTATCTTAGATTTGTTTAAGTGTATCTCTGATTGAGAATACACTTAAACATAAGTCGGCGTCGATTCTGAGTTAGGTCGGCTTATCTACTGATAAGCCGGCCTAACTCTTGCTGAATCTACCTATTAGTGTTCTCCCAGGCACCTAAATTTTGACTTTCAGTTCAGAAGTCAGAGCTCTGACACTCCTTCTTGCAATTTAACTCTCTATAGAGCAGGAAGGTGGCTAGGTGGCTAGCACTAAGGTTGCCGGTTCAAATCCCAACCATGGCACTACCTGCCTGGAGTTTGCATGTTCTCCCTGTGCCTTTTGTGGGTTTCCTCCCACACTCCAAATACAAGCTGGTAGGTCAATTGGCTCCTGTGTAAATTGACTTTAGTATGTGTATGTATGAATGTGCGTTAGGGACCTTAGATTGTGAGCTCCTTGAGGGCAGGGACTGGTGTGAATGTATAACATATGTAAAGCACTGCATAAAGTGACAGCACCTTTATAAGTACCTATACTAAATAAAATACAACTTTGGGATGTAGGAATTGTCCATTCCAGAGCATGAACTGTATCTCCGGATTCGAGGGCTCCGAGGTCTGTGTGAACATCAGGAATAAAAAATAGGTATAGTAGGTGCCTCTCAGTAGCTGATTTTAACTTACAATGCTGGGTTTACATATACATTATTGCAGGATTCCTACTGAAAAGAGTGAATAGATCAAATATTTTGTTCTTCTGTCTCTAGTTTGCCTGTCTCATTACCAGCTACAAATTCTTTTCCATTCCTCAAACTTTAATCTTTGGCATCTTTGACAAGATGATGCAGAAAATGTACAGTGTCTGCAATTTTCAATGTTGTTGTCCAAAAATGCAATCGGTAATGTTTTGTTGGCACTTCCAGCTTTCCTTGTTCTTCAAAATGGAACCATTTTTATTTTGATTTATGTCAGTGGAATGATTGGATGCAGCTAAATAATTTAAGGCTTATTTTTGAAAGCTTTCTCTAGATTGAAAAGACACATCAAACTGAGTTACAGTCGTGGATTAAATCCTATAAAGCCTCGAGAAAGGTGAATAGAGAATTGTGTTAAAGTCCAATTATTATGTCAGTGCATAAACTTTCTGATTATCTGGAGAAGCCAGATCTCATAAAAAGGCAACTTTGTTTTAGAAGAAAGATTAAAAATACAAAACAAATCATCATTGAAAGAATCTTAATGATCTTTATTTCAGGTTCCCACCACTTTTGTCTAACTTAGCTTTTAGGTGAATCAGGTGAAAAATGTCTAAAGCCCTGTACACACAATCAGATATCTGATGGAATCTAATCCAATGGATTTTTTCGTCGGATATCCGATGAAGCTGACTTTCATCAGTCTTCCCTACACATCATCAGTAGGGATGAGCTTCGTGTTCGAGTCGAACGTATGTTCGACTCGAACATCGTATGTTCGATCGTTCGTCGAAATACGAACAAAACGGGTCGTTCGCGCCAAATTCGAGTGTTGCGCGATTATGGCTCAGGGGGTTTAGTACACGCCCCACACTATAAAAGGCCGCCTGCAGGTCGGCCTTGTGTAGTGTGTTCCGGCGCTGTTTAGAGAATAGATCAGTCAGAGAGAGAGAGTGTAATTTTTTCTAAGTAGATAGAGCAGGCAGGCTAGTCAGTTAAAGTTACAGTGTGTAGAGGATATATATACATCCCAGGTGTTGTACATATATTTATATACTTTATAGCTTAGCTAGATCAGTTCTTCCTAATTTACTGGCAGGTAGTTGATTGTGCTAGCTGCAGTATTCTCACGTGGTGTATTGCCTGTGTCCTCTGCAGTGACTATGCACCATAAAGCTAATTAGGCATACTATAGACACCCAGCAGGTACAATATGTAAAGGAATTTTTCATTTTTTATTTTTTTATTTAAGCATCATTAAAATCACTGCTCCAGGAGCAGTGATTTTAATGATGCTTAAAAAAAAAAAAAAAATGAAAAATTCCTTTAAATATTGTACCTGCTGGGTGTCTATAGTATGCCTGTGACAACGTCTTTGAGAACCCGGGTCTTGCCACAGGGAACATGTATCAATGGAATTTTTTTTTTTAAATGGTCGTTTTTTCTGGAGCAGTGTTTTATTTTTTATTTTCTGGAGCAGTGTTTTTAATGATGCTGCATCATTAAATTCACTGCTCCAGAAAAAACAACCGTTTTTAAAACTTTTTTTCATTGATACATGTTCCCTGTGTCAAGACCCGGGTTCTCAAAGAAGTGCATAAGTCTTTGACCAATCCTCCAGGCAGGTCGATTGCGTCTGGTTGTCAAAGTCTTACTGAGAATGCCAGTGCACTTGGCGATAAGTACCTCTATCCCCATGTAACATCTCTAACCTCCTACATAAAGGATACCATTGACTTGTTACAAACCATGGCGGGCATGAATGTTCCTCCAAATACCTGGCTGGTCGCCATTGATATAGAGAGTTTGTAGAATGCTATTTCACATGCTAAGGGAATTGAAATTGTAGGAAATCAATTAAAGGAAAGGGGCAATTCTGCCCAGCAGTACAATCTGTTCATTTTGGAACTGTTGAACTTTATTTTGACCTGTAATGTCTTTTTCTTTGGATCTTCCCACTTCCTCCAGGTGCAGGGGGTTGTGATGGGGACTAAATGTGCCCCATTGTATGCCAACCTGTACCTGGGGGGGGGGGAGTTATTTTCATGCAAGGACATATCGATGTACCTGTCCCATGTTATTTACACCCACTTCCAGGCATAGACTCCCGCTCCCCTTCCCGTCCCCCCTGCTGTCTTCTGGGGAACACACTTGTCCCAGAAGACAGGTGGGACCATGGAGGATGCGCAGCGTGACTCGCACAATGCGCAGTAAGGAACCGGAAAGTGAAGCCGCAACGCTTCACTTCCTGATTCCCTCACAGAGAATGGCGGCGGGGGCAGGCGAGAGCCGATCGATTCCTCGGCTTTGGCTGCCGACATCGCGTGCACCCTGGACAGGTAAGTGTCCATTTATTAAAAGTCAGCAGCTGCAGTATTTGTAGCTGCTGGCTTTTAATATTTTTTTTAGGCGGACCTCTGCTTTAAGGGGGAAAGTCTTCCGGTCTGTAAGTGATTAAGCAATAGTAATGATTTACTAAAGCAGGAATGGATCAAACAAATGGGAGTCACTTTGAGGTTGGAAAAGGTGGTGTATCAGAGAAGGGGGACAAGCGGCAAATATGAGAAGTTATGGGCCCAGTGGCTTGATGTTCCGGGGCTTGCCCCGATAGACCTAGTGTATGATAGATTATTCTAGGTTGGCGCCCAGCCGGATTGGGAACACTGGCGCATGCCCTGGAGGGGGGAGGAAGGGGGGTGATTGCAGGGAAACCTACTATGTTGCGGGGATGTGATTGAAGTGCACTGTTTTGCTATAAATGTACTCTCCTATGGGAATTTAAATGTGACCCTGCTCTGGAAATTGTAAACTGTTTTCTTTTTTTACATATGCTCAATAAAAACCTTTGTTTGAGAAAAAAAAATGATTTACTAAAAGTAAATAGGCTGTTCACTTTGAAAGAGAATTTTCATGAGGTAAAGCTCTGCCAACTTCATCCAATTACGTGCAAGAAAAAAAATACTTTGCTAAGTTATCATTCCCTTGCAAAGTGAAGCCTATTTGCTTTTATGAAATCAATCCCAATTTGTACAATGTATAGCCATGTTTCTCAACAATCATAACTGTAGTTGTTCTGTTATTGCTCCCATTATACTGTTCTTATCCTCAAATACTGGAGTAATAAAGCTTTCCACATTCCGTTTCTTATTCACTTGGTATAGCTCAATTCTCATATGGCTGCTGACTTAGGAATAATACTTCCTATGCACTCTTGTCTCTGTAGCAGAAATGTTTTACATTCGTATAAAGCAGCCGTGAAACCACATGGTTGTAGTTTTTACCTTTCCAGGAATAATCCCAAGTTCAGCCACAGTGACCTATGTGAAGACTCTGTTTTCTGTAATAACACAGGATGTGGAATGCCTAAATTGAGAAACAGGAAGGCAGGTGGACTGACCAAAGATGAACGACCTCCGAAAATAAGCCTTCTATTCCTTCATAGGAGAAGGACTTCTCAGTTCTCCAACACTCAGAAACATTCATCTTTATCACAGTGTAATATTCAAGTTTTGCACAGACATAATTTGGAAGGTTAACCACTTACCCCCCGGACCATATTGCTGCCTAAAGACCAGAGTACTTTTTGCGATTCGGGACTGCGTCGCTTTAACAGACAATTGCGCGGTCGTGCGACGTGGCTCCCAAACAAAATTGGCGTCCTTTTTTTCCCACAAATAGAGCTTTCTTTTGGTGGTATTTGATCACCTCTGCGTTTTTTATTTTTTGCGCTATAAACAAAAATAGAGCGACAATTTTGAAAAAAATGAATATTTTTTACTTTTTGCTGTAATAAATATCCCCCAAAAATATATAAAAAAACATTTTTTTTCCTCAGTTTAGGCCGATACGTATTCTTCTACATATTTTTCGTAAAAAAAATCGCAATAAGCGTTTATTGATTGGTTTGCGCAAAAGTTATAGCGTTTACAAAATAGGGGGTATTTTTATGGCATTTTTATTAATATTTTTTTTACTAGTAATGGCGGCGATCAGCGATTTTTTTTTCGGTATTGCGACATTATGGCGGACACTTCGGACATTTTTGACACATTTTTGGGACCATTGGCATTTTTATAGCGATCAGTGCTATAAAAATGCATTAGATTACTATAAAAATGCCACTGGCAGTGAAGGGGTTAACACTAGGGGGCGGGGAAGGGGTTAAGTATGCCTGGGTGTGTTCTTACTGTGGGGGGGGGGGGTGGCCTCACTAGGGGAAACACTGATTTTCTGTTCATACATTGTATGAACAGAAAATCAGCATTTCCCCTGCTGACAGGAACGAGAGCTGTGTGTTTACACATACAGCTCCCGTTCCCCGCTCTGTACCGAGCGATCGCGTGTGCCCGGCGGCGATCGCGCCCGCCGGGCACACGCACGGGAGTCGGGGGCGAGCGGGGAGCGCGCGCGCGCGCCTCCGGCGGCGCGCACGCGCCCCTAGTGGCGGCTATACGATAGGACGTATAGCTACGGGCTCTCGCCCAGGAGAGCCGACCTGCCGCCGTATAATGACGGTGCGCGGTCGGCTAGTAGTTAAAGCCCAAATCCATAAAACTTCCAGGGCTATGCCCGCACTGCAAAAGTTAGTTGCTCATTTAGGTCTAGGGGACATAGAAAAGAAGGTCTACTTAAAATCACCTTGTAAAACAACCAATTCAGTTTAAAATTCAAATGAAAGGCAAAACATTTCTCTATAGATATCAAAAAACATTATAAATATGTTTTTTCCCTTTTTTTAAGTGATCACATTCCTACTGTTCTTAGCTACATAAGAGCTGGGGGGGGGGGGAGGAGAAGCAGCAGCACACCGAGCTTCCCAGTAAATGGCTGAGCAAGGGGGTCATGTCAGGACAAGTCTGATCATTGGAGGAGAGCAGGCGGAGTTCCCAGCATAGCTAGAGACCTGACCACGGTGTGCTTTCCTATTTAGTATGGTCAGTTTTTACTAGGAATGCAGAGGAGCTGGCAGAACACCAGGGATTTCACATAAAGGAAGCAATACTAAGAGAACAGGATCCTTTCTCATACCAAGTACATGGTACAGCAGACACATATCAGGAATATGAAGTAACAAACGATTTAACCAAACCTCCGCTCCTCCTGCTGCTGCTATACTTCTTTACTACGCTCCAGTGCAGTGCCGATCCTGACCTCCCTGGGGCGCCCTAAGCAAAATGACATGTCACATTAAAGTTGAGAAGCGGGGGGGGGGAGCGGTTGCGTTAAAGTGAGAAGCGAGGGGTGCTGACTTCTTACTTCTTACCTCTTCTCCCATGCAGCGAGTTGAGAAGCGGGGTGGGGGGCCCGAAAATGACTTCTCACCAGGCTGGGCCTCTAGTAATTTGGGGGGCCCTCCGCTGCTTTGCGGGGCCCTAAGCGGCTTGCATAGTGAGCCTATAGGGCGGATCGACCCTGCTCCAGTGGACTAAAGTCCTGACATCAAGACCAATGTAGGATTCATTGCATTGGACGATGCTAAGGAATAGTCCACCACTGGAGGGTGGGGGAAAGCTGCCTTTTTTTTATGCTGAAAACAAACAAAAAACAGGTCACTAATTGTAAGCCCATAACTTCTTTAGGTCTCTTGCACACAATACTCCTGAAAAAGTAGATGCTCAAACAGACTTTTTTTTTTGTATGTGTTTGCGCATATTTTCGTGCTTTTCACACAAAAGCGTGCAAACTTATTCTCGCGTTCTTGTTCTGCACAATATGTAAATGGGGCATTTGCACACATGAGGTGTAAATTACTGACCAAAAATACAAATTTTAATATATTTTTTTACTGACAAATTCATGGTGCATGTTTACGCGCCTGTGTGCAAAGGCAAATTACAATTAATGGGCTGTATTTTAGCTCAGTAAAAAAAAACAATACTGAGCTTTTTCAAGCTGCAGTGTGCAGGAGGCCCTAAAGTGGAGTCCCCCCCCCCCACACCGCTGGGCCAGTAGGAGTGGGCAGCGGGTGCCTTGCGCATGCGCAGTAGGGACCCGGCGTGTTTCACTACCGGGTTCCCTCAACCGCAATGGCGGCGGCAGCACCTGATGGAAACATCAGCTGCAGTGCCGACATCGCTGGACTCCAGGACAGGTAAGTGTCCTATTATTAAAAGTCAGCAGCTGCAGTATGTGTAGCTGCTGGATTTTAATTTTTTTTTTGTTTACAAAAAGCTTTATTTGGAAGACAGGAAAATGACAAAAATTCACAGTACAGAGTGACAGGTCTAAACGGTAATGGATAGATAAACATTAGAGGATAGATTCACAGACAAGATACGACGGCGTATCTCCAGATACGCCGTCGTATCTCTGAGTCTGGCCGGTCGTATCTATGCGCCTGATTCATAGAATCAGTTACGCATAGATTTCTATTAGATCCGACCGGCGTAAGTCTCTTACACCGTTGGATCGTAACTGCATTTTTCCGCTGACTGCTAGGGGTGTGTATGCTGATTTACGCGTCGAAATATGTAAATCAGCAGGATACGTGAATTCATGAACGTACGCCCAGCCGACGCAGTACATTTAAGCCATTTACGTTAGGCTTTTCCCGGCGTATAGTTACCCCTGCTATATGGTGGCGTAAGTGCGGCGTACCAATGTTAAGTATGGCCGTCGTTCCCACGTCGAATTTTTTATTTTTTACGTCGTTTGAGTAATTTGTCCGTGAATGGGGCTGGACGTCATTTACGTTAATGTCGAAACCAATGAAGTCCTTGCGGCGTACTTTGGAGCAATGCACACTGGGAAATTCTACTGACGGCGCATGTGCCGTTCGGGAAAAACATCAATCACATCGGGTCAAGCCTAATTTACATAACACACGCTCACCTCTTCACTATTTGAATTAGACGGGCTTACGCCGGCCTATTTACGCTACACCGCCTCAACTTTCTTTTAAGAATACGGCTCTTGCCTGTAAAAGTTGCAGAGGCGTAACGTAAATAGGATACGTTACGCCCGCACAAATAAACGCAGATTTTGTGGTAAGGTGTGGTCTTTTTGAGGTTTGGGTATAAGTGACAAGTTTGCTAACAGCATCTCATCCAGGAAGTGTCTGCCGAACAAGATATGGTTAAATAATTTAGTGAGGCTAGGAGCCAAGAGGGGGGCACATTTTTTGTAGTAAGAAGACGTAAAACCGTCAGGGCTGGGGCAGTAGAAGTCTTAAGGGATTTTATGATATTAGTGATTTCAGTCACGGTACAAGGTTCATTAAGGGAGTAGATCTGCTGATCATTGAGTGTCGGGAGTTGAAGACTATTTAGCCATTCCAGTGTAGAGGGATGTGGTTGAGTTTGGGGTCCAGAGAGAAGATTTTTATAAAAGGATGTAAAAAAAATTGCAGGACGTCCTGAGGGTGTGTCCTCAGGTTGCCTTTATGGTCTCTCAACTTATAGACGTGAGGGGGTCTGGAATCTTGGTTTAGTTTCCTAGCAAACATTGCTGAGGCAAAATTGCTGTGCAATAAGTATTTAGCTTTGGAAAATCTCATTGCTTTCTCTGTGTCTTCTGATAGTAAAGTGATTAGGGCTTGACGTTTAGTTTGAATAAGGTTGGATATTTCTGGGGAAGTCGAGTGATTTAATTTGTTATATAAGTCATCCTTAGTGAGGCATTTGATATCAGCTAGTTTGGCTCTTTTCTTTACTGCAGCGATGTTAATCAAATGTCCTCTTATAAATGCTTTATGAGCAGCCCAAATTGAGGTAGGAAGAACCTCATCGGAGTTGTTGATGGAAAAGTATTCCTCTATGTGAGAACTAACCTGTTGGTGGATTGAGGGGTCTGTAAGGAGTGAGTCATTCAGGCACCAATTGAAGGAAGTAGGAGCAAGTCCTATGTGGGAGGTTTCAAAGACAACTATATTATGGTCTGACCATGGGCATGGGTGGATCAAGGCAGAGGAGGAATTGGCTATTAGTATAGGTGTGCTGAAGATATAGTCAAGTCAGGCGTAACTGTCATGAGGGTGGGAATAGTGAGTATATGCTTTTAGGCCTATATTATGGGCTCTCCAGGAGTCTATCAACTGGAGTTTACTTAGTGATCGGTGAATAGATTTGGAAAAGGCCTTGGAGGAAGGAACGACCTTAACTGGATTTTAATTTTTGCAGCAGTGGGCAGACCTCCACCTTAAGGTGGAAAAAAATGTATAATTTCGAATTACTATTTTCGTGTCCTATTATGTTTAGTGTTTTAATTCAATATAATCTCACTCTATTACTATTTAATTGTTATACCTCTCCACCTTTCATTTCAATCCACCCTTCTTTATGTGATTCCATTACATGTTGCCCATCTTTATTATTTATTATTATAACTTATCCTCTTCCTTTAACCACTTACTTACCGGGCACATATACCCCCTTCCTGCCCAGGTGAAATTTCAGATTCCGGCACTGTGTCGATTTAACTGACAATTGCGCGGTCATGCGACGTGGCTCCCAAACAAAATTGACGCCCTTTTTCCCCCCACAAATAGAGCTTTCTTTTGGTGGTATTTGATCACCTCTGCGGTTTTTATTTTTTGCGCTATAAACAAAAAAAAGCAACAATTTTGAAAAAAAATTCAATATTTTTTACTTGTTGCTATAATAAATAGCCCAATTTTTTTTCCCCAAAACATTTTTTTCTCCGTTTAGGTCGATACGTATTCTTCTACATATTTTTGGTAAAAAAAAAAAAAAAAATCGCAATAAGCGCTTACAAAATATGGGACATAATTATTATTATTATTATTTTTTTTTTTATTTTTTTTACTAGTAATGGCGGCGATCTGCGATTTTTGTATTGGGACTGCGACATTATGGCGGACACATTGGACACTTTTGACACATTTTTGGCGCCATTCACATTTATACAGCGATCAGTGCTATAAATATGCACTAATTACTGTATAAATGTGACTGGCATTGAAGGGGTTAACACTAGGGGGTGAGGAAGGGGTTAAATGTATACCTGTATTGTGTTCTAACTGTGGGGGGAGGGGGGTGACTGGGGGAGGTGACCGATGCTGTGTCCCTATGTACAAGAGACACAGCATCGGTCTCCTCTCTCTCCCCTGACAGGACGTGGAGCTCTGTGTTTACACACAGAGCTCCACGTCCCTGCCGATCGCGGGTACCTGGCGAACATCGCGACCGCCAGGCGCGCGCATCGGCATCTCGGGGACGCGCCGGCGCGCTCGCGCACCCCCAAGTGGCCGGAGGAATCCAGGACGTCAATAGACGTCCTGTTGGATATTCAGAGCCACCGTGAAGCCGTCATTTTACAGTGACCCGGGGCTCAGGTGGTTAAAGGGGTTGTAAAGGTTTGTTTTTTTCACTTTCATGCAACCTATGCATGAAGGTGAAAAAAAAACCTGGCAATGACAGCCCCCCCGTTTTACTTACCTGAGCCCCGAATCTGCTGTGCATGTCCCCCGGCGTCCTCTTCTCCTTAGAGTCTGGCCGTCGATTGGCTAGATTTGCTGGATTGATAGCAGTGCAGCCATTGGCTCGCACTGCTGTCAATCACATGCAATGACGTGGCCCTCCGGGGGCGGGGCTGTGTGATACAGTCGGCGGCTATGGCCGCCGGCTGTATCACGCACGGAAGCACGCCCGCAAACGAACCCCCTTGGGAAAGAGCTTCCCATGAAGGGGGTTAGCTGATGTGGGGAGGAGCCGAGAGAGCCGCCGAGGGACCCCAGAAGACCAGGATTGGGGCCACTGTGTGCAAAACGAGCTGCACAGTGGAGGTATTTTTTTAAACAGGAACTTTTAGTGTCCCTTTAATGACATCAATCATCTCTCCACTGTGCCTCCCAGAGGAGGAAAAAATAAACAAAAAAAACCCCCCACCTTCTCCCAATTTCCCCCCACCAGATGCATCCCACAGACCGATCCATAATGTAGCATTGCCCCCAAAAGGGTTTAATCCACCCCTATTTCTGAGTAGCAATACAGCCACCCTGCCCATGTATCTTTAAATGTATTCTGTTGGATTTAACCCCATGTATCCATCTTTCTGCTTCCATTATTTTTTCTACCTTTCTTTTCCAATCCATAATAGTGGGACATCCAGATGTTTCCAAAATCTAGGTATCCATTCCATTAAAATACATTTTGTTGTAACATGACAAAATGTGGAAAATTTCAAGGGGTGTGAATACTTTTTCAAGTAGGTCTGGTATGGATTTTAAGGGGAACCGTCACACCAAAAAAACGGCATGGGGGTCCCCCCAAAATCCATACTAGACCCTTATCCGAGCACGCAGCCTGGCCGGTCAGGAAAGGGGGTGGAGACGAGCAAGCGGGAGAAGAACCAGAGAGTGTGGAGACGACACCGGAGAGCGGAAGAAAAGAGCGGAGAAGTTGGAAGTGACCCCCGAAGTCGGAAGAAGACCCCCGAAGTTGGAAGAGACCCCTGAAGTTGGAAGACACCCAGAGCTGCCTAATAAATGACTTTAAAATCCTATGCAGTGTTTTTTTTGTTCTTGACACTTTTTTCCTCATTTACAGACCCCGACAACCAACGGCCAGGGTTGTCGGGAAGAGGCTCTTGTCCTCATCAACATGGGGTCAAGGTGCTTTGGGGTGGGGGGCCCGCACCCACCCCCCATGCGGCCTGGTATGGTTTAGGAGGGGGGCGCTCGCTTGTACCCACCTCCTTTCCTGACCGGCCAGGCTGCATGCTCGGATAAGGGTCTGGTATGGATTTTTTCAGCATAGGGGGTTCCCCTTAAAAACCATACCAGACCTAAGGGCTTGGTATGCTCCTGGAGGGAAAGCCATGCCGTTTTCTTTAAAATTTGGCGTGGAGTTGCCCCTCATGATTCATACCAAACACAGTGCCTGGTATTGGCGGGGATCCAAGTCGGATCCCCATCGCTTCTTTATCGCTGTAATGTGTTTTTCCTATTGCAGCGAGCGCGAGATGTACAGTATAGTACCCTGTCGCCGAGATCATGCTGGAAACACATTCTCGTTGGCAGGTACTGTACATACACATTTACAGAGGGTTTGCAAAGCTTGGGATCCCTCCATTCCTCATGAATGCTGTGGCCTTTTGTGGTGCCAGCTACTCACGCCGTTCCATTTAAGTCTAATTAACTTATATGAAACGCTGCTGCACTTGTGCATGCCTATGAGATTACAGGAACAGGCAGCCTGGCACTACATTCTTACCATCCAGGCTGCAGCTATTAGAGTGGTTAAAAGGCCTTCTCTGTATTAAGGGACCAGGGAGGAGGACACATTTATTATAAAGGTGTATAAAGAGTATAAATAAATAGGTACTGCTTGCAATTGATGCCTGGCATCACATGCAACTTTTTCCTTTATGCATTTTGACTGATAGACATATATTGTGGATGGATGGATGGATGGATGGATGGATGGATGGATAGATAGATAGATAGATAGATAGATAGATAGATAGATAGATAGATAGATAGATAGATAGATAGATAGATAGATAGATAGATAGATTAGTAATAGTGGTGAGTAAAATGACAGCATAACAATGCAGCAGTTATGTAGTTTTAATGTCCAAGTATAAACTTGCCCATTTTGTCTCCTGGATCCTGCTGCTGCCATAATCTTATAATAGCATATTCAGAAGCACCGTCATTTAGGTACTAAATTAAAGCTCCTTTTATCACAAAGAAAGATATAATTACACAGCCTAAAATTACTTACACTGTTTAAAGAGACTTTCCCCCCTCAGACAGGCTTCAAAGAAAAGTGAGGTATTGCCGATCCAAAAATATCATGAAAAAATAACCATTTTACCTTAAAATATGCATCAAGCACACTAGGAGGGGCAGTGAGGACAGTTAAACAGAACATTTCCACTGCAAACTACTTTCTTAGAGTCAGTTGTCTCTTTCATTACATTACTGCTCTCACTTTCCTCCTATTTTCACTTGCCCAGAAACATTACCGGTTAATAGTAAAGGTGGTCAAAGATGCCACACTGTGGCCAATTGTGCATATTTGATGCACCTGCCTCAATATGATTATCCAACCTGTCATATAAACATTCACACTTAAAGTACATTGTTTGAATGTGCATGTTTATTCCTATTTAGAAAGCGGAGGAAGCAGACACCTTATCTCCTGGGAAAACAATAGTGATTGGTTCATATTATCCAACATGGTAGATGGCTGTTTCCTCTAGGACTGGTTAAGGCGGCAATACATAGGTTGAAATTTGGCTGGCTCAGCAGGCTGGTTGTACAGAAGTCGATTGTTTTTTTCCTGAATGTTCGGTGACACCGGCTATAGCCAGCAACACTGATCAGTGTGTTCTGACAGCTAGTAAGGCTCCCCGCTGTCAGGACACAAAAGCACAGTGGGAGTGGTTCCCCTATCCACATTGAATTTGTGGATGGGTACATTTTTTTTTTTTTTCATTCAACCCTAAAACGTAATAGATTTTGCAATCTCCAGTGCAAGTAAATCCACACCATATCCTGAACTCTTCTGGGGGCGGGGGGGTGATTGGAGGTAACTCTGTATTCATGCCCAGTTCTAGAATGGATGCCCACTATAGGTGCCCATATATAAGGTGTGATGGTCATGTGTCTAAAAATTTTTGGTCTAATTTTTTTAGGGTAACTTCCTTTTTATAAACAAACTAATATGCAAGCCTGCCCTTGACATCATAACTCTAGAGCAGCTGGAGATCGTGATTATGATAGAGAGAAGTTAAAGAGGAAATAAACCCATAAAATGCAATAAAAAAAAAAAAGAACCCAGAAAGACTAAGGCATAATGAACTAGTATTCATAGCATACTAGCTCATTATTTATTACTTACCTCAGATCAAAGCCCCCACAGGGGTCCTCGTCCCACCCTTTGGCGGCCGACATCTCGCCCTGAGCTTTCTTATGGGTATCGTGGCTCCAGGACTGCGATTGGCCGGACCCACAATGACGTCATGCGCGTGGAAGGACAGGAAGGAAAAATATAAGCAATGATGGAGAGATATTAAGGCTTACCTGTAGCATAAAGTGAGTTCTAATGCCGTGTACACACGACCGTTTTTCATGTCATGGAAAAAAATGTTTTTCTCGACGTGATTCTTGCCAAGCCTGCCTTGCATACACACGATCATGAAAAAAAATGCTTGAGCAAAGCGCGGTGACGTACAACGCGTACGACGGCACTATAAAGGGGAAGTTCCATTCGAATGGCGCCACCCTTTGGGCTGATTATGCAAATTTCCCTTCTCATAACTTGCTTCTGAGAATGCATGTTTTTTCCCCCATCGTTAAAGCCTACACACGACCGTTTTTTCACGACGAGAAAAACGACGAGAAAAAATAGAGCAGGTTCTAAATTTATAATGCCCAATTTTCCCCTCGAGAAAAATGCTCTGGAGCCTACACACGATTGTTTTAAATTACCAATTAAAAAAATGGCCTTTTTTTTCTCGTCATGGAAAACGATCGTGTGTACGCGGCATAAGGGTTTACAACCACGTTGAGATTTGCTTAAGCCATTAGCTGCCCATATGAAGAGTGATCTGCAAGAGATTATTTTGCCATGCTGCGCCACAATGCAAAGCATGTGGCCATGTGTTTTACAGCCCCTCAACCACAAGTGTATACAATGCCTTAGCACTGTAGTTTCTTTATTTCAGTCTTGTTGTTGCATCTCTTCATCATTGCTTATCTTTTTCCTTCCTGTCTAGACGACAACAACATTGACCTGATATTTCTCAAAAAACAGAATGAGGCCATATGTACATATAATGTAAATTTAGATCTATCTTTTGCCAATCCAACTCCATCTGCTTGACCACAAACCTAACATATACTTTCCATTATAAAAAGCCACTGTGTAGGATTTAGCCGAGAAAAAAAAGAAACTTTGTTATGACGGTCTGCTGAATTCATTGTAGTGTTTTTTAATTATATTTTCCCTCTCTGTTCTCCCTCCCTCTTTCATCAATGTGCTTTAATTATTTACTCACCACTATTACCAGTGGTAATTTTTTACCCCCGGGTCGGTCAGTAGCACTTACCCTATCACTTCATTGGCGGCTTCCCCTGCTCGGCGTTGGCCTGCTGTTCCCCTGCTCTCTATGTGTCATCAAGGTGGTGGCCTCTCGTTCCCCTGCTCTCCACGGGTCATCACAGCAGCAGCGGCCAATCAGTCTTCTCTTTTCGACCAATCGGAAAACAGGTCTCGCACCCTCTTCTGATTGGCCGGATTGAGAATCAGTGTTTCAACAGCGAATATTAATTTGCTGTTGTAACACCTAGGTGAAGCCTATTAGAGCATATGGCTCTAATCAGGTGCTTAAAAAAACACCCGCGCAGCTGTAATTCAGGTGCCTGGCGTCCTGAAAGGGGCCAGACGTATGAATAGCGGGTGGCCGTGGCGGCCATGGATAAATTTATGCTATGCATAAATCTATCTATTATACATAAGGGGGTGACGTGGATAGAGGGGGCGGCGCTGGGGCACCCCTAATGGATGGGCCTCAACTGACTATTACTATTCTATCTGTCTATCAATCTATCTATCTATCTGTCAAAATCCATAAAAAAAATGCACGTGATTCCAGTGTCATGATCAGGCGTCAGGCTCAGAGACCAATAGCTATAGCAGTTGCAGGGCTACCACTGACCAGCAAGATAGGTACACAGGCCTGGCAGATGACACAGGCTCACCTGAGGTGCGGAGTCTAAGTGCTAACTGGTGTTCACCAGAGCTCCTGATGGTGAAGATGGATTTTGCTACGTGTTAGCACCAGGTCGCGGTCCTCAGGATCGCCCCTCCAGGAGGTGAGTAAGCCTGGGTTCAGTAGCGGATGATCAGGTAAGGATTAGACAGAAGCGTGGTCAGTAAACAAGACAAAAGGTCGGTAATGAATATTTGCAGGTTGGGATCAGGCAGAAGTGTAGCCGAGGAACAAGCCAAGGGTCGATAACGAGCAGTAGAAAATATGGACGGCAGCAGGGAAGACAGGAGCGAGATACAGGCTGTAGATAGCACAATATTCTGGCAAGGAGGAAGTGCAGAGACATGGCTTATATCAGGAAGTTTGTGGGAGGAGCAAAGAGTTCAAGATTCACCTGAAATCAAGGTACAAGGCAGGGTTGTCTAAAAGATCTGACAAGGCACTGTCCAGCATCTCAGATAGCTCAGTAAGAAGGTTCATTGCCTGACACAGCTAAGGTCTCAGGTTCAAGTCCAGGTCCTGACATCCAGGCATCAATTACAAACAGCTAATTTATTTATACGCCTTTACAATAAATGTGTCCTCCTCCGTGGTCCCCTTATTACAGAGCAGATCCTCACCCCCCTCCGATAGCTGCAGCCTGGATGGCAATAATATATTGGGATGCCTATGCTCCAGCATCTCATAGGCATGCCCCATTGTAGCAGTGTTCCATTTAAGTCAATGGGAGGGGCTGGCAAGGTGCTTTATATAGCTTCATAAAATATTGCAGCACTTTGCCTGAGTTTTGCTCCATAAAGCTTCTATAGACTGCACTGTCCACTGGTACCTCGTTCCTATGTAAAGCAGAAGTACATGTAAGTATCACTGACAGAGCTGGAGCCAGCATACCTGTAGTACAGTACATTCTTTCGGCAAAACTCTGTTTTGTTCTGGGTTATATGGTACAATAGTTTGAAATATTATGGAATGCTTTCTGAGAATCACATGTATGTTATCAGCTGTATATTGAGTTCCATTGTCTGTGTGCAAAACACTCTGCAAATTTGTTACTTGCTTGAGCCAAATAATGTTCAAGTTTCTCTGGTACTTCACTTCAGTTTTGTTGCGTCAGGCCTCGTACACACGACCAAACATGTCTGCTGAAACTGGTCCGCGGACCAGTTTCAGCAGACATGTTCGGTCGTGTGTACGGCCGACCGGACAATTTTCCGGCGGATCGGACAGGTTTCCAGCGGACAAATGTTTCTTAGCATGCTAAGAAACATGTCCGCTGGAAGCCTGTCCGTCGGACATGTTCGGTCGTCTGTACGACTTACCGGACATGTCCGCTCGGCCGAAAGCCCTCGCATGTGTCGAAGTGATTCGACGCATGCGTGGAAGCATTGACCTTCCAGGGTCGCGCACGTCGCTGCGTCATCGTCGCGGCGACGGCGCGGCCACATCACCGCATATCCTGTCCGCGCGGATTTTGGTTTGATGGTGTGTACAACCATCAGACCGAAATCTCAGAGCGGACATGTCTGATGAAAACGGTCCGCGGACCGTTTTCATCGGACATGTCCCCTCGTGTGTACGAGGCCTAACAGGTATAGTATAGTATACCTTGAGTAATGATTGAGAAAAGTGAGAAAATACCTTTTCTTTTCTAGAGTCAATTTTTCCACTGGACTTCAAAGATCTGAGTTAATTAGGTCCAGATGTTTCCTAGCTCTACTGCTACTCTGTTTTGGAAAGGTTTTCTTGTCATGTTTCCTTTTATACAGCTGGTGCATTTCATTGTTTGATCAAATGGACTAATTTGTATTCCACTTGCATAGTCATTCTCATTTATTAACTTCATTATGTCATATTTCCTTTACCCAAATCGCCTGTGCCATGTGTTAATGCAATTTGAATGTTTTTCCTCCTTGGCAGTATTAACCACCTCATTGCAGTTCAGCTGATACAGTTCATCTGTAATTTTAGCCTTTTCAAGTAAGATATCCCCTTTTGTGATGGCACAGCTGTCATCTCGGAAGGTTACTATATTGTCTTGTTTTGTGAGCTTCTTCACTGACAAAAGATTTGTTTCAAGAGGAAGGACATACAGAGGACATTTTTCACAGGTATCTTTTTCGGGTGACACTCTGGGAAATAGGACAGTAAAGAAAACCGTCTCATATTCTTTTCGATTCCATTATTTGCCCATTAGCTGTGGTGATTTTTACTCTGGTCAAGGTGACTAAATGCCATTTGTAATGTAACTCATAGCTGCTGAATCAACACACCATGACAGCAAAGATGAGGTGAAACTTTTGGATTGAAAAATATATTCATTAGTTGATGCAAAATCTGTTTCTTGCTTCAAACTTTTGGCCTTTAGTAGTTTAATTTGTTTTTGCAGACATTGACACAGAAGCACTGTCACTATTAATGCTTTCTGTTTTTTCACTTAAATTTATCCACAAGCTCGCCCTTAACATGTTTATAACATCAAGTCCTGTGGCAAGCATTTCACAACTTTCTGGTAAGCCACTTACTAATGGTGCTGCACCATAAAAATCTTTTATTTCTTCTCCTATACCTCTCATGCATTCAACCATTTACAAAGTATGCTTTATATAATTCTACACATCCTGGCCTTTTAGTATCTTGGTTTAATATACTGTAGATTTCTAATCAAATACAGTTTATTGTTGAGATTAGCTCTTTCCTTTATATAATCCTTCCCACATTTCTTTAGCAGTTTCACACTTACATATATCTATGGTTTGATCACCTTCTACGCTAAGAGAGATTGTGCTCTGAGATTTTATTTTCTATTCACTCATCAGAAGGGTGTTCCGGCCTGACTTAAAGCGGAATTCCCGGCCACAATTTCACTTTTTAAATATAAATACCCCTGTAATACACAAGCTTAATGTATTCTAGTAAAGTTGGCCTGTAAACTAAGGTCCGTTTTGTTAGGTTGTTACAGCATTTAGACACTTTATAAAATAGAAATTGACTGGGGCAATCTTAAGTGTGGGCATCATGAAGCCAGACTGTATGACTTCCTGGATTTCAGCCTTGCAGATCTCGAACATGCTCAGTGCTGCACAAGCAGTGTCAGATCAGGTTTCAGCACCTGTGCTGTCCAAGTCACATGATTCTTTGAGACTGGGGAGTGCACAGACTCCTGGAAAGTTACACCCACTACATTCCCAGGAGTCTGTGCGGTGTAGGTTAGGAAGCATTAAGCACCTAGGTGCAGGAAGTGGGAAGATTAACTATTCTGCCTAGCAACAACACTTTGAAGGCATCTAAAAAAAAAAAAAAAATTGTAAAGGACTAATGACATTTTTTTAAAACTACTGATGTAATGTTATATTTATGGGTGGAACTCCACTTTCATTTATACATTTCCATGTACCTTCTCTTATTAGCAGCATTTTCATCTTGAATTTCCAAGACCGTCAGTTATGCTTTTAATGTTTGCAAATGAAATCTTTGTTGCAACTGTGCTACTGGCCATTTTATTTTATAGTCTTATTCCTGTTGCTGTATCTTATCTGCTGCAGCTGGCTATAACAGGGCTACTTAGGGGTTCTTAGCTGTTCTCTGGGTGCATGTGTGGGTGTCTGGGCAATGCCTGGGCCTATAATCTGTTAGAAATGCTGTATATATATCTCTACAGAACAGACAGTGCAGAGTCCACATTGGCTTTGCTGCTTAAAGAGTAAGGCCCCGTACACACGACCGAGGAACTTGACGTGCCAAACACATCGAGTTCCTCGTCGAGTTCAGTGTGGAAGCCGCAGAGGAACTCGGCGGGCCGACTTTTCCCATTGACTAACGAGAAAATAGAGAACATGTTCTCTTTTCGGCCCGACGAGTTCCTCGACGGGTTCCTCGCTGAAAAGTGTACACACGACCGAGTTTATCGGCAGAATCCAGCTCCGACCGAGTTTCTGGCTGAATTCTGCCGAGAAACTCGGTCGTGTGTACGGGGCCTTACTCTTTTGTTGAAAAAAAAAAATTCCCCTCTGGGTGATCTATCTACATTATAAGGATTTTAACAAACTTTTAACAAAGATTTTAACATGTGCAAAGTGAATCTAATGGAAGTGTATTTATAATTATCAATCAGCTGCTGCACCTGCAGGAAAATTGCAGAGTTTGCTTCCTTTTGGACATGATTTCCTATTGGGAGTATCTCACAAAAAAATTCATTTTTGTTGCAGGGGATGCCTGTAATCTGACTCGTGTCTTAGTGCAGACTTCTGGGAAAATCAGTGAGCCAATCACACAAACAGGAAATTATGTTTCTGGGGGGCATTCTATTTACATTCTGTGTACAGAACACCTCCAGGTAGCCATATTTACAGAAAGGTAGCCACTTTACAGAAAATTACAAAGCTGCAGATTGAAAAGGAAAGCTAATTTTTAATAACATTCAATTACAATATGACTTGAGTTGCAATTGTATATGATATATATCTATATATATATATATATTTATTATTATTATTGTTATTTGCTTTTTTTCCACACACAAGTGGCTTTACCCTTTAACTGAAAATAGGAAACAGAAACCTATTTATACAGTGAAAAAGACATAGGCCCAGATTCACGTAGATCGGCGTATCTTTATGCCGGCGTAGTGCATCTCATATGCGCTAGGCCAACGTAACTGAGAGGCAAGAGCAGTATTCACAAAGCACTCGCTCCCAAACTTGCGCCGGCGTAACGTAAATTGTCCGGCGTAAGCCCGCCTAATTCAAAGTAGGAAGGTAGTGGGCGTGTTACATTTAAATTAACCGTGACCCATGTAAATGAAGGGCCGAACGAACGGCGCATGCGCGGCGCATGCTCAGTATCACGTCGCATATACTCCCTAAGATACGACGGCTCAATGCCTTCGACGTGAACGTAACCTACGCCCAGCCCCATTCACGTACGACTTACGCAAACAACGTAAAATCCGACGGCTGTTCCGAAGTCCATACCCTAACATGACTTACCCCTGCTTTATGAGGCTTAACTTTACGCCGGACGTACGCCTTACGTAAACGGCGTAGATTACAGCGACGGGCGTAAGTATGTTCGTGAATTGGCGTATCTAGGTCATTTACATATTCAACACATAAATCAATGGAAGCGCCCCTTGCGGCCAGCGTAGATATGCGCCCAAGATACGACGGCGTAGGAGACTTACGTCGGTCGTATCAAGCCAAAATTCAGGCGTATCTTGTTTCCTGAATAAGGCGCATAGATACGACAGCGCATCCGTGGACTTACGCGGCGTATCAGAAGATACGTCGGCGTAAGTCCTTTCTGAATCCGGGCCATAGAGTTTACCATAGATAGCTACAAACTTATAAACACTGCCATCTACTGGCTAATGTAGTTGTTGCACAAAATACATATACAATACATTCCAACATAAAGTAAATGGTTTCTGCAATGTCACACATGGCACTTAGGTCTCAAGTGGGACCCAAGTCTCCAATGGGACCCCTATGCATCCTACCTGTAACCGCTGAAGTCAGGGTGAGGCCTCGTCCATTTATATTTTCATGTGACTGAATGGGAGTGGAGCGCTGGAGAGATGATTACTTAAGTTACTGGATGGCCATTTTGGATTATACATGTATAGTTTTCCTGTGTGTTCTAACACTGGAACTGGTTGAACAACCTGTTGCTAGGGGATGCCACTTGAGTTTATATGCCCAATAGTGACATATGTTCCATGCAGCCACAACAAGCAGCCTATTAAAAATCAATCACAGAAGCTGCTATATGGATTTTCCTGCACATTCAAGGGTTGATATCCACACAGGGCTGGATACTTGGCCCTGAATGCAGTCTGCCTGTCTCCAGGGCTGTGCATCCGTCCCTGTACGGATGTAACTGCTCAAATATGCAAAAGGTCTCTACAGCCACTGCATCTGTCAACCTGTTAATGATTTTAAACAGAATGCTGGCGGCAACTGCATGCAACATCTGCTGTACAGGCCTCTGCGTCCGTGTGAATGAGACCTTAGTGCGAAAAGTATAAAATACAGATGTTGATTTTCAAATATACAGTACAAACTGTGTTTTAACCCCTTTATGCCTGAAGGTAAAACAAACGCCTGAATGCAGTTCTGCAACTTTGGCATGCATTGCGGCGCTGCACCGATTCCCAAAAGTAGTTCCTGTACTACTTTTGGCGACTCCGGAGGCAATTTGAATAGACACCTGTGTATGAACCTGCACAGATATCTGTCAAATTGCCCCCCCCAAAGTCGGACTGCATTGCCGGTTTGAAATCGTGCAAGTTCATCTGAACTTGCACAATTTCTAACCCGCATCAGGGTGAACCTAGGCTCCATGTAACTTTTTCCCTATTCAGAAGGCGAAAAGGAAAACGAGGTGGGTTTTACGTAATGATCACTGTGATAGCCAATCACAGATTATCACAACAATTATCTGATCCCAATTAGGTGTCCCAATACTTTTGGTAATATAGTATGTGGAAGGATGTGTTTAATCTCTGTGTATCACCTGAGGCTATTCACATCACTGGATATGTGAGAGAGTTTGCAACCACTTTAAGAGCCGGTTCACACAGGGGCAACACGACTTCCAGCACGACTTTGGGAGGCAACTTTGACACGACTTGAGTATGAATCATCAGGCAACTTACAAGGCAACTTCAAGTCGCCTCCAGGACAGTACAAGGCAACTTCAAGTCGCCTCCAGGACAGTACAAGGCAACTTCAAGTCGCCTCCAGGACAGGAGGCTTTCCAGTGGCCAATCAAACAACAATCAGCTCTGTGGGAGGGAGGGGTTTGCCTGAGAAATGTATGTTATATTCCTGTATTGTTGCTTCAGTTAAGACAGTGATCCGACTTCAGAGGCAACTTCCATTGATATCAATGGGTACAAGTTGCCTACAAGTTGCCTAGAAGTCAGATTGAAGTAGTACAGGAACCTTTTCTGAAGTCGGAGCGACTTCAGTAGTGTGTATTAAGACGGCTCCATTCACTTCCATTCATTTTCTCAACCACACGACTTGGGACGACTTGGGGAAACTTCAAGTCGGATCCCAGGTCGCCCCTGTGTGAACCAGCTCTTAGTATCCATGTTTTTAAACTGATGTTTATATATTTTTTTGTATCAAGTCTTCATATTGAAAATAAATATTTAATACAGTGGCAATGAAAAAAACAATTTGCAGTATGTACTAGACCAGGGGTAGGCAACCTTTTGAGCACAGTGTGCCAAAAAATGTTTTAAAAGAAATTGAGCGTGACTATTTTTTAACAACAAAATTTTAACTTCACACTCTCAATCACGAAAAGGATTTTTTATAAATATACCCCCCTGCTCTCCTTCCCCACCAATGTACCTCCTTTCTCCTCTGCCCTGCCACTGTAACCCCCTGCTCTTCTGCCCCACCAGTGTAACCCCCTGCTCATCTGCACCACCACTATAACCCCTTTCTCATCTGGCCCATCCCTGAACCCCCCCTGGTCCTCTATCTTACCACTGTAACCCCTTCTCATTTGGCACAACTCTGAACCCCCCCCGCTCATCTGCCCCATCACTGAACCCACTTGCTCTTCTATCCCACCGCTAAACCCCCCCTGCACATTTGCCCCCCCCATCATATCCTCTTCTCATCTATGATATGCATGATATGCAGAGGGGTGCAAGAAAGCAGAGATGAGACACAACCACTACCTGTCTTTGCACACTCATCCCCGCTGATCCACCTTGTGCCTTCCCCCCAGTGCAGGTGAAGTGTGGGGAATTGTCAAATTGGAATGCATTAGTGTCTCACTGACACTTCTCTGTACTGCTCTGCTGTTGGGGAGGGAGTCGGGTGCCTACAAAAAAAGGCTTTGTGTGCCGCTTGAGGCACCAGTGCCAGGGGTTGCCTACCCCTGTACTAGACTTTCAAAAGGAAAGCCTAGCACTGATTTCATATCTATTGGCAGTTTGAGTGTACCTAACTATTCCAGATGCTATTGCCTCTGCTAGGAGAGGAGAAGGGTGTGTGACCCTTCTCTATGAGTCACCCTGCAGTTTGTGTAATCTGATTTTGCTGCTCTTTAGGTCTATTTTACAACAGAAGCTGGTGCTGTACCTATTGTTCCCTCAAATTTGTCTTCAGGAGGTAGAGCTGCACTTTTTGTTATAATATGTGCAATTAGATCATTTCAGAAAGCCCTGGACATTCCTCCGCACATAAACAGGCACACCTCATCTATCAGTTTTTTGGCTTGCCAAACTAGACGCAATCCATTCTGATATAATAGAGCTGATACCATTACATTAGCAGCATCCACGCGGGTGAAATCTTATATTCTGGCCCAGCCGGTAGCAACAAGAGAGTGTGTGAAAGGAAGAAACTTCTCTCTTGTGAAGCCTTAAAAGCAGAGGCCTACTGGTGGATTATGGTGCTTAATCCCTTTAAACATATCACAAGAACAGCCCTCCTATATTTCATATGTGGCAAAGTTCCTTCCTACAAAAAACAGCTCTCTCCGATGAAGGAACTGCACAGATGGCTTCATTATGGTCTTGTGGCCAACGATCCATCCAGGATTGCTGATGACAGAGCAGGCATGGATGGATGTGAAGACATTTAAAGATTTGACTTACTAGTTTTCTAGATGGAGTAAAATATTTAGCCGATTCAAAACTCACTTTAAACCGTTACTGATACACAATCTAATGTCTCAGTTATTTTACATGTGTTTATATGAAGAAAGTTCTGTGAAACAGAACTCCGACGTCCTGTTAATAATTGACTTGTTCTTCCTCTGTTTATGCTGTGGAAAAAGGAGACATGGTCTATGAAATTACGCCTCCTCTGGTAATCATTACAAGTTAGTCTGTTACATTAATAAAGCAAGAGGCAGAGTGTCCACCTTAAATAATTAACTTGATGCTCTTTATAAGCTTTGTTGACTTTCTCACTTTATCACATACCTAATTGTACCCTCATAAACATCATCTGCTTTTATCCTTATTATCTGTAGCAAGGTCCAGGGCCCAGAGGCCTAATAGTGACCTCAAGGGTTAGGGAGAGCTGACATTCTCCCTTCTAGAGTGGGTTACCAGGCATGATGGGTGTCATTCAAGATGGGCGCCAGTCACTTTTTGAATGCGAACAAGAGATTTATTGTCTCTCAACAGAACTGTGGGAGAGAGGTTTAGGGCCAGGACACCCTTAAAGTGGAGGTTCACCATCAAAAAAAATTCTGACATCACACGGAGTCGAGCCATCCTACCGACAGAATGCCGGTGTTTTTTTTTTTTCCTCAGCACATACCTCGTTATCACGATTTTCACCTCACGGCAATCCCGCGGGAGTGGGCATTCCCAAGCACTGCCTGTGATTGACAGGTTTCCGAACGGCGCATACTGCGCGTCACAGGTTGCCGAAAAAAGCCGACTGTCGGTGCGGCTCTATACGGCGCCTGCGCACCGACGTTCGGGTTCTGTCGGCAACCTGTGGCGCGCAGTATGCGCCGTTCGGAAGCCTGTCAATTACAGGCAGTGCTTGGGAACGCCCACTCCGACTCCGTGTGATGTCAGAATTTTTTTTAAAGGGTGAACCTCTACTTTAAGTAGATGCAATGAGAATTGGCAGACTCCGAGACTTCTATAGCTAGGCAGCTATACAGTGGAAGGCCTCAAGCTGGATAACACTTCTGTATAGGTAGGACAGCTGTCTCTTATGGCAACTAATCTTGCAACTTTCACTAAAGGTAGTTGTACATAACTCTTGGTAACACAGAACAGTCCTTTTCTTATCTCACAGTATCCCACTGTAGATCTTCACTCACTAAGCTCCCAGTTTCTCACTAGACTTCCAGATCCCAGTCGTCATTGGATCCCCTGAGCTCTTCCACAGCTATCTAGCTGTATACTTCTCAAGCATCACCCCCGCTATCCTGCTGGGTCCCTGGCTCGGCACTTGCTGATGCTTTTCCACTTCTTCACCACCCCCGGCTGGTGAGAAGACTACTCAGGTACTTGCTTCAGCTCACTCACAGTAGTCTCTGGTAACAAGGTGGATGGTCCCTTAGTGGTGACAGCTTCCCTTCTACCTCCGACCACAACTGGTTCCCCGTCCAGCTGAACCTTCGCAACTCGGTTGGACTCCAATCCTGCAGTCCCAACCCTACACTATTTCTCCTGCTCCTGGATAGGCCTCAGGCAGCTTAGCAGCCAGGTGTCCCCAGGATAGGCCTCAGGCTTCTGGCTCCAATCGACTTTAGAACACAGAAAACAAACTCTCCTGCACACAAGTGGATTGTCAAACAATCAATGATCCATAGAAATAATACCAACAAAGGTGCCACGGGCTTGCTGCCCTTCTTGGATGGGGATATCCTAGTGGCAAACAAAAAGAAGAAAAGAAAAAGGTGCACCAGCCTAGTGTGTTACCGTTATACCAAATGTCATAGAATAAAATGTATAAAAAACCTACTCAGTGGTAGTAGAAAGAATCACAGTACAGGCTTAATCGACATAAGCTGTAGTGGATTACCCTCGAACCACACTCCAACAGGGGGGTCTTTTCTTCTTTCTGGCTCCAATCCCATGAATAAGTCGTGATGACGAAACGCAAAATGGCTGTACAGCAACCAGCTGTGACGTCTGACGTCAAACCGGAAGTGACGATCCGAGTCTGATGAGTCAGTGAGGGTGAGATAGATTGGGTCCGCTGTGACCACAGTATACCACCACTTGCTAAAACCGGAGGATTGTTCTTATGCTTGCTTTATTTGTATCTATGTGAGTGCGATAGTTGGAGATTTGCTTTTATTCACGACATTGTTTTAAACATTATCATACTATTGGAGCACTTATTTTATTTTCATGTGGAGAGATTTTACCTTATGAAAGATTGGATATTGGTGGGATGATTTAACCCTTTGAGGGTAAAAGTGTATATGCAGAGCATGAGCGTACAAGGCACCTAATGCCGGTGAGTGTGTTTCTTAAGGGAAGCGGAGGCACTTTCATATGCGATGTGGTGGAAGATCTGGAATAATACAACTGCTATAGAAACATATTTTTGAAGTCACTGAGTCAAAATTTGGATTATTTTTTGTCACTTTTGTCACTAATGTTCACAGTGACCTTCACTTGTCACAGGGTGTTACTTTATTCATGTTACATAGTTACATAGTTACATAGTTAGTCTGGTTGAAAAAAGACACAAGTCCATCCAGTACAACCACAAAAAATAAACAAACAAAATAAAAAACACAGTACAATCCCATACACCCAACTCCATACCCACAGTTGATCCAGAGGAAGGCAAAAAAAACCAGCAGAGCATGATGCAATTTGCTACAGCAGGGGGAAAAAATCCTTCCTGATCCCCCGAGAGGCAATCGGATTTACCCTGGATCAACTTTACCTACAAATCTTAGTACTCAGTTATTTTATGTACATTTAGGAAAGTATCCAGGCCTTTCTTAAAGCAATCTACTGAGCTGGCCAGAACCACCTCTGGAGGGAGTCTGTTCCACATTTTCACAGCTCTTACTGTGAAAAAACCTTTCCGTATTTGGAGGTGAAATCTCTTTTCCTCTAGATGTAAAGAGTGCCCCATTGTCCTCAGTGTTGACCGTAAAGTGAATAACTCAACACCAAGTCCACTGTATGGACCTCTTATATATTTGTACATGTTGATCATATCCCCTCTAATTCTCCTCTTCTCAAGAGTGAATAAATTCAGTTCCTCTAATCTTTCCTCATAGCTGAGCTCCTCCATGCCTCTTATCAGTTTGGTTGCCCTTCTCTGCACTCTCTCCAGTTCTCCGATATCCTTTTTGAGAACTGGTGCCCAAAACTGAACTGCATATTCCAGATGAGGTCTTACTAATGATTTGTACAGGGGAAAAATTATATCTCTGTCTCTGGAGTCCATACCTCTCTTAATATAAGAAAGGACTTTGCTCGCTTTGGAAACCGCAGCTTGGCATTGCATGTTATTATTGAGCTTATGATCTACCAAGACCCCCAGATCCTTCTCCACTACAGATCCCCCCAGTTGTACTCCCCCTAGCATGTATGATGCATGCATATTCTTATTTCCTAAGTGCATAACTTTACATTTATCAACATTAAACCTCATCTGCCACTCAGTCACCCAATTAGACAGAGCATTGAGGTCGGCTTGTAAATTGGCGACATCCTGCAAGGACGTTATTCCACTGCATAGCTTGGTGTCATCTGCAAAGACCGAAATGTTACTTTTGATCCCATTTATAAATATATTGAAAAGTAAGGGTCCCAGCACTGAACCTTGGGGTACTCCACTGATAACATTGGACCATTCAGAGTAAGAATCATTAACCACGACTCTCTGAATTCTGTCTTTCAGCCAGTTTTCTATCCATTTACAAACTGATATATCCAATCCTGTAGACCTTACCTTACACATGAGCCGTGTGTGCGGAACTGTATCGAACGCTTTTGCAAAATCCAAGTATATCACGTCCACAGCCACGCCTCTGTCCAGGGTTTTACTTACCTCTTCATAAAAGGAAATCAGGTTTGTCTGACAACTTCTGTCTTTCATGAATCCATGCTGTCTGCTGCTTAAATAGTTTTTTTTCCAGCAAGAACTCATCCATGTGGTCTTTTATTAAACGTTCCAGTATCTTCCCAACTATAGAAGTTAGACTAACAGGTCTATAGTTACTTGGTAAAGACTTTGTTCCCTTTTTAAATATGGGCACAACATTGGCCCTGCGCCAATCCAGTGGTACTATTCCTGTCATTAATGAGTCCCTAAATATTAGATACAGTGGCTTTGAAATGACAGAGCTCAACTCACCTAGGATCCGTGGGTGGATGCCATCAGGTCCAGGTGCTTTATCCACCTTTATTCTGTCTAAATATTTCTGGACCATATCACTTTTGAGCCATTGTGGATTTGGGGCTGTGTCACTCCCACCCCCATTTTGGACATGAGCCCCTCCCCCATGCTCCATTGTATACACAGAGCTAAAGAAAGCATTTAATAAATTTGCCTTCTCTTTGTCCCCAGTCACCCACTCTAGATTATTTTGTAAGGGGCCTACATGCTCGGACTTCACCTTTTTACTATTAATATATTTAAAGATTTTTTGGGGGTTTGTCCTACTATCTTTTGCAATCTGTCGTTCATTTTGAATTTTGAAATTATGTTTGTTTATGTTACAGTATCAATTGTTATACTTTAATACCAGCGCCATGACTGGAGTATGGCTGATGTGTTACCCCAACCCACAACCTTTCACCTTAAAATACCTAAATAAAATAGACACGCCACACCTTCTGGATTAAATGGCCATCTGGCCCCTTTATTAACAACCATAACAAAATTACTTATAAAAATGAATTCTATTTTAAATATATATATAAATATATATATCAACATATATATAAACAAATGTTATTTTAAACGGACTGCTATGTCTGAGGTTCATGAAGGAAGGTTTTCTATTGCATCAGCTGTACCATCCCCACCTCGGCATCCTGGCCCCTAGCCGCAATCCCACCAGCTCGGGGACAAACTATTGGCACCTTCTTGTCCAATGCAGCCCAATGACCGATAGCCCATTATTTCCAGATAGGGAAGGTACCCATACCGAGATAGGCCCAACCCTTTTCCATACCATATATTGTATACCTTCCACCATTCCAACCTTCACGAACGAGAGACCCCTGCATTCATCAACCTAAAACAAGAAAACAGAACATTAAACAAACCAAACAGCTTAATACATGGAGGGAGGGAATTAAAATGTCTGTGATGTTGCCTCTTCTCCTGCTGCCCCCCTTACTGAAGCTAACCCATGCCCCCCGGGAATAAGCATTTAGCCAGACTGCACCTACTGCCCTGCTATTGCCCAATACCAATCACCCCCACCCCTTGACCTGCACATTCTAGAGGAAATATTCTGTGCAACCTATACAGCTAACCCCAGTCATGTGGGCCCTGCACCCTTTTTGTTCCGGGCCTGTTTTCTATTTACTTTTACATTTTAGGTAGAGGGTAAATACAGTTTTCAATTTTATTCATTTCGAGTGGCAGCTTTCATAAAAACTCTAATCTTTCCTGGTGGCGCAGTAGTGGGGATTCAAGTGTGGGTGCGTTAAACTTGCTGACCATCAGTTAGATGCCCAATACCTGACTTAGTATCTTAGTGTAGACTTCTGGGAAAATCAGTGAGCCAATCACACAAGCAGTAAATTATGTTTCTGGGGGACGTTCTGTACGCATTCTGTATACAGAACACCTCCAGGTTGTCATATTGCATTTTACAGAAAATTACAGAGCTGCAGAATGAAAAGGAAAGGTAATTTTTAATAACATTCAATTATAATATGACTTGTGTCTCAACTGTATATGCCATATTATATTTATTTTTTATTTGCTATGTTTTTTTACCCACAAAAGTGGAGTTACCCTTTAAGTCCTCCTCCCCCCTTGCTCTGCCATATTTGGAATATCAATTTGGGGTGCAGCGGGTACCTGATTTTGACAAGTACAAGCTCCCACTTCCACTTGTATCGCCTAGGCCAGGGATCCTCAAACTACGGCCCTCCAGCTGTTGTAGAACTACACATCCCATGAGGCATTGTAACACACTGACATTCACAGACATGACTAGGCATGATGGAAATTGTAGTTCCTGAACAACTAGAGGGCCGTAGTTTGAAGACCCATGGCCTAAGCGAGATCCGAGTTAAAGTTCTCCCCCTCCCCTCTATCCCCACAGTCTTCTGGGACACGTCACAGGTCCCATAAGACTGTGAGATTATTCACAAAGCGCAGCGCTGCTCGCGCATTCACAGTGGGTGGCCGGCTGTGAAGCCGAAAGCAGCATAGCCTGCTGCCTAGAGTTAGGATGCCGGCGCCTGGACCCTCAGGGCTGCTCTGGAACCAATGGACAGGTAAGTGTCAATTTCTTAAAAATTAGAAGCTACAGAATTTGTAGCTGCTGACTGTTAATTTTTTTTAACCTGAGTGGACAACCACTTTAATGGCCTTGAGTAACATGTGTTTAACCCATTACTGCAATACACGTTATACTGTATGTAAACACATATACAGTACAATGAAATGCTCTAGTGCTATAGCATACCACAAGTCCTGCGGGAACTAGAGCAACCGAGAGCAACCGAGAGCAGCCGAGGCCCCTGAGCCAACCCTTCACTAAGCGGCGATGCCCAGCTCGAGTCACTGTCACTTTAGAAGAAGCTTTTCCTAAATCCCGCGATAACTCGCAGCAGACCTCCGCAATGTCCCCTGGGAACAATGACAAAAGCTCCCAGAAGACATTGCGGCATCGAGCAAGTGACGGAATACCCGCACACTACCCGATGAATCTATATACAGGAAGCGGCCAGCAACATAAAGGATTACTAAGGTACAGTGGATCGAAAAAAAAACATGCGGTTTATTAATTATGCATATCAGCGTATCATTTTTTTTTTGGTGGGGGAGTGGATCTTGGGTGGGAGTTCCCACACTTTTTTCCCCAGGACTTGACCCCTCCCACAGTGCATACACATTCAATAGACTGCATTGTCAAAAATAGTGCAGGTTATGTTTTGTATTTATTTAGGCATGTTGAGTCAACTCGTACTAAATGGCCTGTCTTAGTGCAATTCTTAAAAGTGCATGCAAACGTGTGAAGGGGCCATTAGGCTTTGTTCACACAGGCATTTACGTTCTGCAGCTGCAGGAGCAGTGCAAGGGCCACTTGAAATGTCCAGGAGGGCCTGATTTGGCCCGCAGACCTTGTGTTTGACACCTGTGCTGTAGCTGCTCATTGAGTGTTTGGCAAGGGTTTGTTCAGTCCTTGGACTACAACCCCAATTACAAAAAAGTTGGGACACTGTGTAAAATCTACATAAAAACAATGATTTGCAAATCTTATAAACAATAGAAAATAGAAAACATATTAACTGTTTAAATTGAGAAATTGTACAATTTTAAGGAAAAAAATAAGGTTATTTTAAAATTGATGACAGAAACACATCTCAAAAAAGTTTAGACAGGGAAACAAAAACTTAGCAAAGTACAACCCCAATTACAAAAAAAGTTGGGACAGGGCCATGTTTACCACAGTGTAGCATCCCCTCTTCTTTTAACAACACTCTGTAAACATCTGGGAACTGAGAAGACCAGTTGCTGGAGTTTTTTTGGAGAGGTATGTTGCCCTTTTCTTGTCTGAGCATATGCCGCTTCAAAACCTGGATATATTTTTCAGCATTGATGGTGTCTTTCCTGAAGTGTAAGCCACCTATTCCAGACACACTAATGCTCCCCTATATCATCATAGATGCATGATTTTGAACTGAATGCTGACAACAAGCATTATGGCCCCTGTCAAATTTTGATTCGTCTGACTGCAGAACAGTTTTCCATATTTGTTTAGCTTCCCTTTAGGAGGGTAGCCATAAGCGGCATGAGGACTGTATGAATTTTCTGGTACTACCCACATCCCTGGTTGTGAAATGCTGCACTCTGGGACAACCCTTCTGTGAATAGGGGACCTTGTCTCTCCTCTCATTCCTTGTCTCTCTGAACTATGCTGGACTTTTTGTAACTTAAAGTGGTTGTAAACCCTTTACAACCACTTTATGCCAATGTCATCGGCACATGTGGACTAAAGCAAACTGAAGCAATGGCGCTTCAGTCAGTGTGCTATTACCGGCGGCTCCCGTGTGCATGCACGGGAGTGACGTCATTGCGGCTCCGGCCAATCACAGCGCCAGAGCCGCGATACCTGGAAGTAACCCCCAGGAGAGATGTCGACGGCTGGAGGGGGTACAAGGACCGCTGCGGGGGCTTTGATCTAAGGTAAGTAATTCATAATGAGCTCCCCTGCACCCCCCAATACTTACTTGAGCTCCATCGCGATCCAGTGATGTTCACAAGAACCTTGGATCTCCCGGCGCTCTCCCTTTTCATTGGCTGAGCCATTGGCTCCCACTGCTCTCAATCACAGCTAGTGAGCCAGTAAGGAGCCGAGGCTAGCCACGGCTCTGTGTGTGAATGGACACGCAGAGCAGCCTGCTTGGGAGAGGTACAAGTCTCATGGAATTGTATAGTAATAAGATCTTATATAACTTAATGGCCTCAGTAGTACTTCCAAATTGTCTTTAAAAGACACTTATAGTCAGCTAGATGGCTGCAGTACCAATACGAGCTGCAGATATCTCCCACCGAATCTACACTGAGAACTCTGTGCTATGCCCCTCCAGTGCTCACTGGAGCACCAGACAGGGGAGGGGGCTGGCTGAGGCTCTCAGTGGTGTGCTGAGAGGCTGAGCTAGCTGCCAGTCAATCATCTGGTTGGATCCCAACATTATTGTCGGGATCTCTGCAGAGCCTGAACCGACTGTGACATCACCTGGGTCACAGGAGTGCTGAACTAGGTGCACACCTGTGACACCCCAAGGACAAAGTGGCCATACTTTCTTCTTTAACATTCACTAAATGGCTATACAGTATATCACATATACTGTATATCTCCCAGCATCATATAACACTTATGCCTTTATTTGCAAACAAATTACCTTGTTCTGTGTCTCCCTGTGTATCAACAGCCCACCAACATCACCCAGGGCCTCTTGGGATGTGACTGTAGTGGCGCAGGCACAGCCAATGCAGCAGGCTAGATAAGCTTTGCCCCCACACCAGAAGTATTCATACCAATAGGATGCCCACTATAAAGATGCTACTATTGAGGCTAGACTCTGCCCCCCCCCCCCCCCACCAGAGGTAAATTGGGTCTGCATAGCTCTTCTGCCTCACTTCTGGTCTCCTAGTGACATCATGCAGCGCTACCCACCTCCTCAAATCCCAAATCAAGAAAACGAGCCATCTCCACATCGAAATGTCCATAGTTATCAAAGGGAGCACCCAGGGCCTCTTGGGATGTGACTGTAGTGGCACAGGCACAGCCAATGCAGCAGGATAGATAAGCTTTGCCCCCACGCCATAAGTATTTATACCAATAGGATGCCCACTATAAAGATGCTACTATTGAGACTAGACTCTGCCCCCCCCCCCCCCCCCACTAGAGGTAAATTGGGTCTGCATAGCTCTTCTGCCTCACTTCTGGTCTCCTAGTGACATCATGCAGCGCTACCCACCTCCTCAAATCACAAATCAAGAAAACGAGCCATCTCCACATCGAAATGTCCATAGTTATCAAAGGGGGCAATGTTTAAGGCTGGGTTCACACTGCTGAGAATTGGATGCTCTCTATGGAGCCGGTTCACACAACTTCGGAGCGGCTTTGGTGCAAATTTCGCAGGAGTCCTGTGCATCTTCTGATCCACTTCAGGTCCGAAATTCAGGCAAAAATTCTGAATCCTGAAACGGTGAACAGGGACGGACCCTTGCTTGAGCCGCTCCGTGTGGCAGTGTGAACCCAGCCTTCACAAGTTTCCAAGCAGATTAATAAACAGAGATACAGCTGGGGAACTTTTTTTCTGGGGACAGTCTCTTAAAAACAGGGACCGTCTTTGGAAACCAGAGATGTCTGGTCAGCCTAGTTTACTCCATAGGGACCATTTGTTCCACCTGTTTAGTGATCAATTGCCAGAGGCGGCTCTAGGCTTTGTGAGGCCTTAGGCAAAACTTGACATGGGGCCCCACTCACACCCATAATGGAAAAAATAATTCAAGAACAAGAGCCTCTTCCCCACAACCCTGGCCGGTGGTTGTGGGGGTCTACGGGCAGGCGGCTTATCGGAATCTGGAAGCCCCCTTTAACAAGGCGGCCCCTAGGTCCTGCTTTTTAATAATTAGGGGCGGGGTGATGTCACCTGGTGAACCCACCCCCTTGTGATGTCATTGACTGAGGGCATGCTGGGTCATTGATGTCACAAAGGGTGGTGTCACCGATATTCACTGGTTGTTAGGGACGCTGGCGGCCCCTCTCCTGAGTCAGTGCTTTTAATGCTGCCTGAGAACAGCAGCGGCAGCGTTAAGGTCTCCTGCCCCTTCAAAACTGGGGTAATGCATTGGGTAAGTTAGGCAGCCATGAGGCCCCTGTGAGTGGGAGGCCTTAGGCGATCGCCTAATTTGCCTAATTAAAGAGCCGCCTCTGTCAATTGCTATAGTTAAAAAATCACTAGCAATTTTAGCAGAAACAACAAACTACTAAAAATCTTATTTTGTTGCAAGGATCAAGTTAAGAGACATTCAGTAGCTCAGTTGCTTATGTCCCTTGAGCAAGCTAAATGCAAACGTTTGAGCATACTGTGCTTTTCAATCATCTATGGTCTCCCTTCCTTTCAAACAAGAAGTGCCTGTCTATTGAAAGCAGAAGTTGACTCAAGCACATGATGGCATATCCGTATTAAAGACTCAAAGGCTGCTGGTCTCCATCTCAAGGCAGCACTGTTTAAACTCTCTGAAGTGTGTGAGTGGAAGATCCTGTTTGCTGGTGGATAAGGCTCGCTTACCGTGGAACAGCTGAAATCTGTAATTGTCTTGATTTTTACACCACTTTGGGGCTTTTTAAACATTCTGCTGTTTCCTGACATTTGTTTCAAGAGAGCACCTCTAACTTTTTTCCATTTAGGTAAGAGAAGCAGCTCGTGTTTCTGCTGTGTGCCCCATTTGATGAGGGACTGTTTGCACAACGTCTGGAAATCGTATTAATCTTGTAAATGGAAACAGCAGACAGAGGGCTGTAACGGAATGCTTTATAGCTATGGAAGTCAGCCTCTCCGAGATGGTGGCTTTTTATTTTTTTTCTCGGCTAAGGCTACATTTCCATCTGACCTTTTCCAATTAGAAGCGAATCTACAAAGCCATGTACTTGGCCATGATGTACTGGGCAGCCAAAACATGTCACGGTGTACGATAATAAATGAATACTTTAATGATGAGCTTCCCCATTTCTCTACATTAGGAGAAAGAGAGTGCTAGTGTTATGAATGAAGTCTAAAATGGTAGAAATTGGCAATGTGAATTTGGACATTGGACTGCAAATCATAATTAGGCCTAGAACCCATCCAAGACTTATGCATGCTTTGACCTATAGTATGTAGGGCTGTTACTGATTTAAATGTTCGTGTTTGATTAATCGATTTTTTTAAATCGATTAATCGACTAATTTCGATTAATTATAACGCACATACATTTTTCGGATCACCACCATATATAGTCCCCACTGTAATATCCACAGACATCTCCCCACTGTAATATCCACAGACATCTCCCCCACTGTAATATCCACAGACATCTCCCCCACTGTAATATCCACAGACATCTCCCCCACTGTAATATCCACAGACATCTCCCCCACTGTAATATCCACAGACATCACCCCCACCGTAATATCCACAGACATCTCCCCCACTGTAATATCCACAGACATCTCCCCCACTGTAATATCCACAGACATCTCCCCCACTGTAATATCCACAGACATCACCCCCACCGTAATATCCACAGACATCTCCCCCACTGTAATATCCACAGACATCTCCCTACTGTAATATCCACAGACATCTCCCCACTGTAATATCCACAGACATCTCCCCCACTGTAATATCCACAGACATCTCCCCCACTGTAATATCCACAGACATCTCCCCCACTGTAATATCCACATCTCCCCCACTGTAATATCCACAGACATCACCCCCACTGTAATATCCACAGACATCTCCCCACTGTAATATCCACAGACATCTCCCCACTGTAATATCCACAGACATCTCCCCCACTGTAATATCCACAGACATCTCCCCCACTGTAATATCCACATCACACCCACTGTAATATCCACAGACATCTCCCCACTGTAATATCCACATCTCCCCCACTGTAATGTCCACAGACATCTCCCCCACTGTAATATCCACAGACATCTCCCCACTGTAATATCCACAGACATCTCCCCCACTGTAATATCCACAGACATCTCCCCGCTGTAATCCACAGACATCTCCCCACTGTAATATGGTCCACATCTCCCCCACTTGGTGGACCAAGATGGCCGCCGCCCCGGGAGCTCGGCCAAAGCCGCGGCCTTTCCTATGGCCGAAGCAGCAGCGGAGCTCCGCGGATCACGTGGTGTGCCGATCTGTATATGGCGACCCGTTCAGATCACAGATCATTTATGATTCGTTGCACCACTAGTACCGATCAAAAGAATTTTGATCGATCCAAAAAATGTAAGATTAATCAAGGAATTAATCTTTAATTTCAACAGCCCTAATAGTATGTAATCCAGATATACATAAACATTACATAAATGTAGCGCATTACCCGTAGGAGCCACTGATGAATAGGGATACCCCACCCTGCACAGCCAGGCACACAGAATTTTCCACTTGAGACAGGAAACAGTCCATCAACTTTTTTTTTGTTTTTTTATTTAGGGGTTAATAAACGTGAATGGGGATAGGGGTATAATGGGATGCCCACTTGACTGGAACAAAGTCTCTTCAGGGACACTTCAACTATATACACTCTCTATATACACTCCTCTTCCTCCAGCTGGAACATTGTTTAAGGGATCTGGCAAGGCACTCAGCCAGATCAATCAAAAGCTCTTTACAGGCATGGACCGTGGGTCCCTTTTGGTTGTGTAGAGAATGGTCCCAGTGTCCAGATACATTCCTTTGGCTACTGCTCCCAGCACCACCTCTTCAGGCACTGCCAGCCCGCCTGGCTGCACCTGCCTCTTTCACTAGCCCTCCTAGCTACTTCCCACAGTTCTCCCAGATTGTCACACTCACCAGCCACCTGGCTGTCTTCTCCCTGGAGATCTCCCGGACATGCTAGCTGGCTCCTGCTATCCTCACTCTTGCTCCCGTACCTCTACACAGGACTCCTCCTTGTGTTTTCAGAGGATCCCTCCAGCATCCGAAACCCAGGCCTGAGGTCACCTCCCCTAGAGCGGGGGGCTACCCACAAGGGCCTATGACAGCCTCTTCAGCACTCCATCTCCAGCTTCCACCTAAACTGCACACTACCCCTGCTGGCCTGAGTATTTAAGAGGGGCCTACCTCCTGCCAGCCCATTTTTTGGGGGTTTGGCTGGGGCCCTCCTCAATACTTGAGGCAGCTCCTTCTAACCTCCCTCTCATTCTTCTGGAAACTTCTCCAAGGTTCCAGCAAGTAGGGAGAGGTACCAGAGGTGCTGCCTGATGTGTCATCCAGCTTCCCTGAGTCACTCACCCTAACCCAGCCAAGCCTAAATTTACCTACACTAACAAAAACCTATGTACAACCCATTCAAGCACACTAGAGGGTGCTACATAAACAACCATTAGTATACTTACTTGTTAGTCTACTTACAAAATCCCTTCCTTGGTGATCTGCACTAAAGGGGCTACAGAATGGATTTCTTTGGAATATCTAAAAAGCCACATGATCCCCTTTGCCAATAGTAGATAAATACAATTTGACTTGTTCTGTAATGTTGAAGTTTTGTCATTATTCATCTAAGAAGCTCCTTTAGTTCTAATTAGGCATGTGCACAACAAAAAAAATTGTTTTTTTTTTTGTTTCGTTTTGTCTCGTTCCGTAGGTTCGTAAAGATTTGTAATTTCGTAAGACGCAAGTTTTCCTATTTGGACCTGTTTGTATTTCGTAAGACGCAAGTTTTCCTATTCGGACCCGTTCGTATTTTCGTAACAGTTTTATTTTCATTTATACTGAATGATTCGAAATTCGTAATTTTGTTAGATAATAATTTTCGTTTAATGGATTCGTAATTTTGTGCTTTTGTAAATACATCGCAACACGCGGCTAATCCATAGTAAGATAGACTTTCTCTTAAGCCCCGTACACACGGTCAGAATTTTTGCCAACAAACTTCAAAATGAGCGTTTTCCAAAAAATCCGACCGTGTGTACGCTCCATCGGACAAACTTTTTCTGTTTCAAAAATCAAAGCCAACTCCCTTCGGACAAAAATCCACGGAAAAGTTTGTTTGAAGTCCGATCGTGTGTACGAGGCTTTACACTGTCCAATGTGACTCAGCACAAAAGAGATAAGCTGATTGGCTAAGATATTAAGTAAGATAATCACTCACTAACTACACTGCCCAGTGCCCATTCGAAGGAACGATATGAGTACACAAATTTACGAACAGACAAAGAAACGGATTTACAAAACACACAAATGAAAATACGAACATACGAATGAAAATACAAACAGACAAACGATTTAAAATACGGAATGCAAATTGTTCGTTATAGATGTCATTTTCGTTCTTTTGCTGTTTCGGTGTTTCGTACTTTAGTAAGATTGTCCAATCGTACGTTCGTATTTTCGCTTGTTCGTTATTTTGCTTATTCGTAATTCCGTAATTTTCGTATTTTGGTTCTTTCAGCTTTTCGGATGTTCGAATTGATCCGAATGTACGAATACTAACAAATTCGTACAAAAATCCATTTGTTACGAACGGGAACGCACATGTCTAGTTCTAATTAGCATCAGAAACATTATAATAGTATTTATGTAGCATAGTCTCCAAATCCAATTACCATGTAATGTGTCATGTGTGGTACCTGGATCCTGTCTGAACTGCAGTTTTGCTTCAATACCCATCTTTAATCTGGAGTTGTCCTTTGCAGTGATTCCTTTTTGTCACAAGATGTTCTCAATCATCTGGGTTAAATGACTCCCATCTATAATCATCCCAGGAAACTGACATACTGTGAGAGCAGGGCATTATAGATGTGACATCTTTCATACAAAGCTTGATGATGTCAGCACCACTCTCTGTATCATTGTGAACTGCCTGTCGCCAGAGAAGACATTCAAGCAAAAGGACCCCATGCATGACGTGACCAATTTAAAGACAACTGTAAAATGTAATTGTAGCACCCTCCTAGGTAGGTGCTAGTGAGTGTATATCGTTTTTGTGCTTTTCTGCTCCTTTCGGAAACTCCGTGACACGCTTACACAATACGAGGGGCGGGGCCTTATCTGCCGGGGGGAACATTTTCTGATAGACATCAATCATCTGGGCGAACGCTCAGATTACATTGCGACTCAGCTTGGAAATGCCTACTCCCGCGGGAGAAGTACCCAGAAGCCGGATTGCAAATATAGATTATAAGGTATGTACAGCCTAAAAAAAAAGTGTCGACTGTACATGTTGGTAGTATAAAGAATTTGGTCTTATATAAATGTTATTTGGGTGAACCTCTGCTTTAACAGGGAGACAGCTAGACAAATTCAGGTGCTGTCTAACCCTTTAAAAGGGGATGTGCCCCAAGGAATGCTGGGTACCTGTATTTAAATCTGAAGAGCACATGGGCTCATGGGCCAGTCTCCCTCTGAGAGAGGTTCAGGTGGGGAGGAAGCTTCTGCCTGTCCCCAGCACAGGCTGCAATGCGGCCTCAGGTGGTCGACCTGAATGCCTGAAACACTGAAGCTACAACCAATGATTCTTTGCAAGCTGACTGAGGGAGGATGTCTACGGATTCTGTCTGGTATAACGGAGGAAGATGACCTGTTACCAGGGCCTCGTAAATACAGATCCCTTAAAGCAGTGGTTCTCAACATTTCTACTGCCGTGACCCCTTGATAAAATTTCCCAAGTTGTGGGGACCCTAACAGTAAAATTTTCGTAGCTTGGGCTGCCAGCACCCAAGGCAAGACAAGTCATTTGCGCCCCTAACCCATGCACCTTTAGCGCTCCCTGAGTCCCCCCCCCCTACAGTATTAAAGTCCCTTATGGTACATTTTAGGATGTACCACTCTCTCTTTGTTCTCCTTTCTTTCCCTTGTATCTCTCTCTATCCTAGTTTTTTCCCCCATCCCTCTCTCTAGCCGTCTTTCTTGTTCTATTATTCTTTCTCTCCCTTTTTTTGTTCCTCCCCCTTTTTCCCTCTCCCTTCCATTTAATCTCTATTTTTATTCATTCCTACTCCTTGGTGGGGGGGGGGGGGGGTGGAGGGAATGGGATTAGTGGCAGTGCAGGGGGAAGTTCTGATCAGCCAACTTAGGTGCTCTTGATCAAAGTCATCTGCTGGTCTGAGAACTGTAATGGTAACTATAATCACAGGTAGTGTTATGCCCCTTACACCAGATCGGATTTTTGTCCGACCAAATTCACATCGGAATTCCAACGGAGGAAAAGAGAACATGTTCTCTATGTAAACGCCAATGGAATTCATCGGAATTTCAGATGGAATTACTCGGATGGGGCATACACACGGTTGGAATTTCCGATGGAAAAGGTGTCAGTCTGACTTTTTCCATCGGAAATTCCGATCGTGTGTACGTGGGCATAAGTCACTGTGTCTTCAGCTCTGTGGTGTCTCGCAGCAGTGACACCTATGCTAAAATCAGGAGATAGGGTCTCCTCCAGCCCCTCCCACCTCACATTCCTCACCAGTCAGCTAACCACTGGTGAGGTCACTATTATTGGACCACAACCAACCAGACACCATACCAACAGATGGGTCCCCACTTTTATCACAGACAACAGATTTTAAATACGATTTATATTGACCTTCAGTGTTCAGCTGCATTTGGTAGGATTGGTTTTGCGCTGTCTGATTTTAAACCCCGTTCAAGGACCCTCAAGCACCAACCTTGTCACCAGAAGACCCACCCCAAAACTCCTCTTAATCTACTACCAGGGTGAGAGGGAGGCATATTCCTCTGATGACTTCAGACTCTGAATGTTGCAGCCCAACCCCTCACTGCAGTCTAATCTCCTAAGCTCCTCCTCCTCACCCCATCTCCTCAGCCAATCACGTGAGTTTCTCTCCTTTCTTGTATCTTCAAAAACATAACTCTTTGCTACCTGGTTCCCCTTCCACCCTGTCATGCCAGCACTACTCATATTCATGCTCCATAGCTCCCTGCCTTTCTTTTCCGATGATTTTTATTGGTTTTCCAATTGAAAAAAAAAAAAATGGGTATACAAAATATAGTGCGGTTGACACATGAGTACAAATGTCTCTGTTACATAGAAAAAGAAAGAAAAAAGGGAATACAGTATATAAAGAGCGAGGAAGATCAAATGAGAATCTCAGGCCCCCCTCCCTCTGCAGTGCTTGGAGTATGGAAGACCATTCAGGCGGGTCACGGAAGCACAGAGAAAGGCGCTGTAGGAAGGTACGGTGCACACTTTACATTGTATAGGGCTGTAATGCAGTGCATTTTATGATTTTACAGGCACCTTTAACTCTATTTCACTGGCCATTTGGGATTTCTGACAGGCATGGAGGGAGATAAGGAGAGAAGGCCAATGACGAGCCCTACCCTGAAAATAAGCCCTACTGGTTCTTTTGTTGAAAAAATTAATATAAACCCAGGCTTATTTTTGGGGAAACACTGTAACTGCTTTTTTTTGACAAATCTGTTTTACCCATGGAATTGTTTTGTTTGCTTAGGTTTGACCTAAGTCTGCTTAGCCATCCACGTGTCCTCCTCTGATCTCTGTAGACAACACCCTGCCTGTGAATACTATATAATCTTTGTGTACCAGATCACACACATGTGATTTTTTCAAATGACAATTTTTTTTTTTTTTTTAATTGCATTTTAGCCTAAATATGTGATATGAGGTCTTTTTGACCCCAGATCTCATATTTAAGAGGACCTGTCATGCTTTTTTCTATCACAAGGGATGTTTACATTCCTTGTAATAGGAATAAAAGTGACCATTTTTTTTAAAAAAAACGGTGTAAAAATAAATAAAATCAAGTAAAATAAATAAGAAAACAAAAACATTTTTTTTTACAGCGCCCCGTCCCGACGAGCTGGAGCGCACAAGCAAACGCATACGTGAGTAGCGCCCGCATATGAAAACGGTGTTCAAACCACACAAGTGAGGTATCGCCCCAATCGTTAGCGTGAGAGCAATAATTCTAGCTCTAGACCTCCTCTGTAACTCAAAAGATGCAACCTATAGAATTTTTTAAACGTCGCCTATGTAGATTTTTAAGGCTAAAAACTTGACGCCATTCCACGAGCAGGTGCAATTTTGAAGCGTGACATATTGGGTATCATTTTACTTGGTGTAACATTATTTTTCACAATCTAAGAAAAAATTTGGGCTAACTTTGCTGTTGTCTTATTTTTTAATTAAAAAAAGTGTTTTTTTTTAAAAAAAAAAGTGCGCTTTTAAGACCACTGCACAAATACGGTGTGACAAAAAGTATTGCAATGGCCGCCATTTTATTCTCTAGGGTGTTAGAAAAAAATATATATAATGTTTGGGGGTTCTAAGTAATTTTCTAGCAAAAAAAAACAGTTTTAAACTTGTAAACACAGAGTCTAAAAAACAGGCTCGGTCCTTAGGTGGTTAAAGGGGTTGTAAACCCTTGTGTTTTTTCACCATAATGCATCCTATGCATTAAGGTGAAAAAAACTTCTGACAGTGACCGGCCCCCCAGCCCCCCTGTTTTACTCACCTGAGCCTGTTTGTTCCCTTGGCGGAGACACACTCACCTTCCCTGCCAGGCTCTCGGCTCTTGATTGGATAGATTGATAGCAGCGCAGCCATTGGCTCCCTCTGCTGTCAATAAAATCCAATGACGCGGGTGCCGGGGGGCTATGTCTATGCATGCAAATGTTGGACTCGGTAATGCGCCCGCAAGGTAACCCCCAGGGAGAGCGCTTCTCCCAGGGGGTTTACCATGCGAGGAGGAGCTGCGAGCGCCGCCGGGGGACCCCAGAAGACGAGGTTCGGGGCCACACTGCAAAACTAACAAATTTGTTTGTTATTTTTAAAAAAAAAGGAAGGTTTACAATAATTTTAATTAAATACCGTATTTATCGGCGTATAACGCGCACTTTTTCCCCCTGAAAATATGGGGAAAATCACGGGTGCACGTTATACGCCGATACTGTACCTGTGTGTACCTCGGCTCGGAGGGGAAGGAGGGGGACGAGTGCCGCCGAGCGGCGCGGGAAATTATCGCGCCGTTTACTCAGCACACGTCACACACGCATTCCCGCTTCCGCCACCGGCATTGGACCACTGTTCTATCAATCACAGAAGCTGGTCCAATGCCGATGGCGGAGGCGGGACTGTGTGTGTGTGTGACTGCCACCGAATGAACAGGAAATGACGGCTCGGCTCGGATGACGGCTCGGCGATTCCCACGAGAGAAGGTGAGGCTGCATTTGGGCACAGGCTGTATTTGGGCACAGGCTGCATTTGGGCACAGGCTGTATTTGGGCACAGGCTGCATTTGGGCATAGGCTGTATTTGGGCACAGACTGCGTTTGGGCACAGGCTGTATTTGGGCACAGGCTGTATTTGGGCACAGGCTGCATTTGGGCACAGGCTGCATTTTGGCATAGACTGCATTTGGGCACAGGCTGCATTTTGGCATAGACTGCATTTGGGCACAGGCTGCATTTGGGCACAGGCTGCATTTGGGCACAGGCTGCATTTGTGCACGGGCTAGGCTGCATTGAGGCTGCAGATGAACCACAAAATTAAAAAAAAAAAAATTTTTCCTGAAACTTCCCTCTGAAATTGGGGTGCGCGTTAAACGCCGGTGCGCGTTATACGCCGATAAATACGGTACTCCACCTTTATGAGTAGGCAGTAGAGTTGGAATTGTAACGGCTGTCCAAAATGGACTGAGGTCTGGAACAATATGCTGGTCACGGGGAAGAGATGTTACCTACACCAGGGAATTCCACTGACATCAAGCTACTTTGGCTCTGTGCTTCAAAACAACTGTATTGTCTTCAATAATATCATACCTCACAAGAGTCTCTACTTTGTTAAAGATAATTACAGCCTCAAATTAGAGACTCTAAAATAAACTTTAAAGGAGCATTTGGTGAAACTGAAAATAGGGTTTAAGGGCCAAATCCACAAAAGGGATACGACGGCATAACTGCTGTTACGCCGTCGTATCCCTGTTCCTAACTATGGAACTGAATCAGTTTTCCATAGTAAGGCAGAAGATCCGGGATGTGTAAGGGACTTACACTGCCGGATCTTAGGATGCAGTACCGCATCCGCCGCTGGGGGCATTTCGTGTCGAAATGCCGCCTCGGGTATGCAAATTAGCACTTACGGAGATCCACAAAGCTTTTCAGCTTAGTTTTTTCTCCGTAAGTTTTAGTTTGCATACGCAAAATTAGGGCTGCTTTTACAAGGTGTAAAGTTAGTACACCATGTAAAAGCAGACCTTTCTGTCCAGCGACGCGATTTTTTTTTAATTTTTAATTTGTTTTTTCCCGCCGTATCTTTTTTTTTTCCCGACGCAACTTTATTGACCCGTCGCAATCCACAAAGCTCGGCGTAACGTAATTTCGCGCTATGCACGTCGGGAAAATTACGTCACGAGCATGCGCAGTACGGCCGGCGCGGGAGCGTGCCTAATTTAAATGGGAATCGCCCCCATGAAAATAGAAACGCCTTGCGCCGGTGGAATTTAAGTTACACAGCCCAAAATTTCTAGGTAAGTGCTTTGTGGATCGGGCACTTAGGTAGAAATTTTAAGGCAGTGTAACTTAAATGGAAAAAAATAAGTTACGCCGGATCTTTGTGGATTTGGCCCTAAATGTCCCATTTATTGGCTGTAGGATGTGTGAAGATATGCAGGGGAGACTTTTGTGACCACAGACTTCAACATAATGAGCCCACGTTGAAGGTCCTATATCTTCTATAGGGAAGATTCATCCTAATGACCTCTCTAGAAAAATAAATACGTATCTTTCCTCGAAAAACACACAGCAGATGTTTTAACCATTTGGACAGAGCTCAGCAGATTAGAAGAACATATGCATATAGTTACCGGCACAGATATTTTTTAACTTGCAGACATTAATTCTTTACAGCACAGGTAATATAACCAAATCCTTTCCTTGTCTCAGGGTTACAAGCTGACAGTGCACTTAAATAAAGATGTATCAGTTTTCCTATTGACTTTTTTTTTACATATCCAATAAGAATTGTTAATAATACTTTATGTAGTGTTTCAGAGTTAAGCCAGAGCTGGACATTCTATTGTTCTGACATATTCCTACCCGACTGACATTTTGTCCCTGACCACTGACTTCATGGCATTTATCACCAGGAACAGATGGGGTAAAGTGAAGTTAACTGTTGGTTGCTTTAAAGCGGATGTGCCATGGGAACAAAATATTAAAAGACAGCAGCTACAAATACTGCAGCTGCTGACTTTTAATATTAGGACACTTACCTGTCCTGGAGTCCAGCGCCGATCGCAGCAGAGCACGAGCGATCGCTCGTCACTCTGCTGCTCCCCCCGCCATCCACGCTGAGGGAACCAGGAAGTGAAGCGCTGCGGCTTCACTGCCCGGTTCCCTACGGCGCATGCGCGAGTCGCGCTGCGCCCGCCGATTGGCTCACACGCTGTGTGCTGGGAGCCGAGTGTTCCCAGCACACAACGGGCGACAGACGGGATGTGACGGAATGCCCGTCTTTCGCCCGTAGCGTGTGGCCGGAAGTGGGTGCAAATACCTGTCTTTAGACAGGTGTCTGCACCCCCCTCCCCCCTGAAGGGTGTCAAATGTGACACCGGAGGGGGGGAGGGTTCCGATCAGCGGGACTCCACTTTAGGGTGGAGGACCGCTTTAAACAGGATCTGATGCTCTTATGGTCAATGCAAGTTGTGCACCATAGTTAGACCAACAGGCCCAGATTCTTGTCCACTGGGCGTATCTCTGCGGCGGCGTAACGTATCCGATTTTCGTTACGCCGCCGCAAGTTTTTCAGGCAAGTGCTTTATTCACAAAGCACTTGCCTGTAAAGTTGCGGCGGCGTAGCGTAAATCACGTGGCTCAATTCAGTGGGCGTTTATCATTTAAATGAAGCGCGTCCCGGCACCGAACGAACTGCGCATGCGCCGTCCGTAAAATATCCCAGTGTGCATACCTGTGTGAAGTTGGCACCCCATGTTTGTAAAATCTGAATAAAAATATACCATTCGTTTGTGCCGCGTTTGTGCTGGTTTGTGCCGCTAAAACGAGCGTTTGTGCCGGTTTGGTTTCTGAGATATTAAACATTCAATTTAATGCAAGCCCCGCCCACTTTGCACCCCATGTTGCTGAATTTAAAAAAAAACGGCGCCATTCGTTTGTGCCGCGTTTGTGCTTGTTTGTGCCGCAAAAAGAAACGTTTGTGCCGCTTTGGTTCCGGAGATATTGAGTGTTATATTTTCTGTAACCCCGCCCACTTGGCACCCCATGTTGCTGAATTTTAAAAAAAACGGCGCCATTCGTTTGTGCCGCGTTTGTGCTGGTTTGTGCCGCAAAAAGAAACGTTTGTGCCGCTTTGGTTCCGGAGATATTGAGCGTTATATTTTCTGTAACCCCGCCCACTTTGCACCCCATGTTGCTGAATTTTCAAAAAAACTGCGCCATTCGTTTGTGCCGCGTTTGTGCTGGTTTGTGCCGCAAAAAGAAACGTTTGTGCCGCTTTGGTTTCGGAGATATTGAGCGTTATATTTGCTGTAACCCCGCCCACTTTGCAGCCAATGTTGCTGAATTTTTAAAAAAACTGCGCCATTCGTTTGTGCCGCGTTTGTGCTGGTTTGTGCCGCAAAAATAAACATCTGTGCCGCTTTGGTTCCGGAGATATTGAGCGTTATATTTTCTGTAACCCCGCCCACTTTGCAGCCAATGTTGCTGAATTTTCAAAATAAAAAGCGCCATTCGTTTGTGCCGCGTTTGTGCTGGTTTGTGCAGCAAAAAGAAACGTTTGTGCCGCTTTGGTTCCGGAGATATTGAGCGATATATTTTCTGTAAACCCAATCCACTTTGCAGCCAATGTTGCTGAATTAAAAAAAAAATGCGCCATTCGTTTGTGCCGCGTTTGTGCTGGTTTGTGCCGCAAAAAGAAACGTTTGTGCCGCTTTGGTTCCGGAGATATTGAGCGTTATATTTGCTGTAACCCCACCCACTTTGCAGCCAATTTTGCTGAATTAAAAAAAAAAATGCGCCATTCGTTTGTGCCGCGTTTGTGCTGGTTTGTGCCGCAAAAATAAACGTTTGTGCCGCTTTGGTTCCAGAGATATTGAGCGTTATATTTGCTGTAACCCCACCCACTTTGCAGCCAATGTTGCTGAATTAAAAAAAAAAATGTGCCATTCGTTTGTACCGCGTTTGTGCTGGTTTGTGCCGCAAAAATAAACGTTTGTGCCGCTTTGGTTCCGGAGATATTGAGCGTTATATTTGCTGTAACCCCGCCCACTTTGCAGCCAATGTTGCTGAATTCTTTAAAAAAAAAGCGCCATTCGTTTGTGCCGCATTTGTGCTGGTTTGTGCCGCAAAAATAAACGTTTGTGCCGCTTTGGTTCCGGAGATATTGAGCGTTATATTTGCTGTAACCCCGCCTACTTTGCAGCCAATGTTGCTGAATTTTTTTTAAAAAAGCGCCATTAGTTTTTGCCGCGTTTGTGCTGGTTTGTGCCGCAAAAATAAACGTTTGTGCCGCTTTGGTTCCGGAGATATTGAGCGTTATATTTGCTGTAACCCCGCCCACTTTGCAGCCAATGTTGCTGAATTAAAAAAAAAAAGCACCATTCGTTTGTGCCGCGTTTGTGCCGCAAAAATAAACGTTTGTGCCGCTTTGGTTCCGGAGATATTGAGCGTTATATTTGCTGTAACCCCACCCACTTTGCAGCCAATGTTGCTGAATTTAAAAAAAAAATGCGCCATTTGTTTGTGCCGCAAAAATAAACGTTTGTGCCGCTTTGGTTCCGGAGATATTGAGCGTTATATTTGCTGTAACCCCACCCACTTTGCAGCCAATGTTGCTGAATTTAAAAAAAAAATGCGCCATTCGTTTGTGCCGCGTTTGTGCTGTTTGTGCCGCAAAAATAAACTTTGTGCCGCTTTGGTTCCGGAGATATTGAGCGTTATATTTTCTGTAACCCCGCCCACTTTGCAGCCAATGTTGCTGAATTTTAAAAAAAAAAGCGCCATTAATTTGTGCCGCGTTTGTGCTGGTTTGTGCCGCAAAAATAAACGTTTGTGCCGCTTTGGTTCCGGAGATATTGAGCGTTATATTTGCTGTAACCCCGCCCACTTTGCAGCCAATGTTGCTGAATTAAAAAAAAAAAAGCACCATTCGTTTGTGCCGCGTTTGTGCCGCAAAAATAAACGTTTGTGCCGCTTTGGTTCCGGAGATATTGAGCGTTATATTTGCTGTAACCCCACCCACTTTGCAGCCAATGTTGCTGAATTTAAAAAAAAAATGCGCCATTCGTTTGTGCCGCAAAAATAAACGTTTGTGCCGCTTTGGTTCCGGAGATATTGAGCGTTATATTTGCTGTAACCCCACCCACTTTGCAGCCAATGTTGCTGAATTTAAAAAAAAAATGCGCCATTCGTTTGTGCCGCGTTTGTGCTGTTTGTGCCGCAAAAATAAACTTTGTGCCGCTTTGGTTCCGGAGATATTGAGCGTTATATTTTCTGTAACCCCGCCCACTTTGCAGCCAATGTTGCTGAATTTTAAAAAAAAAAGCGCCATTCATTTGTGCCGCGTTTGTGCTGGTTTGTGCCGCAAAAATAAACGTTTGTGCCGCTTTGGTTCCGGAGATATTGAGCGTTATATTTTCTGTAACCTCACTGACTTTACACCTCGTTATTAAATCTTACATACAACTAGATTCATTTGTTCCCAGTTTGTGCAGATTTGGTGGATATTATGCATGATGTTTTACTTCACATGCATAGTTTTTCCACCCCCCGCAGGGATCCCCCCCTTCCCGATCCTCTCCCTGCAGGGATGCGCCCCCCCCCCCTTCCGATTCTCTAGCGCTGACTGGAAGAACAGATGGGGGAGGAACAGACGGGGGAGGGGGTGGGCACAGCTGGCTCAGGCTCTAGTGAGGCATAGCCAGCTGTCAATCAGGCGGCAGGGTGGATCTCGACAGTATTGTCGGGATTTGTCCTGGCTGCAGCGTGGCTCTGCGTTGTCAGCATATAGTGTGCAATAGCCCGCCACATGCTGAGTTTTTTTGTCACAGGAGAAGATAAAAAAAAGCTAAAAAAGGTCGAGCCATAGTTCTCTTTTAACAAAAGTTTAAACCAGGTGGTTACCAAGCAAAACAGCACTCCAGCAAATTCTCTTACATAAGTCACTTCTTTTTTGGTCAGTAAACATTCCTTTTCTAGTGCCATTGGTACGTACAAAAATCTTTATTATAATACTTCAATCAAATCAAAAAGTACATGTATACAGAAGTATTTTGCTAGCGGATATTTTGGGTATGTATAGAAGTACCAACAAGAACAATATAAGATTCCAATATAAGATTCCAAATTGTGAATCTTTGTTAATAAACAAAAATTAAAGAAAGACAGAAGAATTTCCGAAGACAACAGAACTGTTCAAGGAACTATGGAACTGTATAATGAAAAAATCAATAAAAACGGAAAATTTATTACCAAATACTTACCGTAATTTTCCTTTCCTGATAGAGTCCATGGCAGACTACGTGTGGGTTAACCCCGCCTCCTCTCCAATGCTATTGGACCCCATACCTATAAGTTTAAGCTCACCACTCTGGACTGTGTTCCGTTTCTAGCCGACTCCACACGGGAGGGTATGTTTGAACATTTATCAATATTTTTGCCCCGTCAATTGACGGGATTCTTAGGCAAATAGTTCACAGAGGAAAAAGAAGCAGCCTCTATGCAATGATGTGACATAGAGGGTATTAATCGAGGATTACGAGGCTGCTTCACAGATGACATCAGGAGCCACGAGCTGAGCTGCTGCCCATGAGGCTGCGATGCCCAGGGTGGAATGTATTGTCACTGCCTCTAAAGGGGCCAAACCTATTGCCTGCTGAATGGATAGGCCGCAATTGTTCTAGATGAAGCACACTTCCCTCTGTTGCAGCCTGAGTGCAAGATGAAACATGCGACCAGAACGTCTAAAAGGACGAAGTAATTCGTAGGTATTCCTTCAGTATTTTCCACACATCCAATGGATGAACATCTATGGACTCCAGAGATTTGAATGTAGGAAGCACAATCTTCTGGTTTTCATGTAATACAGAAGTATCTTTTGCCTTTAGGTCTAAGCATAGGGATAAGGACCACTCAGTCCGAAGAAAATCAGAAAAAGGTTCCTGACAACCCAGAGCACTAATCTCGAAAACTCTCTAGGCCGAAGTGATGGCAATCAAAAGCCAATTTTGCAGTCAAATCCTTGATGGGAAGAAAAAAAAAAAAAAGAAAGGTGTCAATTCCATGTTGCTGAGAGTAGTTGGCAAGACAAAGATGAGAGGCAAATCCCATTTAGGGAACCTTGGTTTCCTTTGGGGCCTGAGTTTCGTTGCCCCACACACACTGCCGGAACAGCGAATGAACGGCCCATGATAATCCGGAGAAGGCCGACAAAGCGGAGACTTGAACCCTAAGGGAGCTGATGGATAAAGATAGCTCTAGGCCGGACTGAAGGAATCTGAGAATATCTTGGATTCCAGGGTCTGCGCATGATTTGCCCTCAGAGGAAGAATATTTCACAAACTTGGCCCATATTTTGCTACAGATCTTATTTGTGCTTGGTTCTTCTTGAACTCGTAAGGAAGGAAAATACATCTGAAGCACACCTGATAGATTCTAGCCTCTCGTTCTCATGAACCAGACCCTCAATCGCAGAATTGCCGGGCACGGGTGCAGGATTGCCCTCTTGAGAGAAAACAGGTCCGGCCTGAGGGAGAGAGGTAACGTATCCTGGAAGATAGGCTGGGTCAGGAGGGGAAGAAAAATGAACTGTTCGGCCAGTAAGACGCTATCACCACCACTTCGACTGCTTCCACTTGGAGCCTCTGAAAGAGCTTGAGGATTCTCGGAAGTGGAGGAAAGGCATATGCCCCGTGAAGTTCAAATGACCTATCAAGGAGTCCGCCCTGAAGGCTTGGCTGCAACGTCCAAGTATAATACTACCTGATTTTGGAGTTACAGGGAAATGCAAATAGATCCACTTCGGACTCGTTTCCCAGAGATACAATCTATTCGACCGTCTGTGCCAGAAGATCCTACTTGTTGTACTCCCACTATTTGCGGGCTAGGAAACTGGCTTGGAGATTCTGAGCCCCTGGAGTAAAGATCACTGAAACATTGATCTGAAATTTTAAAGGCCAAAACATAATGAGCTTGACTTCTTAGAGCACAGAGGGGCTCAGGGTGCCCTCTTGCTGTTTCCCATAGGAACCCGCTGTGGTGTTGTCCAATTTCACTACCACCGATTTCTCTTTCAGGAGGTGAGAGAAGAACCGAAGGACACACCATGCTGCTTGATGATCCAGGAATTCGAACCTGGATTGTGGAGACGGATGTCCCACTTGCCTTGTGCCAGTTCTGACTCACAGTGGGCCCCAGTCAATATTGTTATTTGCATGTAAGCAAAAAACTTGCACCGAAGCCAAGAGAAAAAAGGCTGTTCCTAATCTCTATTGCTGAAGAAGTCCTATTCAAACATGACATGCCACATCGCCCATCTGACCATGGGGCCGCAGTGACCATCGTGCCGAGAATTTTTAGGTACTGCAAGGCCTTCAAGTGTGAGCAGCCTAATTCCCGGGAGATTCTTTCTCTGATAACCGGGATTTTCTCCTCTGGAAGGGAGATGATGATCTCCAGTGTTGAACTGAGCTCCTAGATATACCAGGCGCAGCCCTGGTTCTAGATGACTTTTCTCCAGAATTAGGAGCCACCCAAATTTGGTCAGAGTAGAGATGACCTGTTCCCTGAAAACTAGCAACTGCTACCTAACCTGGGATAATAACAGGAAATTGTCGAGGTAGTGGCACAGACGTTCCAGGGATCTGATAAGGACTACCATAGCCAAAAAAAAGTATTGAAAAGACTTGTGGTGAAGCTGTCCGCCTGAACAGGAGGCATGTGAACCGTAGGTGATCCTGTCCAACGTGGACACTGAAGTATTTGCAGAATTCTTCTGACAGTGGTATCTGAAGTAAGCATCCTTTAAATCGATCGAGATAAACCAATCGTCTGGTTGCCCGATTTTCTAAATGGTAGAAAGGGTCTCCATTTAAATATTCATGTTTCATAAACTTGATTTAAGAAGGTTAGGTCTATCACCAGGCACCAAGAGCCATTTTCCTTCTGAAATAGGAAGAAAAAGGGGAGTAAACATTCTGGAAACCTTCGTTCTTCGAGCCAGGTACCACTGTGTGGCCTATGGAGACCGTCTTGATCGTCCATCGGGCCCATACGCCCGAAATCTCGACCAAGCCTGTAGGAGCGCACTTCTCTTGAGCGATCTGTACTGCATCTTTGCTGTGGCTTCCTCCGATTAAACAGACTCCTGACTTAGGGAAGGAATCCTGACTTCCCACTCGTGGCCCAGGATATGCAACAGGCCCCTGCCAGCTCTAGTTTCGAACTGCCAAGTTCTTCCTTCAGCACCAAGTCCATATTTTTATCCAGGCTTCCAAAGCCTCAGGCGTGACCGCAAGGGCTAGGGACTGCTTGCAAGCCATTCTGCCAGTCCATAGGATTTTCTGAGGCCTTTGATCTATTTCCTTCTCAAGACCGTCCTTGAAGGATACCGTATCCCCCAACGGCAATGTGACATGTTTGGCTAGTCACATCGGCGCTGCACTGACAAGGGGAACATTTTCCAGATATCCCATTTCTTCAGCTTTGAAGGGGTAATCAGCATATATTTTGTTGTTTTCTTGCTCCAGTCCTCAAGGGTTCCTTTCAACTCTGAGAGGAGCGTAAAATTGGAGCACTTTTCCCCAACTGCTTTAAGAATTATCTTTACTTTTCTGGGGAAGCAGCAGTAGCCTCCAAATTCAGGGTCTCTTAAAAATGCTTTAATTAGTGGGGAGACTAAGGCGTAGTTGGATCCCCAGGGAAGTCATCTCCCTCCATCTTGCTATGCAAGGAATCAGGGGAGGCATCCAAGGGCTGGGAATGGCCGGAATCCTCCTGGGCCTCGTCAGCTTAGGAGCCAGATAAGATGGTGGACTGGCTCCACGTGTAGGGTGTGCCTAGTTCCTTTGTGAACCGTTGCATCGCACATTTGGCAAGAGACTCTATATGTTGTTGTCTCTTCTTTTTTTTTTTTACTTTACCTGGGCATAGCTGGGATCCCACAAGGATTTGCCCGCTGGAAACCGGCTGTCCTGGTGGCGGTAGCGGTGGCTGGAGGACTGTGAATGTCTCCATTGTTAAAAGGAGGAATGTGAACGTCTTCAATGTTAAAAGGAGGAATGTGAACGTCTCCATTGATAATAGGAGGAATGTGAACGTCTCCATTGATAATAGGAGGAATGTGAACGTCTCCATTGATAATAGGAGGAATGTGAACGTCTCCATTGATAATAGGAGGAATGTGAACGTCTCCATTGTTAAAAGGAGAACTGTGAATGTCTCCATTGTTTAAAGGAGGAATGTGAATGTCTCCATTGTTAAAAGGAGGAATGTGAACATCTCCATTGTTAAAAGGAGAAATGTGATGAATCTTATTGCTATCATTATCTTCTGTTATGCAATACAAATCTATTGTATCAAATTACATTTCTGTCTTTGATAAAACAATAAAATATTTGAAACAAAAAGGAGGAATGTGAACATCTCCTCTGAAGGAGGAATGTGATCCTCTTCATTATTTTCTTTAAAGAGAAAACCTGTCAGGGGCACACAGTGACTTGAATCTCCCGCCGGTACACATCATCGCCACCCTCCGTCGCGCACCTGCGCCGTGGAGACCGACCGAACAGCGCCTGTGCGGCCACGGGCCCCACTGCCGCTCTGCGCATGCGCGAAACCAAGCCTCGGTCTCACTGAGGAATCGCGCATGCGCAGACGTGCGGTGGCTGGGTACCTGGAAGAGATGCGGCGTCCTGGAACGCAGAAGCGTTCCAGGGCTGAGATAGCAGCGATACAAAAGGGAAATAGTTCACAAACAACACACAACAAAAACGTCTGCCATGGATGAAAAAATAGGAGATGTTTCAGACCTTTGCCAGCCGAGAAAGAGCTTCTGTCTGACGTCCGTCCGACGTCCGTCCTGGTACACAAGGGCCACCTTCCTTCCACCATAGGGATACTTTGAGCCCAAAAACCACTCGCCCACTTATAGCTGGGCCCTGGATTGCACCGCAAATCTCAGTACCAAAGCAGGAACATCCGACTGGACATCATACAGGAAGCACATGATGTAGGGTCCATGGAGGAGGACAAAAAAGGAACACAGTCCAGAGTGGTGAGCTTAAACTTATAGGTATGGGGTCCTATAGCATTGGAGAGGAGGCAGGGTTAACCCACACGTAGTCTGCCATGGAGTCTGTCAGGAAAGAAAAAGTTCACCTTAACATTTTCATATTCTGTTATATACAGTGCCTTGCAAAAGTATTCACCCCCCTTGACTTTTTTCGTATTTTGTTACATTACAGCCTTAAGTTCAATGTTTTGTTAATCTGAATTCTGTGATGGATCAGAACACAATGGTCTAAGTTGGTGAAGTGAAATGAGAAAAATATATAAATAAAACTATTGTTTAGAAATAGAAAACAGAAAATTGGCATGTGCATATGTATTCACCCCCTTTGTTAGGAAGCCCATACAAAGCTCTGGTGCAACCAATTACCTTCAGAGGTCACATAATTAGTGAAATGACCTGCGCAATCTAAGTGTCACATGATCGCTCATTACATATACACACCTTTTTTGAAAGGCCCCAGAGGCTGCAACACCTAAGCAAGAGGGACCGCTAACCAAACACTGCCATGAAGACCAAGGAACTCTCCCAACAAGTAAGGGACAATGTTGTTGAGGAGTACAAGTCAGGGTTAGGTTATAAAAAAATATCCAAATCTTTGATTCCTAGGAGCACCATCAAATCCATCATAACCAAATGAAAAGAACATGGCACAACAGCAAACCTGCCAAGAGACGGACGCCAACCAACACATCACATCACCCAAAGAACACCATCCCCACAGTGAAATATGGTAGTGGCAGCATCATGCTCTGGTGATGTTTTCAGCAGTCGGGACTGGGAAACTGGTCAGAGTTGAGGGAAAGATAAATGGTGCTAAATACAGGGATATTCTTGAGCAAAACTTGTACCACTTGCAGCGTCCCACTCAGGACATGTGGGAACTGCAAAAGTATTACTTCTTTGTCATTGCTATATTGCATGTCATTTTGCATTGTATACCTGTGGTATCCCTGTTCATAGGCTGGTCAGGTGTGCTTCTTACTTCCCACCACAAGATGGGGATAGCACCACTCTGGGAAATCTATCCCAGCTCAGGCTTATCTGTGGTCAGTTGTTCAGTACAGGAAGCAGTGTGGAGAGGGGAAAGGAGGATGTGAAGGTGAGAGAAGGTCAGTCCAGAGAAGGGACACATTTAAACTGCTAAAATCAAAGGATAAAAGCCATTAATCGGCAGCAAAGACCTTTGAGTATAAAGGTGAAGGATTTATTAGCCTCCGGCAACCTCACCCATGTCACTGGATTCAAAAAGGACCAGACACAAGTAAGCATTATTACTGAACCACAGCCTGAGTCCAGGCCTACTAAAGCCTATTAGCAGTGGATCAGCAGAATTCCTCTATTTACCCAGAGACTGTATTCTAACTGGATGTTTGTACTGCAACCCAAACCAGACACAGTAAAAGTTGTGAGTTGTATTCTGCCACTGTCTACCTCATTCTTTAACATTGTTACTACAACTGGTTGTACCACCATTAACGGTACTGGCGTCACGACTAATATCATCAAGGGACCCAGCCGCCACAAGCACTCTAAACACCCCTGTCATCACGGGCACCTCAACCACCATCTTGGCTGGCGTTTCCCTATCGCAGAGCGTGCCCCGGAGGATTTCGTGCTGTCTTCCCTTTCACTGTGCGACCGGCCCAGGGAGGCTTTCTGCTAACCGTGAGTAAACCGATGAACTGTATTATTGCTGTCTCTCATCGGCCCACCGTGCACCTCACGTGTTCCCCTGCGGTTCTGGCTTGTCGCACACTCTGTGTGTGATTTGAGACTAGGACGGAGCTTCACCTTCCAGCCGGACAATGACCCCAAACTCACTGCTAAAGCAACATTTGAGTGGTTTAAATGGGAAACATGTAAATGTGTTGGAATGGCCTAGTCAAAGCCCAGACCTTAATCCAATAGAAAATCTGTGGTCAGACTTAAAGATTGCTGTTCGCAAGCGCAAACCATCCAACTTGAAGGAGCTGGAGCAGTTTTGCAAGGAAGAGGAATGAGCAAAAATCCCAGTGGTGAGATGTGGCAGCTCATAGAGACTTATCCAAAGCGACTTGGAGCTGTGATTGCCGCAAAAGGTGGCTGTACAAAGTATTTACTTTAGGCTGCATTCACATCTAGGCGGAGGAAATCGCGGCGTTTTGTCGCCGCAAATCGCGGTAAAAATAGCGGCGTTTTGTACCGCGATTTGCGGCGACAAAACGCCGGTATTGTCCGCCTAGATGTGCCCCAAGATGACCCCCTCTATGGAGATGATTCCCATCTCCTAGCCGAACGCTCGAAGACGCCTGAAAAAAAGGTCCGGGACCTTTTTTCACGCGGCAGGCGACAGGCGTCCGGCGTGGAGATGTGAACCATCTCCATAGAGGGACATCTGTTTTCAGCCCTCTGGCGGCAGCGGCGTAGCGCTACAGGCGTAAAAACGCCTAGGTGTGAATGCAGCCTTAGGCGGGTGAATAGTTATGCACATTGACTTTTCTGTTAATTTAGTCCTATTTGTTGTTTGCTTCACAATAAAAAAAAAAATCTTCAAAGTTGTGGGCGTGTTCTGTAAATTAAATGATGCAAATCCTCAAACAATCCGTGTTAATTCCAGGTTGTGAGGCACCAAAATACGAAAAAAGTCAAGGGGGATGAATACTTTTGCAAAGCACTGTATTTCACTCGTCCTTTGTGAATAACACAACATGGGGTTGTATCTTGGTTTTTGCCATCATAACAGATTCACACAGGTCATCATATTTTTCATGCATAATATCCACCAAATCTGCACAAACTGGGAACAAATGAATCTAGTTGTATGTAAGATTTAATAACGAGGTGTAAAGTCAGTGGCCCGGATTCAGAGAGCAATTGCGCCTGCGTAACCATAGTTACGCAGCGCAATTGCTTACTTGCGCCGGCGTAACGAATGCTCCTGATTCAGGAACCTCGTTACGCCGACTGCAGCCTAAGATATGCGTGGCATAAGGCTCTTATGCCCGCATATCTGAGGCTGCATTCTTGCGATGGCCGCTAGGTGGCGTTCCCGTTGTGCTCAGCGTATAGTATGCAAATTGCATACTAACGCAGATTCACAGCGTTACGCGAGCCCTGCGTACGCAGTTTACGTCGTTTGTGTACGGCGGTTTTCGCATAAGGCTGCCCCTGCTATTAGCAGGGGCAGCCAATGTTACGTATACCCGTCGTTCCCGCGACGCGAAATTTGAACTTTACGTAGTTTGCGTAAGTGAATCGTGAATGGCGCTGGACGCCATTCACGTTCACTTTGAAGCAAATGACTTTCCTTGCGACGTCATTTACCGCAATGCACGACGCTCTACGATCGGCGCGGGAACGCGCCTAATTTAAATGATTCCCGCCCCCTACGGGATCATTTAAATTGCGCGCGCTTTTCCCAGGGCATTTTGCCGGAGCGCCCACGCAATTTACGGAGCTACTGCTCCGTGAATCGCGGGTAGCACAGACAATTTGCAGGGGCGCAGGGCAAAAACGTTGCCCTGCGCCTCCGTAAAAAATGCGCAAAGATACCTGAATCTACCCTAGTGAGGTTACAGAAAATATAACGCTCAATATCTCCGGAACCAAAGTGGCACAAACGTTTATTTTTGCGGCACAAACGCGGCACAAACGAATGGCGCTTTTTTTTTAAAAATTCAGCAACATTGGCTGCAAAGTGGGCGGGGTTACAGAAAATATAACGCTCAATATCTCCGGAACCAAAGCGGCACAAACGTTTCTTTTTGCGGCACAAACCAGCACAAACGCGGCACAAACGAATGGCGCAGTTTTTTTTTTAATTCAGCAACATGGGGTGCAAAGTGGGCGGGGTTACAGAAAATATAACGCTCAATATCTCCGGAACCAAAGCGGCACAAACGTTTATTTTTGCGGCACAAACGCGGCACAAACAAATGGCGCTTTTTTTTTAATTCAGCAACATTGGCTGCAAAGTGGGCGGGGTTACAGCAAATATAGCGCTCAATATCTCCGGAACTAAAGCGGCACAAACGTTTATTTTTGCGGCACAAACCAGCACAAACGCGGCACAAACGAATGGCGCTTTTTTTAAAAAAATTCAGCAACATTGGCTGCAAAGTGGGCGGGGTTACAGAAAATATAACGCTCAATATCTCCGGAACTAAAGCGGCACAAACGTTTATTTTTGCGGCACAAACCAGCACAAACGCGGCACAAACGAATGGCGCTTTTTAAAAAAAAATTCAGCAACATTGGCTGCAAAGTGGGCGGGGTTACAGCAAATATAACGCTCAATATCTCCGGAACCAAAGCGGCACAAACGTTTATTTTTGCGGCACAAACCAGCACAAACGCGGCACAAACGAATGGCGCTTTTTTTTTTAATTCAGCAACATTGGCTGCAAAGTGGGCGGGGTTACATAAAATATAACGCTCAATATCTCCGGAACTAAAGCGGCACAAACGTTTCTTTTTGCGGCACAAACCAGCACAAATGCGGCACAAGCGAATGGCGCCGTTTTTTTTAAAATTCAGCAACATGGGGTGCAAAGTGGGCGGGGTTACAGAAAATATAACGCTCAATATCTCCGGAACCAAAGCGGCACAAACGTTTCTTTTTGCGGCACAAACCAGCACAAACGCGGCACAAACGAATGGCACAGTTTTTTTTTTAAATTCAGCAACATGGGGTGCAAAGTGGGCAGGGTTACAGAAAATATAACGCTCAATATCTCTGGAACCAAAGCGGCACAAACGTTTCTTTTTGCGGCACAAACGCGGTACAAACGAATGGCGCTTTTTTTTTTAGAATTCAGCAACATTGGCTGCAAAGTGGGCGGGGTTACAGCAAATATAACGCTCAATATCTCCGGAACTAAAGCGGCACAAACGTTTATTTTTGCGGCACAAACCAGCACAAACGCGGCACAAACGAATGGCGCTTTTTTTTAAAAAATTCTGCAACATTGGCTGCAAAGTGGGCGGAGTTACAGAAAATATAACGCTCAATATCTCCGGAACCAAAGCGGCACAAACGTTTATTTTTGCGGCACAAACCAGCACAAACGCGGCACAAACGAATGGCGCCGTTTTTTTTTTAATTCAGCAACATGGGGTGCAAAGTGGGCGGGGTTACAGAAAATATAACGCTCAATATCTCCGGAACCAAAGCGACACAAACGTTTCTTTTTGCGGCACAAACCAGCACAAATGCGGCACAAACGAATGGCGCCGTTTTTTTTAAAATTCAGCAACATGGGGTGCAAAGTGGGCGGGGTTACAGAAAATATAACGCTCAATATCTCCGGAACCAAAGCGGCACAAACGTTTCTTTTTGCGGCACAAACCAGCACAAACGCGGCACAAACGAATGGCGTCGTTTTTTTTTTAATTCAGCAACATGGGGTGCAAAGTGGGCGGGGCTTGCATTAAATTGAATGTTTAATATCTCAGAAACCAAACCGGCACAAACGCTCGTTTTAGCGGCACAAACCAGCACAAACGCGGCACAAACGAATGGTATATTTTTATTCGGATTTTACAAACATGGGGTGCCAACTTCACACAGGTGTGTGCATTGCTCCAAATGACGTCGCAAGGACGTCATTGGTTTCGACGTGAACGTAAATGACGTCCAGCCCCATTCATGGACGACTTAGGCAAACGACGTAACTTTTTAAAATTTCGACGTGGGAACGACGGCCATACTTAACATTGGCTCATATAGCAGGGGCAACTTTACGCCGGGAAAAGCCTAACGTAAACGTCGTAACTTTACTGCGTCGGCCGCGCGTACGTTCAGGAATTTGCTTATCTAGCTAATTTGCATACTCGACAGGGAATCCGACGGAAGCGTCACCTAGCGGTCAAAAAAAATTGCAGTTTAGATCTGACGGCGTAAGAGACTTACGCCTGTCGGATCTAATGGATATCTATGCGTAACTGATTCTAAGAATCAGTCGCATAGATACGACGGCTCAGATTAGGACTTACGACGGCGTACATGGCGCTGCTCCGTCGTAAGTCCTATGAGAATCTGGGCCACAGTGTCTATTTTAATTTCTTCTAGTTACTTTTATTCTGTACTGTGGATTTTTTTTACAAAGAGGAGAGTGTTGAATGTGGTGGTAGAGATGATATATCAATAATTAAAACCTTCCCACCCAGCATATAGCAAAATGACGGCCGAGCTGGGTTTCAATTGTTGTGTCTGGGCATCATACGTCCTTCACAACATGCCATTCGTGTGTGCCCTCAGGGGACACAGTATGGCGATCGGTGGTGGTACAGGGTGTCTCTTGTGCCACCTATCAGTGCCGCCCTTTGATGCCCATCAGTTCCGCTTATCAATGCCTATCGGAGCCGCATATCTGTGCAGCCTCGTCAGTGCCCGCCAGTGCCACCTCCTTAGTGCCATTAGTGCTGCCTCAACAGTGTCCATCATTGCTGCCTGCTGGTGCCCATCAGTGCAGCTTCATCAGTGCACATCAGCGAAGGATAAAAATTACCTGTTTGCAACAATTTATAACAGAAACTAAGACACCCATACTGTTCCGCTGGGTCCATAGCTTGGCTCTTCAGCTGACCTGTTAAATTCCTCTGTAAGCATCACCCACACTGTTCCGCTGGGTCCCTATCTTGGCTCTGCTGAAGCTTTCCCAACTTCTTCACTGTCCCCAGCAAGTGAAAAAGGCTGCTCTGGTACTAGTTCAGTCTCCACAGAACCTGACCTCTAATAACAGGAGAGATTGTCCCTTGCTGGAGATTGTCCCTTGCTGGAGATTGTCCCTTGCTGGTGACTGTGACCCCTTTACCCCTGACTCTGCCCCTCGCTTGACTCTGGCGACAGAAGTAGTCGTCTCTGATGGCAACTGCATTCCTTCACCTGTGACAACTACTTGGTTGGGCTCTAAGCCTGAAGCCCTGCGCTGCTTGCTTCTAATCTGGATAGGCCTCAGACCGCCTAGCAGCCAGGTTCTCCAGTATAGGCCTCAGGCTTCTGGCCTAGCAGCCGGGAGCTTTTCAACCCACGTCCACCCAGACAGCTGTCCTGGTGGCACCGCCTCTCGATCACCTGACCCCTCCCCGAATAAGTAGGCTCTCCCAACAGGCCAAGGGCAAAGAAACCCCTGCCAATTGCCTGATACAACCTATCCACTCCGGATATACTAAGCCCTTGTCAATCTAATGCCACAGGTAACAATGCCACTTAGTGACAGAAAAGGGAAGTGCATCAAACCCAGATTATGGAAAAGGTCAGTGGATCTCCCTAAAAATCAGCCAGGCTGGTTACCACTGAGCAAACTAAATTTGTTAGTAACCCTGCCTAACACCAGGGTGCTACATTTTCAAACATTTCAGTCTTTTTTCATTTGTTTATCAAAAAAGAGAAAAACCCAGTGGTGATTAAATACCACTATTTGTGTGAAAATAATTATAACAATTTCCTATGCGTTGCATGACGGTGCAATTGTCAATTAGAGTGCGACAGCACTGAAAGCTGAAAATTGGCCTGGGCAGGAAGGGGGTAAAAGTGCTCAATAGGCAATTGGTTAAGAAAGAATACAGGCAAAAGAATTCCTCTACAGTAGACTGGACCATTTCATGTCACTGTCCAATTCCCCAACCCAAAATAGTATTGAGTCATTGATTATATTTCAGGCTCCATTCTTCAGCTCTGGGTTGGGCCATGCCATGAAGAAATTACTTGTTATACTTTGCTGCAGTGGTTTGTGTGCCTATCTAGTTATTATTTCCGTTTTAATACTCACCGTACTCATATGTCACGCTCCAAACAAGCAAGCATACAAAGTGCCACGTCTGCCAAAGTGTCTGGCAAAGAAGTTATAATATTATCTGAACTGAAGTGCAAAGTCTCTTCGGCATCAATAACTTGAACAGCATTTGAGAGAAACTAGGCAAGAACTCCACACCCAAGCTACTTGGCCCTTCGCCATCGCCTTTCCACCTGCTCCTTCTTCTCCCACTTTTTACCAAGCTTTGAAGAATGCTACCTGCCAGTCACTTCTCTTGGCAAAAGCACTTACTGCCCATGACTAATATGAATTTCAGAATCAGATGCTATTATGCACGGAATGCCACAAGTTAATTTTCAGCAGAATGTAACAAACATTGGTGTGTGCACAGGATGTGCCAGGTGTGCCTGGGCAAACCCTAATCACCCCATGACAGCACAGATCCCCTCTGCTGCCTGACCCCCTTCCCCGCAGCACTGCTGGCTTCCCTTCTTTCCTTGCCTGCCGGCTTCTACGGGCACACAGGTGGATATTTCAGGATAGAGATCAAGGGACTCATATTGAAATATTTACCAGCCACTTCCTTTCTGGACACAGTGAGTGATCTATACCAATCACTCACTGTGTTTATTCATGACTGAAGTATAGTAAACTGTGTTTACTATGCTTTAGTTTATGAATAAATAGAAAGCCGCTCAGCACAGAGCACTTTTCATTCACTCACTGTCCAGTGCAGAGAAAAGGACTGGGGAATCTCCATCCTCAGTCCCTTTCTCTGTCTCAAAAGTGAGACATCAGGGGTCTGTTTAGGCTGATATTTCATCAAAGCCCTCCAAAGGATCTCTTAAAAATAATAAAAAATAATTTAATAAAATTGTGAAATATATAAAATAATATAAATAAAAAACTACTGACAATGTCCACTGCCCTACTGACACCAATCTCTGCACTACTGACACTATCCACTGCTCTACTGATTGACACCATCCACTGTCCTACTGACACCAACATCTGCCCCACTGGCCCATCCACCTATCCACTGCTCTACAGACACCATCCACTGCTCTACAGACACCATCCACTGCTCTACTGACACCATCCACTGCTCTACTGACACCATCCACTGCTCTACTGACACCATCCACTGCTCTACTGACACCATCCACTGCTCTACTGACACCATCCACTGCTCTACTGACACCATCCACTGCTCTACAGACACCATCCACTGCTCTACAGACACCATCCACTGCTCTACAGACACCATCCACTGCTCTACAGACACCGTCCACTGCTCTACTGATACCATCCACTGCTCTACTGACACCGTCCACTGTGCTACTGACACCATCCACTGCTCTACTGACACCCTCCACTGCTCTAGTGACACCACCCACTGTGCTACTGACACCATCCACTGTGCTCTACTGACACCATCCACTGCTCTACAGACACCATCCACTGCTCTACAGACACCATCCACTGCTCTACTGACACCATCTATGTTTTGATACATTTATTTATAAGAGTGTGTGTATCTGTTGTGTTTATATATATATATATATATATATATATATATATATATATATATATATATATATATATATATATATATATATATATATAATATATATATTCTGTATGTGTGTTTGAGCTTTGGGGTGCTCACCCTAATGCAATAGGCTGTGCACACCTTTGCTGTTAGGAAAAAAACAAAATGCAGCTCCATATGTAATGCTTGTTTCTCTTTATAGGTCACTGAGAAACACACATGGCTTTGTGGTAATGGGGGGGGGGGAGTTGAAAAAGTTCTAGCTTAAAGCAACAGTCGAAATCTCGATATGATGCATACCTGCTGCATCAAGGAAGTCAGGAACATGAAGGTGAAACATTCCTAGGCACTGAAAGTATATGCAGGTTACTTTTGTTTCTCTTAGCTAAAGGAAACCTCCCTTGCCAGAAATCTGTAGGCTACCATTTCTGATCTGCCTCTAAAAAGTTAGCTTGAATATCTTGCTTAAAGCGGGAGTTCACCCAAAAATCCATTGGTACTTATCGTTTTAGCAGTATTTCTTCTATGGCTCCGAGCGGGGATTACTTCCTGGTATAGGCGTTCCCGAAGACAAGCAAGTTGATTGACAGCCTTCGATAGCGCGTCACGGCTTCCGAAAATACACACGAGTGACACTCGGCAATTTACGGCGCCTGCGCAGTCAGCTCTACACGGCAGGCGCAGGCGCCGTAAACAGCCAAGTGTCACCTCGGCTATTTTCGGAAGCCGTGACGCGCTATCGAAGGCCGTCAATCAACTTGCTTGCCTTCGGAAATGCCCATTCCCCCGTAGGATTCCCCACTCTGAGCCATAGAAGAAATACTGCTAAAACGATAAGTACCAAAAAAAAAAAAAAAAAGACCAGCATACTGCAGATGTCAGCAGTATGCTGGATCTAACTGCAGAAAGTTAATCAACTTTGGGTGAACTTCTGCTTTAAACTCTGGCTTCATTACTTTATAAGTCAGTAACCAAGACCGGATAGGTGGGTCAGTCCTGACTTCACTTAGTGCATACTTGGTCTGGGTCAGTGACATACTGTAGATATTTTCAACTCCAGAGGCAACCAGCCAACTAACATGGCAGCTCACGTAACTCATGACAGGTTTTCTTGAACGAAATAGTATCATTTATGCATTTTCCCTATGTTTTGGTTGCTACCCACAATCTGTAAATTAATGTTCCTCCACAAAATACCCTCTACTGAAGACATGTTAATCGATGAGACTAGGAGTCCACATTTTTGTCCATTTGACAAAATTAAAAAAGCTTTTAATAAAAAACATAAGTAGAAAAATGACTAAAACAGTCTTGCAACAGCCTTAAAAAAATAAAAAAAATGATTTAGGTAGGCAAATTAGTTCTAGAATTGTAATCAAATGCATGCTGATGCTGCTACATTTGGTCTAGGCATATAAATGTGTAATGACCTCTGGTTATGAAAATGTTAAATAACCCATAACAATAAAATTCTTGGAAATTCACCCCTTATTTTATTTCATATATCAGCACCTCTCCATCTGAATTTCCTCACCACCTGTTTAACAACCTTATTATCTTTCCTGTTTGATACTCTAGTATTTTAATTTGCAATACAATTTGCTTAGAAGGGTACACAAACACAGCTCACATAGAGCAAATATTAGAGTACAGTATATGACACAAAGAATCCAATATGATACACAAACTGCCCACATTATGTATACATTCGTCTTTGTATACACAAATATATCATACATTTACTGAATGTACATGAACACACGGGGCTAGATTCACATAGATCAGCGGATCTTTAGATCCACGTAATCTATCTTATTTACCATCCGCCAGCGCAAGTTTTTGAGGCAAGTGTTGTATTCAGAAAACACTTGCCTCTAAAGTTGCGCCGGCGGATCGTAAATCCCCTGGCGGAATTCAAATTCCGCGGCTAGGGGGAGTTTACTATTTAAATCAGGCGCGTCCCCGCGCCGATCGTACTGCGCATGCGCCGCCGGCTAAATTTCCCAGCGTGCATTGCTCCAAATGACGTCGCTAGGACGTCATTGGTTTCGACGTGTACGTAAATTACGTCCATCCCTATTCGCGACCGACTTACACAAACGACGTAAAGAATTCAAAACTCGGCGCGGGAACGACGGCCATACTTAACATAGGATACGCCGCATATAGCAGGGGTAACTATCCACCGAAAAAAGCCGAACGCAAACGACGTAAAAAAAAAAACGACGGGCGGGTGTTCGTTTCTGAATCGGTGGTTCTCCTAATTTGCATATTTGTCGCGCGTAAATAACGAAGCGCCACCTAGCGGCCAAGGGAGAGAATGCAGCCTAAGATCCGACGGTGTAAGTCACTTACACCTGTCGGATCTTAGGGAGATCTATGCGGAACCTGATTCTATGAATCAGCCGCATAGATCCGACCGTCGGATCTCAGAGATACGACGGCGTATCAGGAGATACGCCGTCGTATCTCTATCTGAATCTGCCCCATGGACTCTGGCTTGTTATGTGCAGTTTAGGATGCATTTATCTTTGTGTTTCGGTGGGTTATAGTCTTATTTGCGAGAACAAAAACTCACATTGACGCATTTCCATAGGTGCAGGGGCAAACTAACAATTCGGGCACTGGCCGAGGGCCCGGGGTCAGGGGGCCCCATGAGAGGCTCAGTGTGCCTCTGGAGATACCCGCAGCTTATTCTGCATAAATGAGAACATTATACCCAGAGGAGGCAGTAAACTATTTAAGCCTTGCCGGCGGTTGATGCAGCTGTGAGAGGAGCGAGGACTTAGGTGCTGGCCTGGGAAGGAACAGAGAGATATCATGGAGCCATCAGCCATGTGGAGATGATGGTATTGACAGGCGCTCCTGCCACCTCTCCCCCTGGGGAATTCAGCTGAGGGGCAGGGCCACACATCACTGCGTGTCGCACCCTCTACCCAAGGGAGGTGCTAGAGGTGTAGTGTTTGCAGGTTCTGTCAGTGCAGGTAAATTTAAACAGACCTATGCTGCGAGCTAGGCCTGTTTGTTTTTGATCTGAGGGCAGGGAGTGGTTAGTGTAGCAGTGGGTGTGACTGACATGTACTTCAGCTTTTTGGCGCCACCCCTGCTTTCAGAATGTTCTGGAAGAGGGGCAGGGCTGAGAGTTGGAGTGGTATGGAGCACATGTGAGGAGCCCTGACCAATTCCCAACTTGGATTGTGAGGCACAGTGGAGATCTGGAAGAGGCATGCCAGGGGATCTGGGTGCAGAGCCAGAGGAGAGACTGTGGAGTTTTGTGCCAAATCGTTGCAGCCTGAGGGCGCAGGATTTGCAAGTCTGGCTTGCTGGGATCAGTAGTCCATCGTCAAATATTCTTTCTAACTAAATGTTTAGGGCCATCAAGAAGGGGTACTGCAGGCCCCTGGCCTATTACTCATCAAGTGAAACCACTCCTAGGACTTATTCAGAGTGAGGCTTAGTTAGCTCAAAATGGTGGGACAGGATGTCTAATGCTGTGACAGGAAAGAGATGCACAGGAGGAGAAGTGTCCTGGAGGTAGAAGTCTGGAGAGTGCAGAGAAGGAGAATGGTTTGAATGGAATTGATAGAATGCTTACAGTGTAAGCCCAGCATTACAGTATGCATTAGAAGCTGCAACAAGTCAGAGCCTGCCTCATTTCTTGGCTGGACTGTCACTGGCCCACTCTTTTTATTTTTGGTGGCTCGGCCTGACATGTGGACATTACCTAGGAGTGATTTCCATGTAAATGCAGTTGGCCTAGGGATGCCCACTGACACCAAACTATCAAGACATTTTAATATTTGTATAACTCTTCCCAATAATCATCCTTCGGCTTATATCAGAGAGCTCTTGAGAGGAGTACTTATGCCCTGTACACAAGAACGAAAATTCCGATGGGATAAAATCCGATGGAATTTTCCATCGGAATTCCGTTCAAGCTGTCTTGCATACACACTGTCAGACCAAATTCCGCCCGTCCAAAATGCGGTGACGTAAAAAACTACGACGAGCCAAGAAAAAGTTCAATGCTTCCGAGCATGTGTCGACTTGATTCTGAGCATGCGTGTTTTTTTTTCTCCGTCGGAGTTCCACACAGACGATTGGAATTTCCTATAGGATTTTTTTCCATCGGAAAAAAATGCAAAACATGTTCTATTTCTAAACTTCGACGGAAAAAAGTCTGATGGGGCCCACACACGGTCAGAATATCCAATGAAAAAATTTCGCCTGACTTTTTTCATCGGAAATTCCGATCGTGTGTACAAGGCATAAGGCTCCGTTTCCACTATGCAGGTGCAACAGTGCACACACATTTTTGTGTTATAGTGCACAATTTTGCGCATCTTTTTCAGGGCAGCCTATTCATTTTTTATTGCATAAAATAAGTTCTTGAGCCTTTAAAAGAAAACAAAAAAGAAAAAAAACACACTGCACCAAAGAGCATGATACTTTGTTATCATGCATTATGGCGCTTGTTTTCTCATGTGTGTTTGCAATATGCATTGGCGTGCCATAAAAAATGAATGGTACCGTTGCGCGCTTGTAAAAAGGGATGCTCACGTTTGTTCATGCAATTTTGCTTGCATTCCCGCAGCACACAAATGTGAACTTACCATAAGCAGTGTGCTGTGGTGGTTTCCTGTTTGCTTCTCCCACCAGCAATGATTAGTCAACATTTCAATGATGAAGTGGTTCAGCAATGAGTAAATGTCTTTATGACTTTGGAAAGAAAGTTAGATTGCAGGCGGGGTAGGGAATGTGGTCAATGGCCTATTTACTTTGTAAAGCACATCGTTTTATAATTAAATAAAACAATAAAATACCAAAATCTGAGTGTGTTTGAAATGTTTATATCTAAATTGTGTTCAAACATAGTTGTTATTACCATTATCAAACAATTAAAGTGTATGTCCGGGCCAAAAAAAAAAGAAAATGTATGCAGTACGCTTCTGCAGCATAAGCACATTTCCCAATGTTTTATCCCTTTAAAAACACTTTGGGTGCAGCTCCTAATGAGCTGACAATGCTGTCATCCTAAGCATCCTAGTGCCATCTCCACTACTGGACAACAGAACTCCAGCTATCCCCCACTCTTCTCTGTCCCTTTCCATATGCCTACATTAGTTTTTTTTTTTATCAGCAGAACAATACTGCTGTCTTAAAGCAGGCCTCAAAGTGGTATTAATGCTTTGTTTTTGGTTTTTTAAATAACAAACATGTTTACCTTACCTGCTCTGCGCAGTGGTTTTCAACAGAGCAGCTCCAAACCTCTTCTTTTCGGGTCCTCTGCCAGCGCTTCTGACTCTTCCCCCTCGAGCAGTGCCCCCAGAAAAAGCCGCTTGCCCTGGGGGCACTGCAATGTACTCGCTTCCGAGCCACTGCTCTATGAGTCCATAGAGCCGTGGCTTGGCTCCCCCGCCCTCTCCTCAATGGCTCACTGGCTGTTATTGATATCAGTGGAATAACCTTCAGCCTTCCGAGCGACATGGCTAACTATAAGTGAGCGTTTTGTAGCCTGAAGCATGAAGCTCCAAAACGCTAGAGGGTAAAAAATCCATTATTCTCAATGGAGATGGTTCACATCTCCACTCCAAAACATCTGAAGCCAAACGCCTGAAGCTCAAACAAGTTCTGGACCCTTTTTTGTCGCACGAATCGGGCTGATTTGGGCATTTTTGAACGTTTGTATTGCCATAGAAACTAATGGAAATGCTCGATTCAAGCGTCTAGCACAGGGGTCTTCAAACTACTGCCCTCCAGTTGTCCAGCAACTACAATTCCCATCATGCTTAGTCATGTCTGTGAATGTCAGTGTGTTACAATGCCTCATGGGATGTGTAGTTCTACAACAGCTGGAGGGCCGTAGTTTGAGGATCCCTGGTCTAGCGCGACAACGAGCGTTTCTACAGGCGTTTTGTTGCTTTAATCTGTTCTGTGAAATAGAATATTGACCCAGGAAGAAGATAAAAAAATCTAAAAACATAGCAACAAATTATGAAAGAGATGATCATTTTTCCTTTTGGCTAAAATAAAAAACGACGAAGTTCAAAAACGTCGGGACAACGCTGTATGCAAACGCGCGAATACGTGTGAATACGCGCAACAAAACGCCGGAAAAACTATACGCTCAGGTGTGAATGCAGCCTAAGTCAATTTCTTTAATCAATACCGACCTGAAGCTCTTTACAAAAATATATGCAAATCAATTGCTAATTTTCCTTGAGTGTTATGTACACTCTGACCAGGTAGGATTCCTGCCTTATAGGCAAGTGGCAGACCAAGTGCGTCGGGCAATAGATCTTATTTCAATATTGGGATAGGGAGGGGTTAGACATGGGGTGCTTCTATCCCTTAACATACATAAGACATTCGACTCCCTCTCATGGCCTTATCTTTTTAGGATACTGGAAAGATGTGACTTTGGTCCCAAATGTATTGCCTCAATTCATTCCCTTTATTACAACCCTGTAGCACAGATATCACTAAGAGACCATAGGTCGGATTTGACTATCTCCTCCGGCACTTGCCAGGGATGCCCGATCTCCCCCTTACTATTCATAATAACCATGGAGACATTGGCCATAGAATCATCAGGACTCTAATATCTTGGGGATCATGAGTGGAGACCGCAACCACAAATGTGCGCTTTTTGCGGACGATTTGTCATTATTTATTACCTCCCCACATGCCACGTGCTAAATTTATTCTGTCTACTGGACCGATTTGATCAGATTTCAGGCCTATTGGTCAACTGCGCCAAATCGGAGGCCATGAGCGTTAATCTAATGCAGTGCAAAGAAGCCTTCAGGCCCAGTACCACTTCCCCTTCCTGTGGCAGACTACATCTCTTTATCTCGGAATTAAATTGACCTTCCAGATCTCGTCGTTCTATAATGCAAACTACCCGGCGTTGTTTCAGAAATTGTTGGAGGATGTGCGGACTTAGTCCGATGCTGACCTATTCTGGATGGGCAAAGTCGCATCTGTGAAGATGATGGTATTGCCTAAAATACTATACTACTTTAGAACCCTACCTATCTCTGTAACTTTAGAGGCATTACGACAGTTCCATACAAATGTATTTTATTTTATTTGGGGTGCTAAGGGCCGCAGGCTGGTACCACAGTGTTTGCGCAAAAGGAACTGGGTGACCTGGGGGTTCCAGATTTCCAGAAATACTACATTGCAGCCCAACTGACACAGCTATGTCAATTACGCTACAATTATTATAGACTGGATTTGGTGTCCATAGAAGCCCAGGCCTGTTCCCCATTGCCAATAGACTTGGTGCTCTGGATCACTTCAAAACATAGAAAGGCTATCTTATACCCCACACTTTCCCAATCTGTTAGTTTATGGGACATGACTTGCAGATGATGGCCCCTATGCTCCCCTCACTCCCCTGTAATGCCCCTCTTTAACAATCCTTAATTTCCACCAGGTATCACGCCCGCCCTCTTTTGCTGGTGGATGAACAAGGGACTCTACCGCATAGGACATTATCTTGACCATAGAGGTATACGGCCCTCTTCGTATTTTGTGCAGAATGTGCAGATGATGCACTGAGAATTTCTGCCTACAACAAATACGAAATTTCTTAGGTTCTTTACAAAAGAACGGTTCCGATCTTACAGTGCGAACACAGTTCGAAAACAGATGCATACAGGAGACTTTTCAGAGCGATTGTAGCTCCATGTTTTACTAATTCTCCTGTGGACAATATCCAAAGATCTACACAGACTCTAATTTATTATATGTTATTATAAATATTAATCGCTACTGCTTGGAAAAGTCCAGTGATCGACTTAGCTTTAATGAAGCGAAAACTAACCTGGATCATGCTCCATGCAAAACTGGCCAACGTCCTATGGGACAAACAATCTCTGTTTGAAAGGGTGTGGACCCCTTTGCTTTCTTATCTGCAGGTGCCGAACACTTGGGATTGACATTGGATCGGTGCCGGGTCGGACTTCTGGACAGGTGTGGTTTTGCTTCTTTGCTCTCTTTTCTGACTCACTTCCTTTACTTTTTCCAACTCTTTAAATTTCTTTACTCAGGTCAGGTGCAAGATAGGCCCTCTAGTCTGACAATTTGACTTTGGGGTTCCTGTCTTGGTTTTGTATGTAAAGATATCACTCAAAGGATATGTTGCTGATAAACTTGATTTTTCTGAGTATATATTATTTTTTAGGGTAGGATAAATAAGTGACACAATGGTCACTATGTTTGTTATGTCATTTGGTGGGTGGGTGTTGTCCTGCTTGACCCCTCCACCGAACGTACAAAGTTGGCCTGATATAAGGCAGACGGGTTGTAAGGCCTATTTGTGGACCATAAACAAATATGTTTTTTCAATACAAGTCTTCTTATAGTTGACCACACAATCGCAATTTCCTGATAGCCATTGGTGGATTTCCATGGATTTATGTCTTAATTCCTTACCCTTAAAACATGCCATCATTGATGACTTCTTGCTTACTGTTTATGTTGATAGAACATTATAACGTTTTACTATAACTCTGAAAATGTAATAAAAAGATTAAAACAGAAAAAACTTTCAGCCTTTAGAACCACTTTAAGGTCCCTTTCACACGTGCGGACAGTTTGCCCGTATTTCATCCATCCGTTTTCGGATGAAATACGGACATCCCTATGGGATAGCGGGTGTCAGCGGATGAATATCCGCTGACACGCGATCTCATCGGTCCCACTATGGTCCGATTCTGCAGACAAAGGAAAATCCTATTTTTCCATCCGTCATCGGATTGGGTGAACACGGACAGACGGTCCGTGTTCATCTGATCCCCCCATAGAGGAGAGCGGAGATCTGACAGGTCGGATCCTGCACAGTGCGCAGGGACCGCCCTGTTATCTGCCGGCTCAGCGGGGATCAACGGAGCGATCCCCGCCGAGCAAGCTGATGAGAAATGTATGGATTCTCACGGGATCCATATGTGTAAAAGGGGCCTAACTGTGTCTGAGCACCACAAACTGAAAATGCAATTAATTTAAATTTTAATGTTTAAAGCAAAGTCACCCATCCATGTCTCCATGCTTCATGTTGTTGAAACTTCCCTTAGCATTTCTAGCCATGGCCATCATGAGTAAGGGCAGATGATCCATGTAGACTTTACTCCCTGGAATCCGTCTACCCTTAACCCAGGCATGTAGAGAGGAGGGTGTTCTTAGTTGAGAAAGCCCCTCCTCCCCTAGATGAAAGAAAAAGTGCACATGAAGACTCTGGTGATATTAACCACTTCAGCCCCGGAAAGGATTTACCCACTTCCTGAGCAGGCCATTTTTCTGCGATACGGCACTGCATCACTTTAACTGACAATTGCGCGGTCATGCGACGTTGTACACAAACAAAATGTATGTCCTTTTTTTCCCCACAAATAGAGCTTTCTTTTGGTGGTATTTGATCACCTCTGTATTTATTTATTTATTTTTACCACCAAAAGAAAGCTCTATTTGTGGGAAAAAAGGACATTAATTTTATTTGGGATAACATCGCACGATCGCGCAATTGTCAGTTAAAGTAATGCAGTGCCTATTTGCAAAAAATGGCCTGGTCAGGAAGGGGGTAAAACCTTGCAGAGCTGACGTGGTTAAACATCCAAACAGCATCACAAATGTCAATATACTATATTTATTTATATACGGTCACTTTATTGCTAAAATTACTGTGAAATTCAAAGCATAGCTGAGTCTAGTAAGATGTCTGTTGCCTTCTTCTGACTGCAGGTGTTCTGTCAGAGGAGCAAACCTGGTAGTGGTGGAACGCATGCGCAGCTGATGGACCGTCACTTCCGTTACCTAATCTGACGGGTCGCTGATTCTGACGGAGAACAAGCTCTGTGAAATGTGTGACACAGCAGTGCCTACCCACAGGGTGTAGTGACTACGTGTCACAGATCTCAAGGAAGTAAATATGTGGGATCTTCACGGAGTAAGTTTACAAACTTCAAGATCATTCAGATCAATAGGAGTATGCTAGAGATAATTGAAATACCATGATTTTACATTTGACCATAGAAAGACTTAATGGGCCAGATTCACGTAGATCAGCGGATCTTTAGATCCGCTCGATCTACCTGATCTAAGATCCGCTCCCGCAAGTTTGAGAGGCAAGTGGGTAATTCACAAACCACTTACCTCCAAACTTGCGGCGGCAGATCGTAAAACCCCCGGCGGAATTCAAATTCCGCGGCTAGGGGGAGTGTACTATTTAAATCAGGCGCGTTCCCGTGCCGATTTAAATGAGCATGCGCCGTCTGTGAAATTTCCCGGCGTGCATTGCTCCCACTGACGTCACTAGGACGTCAGTGGTTTCGACGTGAGTGTAACTAGCGACGCGCGGGTTTCTGAATCGGCGTACGCAAACAACGTAAAAAAATTCAAACTCGACGCGGGAACGACGGCTATACTTAACATTGGCTGCGCCTCATAGAAGCAGGGGTAAGTATACGCCGGGAAAACCGCTACGGAAACGTCGTAAGAACACTGTGTCGGGTCCGTGTACGTTCGTGAATTCGCGTATCTCGCTGATTTACATATTATTCAATGTAAATCAGCGCCATTTTCAAATTGAAAATAAGATCCGACAGTGTAACACAGTGTAACACTGTCGGATCTTAGCCATATCTATGCGTAACTGATTCTATGAATCAGGCGCATAGATAGGACCAGTTTAAGTCAGAGATACGATGGTGTATCAGGAGATACACCGTTGTATCTCTTTGTGAATCTGGCCCTAAATCTAGAAATGATCTCATTGCTTGCTCTCTAGGTGTGTTTTTTTTATTTCACATACTGTATATCCATGCTTGTCGAATTTCATACATAGCACACATACTGATATATTTGCTTGTTCTTATGTTGTGGCAGTGCCTCCTCCAGCTGTGAGCAACCTCTCTGCGCTCATTCCAAGCTCCAGCCCTCACTCCTGGGTCGGCTCCAAGTATCCTGATGGACGTACTTCTCCCAGCCAACACTTCAGCAAAACAGAGCTGGCTCTGTGAGGAGGCTCAGTGTCTGCCAGCTGTGCCAGCCGGAATTACAGGGCCATAAAGAAAACAAACAGGTCCCTCAGCCTCAAGAACATTCCTCTCCATACAACGCTCTGAACCGGCTGCTCCGAGCAGATGGTGTCGGTGACTATGTGGAAGAGGAAAATGGAGGCTGTCATGCCATGTTGTTAACAAGATGGAGCCTGCCACGCCAAGCAATAAACAAATGAATAGGGAACATTTTGCCTGATATGGTCTGCAGCCAGACTGGAACAGTTTAGAATTCGCTGAGGGCTGAATTATAATCAGTGCTGTGTCACTCTATAAAGTCAGTGTTATGTGGAAAACCAGTAATCAGACTGGATAAGTATATCTGAGGGAGCTAGTCAGCTTTCAAATATGGGTCTGGTTTACTAACGTGCACAGTAAGGGAGGTGATATGACCCTGTGCTCACATTAAACATCTGATCACTTGGAGAAGTGAACCGTAAATTTGTCACATTCAGTGTTTTTAACCACTTTCATACTGGGCCTATTCTGGCACTCCTCTTCTACATGTAAAAATCATTTTTTTTTGCTAGAAAATTACTCAGAACCCCCAAACGTTATATATGTTTTTTTTAGCAGAAGCTCTAGGGAATAAAATGTTGACCGTTGCAACTTTTTACATCACACGGCAATTGCAAATACATTTTTCAAATGCGTTCTCTTTGGAATTTCATGAATTAAAAAAAAAAACACGGTAAAGTTAGCCCATTTTCTTTTATAATGTGAAAGATGATGTTCCACCGAGTAAAAAGATACCTAGTGTAGCACCCTGCTCCCAAAGATGGGGGCGCTATTTCAAATTTAGGGGATGTCTGGGCCAATAGTTGGGCCCAGACTAGGGTGACCACATTTCCAAACTACCATTCAGGGACACCCCAAAAATCAGCTTGTGCTGTAACGAATCAGAGCACAGTGATTGGACACAAGAGGCGGTATTTATGATTTCTCCAATCACAAGCAGGGGGCGGGGATTGTGCTCCTCCAGGCATTCCCCGCCAGGACAAGTACTGTCAGTGAGTAAAGCGGTGATGTGGCGGCCTTTTTTGGGGGCATCAGATTGATGCAGGGGGGTGGCTGTGCCAGTTTCATTCCGGGACACTGTATTGTCCTGGAATGAAGGTGCCCGGGACAGACCTGTAAAATGCGGGACTGTCCCGGGCAATCCGGGACACATGGTCACCCTAGCCCAGACCTATTGAATTGTGTATAAATTTGCCTCTGTTCTGGCTGTGGTACTGCCTGGTAGTATTTTTTCCTTTGTTGCCTGTGGGTGGCGCTGCCACTTCAGGCCCATGTTGAAGCGCAGGTTTACCATGGTGTATTGAGTGTCCTTCCTCGGCAGCAGTACAGTGGAAGTGGTGACCCCGCTGTGCATGCTGGGAGGGGATGCTTAAGGGGCAGACTCCGTTTTTCGGGGTCCTTAGTCTCGTGGTCCTCCTGGCGCGAGGTGGGTGTGTGTGATCTCAGTCTTGGGACCACGCTGGTCTGAGGCTGTGTTCCTGTGAAGTAGGCCCAGTATTCTGGCTGGGGCCTACGCTTTGGAGGTGATCCTGTGCTGTCTGTCCTGCAGGAAGAAGCCACTCAATGAAGTAAGCCAGGGGAGGACCTGTCCCGGAAAGGACCGAACAGAAGGCTGGTACTTTGGGAGAGGCCTGGTAACTTCTTGAAGGATGCACCGTTAACCTACCAGTGAGTAACTGAAGTACCGGAACCATCTTCTCACCGAAGGACACAGTGGAGAGTTGGGAAACTTCAGGCGGTGATCAAGTCAGGGACCCAACCAGCGGAGGTGACACTTTCAGAGCAGCCTTGTGTGCCAAGCTAGGGACCAAGCCGGTCAGCAGGGGTGAGGCTTGAAGGTATCCGAAGTGCCAAGCTAGGGACCCAGCAGGGAAGCGTGCCTATAGTGTCAGTCCTGCCTCCAGCGATGCATTTTCCAACATGGGGTCTGCAGCAATATGGGGAGGGGGGGCGTGTAGAAGGTGGGCGGTCGAAGCCGCTGTGTCGGTAAGACAGTGACAGGGTCGGATCCAGAGTCTAGTCTCTGGAGGGGTATTGCCAGAAAATACTTTTTTTGCAGGAAATTTATCAGGGAAATGGCTGGTGTTGGCGCTTCAATCATCACGACACCATCTATCTTCACATAATGTGAGTTTGACCATGTGTTCCTGCCACCCAGAGAATCCATAGAGAGCAGCATCACCCTTTTACTTGCCTAATTATCACCAATAGCCAGCTGGAGGGCTATGTCAAACTGTTGGTCAGCGCACCTGCTAGTTTTTTTTTTTTGCGTGTGTGTGTGTGTGTATTTTGAGGATGTTTGAGGAAAAGACCTGACTTGTAGTCTCCACTCTAATTCATTCCAATGGCGTTCTATTGGGTTGAGCTCAGAACTCTGTGTAGGCCAATCAAGTTCCTCCAGCCCACACTCGTTCATCCATGTCTTTATGGACCTTGCTTTGTACACTGGGTCCAAATTAGGCATGTGCATTTCGTTTCGTTCCGAATCGAAATTCGGACGAATTTTTCATTATTCGGACATTCGGATGCATACGAATTCCCGAATTGCAATATTAATGAATTTACCGAATCCGAACGAACGTTTTCGATTCCGAATCGAAAACCCGCGGACGAAATTCGATCGGAATTCAAATTTTTTTATTTATTTTTTCCGAATTCCGATTTCGTCCGCGGGTTTTCGATTTGGAATTTCGAAAAAAACTTTTTTTTTTTTTTTTTTTCGAATTCCGATCGAATTTCGAAATTATATTCGAAGAGAGAATTTTCGAATTCGACCGGATTATTCGAAATTCGGTCGAAAACGAACGAGTTCCGAAAACTAATTTAACACATGTAACGAACCTAACTTAACGAAATTAATTAAATAACGAATTAAAACGAAACGAAACAAAATTTTCCCTTTTGCACATGCCTAGTCCAAATGAATTGTAGAGGAAGGAGAATTATGGTGTGGAGTTGTTTTTCAGGGGTTGGGCTTTGCCCCTTAGTTCCAGTGAAGGGAACTCTTAAGGTGTCAGTATACCAAGACATTTTGGAAAATATCATACTTCCAACTTTGTAGGAACAGTTTGGGGATGGCCCCTTCCTGTTCCAACATGACTGCACACCAGTGCACAAAGCAAGGTCCATAAAGACAGTTATTTGGAGTGGAGGAGATTGCAAGCCAGGCCTTCTCCTCCAACATCAGTGCCTGACCTCACAAATGCGCTTCTGGAAGAATGGTCAAACATTCCCATACACCTTGTGGACGGCCTTCCCAGAAGAGTATAAGCTGTTGTAGCTGCAAAGGGTGGGCCAACTCAATATTGAACCCTACTGACTAATACTGGGATGCCATCAGGGCTGGACTGGGACAAAAATTTGGCCCTGGACTTCATCCAGACAGGCCCACTTTAACAGGTCTCTCCCAATGGCAGCCGGACAACTCCCGCTCCCTCCCCGGCCACCCAAGCCCCCTCTCCCCCTTCACTAGCCACTAGCCGTTCTACTTTATTAGAGTAGAACGACTGGTACTGGTAGTACCAGTGGGAAAGCTAGACATTATTTCACCCGGGGCAAAGAATCAGTTCGGTGCCCCCCTTATGGGACAAGATTAGGCAGAAGTGAGAAACTCTCCCAGGCCATAGCTGTTAAGTTAGCGGTCTGTCCCCTTCCCCCATGCTCCTCTGGTCCTCCCCCTGCTTCTCCATTCCCCCAAGGTGAGCGCTGCGGGGAGGGAGAGGAGGTGAGCGCTGTGGGAAGGGAGAGACAGAGGAGCGAAGGGGGGCGGCGGTCTGCTGTCACTGAAGCCGGCCCACTGAGCCATCGGCCCACCGGGAAACTCCCTGTAGTCCCAATAGCCAGTCCATCCCTGGATGCCATTAAAATTCATGTGAATGTAAAGACAACTGTCCCAATACTTTTGACAATATAGTGTATATTTAATTAGGATAATTTTTCTAAACCAGAGTTTAGTGTCACTTAAACCTGTTCCGTCTCAGACCAAATGGATGAAGAACGAGAAGAAGATTACGGAAGAGTTACGAAAGGGCAGGCCATGTTAAACTTTACAAAGGAAGAGGAAAGGACACACGTGGGTGTTATGACAAGTCTCATTTTCTGACCGGCAGAAGGTTGGGTAACCGAGGTCTGCTTTACTCAGACAAAAAAATCCCTTCAGCAGGAAAGTCTCTCTCCGGTGAAATTTTCCTTCTCTGCCACAAACTCTTTCAGCTCTTTTGAGGTTTTCGCTTCCTTGTCAAAACACTACAAATGGAAGCTTAATCTGCCTTTGGCAGAAACCTGTATTTTCCTTGCTGTGTTACACAGGCTCTGCCTAATTCAAAACATATGAAATACAGAAAATTGAGACGAATCATTTTGATTAACCCCTCCGCAGCCACAGATTCCAGCTGTGCTTTGCATGATGGGTATTTAACCTTTTGGTTGCCTAACATTCATTCATAAGGGGAAAAAAAAGAATGGAAGAAAGATAGAGAGAAGTTTTTGGGATGCCTGCGGCAGCGTTTCTAGCATGGAAATATACTGCATTGGTTGAAAGTAGTTGGATGAATCCGCGCAACAGATTATGAAAATATGTACAGTTAGAAAATAGAGTCAGATATATACAGTATATGGTGTAGGTGAAAAGGAATTTTTAGGTGGCTGCCTCTACGTGTTTATCCCACCTGGGTGGGATAATATAGATGTATTAAAAAGATAGTAGAATTGGCACCAGCCTAACAATTTCTTAAGTGTTTTAAAAAATATATAGAACGGCGTTACCCATTTTTCGGAAGTGTGTCGTGACATCCTTCTGTTTGCTCGACCGGTTTCGTCATCCGACGTCATTTGGGGCGCTCCAGATGACGTCGGATGACGTAACCTGTCGAGCAAACAGATGGATGTTACGACACACTCCCGAAAATTGTCTTTTTATATCGCTTGTTTGATTCTGCCTAAATGTGAGTACCTAGTTTTATTAATAAAAACTAACGTTTTCAAGACGGTATCACACTATTGGTATTCCCTCTCTCTTACATATGAGCTAACATTGGAAACATCAGCAGCAATACAGCGATCGCTTGTCACTCTGCTGCTCCCCCGCCATCCTCGGTGAGGGAACCAGGAAGTGAAGTGCTCCGGCTGTGTGACCTCATATGTTTTTCTAACTGTAGGGGGGCGGGGCTGGATGTGTGACGTCATTGATCGTGTTTCCCTATATTAGGGAACACACGATCAATGAAGCTGCCACTGTGAAGAACGGGGAAGCCGTGTTTACACACAGCTCACCCCGTTCTTCAGCTCCAGGGACCAATCGCGGGACTCCAGCGGCGATTGGGTCCGCAGGTCACGCGGCCGCGGTCATGGAACCTCGGACCGTGCTGGGCACTTAAAGAGGACGTACAGGTACGTGCTTGTGCCCAGTCGTGCCATTCTGCCGACGTATATCTGCAGGAGGCAGTCCTTAAGTGGTTAAACCCACAAGTGCTTTTTTTATCACTACTATTCCTTTTTATTAGCTTTTTGGAATTTATAAAAGCAATAATTTAGAAATCAGATGAAAGGTTTAGAGCTGGACAACACTTTTTGATAGATAAGAGGTGCATTTTATGTACATCTATATAGATCAGACCAAAATGAGGGACAAATGAGGAGGAATGAGGGACATTCCTCCAAATCAGGCACAGCTGGGATATAAGGAAAGATGGGATGGACAGCCGCACTCCAAAAAAAACCATAAAGGTTGTCTTTATTGTAAACAATTTATAAAAAATGCACTATAAAACAAGCAGAACACAGGGAAAACAGCCTACGCGTTTCACACTCCGATTATTGCTTAGTCATGGCCCCTAGGCACAGCTGGGAGCTATGCTAGAAGTCAGCTGCTGGGTGTAAGCTAAAGGGGACCTGAAGAATAGGATCCACTCAATCCCTTCTCTGTTGCAAGGCACTTTGCTCAATCCTGTACAGTCTGCTACACAGTTTCGCAAAGAAAGCTGTCCTTTTTTGTGATGAAAAAAAAACGTCATTTTTTCTCATGAAAAAAAATGACGTTTTTAACTTCACTTTAAAAAACGACACACCATAGTTTTTTCAAAATGCTCTAGCAAAGCGCGGTTACGTTCAGCACGTACGGCGGCACTCTGTTCCATTCAAGCTTGCGTCATAACTTTCTTCTGAGCATGCGCGGGTTTAAAAACGTTGTTTTAAACGTCGTTTTAGCCTACACACGGTCATTTTTTATGACACAAAAAACAACGTTTTGAAAAACGACATAAAAAATTGAAGCATGTTCGAATTTTTTTTTGTCGTTTTTCAGAAGACATAAAACAACGTTTTCCCCACACACGGTCATTTTAAATTATGTTTTTAAAAATGTTGTTTTTTTTTCATCACAAAAAACGACCGTGTGTACGCGGCATTAGGCTACAATGTACATCAGACGGCCGCACAAACAAGCTAGCCACAGCCACTGCACTAATATGACAGAAACCTCAACAAAACACAAAGCATTGTATTGCGCCATAGATGGTACCTAAAGATTCCCTTTTATTCATTTAATAAAATCTGCTGAATCTGGACCTTAAGCCAACATTTAAAGGTGAACTCAAGGCCATGTGTGCTAAAAACTGGCAGCTGGTGCTGGTGTTTTGGGGGGCGCAAACAAACTGAAAAATTAAACTGTTAGGGCCAGATCCACAGACGAAGTACGCCGGCGTATCTACTGATACGCCGGTGTACTTTCAAATTTCCCGCGTCGCATCGTTGTTTTGAATCCTCAAAACAAGATACGACGGCTTCTGGGTTAGATCCGACAGGTGTACGTCTTCGTACGCCTTCGGATCTAAGATGCAATACTTTGGCGTCCGTTGGGTGGCGTTTTCCGTGTCGGGTATGCAAATTAGCGATTTACGACGATCTGCGAACGTACGCGCAACCGTCGCATTTTCTAACGTCGTCTGTAGTCTGCTTTTTCCGGCGTATAGTTAAAGCTGGTATTTTTTCGGCGTATACATAGACTTGCCATGCTAAGTATGGCCGTCGTTCCCGCGTCTAAATTTGAAAAAAAAATTTGCGCAAGTCGTCCGTGAATAGGGATGGACGTAACTCACGTCTAAGTTCAAAAAATGACGTCGCTGCGACGTCATTTCGCGCAATGCACGGCGGGAAATTTCAGGACGACACATGCGCAGTTCATTCGGCGTGGGGATGCGCTTCATTTAAATGGAACCCGCCCCCAGCCCGCCCAATTTCAAATCCGCCGCCAGAAATACACTACGCCTCCGTAACTTACGGCGCAAAATCGCTGAGGATTCGAAAATGCGCCAGGTAAGGTACGGTGCGCCGTTCTACATGTATGTGGATCTGGCCCTTAGTAATGCAGGACTGTAAATAGCCATTTATCAGGTGTAGTGCAGAATTCCACGTGTGTCTGTATGTATATGGAGATTTTGTGTGTGTTCGTTTTCTATGTCCATTTGTTAATAAGCTTCCTACTTCCAATAATTTATTCATATACATTTCCCTTCAACCATGATTTGACCTAATGTGAAGGGATTTTTATTTAATTTCACTTGCAGTTTCTCTTCATAACTGGTAGTGTCGTGCTGCAAATCAATACACTGTAATAATGGTTATTATTGTGTGTGTTTTTTTATTTTATGGGGTTTAGAGGAAGATGGGTGTATACAGCTATATATACACCTACCTTCCTTCCTGTATATAGAGACCTTCCACCATCATCACTGACTGCAGATATACATCACCTGTCCTGTATACAGTGCCTAATCCTGCACTTCCGGGTACGGGGCACGAATACGCACCGTCGCCGGCTCGCTCCCACTGTGATTACACACAGTGGGAACCGCAGACTCGATGTCTGCCAGCACCTGCTGATCATCAGCCACAGAGACAGAACTGCAATCTTCCTATGTAAACAAGGCAGATTGCCGTTCTGTCAGTAGGGAAGGCATTGATCCTGTGCCTCTGCAAAACAGGGACTAGGATCATGTCTTCCCCTAGTAAAATAATCTCCCACAGTTTATAAAAACACTGGTTAGGCACACAGTTAAAACTTTGATTGCCCCTGATATTAACCAATTCCAAGCCATTGTATAGTGCCATATGTGCTGGACAGTAGTAAAGGGGTTAAACCACATCTTGTAGGCAAAAGGACTGTGGCCTATGTTTGCTTAGTATAGATGGAGTAGACTCAGGTGTTATTTAATTATGCCCCTTTAAGCCCCTCCCAATTTCAATGCAGTTTGGCCACACCCATAATTTGCTGTGGTGTGCACGCTGCTTTTTTTCTTTGCACCATGTTTTTCAAAGAAAACAACTATATATAAGACAGGTGTTTCCACGTGTGCTGTGCAAGCTCGACTTCAGAAGCACAAATAAATGGGCTACATTAAAGTGGAGGTTCACCCTAAAAACATGTATATACCATTCCATCCAGCATACTGCCGACATGTACAGTATGCGTTTTTTTTTTTTGCTGTACATACCGCCGTATAGCTATTCCCCCCCCCCCCCCGGCTTCCGGGTAGTGGATCCCGCGGGAGTGGGCGTTCCTATTCAGAGACTAAGTGATTGACGTGATGACAAAAGCTTCCCCCCGGCGCATAAGCGCGTCACCAGTTTCCGAAAGAAGCCGAACAGCGAGTCGGCTCTATACGGCGCTAAACGGTGCCTGCGCACCGACGTTCGGCTTCTTTCGGAAACTGGTGACGCGCATTATGCGCCGGGGGGAAGTTTTTGTCATCACGTCAATCACTTAGTCTTTGAATAGAAACGCCCACTCCCGCGGGGTCCACTACCCGGAAGCCGGGGGGGAAAATAGCTATACGGCAGTATGTACAGCGAAAAAAACAAAAAACCCAGCATACTGTACATGTCGGCAGTATGCTGGATGAAATGGTATATACATGTTTTTAGGGTGAACCTCCGCTTTAAGGACTAAAAATGTGGTTGGCCAAATTTTTTTTATTGCAGCAGATGAAAGACGAGATGTCCAGTGAGTGTCATTATCAGCTCAGATTTGGCATAAACCAATAGGTCACTGGTGCATTCATCTACAGTCTAGTAAAGCCTGGTCAGATATGGTTTTCTTGGATGCATGAAAACATAAAAACTTGTGTGCAGAAAAATGGCATCAGGTACTCTGGTCTGGTGAGTGCAAATTTGAAATGTTTAGCTGTAGCAAAAGGCATTTTGTTTGTAAAAGGCCTGGAGAGTGGTAGAAGGATGAATGTCTGCAGGCAACTGAAGAGCATGGTGGACGTTCCTTGCAGGATTAAAGTGGTTGTAAACCCTTAGGCCTCGTACACACAATAGGTTAACCAGAGGACAACGGTCTGAAGTACCGTTGTCATAGGTTAACCTATGAAGCTGACTGATGGTCCGTCGTGCCTACACACCATCAGTTAAAAAAACCGATCGTGTCAGAACGCGGTGACGTAAAACACAACGATGTGCTGAAAAAAACAAAGTTCAATGCTTCCAAGCATGCGTCGACTTGATTCTAAAGCATACGTGGATTTTTAACCGATGGACGTTCCTACTAACGATCGTTTTTTTCCCATCGGTTAGGAATCCATAGGTTAATTTTAAAGCAAGTTGGCTTTTTTTTAACCTAAGGTTAAATAACCTATGGGGCCTACACACGATCGGTTTGGACCGATGAAAACGGTCCATCCGTTGTCCTCTGGTTAACCTATCGTGTGTACGAGGCCTTACAGACCACTTTGACCTACAGGTAAGCATAGATTAAGGCTTACCTGTAGGTCCAAGAAATATATCCTTAACCTACAGAAAAGACAGCGCCAGAGCAGCGATACCCGGAAGTTACTCCGGGTATCATGGCGGCGACGGAGGATGTGTCCGAGGATGGCTGCGGGGGCTTCGTTCTCAGGTAGGTAATTCATAATGAGCTAGTATGCTATGCATACTAACTCATTATGCCTTTGTCTCAAAGTTTTTTTTTTTTATATGGGGTAGATCCACATACATACACTGCGCCCGGCGCAGATGTAAGATACGCTACGCCGCTGTAACTTACTTGGCTTTGGTTTGAATCCTCAACGAATTCGCTCCGTAATTTACGGCGGCGTAGTGTATCTCTCGCGGCGTAATTCAAATTGGGCGGGTAGGGGGCGTGTTTCATTTAAATGAAGCGCGTCCCCACGCCGAACGAACTGCGCATGCGCTGTCCGTAAAAACTCCCAGGGTGCATTGCTCCAAATGACGTTGCAAGGACGTCATTGTTTTCAACGTGAACGTAAATGGCGTCCAGCCCCATTCACGGACGACTTACGCAAACGGCGTAAAATTTTCAAAATTAGACGCGGGAACGACAGCCATACTTAACATTGAGTACGCCTCCATATAGCAGCTTTAACTTTACGCCGGAAAAAGCCGAACGGAAACGACGTAAAAACATGCGACGGCCGGTCGTTCGTTCATGGATCGTCGGAAATAGCTAATTTGCATACTCGACGCGGATTACGACAGGAACGCCACCTAGCGGACGCCGAAAAATTGCATCTAAGATCCGACGGCGTACGAAGACGTACGCCTGTCGGATCTAACACAGATGCCGTCGTATCTTGTTTCGTGGATACCAAAACAAAGATACGCGGCGCAAAATTTGAAATTATGCGGCGTATCAAGAGATACTTTCTTGAGGATCTGCCCCATAGGGTTTACTGCCTCTTTAAGACTGCATTTCTGCCCAAACAGTTGTGGATTAGATCTGAATTGACGGTCTCCTTGAAGATCAAAAGTACTGTTAGATTCTTATTCACCATGCAATAACATTAGGGAGGCATCCCAAATTCATTCTGGAAAAGGGCAATGGCCCCAAACATACAGCCATAAAGTTATTAAGTTATAAACAACAACTGTATCTTCAGTGAAAAGAAAAAAAAGGAAGAGATGATATGGTCCTCACAGATGTCAACATCACTGAGTGTGCCTGCGACTATATATAGAGGCAGAAGCAACCAAGACAACCTACAGTGCCTTGAAAATGCATTCATAATCCTTGAAATTTTCCAAATGTTGTCATGTTACAAACAAAATAAAATGTAAATTTATTTTATTGGGATTTTTTGTGATAGACCAACACAAAGTGGCACATAATTGTGAAGAGGAAAGAAAATTATAAATGGTTTTCAAACTTTTTTTACAAATAAATATCTTAAAAGTGTAGCATGCATTTGTATTCAGCCCCCCTGAGTCAATACTTTGTAGAACCTCCTTTCCCTGCAATTACAGCTGCAAGTGTTTTTGGGGATGTCTCTACCAGCTTTGCACATCTAGAGAGTGACATGTGTGCCCATTCTTCTTTGCAAAATAGCTCAAGCTCTAACACATGAATATGCTTTGATCTAAACCATTCCATTGTAGCTCTGCCTGTATGTTTAGGGTCCTGCTGGAAGGTGAACCTCCGCCCCAGTCTCAAATCTTTTGCAGATGCTACCAGGTTTTCTTCTAAGATTGCCCTGCATTTGGCTCCATCCATCTTCCCATCAACTCTGACCAGCTTCCCTGTCCCTGCTGAAGAAAAGAATCCCGACAACATGATGCTGCCACCACTATGTTTCACGGTGGGGATGGTGTGTTCAGGGTGATGTGCAGTGTTAGTTTTCCACCACACATAGCATTTGGCTTTTAGGCCAAAAAGTTACATTTTGGTCTCATCTGACCAGAGCACCTTCTTCCACATGTTTGCTGTGTCCCCCACATGGCTTCTCACAAACTGCAAATGGGACTTCTAATAGCTTTCTTTCAACAAATCACTTTCTTCTTGCCACTCTTCCATAAAGGCCAGATATGTGGCGTGCTCGACAGATTCCGCCACCTGAGCTGTGGATCTCTGCAGCTCCTCCAGAGTTACCATGGACATTTTGGCTTATTCTCTGATTAATGCTCTCCTTGCCTGGCCTGTCAATTTAGGTGGACGGCCATGTCTTGATAGGTTTGCAGTTGTGCCATACGCTTTCGATTTTCAGATGATAGATTGAACAGTATTCAGTGAGATGTTCAAAGCTTGGGATATTTTTTTTATAACTCAACCCTACTTTAAACTTCTCCACAACTTTAACCCTGACCTGTCTGGTGTGTTCCTTGGCCTTCATGATGCGGTTTGTTCACTAAGGATCTCTAACAAACCTCTGAGGGCTTCACAGAACAGCTGTATTTATACTGAGATTAAATGACACACAGGTGGACTCTATTTACTAATTAGGTGACTTCTGAAGGCAATTGGTTCAACTAGATTTTAGTTAGGGTGTATCAGGTATCAGAGTAAAGGGGGCTGAATACAAATGCACGCCACACTTTTCAGATATTTATTTGTAAAAAATGTAAAAAGCCATTTATAATTTTCCTTCCACTTCACAGCCATGTGCCACTTTGTGTTGGTCTGTCACATAAAATCCCAATAAAATACATTTACATTTTTGGTTTGGTAACATGGCAAAGTGTTGAAAATTTCAAGGGGTATGAATACTTTTTCAAAACACTGTAAATCCACTGAAAAAAATGTAGATTTCCTGTGAGCAAGTGCATCTATAGGAACTGATACTCATTCAAAGGCATGCTCAATATTACTTTGGCTTCGTTTTTATTTTGTTTATGCACTTTGTAGGTTGTTAAATAAAAACCATCCACTGTATTATTTTCGATTAGCAATTTTTCTCAAGTGTCTACTCCTTTTGCAAAGGTAGTGGCTAAAAAACACAATATAATGTGCCGAAAACATGTAACAATCACAAAATGCCTAAAAAGTGTTTTGGGCTTGAAGAAGGAATGCTGCAGAAATTCAATGTGGAACATTCAAGACTGCAATGGCTCTTATGCCGCGTACACACGACCGTTTTTCGGGTTGTAAAAAAATGACGTTTTTTTTAATGTAATTAAAAACGATCGTATGGGCTCCAGAGCATTTTTCACGATGTAAAAAATGGCAATTAAAACTTTCAAACATGCTCTAATTTTTCACATCATTTTTAACGTTGTAAAAAATGGTCGTGTGTGGGCTTTAATGACGTGAAAGAAACGCGCATGCTCAGAAGCAAGTTATGAGACGAGAGCACTTGTTCTGGTAAAACTACCGTTTGTAATGGAGATAGCACATTCATCACTCTGTAACAGACTGAAAAGCGTGAATCGTCTTTTACTAACACGGAATCAGCTAAAGCAGCCCAAAGGGTGGCTTAACCCGAATGGAACTTCCCCTTTATAGTACTGTTGTACGTGTTGTACGTCACCGCGCTTTGCTAGAGCATTTTTTTTTACGATCGTCTGTAGACAAGGCCGTTTTAATAATCGGGTTGAAAAAGACATACTGTAGGGCCAGATCCACATACATGTAGATCGGCGCAGCGTATCAGAGATACACTACGCCGCCGTACCTTACCTGGCGCATTTTCGAATCCTCAGCGATTTTGCGCCGTAAGTTATGGCGGCGTAGTGTATTTCTGGCGGCGGATTTGAAATTGGGCGGGTTGGGGGCGGGTTTCATTTAAATGAAGCGCGTCCCCGCGCCGAATGAAATGCGCATGCGTCGTCAAGAAATTTCCCGCTGTGCTTTGCGCGAAATGACGCAACAACGTCATTTTTTGAACTTAGACGTGAGTTACGTCCATCCCTATTCACGGTTGACTTACGCAAAAAAAAAATTCTAATTTCGACGCGGGAACGACGGCCATACTTAACATGGCAAGTCTATGTATATGCCGAAAAATACCAGCTTTAACTATACGCCGGAAAAAGGCAACTACAGACGACGTTAGAAAATGCAACGGCCATGCATACGTTCGTGGATCGTCGTAAATCGCTAATTTGCATACCCGACACGGAAAACGCCACCCAGCGGACGCCGAAGTATTGCATCTTAGATCCGAAGGCGTACGAAGACGTACTGTAAAGGGAAGGAGATCGCGCTAAAATTATAGTGACAATAAATGGTGAAAAAAGTTCAAATCAATGTAGATAGTCCCGCCACACAGGCAAATTCATAAAACAATCTCCCAGGTGCACCAACGAATCCACAAGAAGAGTGCTTTGAAAGGAAAGATCCTCCACCAAGATTACAAAGGGCCTCTTACCGGATGGAATTGATCTCCAGATTATAAGAGATCTCACACAGCATGATAAGAGGTACTGGAATGATATCACATAGGCAGCCACAGCATTGGAATCCTTATCAGAGTATGTCCTCATTAAGCCAGAAGCTTCCCATTAGAGCACCCACAGGTATGCAAGAAACAAAAGGCTCACATAGTGTAAAATCCTTTTTTTTAATATAGGAAGTAAATGAAAACACACTTACATGGAATAGATAAAAACGAGCACATAAAAGCCGGCCAGCTTTGGAAACACAGCCCGTATCGGGTAGAAGGTACGCGCTGACGTCACCGCGTACCTTCTACCCGATACGGGCTGTGTTTCCAAAGCTGGCCGGCTTTTATGTGCTCGTTTTTATCTATTCCATGTAAGTGTGTTTTCATTTACTTCCTATATTAAAAAAAAGGATTTTACACTATGTGAGCCTTTTGTTTCTTGCATACCTGTGGGTGCTCTAATGGGAAGCTTCTGGCTTAATGAGGACATACTCTGATAAGGATTCCAATGCTGTGGCTGCCTATGTGATATCATTCCAGTACCTCTTATCATGCTGTGTGAGATCTCTTATAATCTGGAGATCAATTCCATCCGGTAAGAGGCCCTTTGTAATCTTGGTGGAGGATCTTTCCTTTCAAAGCACTCTTCTTGTGGATTCGTTGGTGCACCTGGGAGATTGTTTTATGAATTTGCCTGTGTGGCGGGACTATCTACATTGATTTGAACTTTTTTCACCATTTATTGTCACTATAATTTTAGCGCGATCTCCTTCCCTTTACAATTTGTCTTTGTGTAGTATAACACTTTTGATCGCAGCTTCACATATTTTTGTAAAATAAGCGTAATATTTTTCTTTGTACGAAGACGTACACCTGTCGGATCTAACCCAGAAGCGTCGTATCTTGTTTTGAGGATTCAAAACAACGATACGACGTGGGAAATTTGAAAGTACACCGGCGTATCAGTAGATACGCCGGCGTACTTCGTCTGTGGATTTGGCCCATAGTTTTTTCTAGACCATTAAAATCGTAATTTTTTACAAAGGGAAGGGAGTAACCACTCCAGGTGGGTGTGTTGGGAAAATCAGCAATGGTTCAGGAAATCAAGGGTGCTGGCAATGCACAAAGCAATTGGTATAAGGAAAGACGGGATGGACAGCCGCACTCCAAAAAAAACATAAGGTTGTCTTTATTGTAAAAAATTGCACTACAAAACAAGCAGAACACAGGGAAAACCGCCTACGCGTTTCACACTCCGATTAGTGCTTAGTCATTTTTTACAACCCGAAAAACGGTCGTGTGTACACGGCATTTGTGCTGACATTTTTCTATTTAAGAATCTTTGTACATAGCTTGAACAAATTGGCGTAGAAAGCGAATGAGTTCCTATCCTTACACTGCTGGCTGATTGAGCGCACCGCAATGAAAATGGTGTTGTATTTAATATGGAAAAAATGAATTTCAATTATTCATGCAACTACAGGAACTGTAATGTTATTTTATGGCAGCTGATTCAATATCTAGACTGTGTTTTTTTAGAAAAAGTACATAGAGTCTCAGGAGGCATTTTGATAGAGTATCAAGGAAATAAATATTTATAAAAGCATATAATTATCATTGTGTATCATTCTTTAGTATAAATCTTTAATCCCGGCTAGGCTAGTGAGCATCATTTCACTTTCTGCCTGTGGCGTCCTAGGAATATCCATTAGGAGGGTGATATGTACAAGGGCATCAGCATTGCACAATGCAGGATTTTACATTGTTGTATAAGGGGGATGCAAAAACCTAGTCGGATATGAAGAGAAAATATTGGAACATGGATTCACCAGACAGCAAGCCAGACCAGTGACTCCTTTCCCTACTGCAGTCAAGCAATACAGCATGGCCACTTCCCCACCCTAGTCTGTGATTGGCCTATGAGGGAACAGCGGCAGAAAGATAGAAGCATCTGTCTTCTTCTGTCAGCATGTCCCTTGCCAGCATATGTTTGCGCAGCAGAACCTTATTGGCTTAGTGTACAGTACTGACCAGTGGCGGTGCGTCTATTAAGGGTGCACAGGTACCGCCCCCTCTCTCCAGCCACCCCCTCTATGACCAATGGATAGATTCATGCACAGCATGAATCTATCCATGGCCACTGATGCCACCCCCCTATTCAGGCGCTCGACCCCCTTTTGGGCGCCTGAATTACAGCGGCGGGCTACGTTTTTTTTAAGCACCTGATTAGAGCCAGGGCCGATCCTAGGCAGAGTGCACAGGGTGCATTGCACCCAGGCGCCTGCAGAGGTGAGGGCGCCCAACATCTAACAGACTCTCTAACAGAAGCCCTCTCTGTGTCCATCAGAGGCCCCCCTCCAGGTCCCAATAAAGTACTCTGCTTTTCTTCCTGTATTTTGTTTATTTTTAAGAGATAACGTAAGGATCCCAGATTAATGAAGACTTCGTGGGGGAGCATCTCTGTGGTTGAGTCATTGCCATAGAAACATTTGTAAGTGGGAGGAGTTAGTAAAATTACGACGCCCATGTGGGGGCGCCAGAAATATTTCTGCACCCAGGCGCCTGTGACCCTAGGATTGGCCCTGATTAGAGCCATATAGCCAGATTCAGATAGCTTTACGCCGGCGTATCAGTAGATACGCCGACGTAACTCTGAATCTACGCCGTCCTAAATTTAAGCGTATTCTGGAAACCAGATACGCTTAAATTAGGCTAAGATACGAGCAGCGTAAGTCTCCTACGCAGTCGTATCTTAGGGTGCAATATTTAGGCTGGCCGCTAGGTGGCGCTTCCGTTGAGTTCGGCGTAGAATATGCAAATGACTAGATACGCCGATTCAGAAACGTACGTGCGCCCGGTGCATTTTTTAGTCGAACAAATAGCTGGCCTAGTCAATGTTAAGTATGGCCGTCGTTCCCGCGTCGAAATTTGAAATGTTTACGTTGTTTGCGTAAGTCATCCATGAATGGGGCTGGACGTAATTTACGTTCACGTCAAAACCAATACGTTCTTGCGGCGTACTTTGGAGCAATGCACACTGGGCGGACACGGACGGCGCATGCACCGTTCGTAAAAAACGTCAATCACGTCGGGTCACCAAGCATTTACATAAAACACGCCCCCTCATCCTCATTTGAATTAGGCGCGCTTACGCTGGCCCCATGTACGTTCTGCCGCCGTAACTTAGGAGGCAAGTGCTTTGTGAATACAGTACTTGCCTCTCTGACTTACGGCGGCGTAGCGTAAATACGATACGCTACGCCGCCTCAAAGATGAGCCCGGCTACCTGAATCTAGCTATCAGGCTCTAATAGGTGTCAAAAAAGGTGACCATGCTTGGCGCTCGCAGTCCACCCAGGTGTGTTAGAAAAGCGAATGAAATTCACTTTCCTAACACTGAACCAGGTGCTCGAGTCTGTTACCCATCACCTGATTGGCTGAAACGACAGGCACTGTAATTGGATGTAAACAATGTGAACAAATATCTGCGCTAACTAAAAGTGAACCAATGTATTATATGAAAATGGAAAAAGAAAACTGCTCCAACTAATATATATACTCAGCAAGGCAGGTATAAATATAAAAAATTAATGAACAAAAGTCCAAATAGAAGTTGAATAATGGACAAACGCCTCAGATATCGAAGATCAGGACGAACAACACCCAGGTGCACTTGACATCCGTGGAAACCACCACCACATGGAGAGCAGTTTACCAGATTGCAGATAAACAACAGCAGTGTGTAATGATCCACCAACAAGATGAAACCAGGGTGACCGGAACCACAGTGGGAATTTCCTCAGGGTATGGAGTCTCAGATGCGTGTCAGGCAACCAATCCGTGGGTCTTGTATCTTCCCCTGACTGTGTACCTTCCCTCCGGAGGAGGATTGGTTGCCTGACACGCATCTGAGACTCCATACCCTGAGGATAATCCCACTGTGGTTCCGGTCACCCTGGTTTCATCTTGTTAGTGGATCATTACACACTGCTGTTGTTTATCTGCAATCTGGTAAACTGCTCTCCATGTGGTGGTGGTTTCCACGGATGTCAAGTGCACCTGGGTGTTGTTCGTCCTGATCTTCGATATCTGAGGCGTTTGTCCATTATTCAACTTCTATTTGGACTTTAGTTCATTAATTTTTTATATGTATACCTGCCTTGCTGAGTATATATATTAGTTGGCGCAGTTTTCTTTTTCCATTTGTATTTGTGTTTGTATCACGTGATTGCAGCCTTCTGGTTTTTACACCCGACCATTATTTTTTTCTGGTTAGCGCAGTTTTTTTCTTTATTATTCTATGAAAAAGCAGCTAGCGCAGTCTGTGGATTCAGCAAAAAACATGTAAATAAATAGTGCAGCGCTCAAATGGTATAAAGTGACAGTCCAAGTATAAATCAATGCAGGGAAAAGTTGATAGAGCTGATAGAAGACCTCCACCACAGCTTCAGTGTGAACATAGGCAGAACACACCACACCACCGTGCTAATAATCTGCTTACCAGATGGTAAAGGCAACAGGCGTTGTAATCATAATCGTGCATTTTTATAGCACTGCTTGCTGTAAAAATTACATTGTTCCTAAAAATGTGCCAATAGTGTCCGATGTGTCCGCTATAATCTCGCTTTCAAGAATTAAAATCGCTGATCGCCGCCATTACTAGTAAAAAAATATATTAATTAAAAATGCCATAAAACTATCCCCTAATTTGTAGACACTACGGGCCAGATTCAGGTAGAATCGGCTTACTCTGCGGTGGCGTAACGTATTACATTTACGTTACACCGCCGCAAGTTTTACGGGCAAGTGCTTGATTCACAAAGCACTTGCCTGTAAAGTTGCGGCGGCGTAGCGTAAATTTGCCCGGCGCAAGCCCGCCTAATTCAAATGGGGCCGGGACCATTTAAATTAGGCGCGTTCCCGCGCCAAACGTACTGCGCATGCTCCGTCCCTAAAGTTTCCCGACGTGCATTGCTCTAAATGACGTCGCAAGGACGTCATCGGTTTCGACGTTAACGTAAATGGTGTCCAGCGCCATTCACGGACGACTTACGCAAACGACGTGAAATTTCAAATTTCACGTCGGGAACGACGGCCATACTTAACATTGGCTAGACCACCTAGGGGGCAGTTTTATCTTTACGACGCGTATCTCTACGGAAACAACGTACATTTACAGCGACGGGCAAAGCGTACGTTCGTGAATCGGCGTAACTAGTCATTTGCATATTCTACGCCGACCACAATGGAATCGCCACCTAGCGGCCGGCCTAGAATTGCAGCCTAAGATCCGACAGTGTAAGTCACTTACACCTGTCAGATCTTAGGGAGATCTATGCGGAACCTGATTCTATGAATCAGGCGCATAGATACGACCTTCGTATCTCAGAGATACAACGGCGTATCAGGAGATATGCCGTCGTATCTCTTTTATGAATCTGGCCCTTTAAACTTTGTGAAAACCGATCAATAAATGCTTATTGCGATTTTTTTTTACCAAAAATATGTAGAAGAATACATATCGGCCTAAACTGAGAAAAAAATAAATTATATATTTTTGGGGGATATTTATTATAGCAAAAAGTAAAACAAAATTGTGCATTTTTTTTCAAAATTTTCGCTGTAATTTTGTTTATAGCGCAAAAAAATAAAACCCGCAAAGGTGATCAAATACCACCAAAAAGAAATCTCTATTTGCGGGGAAAAAATATGTCAATTTTGTTTGGGAGCCACATCACACAATCACGCAATTGTCAGTTAAAGCGACGCAGTGCCGAATCGCAAAAAGTGGCCTGGTTTTTGACCAGCAAAATGGTCTGGGGCTTAAGTGGTTAAAGAAACAAGGCGGTGAGAGGAAATCTACCAAAGAGAAAACCTGTTTTGATAACAAATTTCTAAGGCTGGGTTCACACTTGTCCGACAAACGGTCCTACATTGGGAGCCTCAGGTAGCATGACGTGTGAAAATCAATGTTTCCCTATGAGGCTGGGTTCACACTACTACACTACTTTCATCCTACTTTGCTCTGCTACATTTGTCCTACATTTATCCTACATTGGTCCTACATCCATCCTACTTTCATGAACAGGATACTACTTTGGTCCGACTTCAATGATATTCAATGGGTTGAAGTAGGATCAATGTAGGACCAAAAGTAGTACAGGGAGCATTTTCAAAGTCGTACCGACTTGTGTAGGACCAGTTAAGACAGCTCTCATAGGGAAACATTGGTTTTCACACGTCATGCTACAGGCCGGGTTCACACTTGTCCGACAAACTGTCCTGCATTGGGAGCCTCATGTAGCATGACGTGTGAAAATCAATGTTTCCCTATGAGAGCTGTCTTAACTGGTCCTACACAAGTCAGTCTGGCTTTGAAAATGCTCCCTGTACTACTTTTGGTCCTACATTGATCCTACTTCAACCCATTGAATATCATTGAAGTCGGACCAAAGTAGTATCCTGTTCATGAAAGTAGGATGGATGTAGGACCAATGTAGGATAAATGTAGGACCGATGTAGCAGAGCAAAGTAGGATGAAAGTAGTGTAGTAGTGTGAACCCAGCCACATGAGGCTCCCAATGTAGGACCGTTTGTCGGACAAGTGTGAACCCAGCCTCAGGCTGGGTTCACACTTGTCCTACAACGGTCCTACATTGGGAGCTCATGTAGCATGACGTGTGAAAATCAATGTTTCCCTATGAGAGCTGTCTTAACTGGTCCGACACAAGTCGGTCCGACTTTGAAACTACTCCCTGTACTACTTTGGTCCTACTTTGATCCTACATCAGCCCATTGAATATCATTAAAGTAGGATCAAAGTAGGAGCCTTGTCCTAACCATCCGACTTTTGACATCCGACTTGTGATTACAGCAGCAGTAAAAGGAATTTATCTCACTCTGGGATTGTTTTGATTGGTCAAAGAACAAGTCAGACTATCACAAAGTCGGATCAAAGTAGTATCCTGTTCATGAAAGTAGGATGGATGTAGAACCAATGTAGGATCAATGTAGGACCAATGTAGGACCAATGTAGGATGAGTGTAGGACCAATGTAGCAGAGCAAAGTAGGATCAAAGTAGTGTAGTAGTGTGAACCCAGCCTCAGGGGGGAATTCCACTTGCTTTGGAGAGATCTCTTCCTACTTTCTGACAGGTAGGGAAGTAAAATTTCCCCAATGGGACACACAAAAAAAAAACTGACAGGGGTTTTAACCATTCCCTATCCTTTTCAAAACAGAAGTTTGGTCTTTTTTTACACCTAAAAATGTTGTATATCTTATATATAGAAAAATATGAATAGAGTACATATATACCACAATTACCAACAGCATGTTTTTGTTCTGGAAGAGAAGTTATTATTGGAACGCTCTTTGTGGGGTTTGTGGTTAACATCTGCTTTTTTTAATAAATAAATTACAGGCTTTTGTTAGCATGTCACTATAAAGCTGGGAGAAAGGAATAAAAAAAAAAAAAACAGAAAAGCACAAAAGGCATGCCAATAGAAGACCACAGTTTCCACGTCTATTATGAAAATTAGTAAAATGATGCATCTGTCGACCATCTTAGTCCATAGTCCAAACTACACAAGTGAATCCAGGACATGTGGAGTAGCTTTTCATTACATATTAGCTTCTTTTTTTTTTTTTCCCTTACTTCAGGTTCCACCTCGTAGAGTTTCTTTAGAGCGCTCAGCTTTTGTTTTTGCCAGCCCACATAGCGTCTCTATTTGGTTTTACATCATTAGTAAGGGTGTGCTTTTGACTATATAATACTCATTTTTTTGTTTTTTGTTTTTTGTTTATCACTTACATTATTTTATTTGAGTTTTTTTGTTTTTTTTTTCAAATTTAAATGTATGAAAGAGTACAAAATGTGCTGTCCTGTTAAATTTCCCCTAGCCTCACCCCCCCCCCCCTCACCAGATATGGCCTCTTTATAAAGTTCCTCCAGGAACTCCTATGTCAGCCCTCAGATTTTCAGCATAACTCCATGACCTCTTGAAAGCCCTCCAGTCTTCCCATTTCTTACTTTGACTTATACTATTCCCCTCTAGCCCTTCCCTTAGTTCTTCCATCGTGTATGTCTCTTCGACGGCGTCGATCCACTCCCAAATCGTAGGGCATTCTGTCTCTTGCCATTTTCTGGGGATTAGCCTCTTAGCTGCGTTCAATAGGTGTGGGACCATTGATTCTTTATATTTTCTTAGCCCTACTTCGCCTCCGTGGAATAGCACCGTCCATGGGTCTTTTTTTATTTTATTTTTTGTTATCTCTTCTACGAACTCCAAAATCTTCTACCAATATATCTTTACTTTGGGACACTCCCACCATAGGTGGGCCATAGTACCTGGGGTCTCGCATCCCCTCCAGCAATTTTCTGATTGACCCTCTTTAAATTTGCTTAATTTATTCGGGGTTATGTACCATCTAGCGATGCATTTATAATTTGTTTCAGCCGTTCGGCTATCTACTGCTGAGGAGTGTATCAGTTTCAACATTTTCTTTAATTGGGATCCATCGTGCTGTGTTTTAAGTTCCCTCTCCCATTTTTCAATAAATGGTGGTATCTCCCTCTCGTCGGTCTCTATTAACATCCTATATACCTTTGATATGGTACCTTTAACGCTTTCCGATGAACATAATTTTTCCATCTCTGTTAACTGTTCCCCTGATCTCAATGGGGTTGGTAATTTCTGGACGAACCGACTAAGTTGTTGATATCTCCATTTATTGATTTCCATCAAACTTTTTTCCTGTGTTAATTCCAAATATGTTACCAAGTGTCCATCTTTAATTATGTCTCTCAATTGTGCTGATTCTTTCTTTATCCAATTTCCTCCCACTTGTGTTTTCCCTGGTGCAAAGTATTCATTGTTTTTCAGTGCTATAAGGGGTGAATTGAATTCCCTCTCCATTTTTTTGTTTACTGTGTCCCAGATTTTAAGTGCGTTTTTTGTTATACCGTGTATTTTCGTGCTTAATTTTCTAAATTGGGGGGGGTTCCATATTATTGTGTCTAGTCTCACCTTGGATAGTGCATTTTCCAGATTGACCCACCTTTTTTCTTTGTTGACCCTGGCCCACTCCACTACTCGCCATATGACAACTGCTTCGTAGTATTTTTTTATGTCCGGTACAGCAAGTCCACCTTTATTTTTTGGTTGTTTTAGAGTCTGTAGGGAGATTCTGTGTTTCTTATGGTTCCAAATGTAGTTCATAATCAATTTTGTAAGCATATTGAGCATGGGCTTTGGTAGGGCACATATTAGCTTCTAATAGAATCACATTAATGTGTTGCTGTCGTACAATTGGCTTGCACAAGTACTACATTTTATGTATGTGTGATCTTGTGTGATTGTTTGTGGCAACATGCAATCTTCTATCAATGCCAGGTGAAGACAGTGGGGAGCAGGCTGGGGAATAGAAGGTCAGTAACCAATTGTGGCCCCTTTCCTGTCACACAACTCACTATAATGGAAATTACCAATGTAATATAAAGTGAACTTGTGGGCAAGTGATGGAGACTGCATAGTAAAACCCGGATATGACGTAAGTGCGTAACCCCGCCTTACGCGTTTCGTCATTAAAATCTTCTCACAACGCCTCAGAAGACGTTAATGACGAAACGCACAAGTCTGGGTTACCCACTTACGTCATATCCGGGAGAATAAAATTTTGCGCACTGTCTTTCAAATGCAATTTTTTTAGAAAAAATTACTTTAATGAATTAAACAAAAAACTAACCGGTAAAGTTAGCCCAATTTTTTTGTATAAGTGTAAAAGATTTTACGCTGCGAGAATTGTGAGAGAATCATGATCTTTATTCTAAGCAGAAAAATTGTGATTCTCATTTTGGCCAGAATCGTGCAGTTCTACTATCTAGGAGATCTATGTAACCCATTTATTTCAGACTAGACTAACAAATATTGTAGTAATGGACAGCTGCCCTTACAGTCCCTAGCAGCATTTTCTACAATCATATACAGTGATCTTCACTGAAATGTTTAATTTTCAAATGTGTTTCTCCACATTCTAATTAAATTATCCATAAATTTTACTTTGTGATCCTTCAGTAAGATCTTCATTTACAGTGTCATAAATACCATCAAAGGCCAATTTCACCCAAAACTATTAAAGAGTCAATTTTTTTATATTCAGTTATGGATAAATTATTAAAGGTTTAGAACCCATATCAGGTTTTTACCACTAATTATATTTATATATCTTCACATTTCATATATTCATACATTCATACATTCTTCACATTTTATCTCTGCTGCTTCAACAACTAAAAAAATTACATTGGGTGTCCTTTATGAATGTTATGGCAACACCCCCTAGTGGGTGACATGGGTCACCAGAGATACAGGGTCCAAACACCAGCTGGCCTTCACCATAGCTTCTGATGATGGAGATTGCTCAGGAACACTATTGGCCCCTGGAGCTGTTTGCTACAGGCTGGTTCCAGCTCACGACATCTGGATCGCCCCCCTCTAATGCTGCATACACACGGTCGGAATTTCCGATGGAAAAAGTCTGATGGGAGCTTTCCATGGGATATTCCAACCGTGTGTATGCCCCATCTGACTTTTTCTGTCGGAATTTCGGACGGACTTTAGATAGAGAGCAGGTTCTCTATTTTTCCGTCAGAAATTCCGACAGAGTTTTGCACGGTCAAAAGTCCGACTGTGTGTATGCGCAGGGCCGATCCGCCCATATCCGGGTACTGACAGCTGGAGCGCAGTGGGAGCGCATGCTGCGGCTTCCAACTTGGCTAATACACTGTGCCCATTGTTTTTTTTTTTTTGGCAACTTCCTGGGAACAGGCAGCGGCTGTATATATATTTTTTTTAACTTTTTATATTGTAGTACACCATTCTCCTGTACTTTTTTGGTGTTTTTTGGAATAAATAGATTTTTATATACTACACCATTGGAGCTTTACTTTCCTTTTTCTGAGGACATTGGATACACATCATTGCCTACTATCTGGAAAGCTTATTTTGTAACAACCAGTTTTGCAAGTGGAGAAACAGAGAAGTGGATACACAGGAGATTTGTTCTATACGCATTATACCCCTGGAGGGGTGATCGGATCTGGTGAGTGGGGACCCATGTGGGGGAGCACCGCTATCACTTCAAGAGCACCTGTGGCATTTATCACTATATTCACTTCAAGATCACTTGCTGTGTTTCACTTTTACCTTTCATCGTGAGACTTTTCACTGGTTTTTGGATACTGATGAACGGAATTCCAACAGTGTCATTTTTGGGACTTTTTATATATATCTGTGACTGGACATTCACTTATCTTTACTTTGTTTATTTTTTGGTTTATCTTTGTATTTATACACTTATTCGATACATGTGCACATATATATGACCATAACTTATATATTGATTTAATCACTTGATGCACTAGTTAGCAGCTTTGGCTGTTGAATTTATTATAATTTATTTTATTCACCACATTCCCCACCAAGGAGGTATAACCAGAGATAATTTTTTACGTAAATTACTAAATAGAGATTCAGGCACCCTAGTATTATAGTAAAATAGGTGCACATTTGGTCCCTGATATCTATCCACACGGATGGTAAGGGATTATATCACATAATTAAGTCTAGGACACACTACGATTAACCCTTTGTAGGTTCCCGTAGCTATTGTGTCCCGGTTAGGTAACGCCACCACCCCCACCCACATTTTTCCTTTAAAGGGAATATCACACGTTGACCTGTATTATTTATACCATATTTTTTGCTCGAATATAGATCAGACCCCCCCTCTGCCACCGCTGCCGTTTGAATACCGGGCCGGTCGCTTGGCTCCTCAGCTGTGGGTTGCTTGTTCCAGAGTGCCTGTTTCTCCCTCTGTCAGGACATAAGTGGCTGTGAGTCTGTGACAGGGAGTGAGGCAGAGCAGGCTCTCTGTCAGGGTTTTTTTTACGGAATTTGGGGGCATCAAGCAAAATGGGGGCCCCCAAGCACCCCCCCCCTCATGCAAAGCCTACGTTAACGCTACACTAATTTTTTTTCCTATTCTTACCTCCCATTCTTCCCTGTAGGCTGTCGCTGTAGCGTGGCGCGAGCTCCTCTTCCCCCTGCTTCTTCCCCAGTCCCCTATCAGATAGTGTCGGGTACTGCGCGTGGTACAGGAGATTCAGTTTCCTGTCTTCCCGGCCGGACTGAAAGGAAGTGAGCACTCAGTGTGCACTTCCTGTCAGTCCGGCCGGGAACAGGAAACTGAATCTCCTGTACCATGTGCGGTACCCGGTCAGAATGACAGGACTCCAGGTGGAAGGAAGAGGAGCTCGGCCATGCTACAGCCTGGGAAGGGGAAGTTGGGGGCCCCAGGCCAGCTCAGGGGCCCCAAGCAATTGTTTGTTTTGCCTGTCCTGTAGCGACGGGCCTGCTCTCTGTGTTCACCCCCCTCTTCAGCAGCACTAGCCCAGCACGGAGATCAAAGACACACAGAGTGGGCTGTGTGTAAATTCTATTTCCTCACCCTTCTTCTGTCAGGAGCAGTGGTTGGGATTAACAAAGCAGCGGTAGGACTGAGCAACTTACAGAGGGTGACACTGAGTTGCAAGCAATCTGTGTGCAGTAACCTCTAGCAGCCGAATGGTGAGTGGCAATGTGTAGTAACCTCTAGCGACCAATCAGCAAGCAGTAATGTGTAGTAACCTCTAGCAACCAAATGGTGAGTGCTAATGTATAGTGACCTTTTTTTTCTTGTTATACTCCTCTAAAACCTAGGTGCATCTTATGGTCAGGTGCGTCTTATGGAGCAAAAAATACAGTAGGTCCTTGAAAGAAGGTCAGAGTTTGAACACACTACAGCATACCTCCCAGTTGATGAAATAGGAACGAGGGACACCTATAAGCAAAAGTATTGGACACACCACCTACCATGCCCCCTGAAAGGAGAATTATACAAAATAATAATTAGTTAAACCCACAAGTGCATTTTTTTACCACTACTATTCCTTTATATTGACTTTTGAAATTGACAAATGCAGCAATTAAAAAATTGGATGAAAAAGTTTAGCACTGTGAAAGTTTACGCTTTGCTCACTTTGATCTTGGACAAGATTAGAGACTTTATGCACATTTATATATTGGGTTTTACATGTTTTTTTCACCTTGTATAGTTTGTTACACATTGATTTCTATTTGTTGCTACACTGAAATTTTCCACATTTGTCTCTGGTTATTGGTGGGAGAGCAGCACGGCACTATTATATATTTATAATAGTGCGCAAACTGTTGGCGCTATATAAATCCTGTATTATAATAATAATAATATTTGTATACTAGTGTCAAAAGGCTATTGAAATGCATATTACCACACATCATAATACACATTTTCCTTACACAACACATACATCAAAATCTAGTCTTAAAAATTTTGAAAATGGATTTTGAAATTGTATTAACATGCTTAGACCCGGTTCACACTGGGGCGACTCGTCAGGCGACACAGCCGCCTGACAAGTCGCGTCCCATTGTAGTGAATGGAACCGTTCTAATAGGAGCGACGCAAGTCGCTCCGACTTAGAAAAAGGTTCCTGTACTACTTTGGAGGCGATTCGGGGCGACTTGCATTGACTTCAATACTGAAGTCATTTTGCAAGTTGCCTCTCAAGACCACTTGAGATCGCCTTGTGGAATCGCCTCCAAAGTCGGGTCGCCTGTGTGTGAACCGGCTCTTAATGCTTATATGCGATTTTGGTGATTGTGTTTACATTTACTTTAATAAATCTGCACTACAAGCCAGCAGCTCTAGACTTGCATTTGGCCACTGGGGTATACAGGAATTATTTCACACTACAATACCCGGCCAACTATCCTAAAATCTTTGATTTTTGGATCTATGATGGAAGTAATGATATGTTAATACCTTGCCTTTTAGGAAGGCTTTTCTTTGCTAGTTAAAACTCTCCAATGTGCAAAAAAAACACAAACTAAATAAGTTGTTGTGTAGTATGTGAATGTTCTAATTTATCATGCAACTTACAGACAAAAAAGTATCAGCACTGCATGCATTTACATAGCTTTACTTGATATCTTAATTATCGTTTTTGGCATGCTTGCCTTTGTTACAAATAATCCTTAGAAGGGGAACAGAGCCAAAATGCAATTTGGAATAGTTTATAGAACAAACAATGGAAAGGAGCGTAAGTCATTAAACACTATATTTAAAACCAGTAAATAAACAGTTCTGTCGGTTTCAAAGAAAGGAAGCTCATAATTCTATACAAATATACTGTATATCCGGCATAAAATATGAAAATATTAATGTGTAACATTTAAAAACATGTGTGAAATAATACAGTGTGAATTTTCTCTGCTTTTGTGTTACAAAATAACAAGATACATGCAAGTGCAAAAACAGAATTTGCTGCAATATTTACCTTTAAACCAGAGATTTTACCTGCAGTTCTTTTTTCTGCCACTAGATGTCTTCAGTCTGATGGCCAGCATTATACAACCCACTATTTCTGATCCCAGGCCATCGTGAATCCACCCCAGCATGTGAGTGGACAGTGAAAGGAGAGTAAGCACAGCGATGAGCTAATCTCTTTCACTCATCTACCCGTATTTATCGGCGTATAACACGCACCCTAACTTTAAGAAGGACGTTTCAGGGAAAAAAACTTTCCACAGCCCCCTGCGTATAACACGCAGGCACAGTTTACCCTCTATTTTCAGGGTAAATAAGTGAGTGTTATCTGCCAATAAATACAGTATATCCACTTATTAGCATGTTTTTTACTAACACAAGAAATGATTGGCTACTTGTACTGTTTCTTCCTCTTACACTCTAGCACTGCTATACAAGGACTGAAAGAGGCTGATTCTAGATCAAATAAAGGTACTTACACTTCTAGTGCTTAGAAAATGTATCTGCCTAGAGTTTGTCTTTAATAATGTATTCATGCTATTATATCCATGTATTCATTGCAGAGCTGCATTCATTTGTGCCTTATATCTGCCTAGAGTTCACCTCTAGAGGTGAATGCCACCTAAAGCAAATATTTTAACTTTACCGGGTTACTGGAAAGCTGAATTATGTGCTTGTTTAATGTATCTGCTGCAAGTATTACACAGGGGAATGATGGCAACAGGCTCCCAATTCTATAAAATAAAGCATCACAATCCAACGACTCCTTACGGCCTTGTGGAGGGTTCTTGGACACTGCTGCATAACAGTTTTGTCTCTGTCTGGTTTATTACACTGGTGCTCACCCAAAGCCGGTATATCATTTTTTGGTTGAGTCAGCCCTTAAATAAAATGTCTTTATTTAATTGATCCTTTACAATCAAGCTATTCATATAAGGCAAAGAGCTCTGTTTAAAAAAAAGAAAATGTTTGCTGATTGGTGAACAAAGTATTGGGCATGTATGGGAAGTCCAGAAACTGATCTAATGAAAAATGCTATGTGAAAATATAAAGGCGTATAAAGACTTCCTTTCCCCTTGCAAAATATTTAAATAGGGTTGGAGCTGTTACTGTGTTTCCCCAAAAATAAGACCTACCCCAAAAATAAGACCTAGGGCTGCAAAATAAGACCTCCACCGAAAATAAGCCCTAGTTTAAAATGCTTGTAAAACCCTATAATCCACTCTATTACAGTAGTATATAATGTACAATGTGTGTGTTTCTGTAATATAAATGCGAGGAGGAGAGCTCCAGAGGGTCACAGAAGTGCAGAGTGGTGCTATAACGAAGGTATTTGGCACAATTATATTACAGAAACACACACATTGTACATTATATAATACTGTAATAAAGTGGATTATAGGATTTTACAAGCATTTTAACTTGGTTCACTCTGGGGATTCCTGTCAGGCAGGGGGACAGAGGCAGAGAGAAGACAGCTCATTACATGGTAAGACCTACCCCAAAAATAAGCCCCGCTGTGTCTGTTGTTGCCAAAATTAATATAAGACCTGGGCTTATTTTCGGGGAAACACTGTAGTGGGATGGGGTGGGGTATTAGAAGAGAAGAGCCAAGGAAAGCTCCAGTAGGTGGTGGTAAGCAGCTACGCGTTTTCCCTAAGCAGGCCCCAGCTGCTTAGGGAAAGTGGATAGTGGAAGTGGATAGTGGAAGTGGATAGTGCTTTGAGAATAGCCTATGGCAAGGACTCAGACCATTGGTGGTTAAATAGATCATTGCCATATATCCTGCCTAATTCTTCCTTGTTTTATATCTGAATAATATTGACAAATATACAATAAGCAAGCATTGCTAAAATTTAGGGCTGTGGAAATGAACTATTAATTCCTTGATTAATCGTTATTTTTTTTGATTGATCAAAATTCTTTTGATCGGTACTCACCTCTCTGCCGGCTTCCGGGTCTTCAGGGAATTCCATCGGAGATCCGGTGATGTTACCAGTGGCGGCTGGTGAAGTTTTAGGATGGGGGGGCGCAATACCCCGCCCTTCCAAATTTGGTCCCTCCCACTTCTCATAAGCCACACCCCTTATAGAATCCACCACTCCGTCCCCTGTATTCCACTTGCTTCCACTCAATGTCAGGAGTATACAGCTCAGCATCACAGCACAGAGTATACAGCCCCAGCATCACAAATCATGGTATATAGCGCAGCCTTACAGATCGGTGCAAACAAACTAAAATATGACACTGTTAGTAATGAAGGACTCGAAATGGGCAGGAGATTACCAGAGACTGTGGACATACTGCACAAGATTACCAGAGACTGCGGACATACTGCACGAGATTATCAGAAACTGCAGACATACTGCACAGGATTACCAGAGACTGCGGACATACTGCAGAAGATTACCAGAGACTGTGGACATACTGCAGGAGATTACCAGAGACTGCAGACATACTGCACGAGATTACCAGAGACTGCGGACATACTGCAGGAGATTACCAGAGACTGCGGACATACTGCACAAGATTACCAGAGACTGCGGACATACTGCAGGAGATTACCAGAGACTGCGGACATACTGCACAAGATTTCCAGAGACTGCAGACATACTGCACAAGATTACCAGAGACTGCGGACATACTGCACAAGATTACCAGAGACTGCAGGCATTACTTGTCCTGCGACTTGGGACTTAAATGTTGCATGACAAGTCGTACCCCATGATTTCCAATGAGAACCGTTCATATCTGTGCGACTTCAAAGTAGTCCCTGCATTACTTTGGTCCCACTTTGATGCAACTTGAGGTCCATAGACCTCCAGAATACACAGGCATTGCTTTAAGTCACATCAAAATTGCAGTAGAATTGTGCAACTTTCAGACTGCAGTAGCCTGAAAGTCGCAAGATTCTGCCACAATTTTTTGGTGTGATTTTGCAGCGACTTGAAGCAATGCCTATGTATTCTGGAGGTCTATGGACCTCAAGTCACATCAAAGTGGGACAAAAGTAATGCAGGGACTACTTCAAAGTTGCACAGATATGAACAGTTCTCATTGGAAATCATCGGGTCCAACTTAAACTGCAACTTTCCAGTCCCAAGTTGCAGGACAATTTGCAAGCGGGGGGGGTGGTGTGGTGTTGACGGCCGATATTTTCCCTGCACATTAAGTATAAAAAAAGTATTTTTTTTAATAACTGGGGGGGTGGTCTGGTGGGGTAGTGTTACCGGCCGCTATTTGTGATTGAATTTTTACATAGAAAAGAAATGTTGTTAATAAGTGGGTAAATGAATTATAAAAAAAGTTTTTTTTAATAATTCATTTACCCACTTATTGCTAAATTGAATCAAATGTAAAAAATAAACTGTTAATAAGCTTAACTGTTAATAATATTAAATCTAAAAAAAAACATTGATTGGGGGGGGGGGGGGGGTTGTTGCCTGACATTATTTTCGCTGAATATTAAATATTTTAAAAAAAATTGGATTAAGCAGGGGGGGGGGGGGGGGGGTGGAGGGTGGATGCCAGCCGCCGAATATTACATGCAAACATTTTTTTTTTAAATAAGCGGGGGGTGGGAGGGGGAGGGGGGATTGTGATAAACTTGCCCTTTATTCACATACTGTAGAGCATCACAGGTTCATGTTCCAGGACCTCATCGGATCTTTTTTTCAGGCAGAATAATGCCCTAACATGAGACATTGAGCTCAAATAGTACCAACATCGAATCAGGTGTGCAGACAGTTAAAGATCCTTATTTTTATAGAATTAACTTTTCCTGTGGAGTCACTACTTCAGTAGCCCAACCAGTTCGATGCACCATTACTGGTCTCTCACACTCTAATGTATACATTAAATTATACCTGTTATGTCTGCCTGAAGGTCACATTTAAGGACAGGTTTAGCTACATCAAAACAATGATAGACTGAAAGGATTGCACAGTTACTTTGAATAAGCGGGGGGGGGGCGGGGTGCCGGCCGCCGAATAAAAAAAAACGTTGTTGAATACGCGGGGGGGGGGGGGGTTGGAAACTGCCGCCGATGCTTAGTATAAGCGGGTGGGGTGTTGTGTAGCGTCCAAAGCTAGAGACATGGCTGGCAGGCAGGCAGGCATAGCTGCAGCTTACCTTTTCCTCGGTCGGGCGCACTGAGCTTGTGCAGTCCCAACGTCACTTCCGGTTTTTCCAGTGACGTCGGAACGAGCACAGAGACGGGCGGGTGCACGCAGAAAGTGTATGCACCCGCCCGGCCATAACAATACACTCCATCGCGCCGGAAGCAAGTGGCGCGATGGAGAACGCCACAAAGGCATATTTTTTTTGCCAATGTAGCGCCGCGTCTGCAATCCCGTGATTGCACAGACGTGGCGCTACTCCTACCGCACTGTTCCCGGCGTCCGGCGCGCGGACACAGTGCACATAAGGCCCTTTTTTGGATTTTTTTTTCTTAAAGGGACAGATTTAAATAATTTTTTTTTTTTTATTTTTTTTTTACTGACTGGGGGATGGGGGGCGGCGCCCGGGCGCCCCCTATGGACGGGCCGCCACTGGATGTTACGGACACCGGCGGGGCCTGCCGTGTCCATCTGGAGGGCTCCTTTTCTGTGTCTTCATATCTGCATGCCGGTGGGACCTTACTATCTGCCACACGCAAGGGCTGTTACACTTCCCTCTATCACTTCCCTCTATCACTTCCCTCTATCAACCTGGGATTCACTAGGAGTGATGTTAACCTCTCCTCATCTGGATTCAGCAGTGGTATCGTTGTACACATTTTTATACCAGTATCATACTTAGCTACATGTTTTTATGACTGCTTTTGCTACCGTTTGGTATTACTCGCACCATTTTTACAGTTTATGTAGCTACATCGATTTTATCTCCAGTGCAATATTTATTTTGTTACCTACTTGAAGACTATAAAAGTTTTAATGCTATTCCCATCGAGCGCTGCCTTTGTGTGTTTTTTGTATCGTGCTATCCATTTTCCCTGTTGTTGGTAGCTGCACTGGGAATCAGCCTGCAAGGAGATCAGCTAAAAGTAGTTGGATCTGTATGTGCGTTATAATTAATCGAAATTAGTCGATTAAAAAAAAATACACGAAAATTAGTAACAGACAAAATTATTTCAGTTTTGGATGAACTTTTAGCCTCTATTGTAACAAACATAAATGTCCATAGTTCTCATGTTAACTGCTTTATAGAGTGCTTAAATGAGAGAATTCTGGGTGAAGCTACAGCAATTGTAGAAGCTAGAGGACACAGCAGTTGACCACTACAGCTGCAACGATTCATTGTAGTATATACATTGGAAGCACATTTCAGGGACAGATTAAAGCTGTCGAGTAATTGATACTGAAGAAACACAGAGGTTGAGCACAGCCAGGGAAGGGAGCAGAAGATAGTAGCTGTATTGACGGTGACTCTCTTCTAGGATCGCTGCCAGATATCTGTGCCCCCAAAGATTGAAACCTTAGACCAAGAAACATCTCAAGTATGTAGGCAAGAACCCAAGCAGGCACAAACCCAACAAGAAATGCCGCAGTGTAGAATAATTATCCATCGGATAACGTGGCTCAGAGTCCATATGGGTGAAGTGGGCCACTTAACCTCTTGCCAGCAGGATTGGCTGCAGGATACAAATTAGTAGCTAAAGATTAAATACGCATAGTCTGCTCCGGACTCACCAACTGTAGCAGTGCTTCAAAATCCTCTGTGAGTGCTGAGACTTGTAGTACTACAACAATGGGACTCAGGCCCCGTACACACGAGGAGACATGTCCGATGAAAATGGTCCGCGGACCGTTTTCATCGGACATGTCTCCTGGGAGCTTTTGGTCTGATGTGTGTACACACCATCAGACCAAAATCCCCGCAGACAGAGAACGCGGTGACGTAGAAGACACCGACGTTCTCAAACACGGAAGTGCAATGCTTCCACGCATGCGTCGAATCAATTCGACGCATGCGCGGGATTTCGGGACGCTGGTTACACGTTATAACCAGCGGACATGTCCGATTAGGTGTACTAACCATCGGACATGTCCGACGGACATGTTTCCAGCGGACAAGTTTCTTAGCTTGCTAAGAAACTTTTGTCCGCTGGAAACCTGTCCACTAGGCCGTACACACGGTCGGACATGTCCGCGGAAACTGGTCCGCGGACCAGTTTCAGCAGACATGTTCGACCGTGTACGCGGCCTTACATATGTTTTATATAGATGTTAGCAAGCAATTGTAAAGTCTCTTTTAACCCCAACCCACATTTTTCATTTATGAAGACACTTTTACGTGCATGTAAAGCCCAAGCTTTTGTTTAGTTTTAAATAAACTGTTGAAGGGTTAGAATCAGCGTTAGGTTTCTAATGCTGTCTGTTTCCTGGTCACCATTGTCACTCAGGTCCGAAAGAAAAGTAAGAGGATATACAAAAATTTGGGTTGTCACCAGAACAAGAATAGTTGGTAATTTTTTTCATTGGGGACAGCTATCTAATGCCGTGTACACACGCTCGGAATTTCCGACAACAAATGTTCGATGGGAGCTTGTTGTCGAAAATTCCGACCGTATCTAGGCTCCATCGGACATTTTCTGTCAGAATTTCCGACAACAAAAATTTGAGAGCTGGTTCTCGTTCTTGTAAATTCTGATCATGTGCAGACAATTCCAACGCGCAAAATTCCACACATGCTCTGAATCAAGTATGAGACAGAAGCGCTCGGTCTGGTAAAGCTAGCGTTCGTAATAGAGATAGCATATTTGTCACGCTGTAACGCGCTGAAAAGCACAAGGATGAAAAGCGTAAATTGTCTCTCACCTAACTTCTACTAACACAACTGGTACTGAACTTCCCTTTAATAGTCCCGTCATATGTGTTGTACGTGACCGCGTTCTTGGCGTTCGGAATTTCCGATAACATTTGTGTGACCGTGTGTATGCAAGACAAGTTTGAGCCAACATCCGTCAGAAAAAAATCCACCGTTTTGTTGTCGGAATGTCCGATCGTCTGTACGTGGCATTAGGCTGGCCATAGACCATTCAAATTTTGGCCAGTGCCACAAGAATTCAAGCTTTGCATGGCCCAGTTGATTTTTAATTTGATTTATGCTGAGCCAAGTGGAAAATTACCACAAACGAGATGCAGTCACTGATTTGCAGTCCCATTATATTCAGGCAACTATGGGTGCCTGCGTGTAAGCAGGGCTTAAAGGAGTTGTAAAGGGAAAAAAAATGTTGCCTAAAATTAATGTCTGCAAGGTAGACAGACAGAATAGGCTAATGATTCTGTTAACAAAAGAGTAAATATCTATTAATTTCCTTCATCTATATCACCTCCGGTGTTCTAGTTTCTGTTCTCTCATTCACTTCCTGGTTTGCATCGTTCATTCATGTAAGAACTACATTTCCCAGTATGAATTGCGGCACGCTCAGTAATTCACACCTCCTTGAAGTCTCTAACACGTAGAGAGCGTCCTGCCACACAGATGTAGTTCCCAGGAGGGGGTGAGCACGTTACTGACCACCGCAGTAAAGCCTCCCTTCACGGTGGTCAGTAAAATCAGACAAGCAGGAAGTGAACAGAACAGAGAAGAAATAGAGCAACTTCTGTGCAAAAACGAACAATGAGGAAGTGAAAAGAGGAATGTCTGCAGGTAAAGGATGCTTATTATGAAAAAAAATGTTTCCTTTACAACCCCTTTAACCCTTCTTCCCCCCCAAAAATTGGGAGGAGTCCACACACATGAATACTTAAATGTTTAGTATATTGTAGAATTTGAACTATCACAGAAATAAATCAAATCATGACAATGACGCTACATATGTTGTAGGTCAGGGCTCAAAATGTCAAGTCCTGAGCTACTAGCCAGGCCTCAAGAGTTACTCGCCACCAGTTGCCCCACCTAATTCATACACTGCCCTGCGCCTAATTGCACCCGTAAACACGCCCTCGTAGATTATCTCATGGAATGACAATGTTTTATGCAGAATCAAGTTACAAAATTAAATATTACCAACAACAACTTTAACAAAATGGGACAGGGCACTGGGGGCAGACCAGAGGGACAGGGCACTGGGGGCAAACCAGAGGGACAGGGCACTGGGGGCAGACCAGAGGGACAGGGCACTGGGGGCAGACCAGAGGGACAGGGCACTGGGGGCAGACCAGAGGGACAGGGCACTGGGGGCAGATCAGAGGGACAGGGTACTAGAACTGGGTCTCTTCCCCATTCTCTTGCTGTCTCCTCTGCAACTCCCATCCATCCTCTCTCTCTCCCATTCATCTCATCATCAGGAGCCTGTGTGTGCGGCTCCACGCTTGCATGTCCCCACTTCCCCCTTTTATTCAGGCTGGCAGAGAGGAGAGGAGCTGCAGCACAGCGGGAGGGAGTACAATCCAGCGCTGAGATCCACACAACTGCACAGCCATTGACACCATAGCACAGCGCACACTGACAGCGCACAGCACACATTGAGACCAGTCTGTTCACAGTGATCAGGCTAAACTGTTGGACACTTACATGGAGCACAAGGAGAAGAAAACTGCACAAACTAGAAGGCTGCCGCTCTCATGTCAGGGCAACTTTCAGTGAGCGCTGCACCGGAGTGGTAATTTTGGCAATCCTCCACCTCACTCATTACTTTCTGCTCTCCAGCTACATTGGTCGGGGCCCGGGGGAGGGGGGCAGGCTCAGAGAGGCCATACTGTTAGGTCCCATGGCTTAATGAGAATTGTAAGTAGAGCACCTGTGTACTGCTCTGCCTGTGCGCGGCTCACCAGACTACTTTTCCCGACCATGCACCTTTCCTCTTCAGCCGCCAATCTCATCGGGACTCTAAGTGTAGGCACAGATTGGAGGGAGATTGGTCATGCAGCCCTGTCATCACTCGCCCCCAGCTTAAATCCACTCGCCAAATGCTAGTAGGCGAGTGGAAATTTTGAGGGCTGTTGTAGGTCATACGCTTCTTTGCGCAGAAAAGGTTGTGTTTATCAGCGAGGTTTCAATATTAACCTCTTCACTCCAGCCGCACACACATATGCAGCCTCTTGGCATGTGGGCCTTCACGCCCAGCTGCCGCATATATGCAGCCCTGTGTAATCCACTTACCACGTTGAGAGAGCGCTCCCAGCACTTATAGCAGTTGCATGTGGAGACAGACCCCTGTCAGGAGACCCGGTTGTCCCTATTAGGGACTTCATCCTGTGTGAGGAGGACCTCTTGTCCACAGAACCAAAATGGGCAGGACAGCTATGTGGGTCTGGGTGACCATGGGAGGGTCTGGGATGCAGAGAAAGCTTTTAATGTTATTAAAAATTACTAATATATATTTTTAAACATGAATAAATTTGGTCATATTCAAATATGTTTTTTACTTGACAAGAATGAAATATTACTTTAAGAGGCCAATAAAAAGCAAAAATCGACTCCGTATTTTTAGTTCATCGTCTTATTCCTTGGCACATCATTCCCAGCATGAGCAAATTACAGTCCCTAGCTCAGGAAGTCTATATTTAGAATCTGTAAAAGGTTTGGATAAACAGGCAGTTAAACTCTCTATCTTCATAGCCACCCTGTGCCAGCCAGTGTATGATGTCATGCAGAACCAAGCACCTTTAAAGTGGACCTGTCAGAAGTAAAAGTGGGAGTTTCTGCGGATATGCCAACAAATTCATAAATAAACACTAGTTCTCTTATGTGAGGCAGAGAATTGTGACCTGGACTGTTTATACACAGAATACATATCAAAACAAGGATATGAATGACGCTCTGTGGCCTACACTCCGAGCACAGCAACGTTTTAAAAAGCAGTGCCCTTTTCACAAAACCATACTACTGTACCTTTCCACTGTAAACTATTGTGCTGGCACAGCATGCATCTGGTAAATCTGAGTGAAGTGTACTTACCGGAAGTAGAAATGGCAGTTTATATGCTGTACATGCTCATCTGCTATCGCCTCTTTTTTTGGTTAAAGGGTAACTCCACTTTTGTGAGGGGAAAAAAATAGCAAGGAAAAAAAATAGTGGGCTAGATTCAGGTAGGGGCGCGCATAGTTACGGCGGTGCAGCGTATCGTATTTACGCTACGCCGCCGTAAGCTGGAGAGGCAAGTGCTGTATTCACAAAGCACTTGCCTTCTAAGTTACGGCGGCGTAGCGGGAACGACAGCCATACTTAACATTGCGTGCGCCTCCTAATAGCAGGAGTAACCTTACGACGAAAAAGTATAACGTAAACAACGTAAAAAAATAGCGCCGGGTGTACGTAAATTTGTGAATCGGCGTATCTAGGTCATCTAGGTAACGGAACTCTATCCAAGACAGGCAACAGTTCCAGTTGTAGATTCCCCTAGGGCCAGTTGATAAGCCAGATCCCATGCCAGGGGGCCCCTTGTAGACCATGTGCCCAAGAGGCTGAGCTACCTCCTCCTCCATTACACGTAGTGAACGTATCGCTATCTTGTGACCTCAGGGCCTACCAGGTTATACTCTACCACATAGCCCAACTCAATCACCTCACAGTCCATGGGGGGGGGGGGGGCTGAACTGGTTCACCAGTATAAGTTTGAAGACTCAATAGGGGCACTTTGCTTGCTGAATATAAGGCCCAAAAAGCTGTGAGAACCCTCCATGCCATGAAGAGCGTCACACTTATCCCAGCTCACCTATTAACAGATAGTACAACCAGGGATCTTGCTTTTCTGAATGTTATACCAAAACGCAACTGACGGTACAGGCTCCCAATAATGGCATAAGAATTCTCTCATGAACATCCTCTCTATAACATCACAATGAGGTATTTAGCCTCCAGTTGTCTGGGTCTGAATTATTGCCATAGGATAGTCCCAAAGCAAGCCTCTTCCATTACTGTATCTGGCCCAAAGCTGAGAGCTGCTGAGTAGTAAACAAGTGGTGGCCTACTACCAGCTACTGTCGATATCCATGGTTCTGTTCCCATACACCACCACTCTAGCAGCTCCACTCCAACTTTATGTACCCCATAAGGGGTGAGGAAGTCCAGACCAACTGAATGGAGACAGAGTGGAGACCTCTAAAAGGGATACTAACCCCATCTCATAGAGTGTTGTGCTTCTGCCCCCTCCCTGTTCTTGGCAATTCATAAAGCACAACCCTGTGATAATGCCATTGATGTGCTTTATGAATAGGGGCAGGGTGAAGGCATAGCATAGGAATTGATGTTGGTAATAGACAGTCTGGAAGTATTTCTTGCTGCACTTGCTTGAGGCACTCAATACAAAAAAAGTAACAAAATAATTCACATAAATATCAACCTTTCTGTGATGAAAAACATCTAAATTCAAACAACGTTGATTCTAAAATTTTCAAATAGTTAAAATACATCTAAACATTTAACCCCTTCAGCGCCCCCTACTGGTTAACCCCTTCACTGCCAGTGTCATTTACACAGTAATCAGTACATTTTTATAGCACTGCTCGCTGTATAAATGACAATGGTCTCAAAATAGCGTCAAAAGTGTCTGATGTGTCTGCAGTCACGATAAAAATTGCTGATCACCGCAATTACTAGTAAAAAAATTATAATAATAAAAATGCCATAAAACTATCTCCTATTTTGTAGACGCTATAACTTTTGCGCAAACCAATCAATTTATGCTTATTGCGATTTGCAGAAGAATACGTATCGGCCTAAACTGAGTAAAAAAAATGTTTTTTTTATATATTTTTAGGGGATATTTATTATAGCAAAAAGTTAAAAATATTGCTTTTGTTTCAAAATTGTCACTCTTTTTTTGTATATAGCGCAAAAAATTAAAACCGCAGAGGTGATCAAATACCACCAAAAGAAAGCTCTATTTGTGAGAAAAAAAGGACGTCAATTTTGTTTGGCAGCAATGTCTCACGACCGCGCAATAGTCAGTTAAATCGACGCAGTGCCGAATTGCAAAAAATGGCCTGGTCATTGGGCAGCCAAATCCTTCAGGGCTGATGTGGTTAAAGCGACTGGCGCCCAATTGTTACACATCCCCCACCTTTTAGCCATGGACTCAGGGGAAATGCTAGGCCACCCTGTCTGTGGGGTTCTCCATCTGCCTCCAAGGGTCAGGGGAGTGCTACATAAAAGAGTGTAGCTTTGATATCTGAAAGAGGCCTAGCGCGGTGCAAACCTTTTAATATTTTGTCACAAAAGCTTGACTGTGCTTCTTTGGGTTAGTTTACACATGCGACAAATATAGCAGCTCCTCTGAAAAGTGATCCGCAGTGGATCTCTTTTCAGTGGACATTTGACAGGCAGTGAGAGGGCAATAAAGGCAATATGTCACCTGTTTTAACCCTTAAAATGCAGCACCTTCACTTGAATGGTCGCATTTAGCAGCGGTACAATTGGGCTAAAGCGACATGCTGTTGCTTTTTTTCATTAAAAGCATTGTGGTCGTGGCACGTGTACAGTCCTGAGCAGCATACCCTTGTTTAAGCAGGCGGTTGGAAGGTGGTAAGACTTCTGCTCAACCACCTGATTTTGCTGCCTCCTGGACGGCTTGTGTGAACAAGCCCACACACATCTGAAGCTTTCCATTTGTAAAACTGTAACCTTTTTACTACAGTTGTAGAATTTGCTGCTTTTAGTACATGCTAGATTAGCTACAATGTAAAGTTATGTTTAGGGCCCTTTTACACAGCCTTTCCAATCAGGTCTGCCTGTCAGTTTTTCAGGTGGATCTGATCGGAGCCTCCATTCACTCCTATGGAGCGGCGGATGTCAGCAGTGACATCAGTGGCCTCTGGTGGTTTTTTTTTTGGGGGGGGGGGCAGCAAACAACCACCCATTGCCCCCGCTGTTTGCCGGTCGGTCCGGCACTTACTCCATAGTGGCAGGCAGCGCGGTGCAGTGGCCCGGCTCTCCTCCATGGCGGCTTCCAGCTCCTCCCCTTCTCCTCCTACGTGTTCAATAGAATCACGTGTCCTTTCAGCCAATCAGGTGACCGGTGTCAAAACTTGCTTCCTGATTGGCCGGGAGGAGGATCAGTGTTACAACAGCGATGATGGAAATGGGTGCGGCGCCCACGTGCCCTTAATGGATGGGTCGCCCCTGGGTGACATGTCCGCTGACACTCGCTGCTATCTGATCCAATCCTGTGCATCAAATCCAGACGGATGGTGGATCAATAATAATAAAAAGTATTATTATTTATATTATTATTCTTTTTTTTGTTTGGGTTTGGGTTTTCATTTATTATTACTATTTATTTTTTTATTATTATTATTACTATTATTATTATTTATTTATTTCATCTACATTTTAAAGGTTAGGTGGTTAGTTATTATTTTTTAATTTGTTATTAGAAAATAATTTACTTTATTTATCATTTATCATCGTAAGGCAAGTGCCCAACTTGCCTTGCGCTAGCGCCGGCCCTTACTATGGATGCCCAAATAGAATCAGTAGTGAGCGGATCGCACCATCTTCTTCGCTTTCTGCGTAGACCCATCCCATTTATCCCAGATGAGGACACAGCAGCAGTAGTTGGAACACTCATCAATTCCCGACTCGACTATGCAAACCCCCTCTACCTAGGACTACCCAAATACCAGATTTCTCATTTACAAATCGTCCAGAACACAGCAGCAAGACTGATAACGGGGAAAAAAACATGGGAATCAATCACTCCGGCCTTGAGGACTCTACATTGGCTATCCGTAAAGGAGCGGATTAAATTCAAGACCCTCTGCCTCACCCACAAATGCACACAAAGAAACACGCCTCAATATTTATGAGAGAAAATAAAACACTACACCCCCAATCAGGCCCTCCGATCAATGAATCAAATCTCCTCCACATCCCCAAGTCCCGCTACAAATCTAAAGGAGAACGAAGATTCGCAGTCCAAGGACCACGGCTATGGAACGCTCTACCAACAAACATCCGCATGGAAGAAAACCGGGCCTTCAGGAAAAAATTTAAGACTCACCTCTTCTGAAGGACCTTGGACAAGTCAAGTTGGACAAAGCGCCTTGAGGCGATTTAGTTCGCATTTGTCAGCGCTATATAAGTTACTCACTCACTCTCACTAGTTTGATTCACTGGGCCGGATTCAGAAAGAGATACGACGGCGTATCTCCTGATACGCCGTCGTATCTCTGAGTGCGCTCGGTCGTATCTATGCGACTGATTCATAGAATCAGTTACGCATAGATAACCCTAAGATCTGACAGGTGTAAGTGTCTTACACCGTCGGATCTTAGGCTGCATATTTACGCTGGCCGCTAGGTGGTGCTTCCGTTTGTTTACGCGAGGAATATGCAAATGACTATTTACGTCGATTCAGAAACGAACGACCGCCCGACGCTTTTTTTTTACGTCGTTTGCGTTTGGCTTTTTCCGGTGTAAAGTTACCCCTGCTATATGAGGGGTATGTGCGGCTTATCCTATGTTAAGTATGGCCGTCGTTCCCGTGCCGAGTTTGGAAATTTTTACGTCGTTTGCGTAAGTCGTTTGCGAATACGTCGAAAGCAATGACGTTTTGCGGCGGATTTTCGAGCATGCACACTGGGATGTTTTCACGAACGGCACATGCGCCGTTCAAAAACAACGTAAAATATGCGGGGTCAAGCCAAATTTATATAAAACACGCCCCCAACATCCCCATTTGAATTACGCGGCCTTACGCCACAACACATAGGTTACGCCGCCGTAAATAATGGCGCAAGTTCTTTCTGATTACAGAACTTGCGCCCAAAGTTACAGCGGCGTAACGTATCTAAGATACGTTACGCGGGCCGGACAGATACGCTCAGGTATCTGAATCCGGCCCACTATGTGGTGGTGGTGAATTCTTGTCCACATATTGGACTTTAAACATCACGGTTGTTTTTTAATATATTTCACTTATATAATTATATATATTAGTAGGATTGTTGGAGTATCGTGCAATATTAGGAGGTTGATTTTAACACATTATTATTTCTAATTTAGCACTTTTTGGTGACATCAGTACACTTTTGAATAATTGTAGCAATAATCATTCATTTATCTTTTAATATTTTTTGTATTCACATCATCGCTTAAGTACACATTGTTTATATTCACAATAGACTTGGTACATACTGTATGTGCCATTCATTGTAATCACATCTAATTTATTACCACCATTACTGCTTTTCTAAGACTGACCTATTTTATTGACCTTTATATAATTCACCATCATTATTACTCTGTGGTCTAAGAAGTCAAAGTGCACTTAAACGTATTAGCTGTATTAGTATTTCTCCGGGGGTCCCCTATGTGACCTGTCACTGCCTGCTCGGTATCCTTTGTCCTATGCATCCGCTCTTTGACCTTGGACCTCGTGTGATGAGAGTAGAGGGTCTGTATCAGATGAAAGAAGCCATGCCGTCTTTTTTCTATACACATATACCTGTCGCTGCCCGTAATTTACTTCTGTTTCTTCTCAGCCGCTGCGTTCCCCATTTTTGGTCATTAAAAAGGTTTATAAATCAGCGGCAGAGATATGAAAATAAAAATCCCATTGCTATGACTGGGAATTGTTTTTGTAATTAATCAGATTTTATAAACATCTCCCATCTCCATCTGAAGCTACTTTTACAACCAGCAGATATTAATAAGCTTCTCCGTCCCTCCCAGGATTTTTACTGCTGTTTGGAATTGCTCTTTTTACATTAGACTTCTGCAATAATTACCAAAGTAAAACTCAGAACAAGCTAATAAACTGGCTGTCTGTTACCATGAATCACACCGGCCAGAAACCATACCATATATGCAGGATTATGCAGTGCCGCGATCATTAAATAAAACAAACTTCTGTAATCCGTAACTTCCTCTTCAGATCTCAGAGGATTTCCTAGCATTAGATACCCATGTGAAATAAAAATTTGAGTCAGTTCTTTAGGGGGGGTGATATTTACATTTTACATTCATTCTTACTTGGATGAGGGAACATTGTAATTTTGAGATAATAGGTGGAACTGGAACGGCTGTAAACAGATGGGTATAATAGAAAGGTTTTGGATACAATAAAACAATGAGGTCTCTACTGTCTACAATATAAATACATGACGTGTTCAATAGATGTCTGCAGTCTAAGCTTAAAGGGAAATTCCACCTTATAAATAATGTAAACATAATTTCCAACTGATACAAACGTGCTGGATCTAGTGATCCAGCCAGTAACACAATTTTCTGTCCTAGGATGACAACATTGTTACTTTTGAACAGTGTTACAGAATCCCTGCCCTCCTTTTCCCTATAAAGAGAGCTCTATCTCTCCTCGTGTCTGTGCAGAGAGAGAAGGGGATGTCAGCACTGGTGTGCGCTGAGGCTGAGCTATGTGTGAGACGAGACATAGCTCAGCTCTGCAGCCATCTACCTCGGAGCTGACACAGGCACGGCTGCACAGGGGGAGGTGAGCAGCAGCCATGACAGAGATTGCCTCTCCAGGCAGGTCTTGTTGGGTTCAATCTTCTTCCCAGGAACTGAGGGTGCTAGCAATGATCAGCTATGAGTAAACACTGAAGTTAGTGTGAAACGCTTCAGCTGTCCTAGGTTACGACGTTGCTGTGACTTGTAGTGCCTGTTTCCAGTTTTTTACATTAAAGTTACGCGGATTGGAGAGTGGCTGTCCTGATCATCTTTTCCCCATGTAACGCATTCCCGGTAGGAGCTGCTGGCAGTGGTGGCTGGCGCTCAAAAATTTTGGGTGAGGGGCGCAAACAAACTCAACCCAAAAAAAATATCAATTGCAGCCTCACTGTGACCATCAAACACAGCCACTGGGCCAACAAACAAAGCCACTGTGCTCATCAAACGTAGCCACTGTGCCCATCAAACACAGTCACTGTGCCATCAAATGCAGCCACTGTGCCCATCAAACGCAGTCACTGTGCCCATCAAACGCAGCCACTGTGCCCATCAAACGCAGCCACTGTGCCCATAAAAAGCAGCCATTGTGCCCATCAATCCCAGCCACTGTGCCCATCAAACTCAGCCACTGTGCCCATCAAACGCAGCCACTGTGCCATAAAATGCAGCCACTGTGCCCATCAAACGCAGCCACTGTGCCAATCAAAAGCAGCCACCGTGCCATCAAAAGTTGCCTCTGTGACCCCCTCACCATCTTCCTGGCACTTACCTTATCTCGGTGGTGAGCTGTGGGACCTTGCAGCGTGTCAGAGAACGGTGAGCTGTGCCCTCCATGCGTCTCCTCTACATGGAGATTTTTTTTGCCGGTACATTTGTGCTAAGCTAAGTCTCTGCTGAGCTCCTGCAGCTTAGCATGTGTGTATAGCGTGGGGATCTGCAACCCATCAATTAATATCTACCCATTGCAGCCTCACTGTGCCCATCAAACACAGCCACTGTGCCAACAAACAAAGCCACTGTGCTCATCAAACGTAGCCACTGTGCCCATCAAACACAGTCACTGTGCCATCAAATGCAGCCACTGTGCCCATCAAACGCAGTCACTGTGCCATCAAACGCAGCCACTGTGCCCATCAAACACAGCCACTGTGCCCATAAAAAGCAGCCAGTGTGCCCATCAATCCCAGCCACTGTGCCCATCAAACTCAGCCACTGTGCCCATCAAACGCAGCCACTGTGCCATAAAATGCAGCCACTGTTCCCATCAAACGCAGCCACTGTGCCAATCAAACGCAGCCACCGTGCCATCAAAAGTTGCCTCTGTGACCCCCCCACCCGCACACCATCTGCCTGGCACTTACCCTATCTCGGTGGTGAGCTGTGGGACCTTGCAGTGTGTCAGAGAACGGTGAGCTGTGCCCTCCATGCGTCTCCTCCACATGGAGAATTTTTTTACCGGTACATTCGTGCTAAGCTAAGTCTCTGCTGAGCTCCTGCAGCTTAGCATGTGTGTATAGCGTGGGGATCTGCAACCCATCAATTAATATCTACCCATTGATCAATTGATCACATGCATGTGATAAGTAGATCCCATTTGCTTCCCTGCCATGCCAACCCAAAGCCTCAAGTGCTTCTTCCCCACCTGGGGAAGTGTACTGCACCAATCCCCAGGCCCTCCTGTCAACGTCCATCCCAGGCTCGTGTAAGAGGAAGGTCAGTAGGAATCAGCACACCAGAACAAGTAGATCTGCAGATCTATCACAGAAACTTTCCTGTGCCAGTCTGCATGTACTTTGCCCTCTGCCCCCTATACGTTGCAATCCTGACCCCCTAGTACTGTGCCCTGCTGCCCCCTGTACTTTGCCCTCCTGACCCCCCAGTACTGTGCCCTGCTGCCCCCTGTACTTTACCCTGCTGACCCCTCAGTACAGTATCCTAGTGCTGTGCTCTGGTGGCGTCCTGTTATTTGCCCTCCTGACCCCCTAGTACTGTACCCTCCTGCCCCCTATACTTTGCCACCCTGACCCCCTGGTACTGTGCTCTGCTGCCCCCCCCATGTACTTTTCCCTCCTGACCCCCCCCCCCCAGTACTATGCCCTGGTGTCCCCACTCCCCTAAACAAAATCTTATTGGCTGTGTTTCTGTCCTTATTATGAGAAATCTTCCTATATATACAGTATTTAAAAAATATATTGTTACACACAGTATATAAAGAACTGCATATTGTTGGCGCTATATATATGCCTGTAATAAATGAATTAATAGGTTAACGATATGCTTCTTGTAGAACCATGCCCATTTTGGATGAATGCCCCACCCCTACCTAAAGTAAGCAAAAAAGGTTTTACATATAGTAGTTACATAGTAAAGCCCTGTACACACTGTACGAAAATCTGACAAAATACTGCCGATCTTTCTCACTGTAGCTCAGCGGTCACAACCATTTTTATTTGGTCTTATGTTGTACAAAATTTCTAATCAGATTTTTTTTCTACGTTCAGACGTTATATTGTACATTACACTGTGATTGCAATGTACATGTGACCCTGTAGCCAAGCCTTCATGCTCCATCTTGTTTCTGATTTGATGTGCGTTCTCTGTCTTCAGATAATTCATGCCGTTGCACTGTGAATTATTTGTCTAGTCACTGAATTTTTTGGGACGGTACGATTTTTAAGATGGACATCCAAACATCAGAGGGGTAGAGAAAGGAAGCGCCACCTAAGTGCAGTATTAAAGAGGTTCTTTTAACCACTTAGGACCCAGGCCAAAATGCAGCTAAAGGACCCTGCCCCTTTTTGCGATTCGGTACTGCGTTGCTTTAACTGACAATTGCACGGTCGTGCGACGTGGCTCCCAAACAAAATTGGCGTCCTTTTTTTCCCACAAATAGAGCTTTCTTTTGGTGGTATTTGATCACCTCGATTTTTATTTTTTGCGCTATAAACAAAAATAGAGTGACAATTTTGAAAAAAAAATGCAATATTTTTTACTTTTTGCTATAATAAATATCCCCCAAAAATATATAAAAAAAATGTTTTTTTCCTCAGTTTAGGCCGATGCGTATTCTTCTACCTATTTTTGGTAAAAAAAAAACGCAATAAGCGTTTATCGGTTGGTTTGCGCAAAATTTATAGCGTTTACAAAATAGGGGATAGTTTTATTGCATTTTTATAATTTTTTTTTTTTTACTACTAATGGCGGCAATCAGCGTTTTTTTTTCGTGACTGCGACATTATGGCCGATACTTCGGACAATTTTGACACATTTTTGGGACCATTGTCATTTTCACTGCATTGTTTATTGTGAAAATGACAATTGCAGTTTGGGAGTTAACCACAGGGGGCGCTGATGGGGTTATGTGTGACCTGAAGTGTGTTTACAACTGTAGGGGGGTGTGGCTGTAGGTGTGATGTCATCGATTGTGTCCCCCTATAAAAGGGATGACACGATCGATGACGCCGCCACAGTGAAGAACGGGGAAGCCGTGTTTACACACGGCTCTCCCCATTCTTCAGCTCCGGGGACCGATCACGGGACTCCAGCGGCGATCGGGTCCGCGAGTCCCGCGGTCACGGTCACAGAGCTTCGGACCGGGTCGCGGGCGCGTGCCCGCGACCCCACGGCTGGGCTTAAAGGACAACGTACCTATACGTTGATGTGCCAAGCCGTGCCATTCTGCCGACGTTTATCGCCGTGAAGGGGTCGTTAAGTGGTTAATGACACATTGTACAAAAGACACTTACAGGAAGGTAAGGAAAGAAGGCTCATCTGTAACATCCTGTAGTCCTTGTCCCGGATCCATGGGCTACTTAGAAGTGAAGATAGCAGAATGTGTGGAGTTTTCAGGCTTGTCCTGTGGCCATCAGGATGAAGCCTGTTTTAGCCTCACAGGTCACGTGATTACTTCCGAGGAACACTTCCGGGAGGAGGGTCAGACAGGGAGAACAAAGGCTGATTGGGCTACGTGCTCGGAGCCACTGCTCCTTCTATTGGCCTGATGGTGAGCTCAGAGGCACTTTCAGTAGTCGGTCTTGGAATTTTGGCTATCCAGAGCCAGCTGCAAAAGAAGCGAAAGAGGAGAACCTGGTGCAAGAAATGGCTGCTAAACATATGACACTGTTGAGGGATTTACAAGAAAGCAATCCTGACGACTTCAGGAATTATTTGAAAATGACAAACAACTGTTTTAATATACTCCTGAATGCAATGTAGCCATACATCATCAAGCAAAATACCATTCCATGAGAAGTAATCACTGTGAAACAAAGATTGATAGCTATGTTGCGTTAAGCCCCGTACACACAATTGGAATTTCGACCGTGATGCCCCATCAGAGTAATTCCGTCTGAAATTCCGATGAATTCCATTGGAGTTTAGATAGAGAACATGTTCTTTTTTACTCTGATGGAACTCCGTCGGAATTCTGATGTGATTTTGGTCGGACAAAGGTCTGACCGTGTGTACGGGGCTTTACCTGGCCACAGGCAGAAGCCTGCAGGATTTAAAGTTTACAACAGGCATCTCCCTGCATTATACCTGAAACCTGTATGCTGCGTACACACGATCATTTTTCGGCATGAAAAAAAAACGTTGTTTTTCAGCATGTCCAAAAATTAAGTTTTTCAACTTCATCATTAAAAACGACGTTGCCCACACACCATTGTTTTTTAAAAATGATGAACAAAGCGCAGTGACGTACAACACGTACGACGGCACTCTAAAGGGGAAGTTCTATTTGCCTTTTGGCTGCTTTAGCTGATTCCGTGTTAGTAAAAGACGATTCGCGCTTTTCTGTCTGTTACAGCGGGATGAATGTGCTTACTCAATTATGAACGGTAGTTTTACCAGAACGAGCGCTCCCGTCTCATAACTTGCTTCTGAACGTGCGCGGGTTTAAAACTTAGTTTTAGCCCACACACGATCATTTTTTACAACCCGAAAAACAAAATTTTTTAAAACGACGTTAAAAAATGCAGCATGTTCGAATTTTTCTTTTTGTTGTTTTTCAAAAGCCGAAAAATGATGTGTAGCCCACATTTTAAATGACGTTTTTAAAAACGTTGGGCCAAATTCTCAAAACCATGTGTAAATTTAGGATTATCTAACTTATGTCATTTAAGTTACGGCGCCCTAAGTTGGTGTCGTAACTACCGTATTCTCAGTGCATTTGCGCACAAAACTGCGCCATCCTTAACTTAAGTTTCAATGCGTAAGGCGTGGTTATGGCAAGTGGGAATGAAGTGGGCGTGCTTCATTGTAATGAGCCGTGACCCCATGCAAATGAAGTGCCGGCCGTACTGCGCATGCGCGCACGAATCTGGACCTCAATGCGCATGTGCAGAACTTTGGTCAGCGCAATCAGTGAGATAGGTAAAAGGCCAAGCGTACTTAGTTTGAAGATCGCCCTGTGTCTAAATAGCCCCAGTCAAACACACTTCAATTGCAAAAGTATTTCCCTGTGTTCCCTTCCTAAAGCAAGTTGCTTCTGCTTTGAACGTTTGTCAGTGTTTGTTGGTAAGATTGTTTTGTGAGAAAAGTGTTTGTGGAGTTGGAGGGTATAGTTGGTGTTTGTTTTTGCTAATTTGTTTTTTGTTTTGATTGTTTGCCTGTTTGTTTTTCCTAATAGTTTTTTTTTGGTTTTGTTTATATTTTTTGTTTTCCTTTTTTGCCTGTTTGTTTTCGAATTAATAGTAGCTGTCTGTCTATTTTTTATTTTGGCTTGTTTGTATTTTCTTTGGTGTGTGTGTGTATTGTTGTTTGTTTGTTGGGTGAGTTCCCTGTTGCTGGGTGTTGTCTGTCATGGCTCCCAAGCGCAGGAAGCTAAATTTTTCACCGGCAGAGAAGCATATACTTGCTCAGGGCGTCATTAAATTTGGGCGATTTCTCCATGGCCCTGAGAGCCACACCACCACCCCGGCCAGGAGGAAGGAGATCCTTCAAAAGATCACCGATCGGATCAATGCGGCGGGGGGGGGGAGACCAGGACCATCGCTGGAGTTCAAAAAAAAATAAATGACTTGAGGAGCGTGTCCCGGAACAAGCTGGCAACGCTGCATGCCCATACCAGGGGCACTGGAGGAGGGGGACCCTGCCCAGTCAGGATGAGTGAGGAGGAATGGGCAGTGGCCCAGTGTTTCCACCCACAGCAGGTGGTGGGCCTGCCTGGCTTTGACAATGATCCTCTTATGAGGACAGGTAATTTTTTGGAATTTCTATCTGGTGATTAGCATGTGTGGGTGGGGGAAGGGAAGATGTGCCAAGTGTATGGATCCAACAACCTGTGATTGTTTTGTGTCCTCCCCAGATGGCCAGGAGGTTGCAGCCCCATCAGCCCAGGAGGTGGCAGCCCCATCAGCCCAGGAGGTGGCAGCCCCATCAGCCCAGGAGGTGGCAGCCCCATCAGCCCAGGAGGTGGCAGCCCCATCAGCCCAGGAGGTGGCAGCCCCATCAGGTCACGAGGTTGCTGGCCCATCAGGTCAGGAGGTTGCTGGCCCATCAGGTCAGGAGGTTGCAGGCCCATCAGGGCAGGCTGCTGCACCACCCCCAAGACAGGCTCATGCAGAGTCCCAAGAAGGGCAGGATTCGCCATGGGAGGGGAGTGCCCACAACTCCCCTAATTTGGATGTTGAGTGGGAGGAGGATGAGGGGGAGGAAGATGACAATATTCTGATTGGGCAGGAAATAATGATGGGCCAAGATATGACCTTTGAATCATCCCCTGAGGGAACCCCACAGGCGCCCAGAAGTCAGGCCACCATCATGGGTCGCCCCTTCCAACCCTCCTCCAACATGCAGCAGCACCCATGGCTCACTCCAACTCCTCCTCCAAGGCCACAAGCCTCAGGGGCAAGTAGGATGCCGACCCCTGAAAACAGGGGGGGGTTGGTGCGTCTGCCGGTCAGTCTGTTGAGGGACAATGTCCGGCAGACCCGCAGTCTGTCTGCAATACAAAAAACTATGAGCAAGGTGGAGCGCAGCCTGGGTGCAATGAGGGAGTCACTGGGTGACGTGGCCATCAACTCCGTGGGGGTCATCACCTGTTTGTGGGACCTGAGGAACGCCACAACAGGTGTGGCCCAGGAGGTGACTGCCCTCACCCAGGCTGTGCAGGCCAATACCCGGGCTGTGCAGGCCAATACGGCTGACATAACTTCCTGTCTGACAAGGATAGCCGTTGCCTTGGAGGGAAGGCCAGCAGGAGGACAGACACCAGGGGAGGCTGCTTCCTCCCCTGTACAGTCCCCCCGCCCTGAAAATACTCCCTCCCCTGCACAGTCCCCCCCCCCCCCTGAAAATACTCCCTCCCCTGCACAGTCCCCCCCCCTGAAAATACTCCCTCCCCTGCACAGACCCCCCCCCGTGAAGATCCCCCAGTCGGCCGTGGCCGTCCCCGTGGCCGTCCCCGTGACCTTGCCCGTGCCCGTGGGCAGCCCAGAAGGAGCACTCGGCAACATCCCTAATTTGCAGGGGTACTTTTTTTTTTTTTTTTTACACTGTACTTATGATTTGGTATATGTGTGTGAATGATGTGTGAATGTGGGGGGATGGCATTCCTGAAAACATAAGGGTGTCACCCTCAGTTTTGGTGGAGTAGGGATCCCCAGGACCAGGGAGAAGTCATCCTAGGTTCCTGAATGGTGTATGAATGCACAGTGACATAATTGGAGCCGTGGCGGGGCGTTACTGCTCCCAAGTACCAAAGGGGGGGGGGTACTTGGATCTAATCCAATTCGATGTGCATGTGATGTGTCTGTGCTAGGGACCACAGTGACGTGCATTCATGCATTCTCATTGTGAGATAATTAATGTGCGTTTTGAAAATAAAAATAAACATTCTCTTTGGCATATAAGTAATGTGCATTTATTTACCAAAATAAAGATTTAAAGGTCACATAATCTCTGTGATTTGGTCTTGGCAAATCAAAAACAAAAATAGTATTAGGATGCATTTACTGGGCAAAGATGCCTTCAGACAGTTGTCTCCTGATTGCCTGGCCCTCAGCAGACCAGGTAGAGGGGTTTGGGGGGGGGGGGGTTGCCTGGGTGGGGGGTTAGGTCAGGAGATATCTCCACATGCATGCCCCTTCTTAATGCAAAATTGTGCAGTATGCAACATGCACCAATAATTTTGCATACAAAGTCTGGGGAATACAATAGTGTACCCCCAGTCTTGTCCAGGCATCTGAATCGTGACTTTAGCATGCCAAAAGTCCGCTCTACTATAGCCCGGGTCTGGCTGTGCACCTCATTGTATTTTCGTTCTCCGGTGTTTGGGGGTTCCTAAAGGGGGTCATCAGGTGGGGTCCCAATGCATATCCTGAGTCACCTGTAAGGGAAAAGACAGGAGGATATTAGTCATGCATGTGCCCCTTGTGATGTCTCCATCATGGGGGGGGCATACCTGACACCAATGTCACTCACCAATCAGCCAGCTGTCTCCATACACGTTCATCTCAAAGTCTCTGTAGATCTTGGTCTGCCTTAGTATGAAACTATCATGGCACGAGCCGGGAAACTTGGCACAAACGTGCCAGATGAGGCCATGTGCATCTACGATCATCTGGACATTGATCGAATGCCAGCCTTTCCTGTTTCTGAACAGGTGTTCAGTATCATGGGGGGGCTGGAGTGCCACATGGGTGCAGTCAATCGCCCCGATGATCTTAGGAAAGCCAGCAATATTGTAAAAGTCTGTCATTGCTTGCACACGCTGGTCCTCCTGGGTGGGCATGACAAACTGGTGGCTCATGCGCCGCAGTATGGCAGGGACCACCTGATGTAGGCATTTACTCATGGTTGACTGCACCATCCCAGCCACACCTCCAGATGCTCGCTGGAATGAGCCACTCGCTAAAAAATGGAGGGTTGCCATAACTTTTTCAAGAGGTGTCAGGGCATGGGAACGTAGGGTTGGGGCGATTAGATCCTCATGAAGGAGTTGGGTGATCTCCAGGATGGCCTCATCCTCCTCCTCTGTGCCCTCCTCCTCCTTTGTGCCTGTAAGGCAGCAAGTGCCGTCAAAATCATTGCTGGTCCTGGCATTTTTCAACAACAACCTTCACAACTAGAGCTGTAACCTCTAGTCACTTCCTTCTGCAAACCCTTCCACAGCATGTGTAAAATTAGGGCTGGTTTTATAATGTGGAAATTTAGTCAGAAAAACTAACAGGTGCGCACAGGGCGGAAAATACGGCACACACACTTAATTCTGAGAATCGCCCTAACTCCCTCATTTGCATCTTTGCCTATCAAAAACAGCGGCGAGCCTAGCGTAATTTGCGCCCGGGAATGCGCAGGTGTAACTAATTTAAGTACGGCTGAAAATACGGAAATCTTTGCTTAAGTCGTTTTGACGATCGCGCGCAAATATACGCGCCGTGTAAAATTAGAAAAATGGAGTTAAGTCTGCGTATCTCTTTTGAGAATTTGGCCCGTTGTTTTTTTCATGCCGAAAAATTATCGTGTGTACGCGGCAGTAGAGCCATCATTTGAGTCCTACAGGATGACTACATTAACCACTTAAGGACCGGACCAATATGCTGCTAAATGACCCAAGGGGTTTTTACAATTCGGCACTGCGTCGCTTTAACAGATAATTGCGCGATTGTGTGACGTGGCTCCCAAACAAAATTGCCATCCTTTTTTCCCCACAAAAAGAGCAAATTTTTTGCGCTATAAACAAAAATAGAGCGACAATTTTGAAAAAAATTCAATATTTTTTACTTTTTGCTATAATAAATATCCCCCAAAAACATATATAACCATTTTTTTTCCTCAGTTTAGGCCGATACGTATTCTTCTTCCTATTTTTGGTAAAAAAAATCGCAATATGTGTTTATCGATTGGTTTGCGCAAAATTTATAGCGTTTACAAAATAGGGGATAGTTTTATTATTTATTTTTTTTACTACTAATGGCGGCGATCATTGACTGCGACATTATGGCGGACACTTCGGACAATTTTGACACATTTTTGGGACCATTGTCATTTTCACAGCAAAAAATGCATTTAAATTGCATTGTTTACTGTGAAAATGACAGTTGCAGTTTGGGAGTTAACCACAGGGGGCACTGTAGGTGTTAGGGTTCACCTAGTGTGTGTTTACAACTGTAGGGGGGTGTGTCTGTAGGACTGACGTCATCGATCGAGTCTCCATATAAAAGGGATCACTCGATCGATGCAGCCGCCACAGTAAAGCACGGGGAAGCCGTGTTTACATACGGCTCTCCCCGTTCTTCAGCTCCGGGGAGCGATTGCGACGGATCGGCTATAAACGAATAGCCGCGCCGTCGTCCCGGATCGCTCCCCGCGGGAATCCGACCACCGCATGTAGCGGGGGGGGTCCCAATCGGACCCCCGACCCATGTCTAGGCAGGGGCGTACAGGTACGCCCATGTGCCTGTACGTGCCATTCTGCCGACGTATATCTACATGCGGCGGTCGGGAAGTGGTTATAGTAGAGGGTCACCCGCAAAAAAAAATTTAAGATTAGATTGATGCTCATTTTGTCTAGGGGAATCGGCTAGTTTTTTTAAAAACGAAGCAGTACTTACCGTTTTAGAGATGCATCTTCTCCGCCGCTTCCGGGTATGGTCTTCGGGTCTGGGCGTTCCTTCTTGATTGACAGTCTTCCGACAGGCTTCCGACGGTCGCATCTATCGCGTCACGATTTTCCGAAAGTAGCCAAACGTCGGTGCGCAGGCGCCGTATAGAGCCGCACCGACGTTCGGCTTCTTTCGGCTACTCGTGACGCAATAGATGTGACGCCATATCAGGGGCCATCAACAAAGATTCACATGCCGGATCTCCATTACTTTGTATGTAAGTGGATGCTGTCACCTATTATTTATTAAAGCTATTTTGTCGTTAACCTGGAGGCGCCTTCTTTTCTCTTTCTCTTTGCATATGTTGGAGTTTTGCTCTCATCTCCCCCGTTTTGGAAGGCTTTCCCCGGAATATAGACTGGGATCATCAGCTCTATATAGGACAGTGTCCCCCCCCTCTTCTTCCTCATTGCTCCCATTCATCCCCAGATTTTTAAACATTTATTTTAAACACCCTAGGGACTTGTACATAAACTGACTTTTTATGTTCATTTTTCTAACCTCAATATACCACTGATCTTCAGCGCCACCACCCCATTTTTTTACTCTTGCATACTGGTCACTGGAAGTTCAACATGACACCTAAAGGCAAACAACTCTCTGAGGATCTGAAAAAAAGAATTGTTGCTCTACATGAAGATGGCCTAGGCCAGTGATGGCGAACCTTGGCACCCCAGATGTTTTGGAACTACATTTCCCATGATGCTCCACTACACTGCAGAGTGCATGAGCATCATGGGAAATGTAGTTCCAAAACATCTGGGGTGCCAAGGTTCGCCATCACTGGCCTAGGCTATACGAAGATTGTCAAGACCCTGAAACTGAGCTGCAGCATGGTGGCCAAGACCATACAGCGGTTTAACAGGACAGGTTCCACTCAGAACAGGCCTCACCATGGTCCACCAAGGAAGTAGCTCAGTGTCATATCCAGATGTTGTCTTTGGGAAATAGACCTATGAGAGCTGCCAGCATTGATGCAGAGGTTGAAGGGGTGGGGGGTCAGCCTGTCAGTGCTCAGACCATATGCCGCACACTGCATCAAATTGGTCTGCATGGCTGTCGTACCAGAAGAAAACCTCTTCTAAAGAGGATGCACAAGAAAGTCCACAAACAGTTTGCTAAGACACGCAGACTAAGAACATGGATTACTGGAACCATGTCCTGTGGTCTGATGAGACCAAGATAAACATATTTGGTTCAGATGGTGTCAAGTGTGTGTGGCGGCAACCAGGTGAGAAGTACAAAGGCAAGTGTGTCTTGCCTACAGCCAAGCATGGTGGTGGGAGTGTCATAGTCTGGGGCTGCATGAGTGCTGCCAGCACTGGGGCGCTACAGTTCATTGAGGGAACCATGAATGCCAACATGTACTGTGACATACAGAAGCAGAGCATGATCCCCTCCCTTGGGAGACTGGGCCGCAGGGCAGTGTTCCAACATGATAACGACCCAAACACACCTCCAAGACAACCACTGCCTTGCTAAAGAAGCTGAGGGTAAAGGTGATGGACTGGTCAAGCATGTCTCCAGATCTAAACTTTATTGAGCATATGTGGGGCTCCTCAAACGGAAGGTGAAGGAGCGCAAGGTCCCCAGTGCCTCGTACACAGGATCCGATTATCGGATGATAAAAATCGCTTTCAGATAGATCGTTCGATAATCTGATCGTTAGTACACAGTTTTTGACAGGCGATCATGACAATTCGTCCAATAAAATCTGAAGGAACAAACACGAAAACTTTGCTCGGATGACAGCCCATCGTACAACAATCGTTTAATCAGTACAGTATGTGTCCGCTAAAAATTGATAGACGAACACCACGCATGATCAAAAACACGAAAATAAACTAGAAGGACATAGGGGTCACACATATTTGACATGATTGTAAGCTCTAACGAGCAGGGCCCTCTGATCATTCCTGTATTAAATTGTATTGTAACTATAATGTCTTCCCTGATGTTGTAAAGCGCTGCGTAAACTGTTGGCGCTATATAAATCCTGTATAATAATATAATAATAATAATTTCAGATACGTAGCTACGCAGACTGGAACATTTTTTGTAGAGCACATTTTGCACTGTTGTATTCGATATTAGTTTTATGCGATAATCGGATCGTGTGTACGAGGCATAACATCCACCAGCTCCGTGATGTCATCATGGAGGAGTAGAAGAGAACTCCAGTGGCAACCTTTGAAGCTCTGGTGAACTCCATGCCCAAGAGGGTTAAGGCAGTGCTGGAAAATAATGGTGGTCACACAAAATATTGACACTTTGGCCCCAATTTGGACATTTTCACTTAGGGGTGTACTCACTTTTGTTGCCAGCTGTTTAGACATTAATGGCTGTGTGTTAAAGTGGATGTAAACCCAAAAATATATATATATATATTTTTTTTTATGTCACAATGTAGAGAATAAGATTTCCTATCATCTGTTCCCAGTCTTGCCACACATAGTTAATCCAGCGCTGAGCAATCCTCTTTTTATTGTTCAGTGAAACAAAACAGACTTCCAGATAAAGACCAAAGTCCTTGCTTGAGTGACAGGTTATTTACATATCTCGTGCACTAGCTTGCAGACATGCGCAGCTTCTGTAAAGTGCACAATTCACCCCCCCCTCTCCTCTCCTCTCCCATCCAGCTCTCCCAGGATTGGCTATCTTTCCTGTGTTTTGATGTTTTCAAAATATGGGGTGATCCACAGTTCAGTGTAAACAGCCATCAGAATATACATAGACAAGAAGCTGTGCATGTCTGCAAGCTAGTGCACGAGATATGTAAATAACCTGTCACTCAAGCAAGGACTTTGGTCTTTATCTGGAAGTCTGTTTTATTTCACTGAACAATAAAAAGAGGATTGCTCAGTGCTGGATTAACTCTGTGTGGGTTTACATCTACTTTAGGTTATTGTGAGGGGACAGCAAATGTACACTTTTATACAAGCTCACTACTTTACATTGTAGCAAAGTGTCATTTCTTCAGTGTTGTCACATGAAAATAAATAATAAAATAGTTACAAACATGTGAGGGGTGTACTCATTTTTGTGAGATACTGTAAATGCAAACTATGAATATGTTTATGTGAATGGAAAAAATGGGTAAAAACACTGCGCTAAACAAAAGAGTGTGGAATGCTGCCAGTACCAAAAAAAAAATGCCAGTACCAAAAATAAAATATACAAATATTTGGGAAATGTGGTAAAAGATGAGGTACGGCGCAAAACCAATATATGTGAGAATTTGGTAATGTTACCAAAAAATAAAAAATTAATACAAAATGAATGTTGTTTAACATTTTGTATTCATTTTTTTTTTTTTTTTTTGGTAACATTACCAAATTCTCACATATATTGGTTTTGCGCCGTACCTCATCGTTTACCATGTTTATGTGAATATTGGGAAGAATAGGCGTAATTCAGATGATGGAGTAATAGATCAGGGAACGAAGCCCGACAACACAGAGCAATGGGCGGATGATCCAACGGAGGACCCAGCGAGGGGACATTGCAGGATCCCGGTGACAAGGTAAGTGCGCTGTACCAGGATTTTGCAATGCAATCCCAAGTGTGGCTCGGGGTTACTGCTAATGGTACTGAAATGTAACCCCCGAGCCACACTCGGGAATACTGCAAGGAGAGTTAAAGCAATCTACTGAATTGGACAGAACCAGCTCTTACAGGGAAACTTCCTGGAAACTTTTTTGAAATGTTGGCAACTATGGTATTGCGGTTTCTACTTGTTTAATCGGATGTGTCAAACAGGCTGAAGTTATTCACAGAGTAAAGGCAAAGAGCAGAGAACCCAATCTACCAAGTAGCAGGGTGGTGCTACAAATATTAAAGCTTGATGAACAATAACAATAAACTAAGATGTTCTACATTTAGATGAACGATGGCACTTTGCACAGACATTTCCTGTTTATTCCACAATAATGCCCAGAAATTTCCATGTACAAACACAGAAGGGTCTCCTATACAGCATTACCTCTACAGCATTACCACTATTTACCTATGTCTATGAGCTGCAGTTTTGTATTCCATCTGTATCACCACCTGGTGGTTAATTGAGGTATTACAGCCCAACGATGTAGAAAGTATGCACCATTGTGGATCTGTGGCGAGCAGTGGCGGCTGGTGCTCAAATTTTTTGGGGGGGCGCAAATGAAAAAAAAGAAAAAGATGGTAGCCTCACTGTGCCTATCAAACGCAGCCGCTGTGCCATCAATTGTCACCACTGTGCCATGCCATTAAACGCAGTCACTGTGCCATCAATTGTCACCACTGTGCCATGCCATTAAACGCAGCTGCTGTGCCATCAATTGTCACCACTGTGCCATCTCATCAAATGCAGTCACTATGCCATCAATTGTCACCACTGTGCCATGCCAAACGCAGCCGCTGTGCCATCAATTGTCACCACTGTGCCATGCTATTAAACGCAGCCGCTGTGCCATTAATTGTCACCACTGTGCCATGCCATCAAACGCAGCAACTGTGCTAATTGTCACCACTGTGCCCATTGTTGCCACTGTGCTGTGCCCTTTAATTGTCGCCTCTGTGCCCATTGTTGTCACTGTGCTGTGCCCTTTGTCGCCTCTGTGCCCATTGTTGCCACTGTGCTGTGCCCTTTGTCGCCTCTGTGCCCATTGTTGTCACTGTGCTGTGCCCTTTGTCGCCTCTGTGCCCATTGTTGTCACTGTGCTGTCTGTGCCCTTTTATTAATGCCACTGTGCTCTTTGCCGCTCTCTGTCCCCTTTGCCGCTCTCTGTGCCCATTGTCACACCTTTCCCTGTAAAATGAACTTACCTGAAGCTTCCATGTCCTCCCTTGATGTCTTGTCCCGCTTGGTGACACTTCAGCCAATCAGGTTCCTGATAACCAGAATCCGGGAACCTGATTGGCTGAAACGGCCGTCAGTCTTTTTCAAGGAACGCAGGGGGCCTCGTTCCGAGAATAGACATCCGAGAGCCGGAGGGCTGTACTTGGAAAGCCTATGAGAGCTGCTGGCTTTGATAGGCAGTTCCGCTCAGCCAACCAGCTGCCGTTATTCAGGTAACCGGCTCCCTATGTCCGGTTATCTGAATAGACCAGGCAGCTGGCAACCAACAATAACATACATCCGTGCAATTATGCACGAATGTATGTTATTTGCGAGAGGGGGTGGCGCTGCAGCGCCCTCTATAAACGGCCGCCGGAACTGCGGTTAAAATGTAAAAATGGGGGAGCTGCGGTGGCTCAACGTGATTGGCACTGCGCTGACAAGCCATTCACCTCTGCAGCCAGGGGTTCGGATCCCGGTCTCGGCTACATGTGAATTGAGTTTGGTGGTCTCAGCCCGGCTCCCGGTGGGTGTGCTATGCGAGGTAAGCCTGCGCTTAGTATGCCCACCCCCTCCCACAAAAACCACCACACCTACACACGCACTCTAAATTGAGTTAACATGCACGCACTTTGACCACGCGGTCTCTAAAAAGAGAGGCGAAGGACTAACGGGGCTGGTTGAGCGGGCAAATCCTCTCACTCCCTTATAGGGAGTCCCTCTGCCCCGTTGGGCTTCAAAGCGGAGCAGGTAGGACGGTCTGTGTGGGAGGACCCCCTCACACACCCGCCATTGCCACCCGGGGCATGGAGAAAGGTGGCAGATTGCCTCTGGGGGAGGCCTGCCTACTCCCAACTCCTGCAGTCCGGCTCCTCTCTCGAGTACACGCACAAAATACACTTTAAAAAAAAAAAAAAAAAAAAATGTAAAAATGACATTTTAGCCGAATAAAAGTTCTTAAAGGGCCCGTTTTTTTTTTTTTTGTGACTGCGGGGGGGGGGGGGGGGGGGGCGGCGCCCATGCGTCCCTATGGACGGGCCGCCACTGGTGGCGAGCACTCATTCCTTCTAGTGTTGAGGGTCCTGGGTTTCGAGGTTACATCAGGGATACTCTACCTGTGTGGAGTTTGTAAGTTCCTTATTTGTTCTGGTTTTCACCAGGAGCTCCGCTATCCCACTGCAAACCAAAAACTTACTAGAAAGTTAATTGGTTTCTGACCTTCAGAGTATCATAAGTGTGATTGGAGCATTAAGCTGCAATTCCTATATAAGCTCAAGTGATATGAATTGTTCCAGTACTCTTGAAAAATAATTGCAATAACAACTAAATAATAATAAGATCCATTCAAATCCAATACTTTGGTTGAATTTTGCTTCGAGACAGCCCAATAAAACTCAAATGGGTTGTAAAGGTTTGTTTTTTATTTTCTAAATAGGTTCCTTTAAGTTAGTGCATTGTTGGTTCACTTACCTTTTCCTTCCATTTCCCTTATAAATGTTTTTTTTCCTTTGTCTGTATTTCTCACTTCCTGTTTCTCCTCAGTAAGCTTGCCCCCATCATCCGTTCTGGCTGGGGGTTAGTCAGCGTGCTCACCCCTCCCTTGGGACTACATCCCTGCGGGGAGACGCTGTGTTCACACACAGGGATGTAGTCCCAAGGGAGGGGGCGAGCACGCTGACTAACCCCCAGCCAGAACAGCTTGGATGATGGGGGCAAGTTTACTGAGGAGAAACAGGAAGTGAGAAATTCAGACAAAGAAAAAAAAAACATTTAGAAGGGAAATCGAAGGAAAAGGTTAGTGAACCAACAATGCACTAGCTTAAAGGAACCTATTTAGAAATTAAAAAAAACCTTTACAACCCCTTCAAGTTTTACAGAGAATAAAAAAAAAATAGGCAGGCATGCATTAAAAAAAAAGCAGCATTTTCTACAATATTCACCTCTTTTTTAGCACTGTCCCCAAAGACTCATTGTTCCATCCTGCTGTTGGATAAATGATGGTCAGTATTAACCTCTTGCCGACCGCGCTATAGCAAAAATACTGCTACAGCGCGGTCGAGTTACTGTGACAGGACGTCCCTGGGACGTCCTCGTGCACTTCCGCGTTTGCGCGTCCCCTGGGGCGCGCTCGCGGAAGTGTCCGTGCTCGCCGGGTCTAGAAGACCCGGCGCATCACGGATCACGGTAAATTGCCGCGAATCGCGGCTGTTTACCACGTGATCGCTCCGTCAAATGACGGAGCGATCACTTGTAAACAAACCGGCGTCATTTGATGACGCCGGTTCCTCCCTCTCCTCTCTGTACCGTTCGGTACAGTGCGAGAGGAGAGGAGAGGAGGGGGGGGGGAGCGCGGGGTGTCAGCAGCTGCTGTGGGCTGGATCTGTGACAACTGCAGTCACAGATCCAGCCATCCCTCCCTGTGCAATACTCTGCAGTACCAGCCATACTCTGCAATACCCCATACTCTGCCATCCCTCCCTGTGCAATACTCTGCAGTACCATCAATACTCTGCAATACCCCATACTCTGCCATCCCTCCCTGCGCAATACTCTGCAGTACCATCAATACTCTGCCATCCCTCCCTGCGCAATACTCTGCCATACACCATACTCTGCCATCCCTCCCTGCGCAATACTCTGCCATACCCCATACTCTGCCATCCCTCCCTGCGCAATACTCTGCCATACCCCATACTCTGCCATCCCTCCCTGCGCAATACTCTGCCATACCCCATACTCTGCCATCCCTCCCTGCGCAATACTCTGCCATCCCTCCCTGCGCAATACTCTGCCATACCCCATACTCTGCCATCCCTCCCTGCGCAATACTCTGCCATACCCCATACTCTGCCATCCCTCCCTGCGCAATACTCTGCCATACCCCATACTCTGCCATCCCTCCCTGCGCAATACTCTGCCATACCCCATACTCTGCCATCCCTCCCTGCGCAATACTCTGCCATACCCCATACTCTGCCATCCCTCCCTGCGCAATACTCTGCCATACCCCATACTCTGCCATCCCTCCCTGCGCAATACTCTGCCATCCCTCCCTGCGCAATACTCTGCCATACCCCATACTCTGCCATACCCCGTTACTCTGCCATACCCCGTTACTCTGCCATACCCCGTTACTTTGCAATACCCCGTTACTCTGCAATACCCCGTTACTCTGCAATACCCCGATACTCTGCAATACCCCGTTACTCTGCCATACCCCGTTACTCTGCAATACCCCGTTACTCTGCAATACCCCGATACTCTGCAATACCCCGATACTCTGCAATACCCCGATACTCTGCAATACCCCGATACTCTGCAATACCCCATACTCTGCAATACCCCATACTCTGCAATACCCCATACTCTGCAATACCCCATACTCTGCAATACCCCGATACTCTGCAATACCCCAATACCCTGCGCAATACTCTGCAATACCCCAATACCCTGCGCGATACTCTGCAATACCCCAATACTCTGCAATACCCGCAATACCCCCAATACTCTGCAATACCCAAATACTCCGCAATACCCCAATACTCCGCAATACCCCAATACTCCGCAATACCCCAATACTCCGCAATACCCCAATACTCCGCAATACCCCAATACTCCGCATATATAATGTTTTGGGGTTCTATGTAATTTTCTAGCAAATAAATTGTGATTTTTCCATGTAGGAGAGAAATGTAAGAATTGGCCTGGGTGCTCCAGAACGCCTGATGGCGCTCCCTGCATGTTGGGCCTCTGTATGTGGCCACGATGTGTAAAAGTTGCACACATGGGGTATCGCCATACTCGGGAGGAAAAGCAGAATGTGTTTTGGGGTGTCATTCGTGGTATGCATATGCTGTGTGTGAGAAATAACCTGCGAATATGACAGAAACAAGTTATTTTTTTTTTTTTTTACAGAATTTTCGGTCGTTTTTCTTTTATAGCGCAAAAAATAAAAAACCCAGAGGTGATCTAATACCACCAAAAGAAAGCTCTATTTGTGTGAAAAAAAGGACAAAAATTTCAAATGGGTACAATGTTGTATGACGGAGTAATTGTCATTCAAATTGTGAGAGCACCGAAAGCTGAAAATTGGTCTGGTCAGGAAGGGGGTTTAAGTGCCCAGTGGTCAAGAGGTTAAATAGGGGGCTTCTGAATAAGCTTAGAATACAGTAAGCATGAAAATTGTCTATAGACTTCTATAACTGAAGGTCATAGGCGTGCGCACATAGGGTGTAAGGTGTGCCTGTACTATGCAGATTCCCCCTGCTGCCTGGCTGCAGAGAAAGGGACTGGGGAATCTCTGTCCTCAGTCCCTTTCTCTATCTCAAAAGTTAGACATCAGGGGTCTGTTTAGACCACTGATATTTCACCAAAGCCCCCAAACAGGGCTCCTAAAAAAAAAAAATGATATTAATATTAAAAAATAATAATAATAAAAATAAAATTGTAAAAAAATAATAATAATAATACAAATAAAGATAAACTACTGACACCGATCTCTGCCCCGCTGAAAAAGCCCTACTGACTTGCCCACTGCCATATATGGTATATTACACACGCATGTGTGTTTGAGCTTTGTTGTGCACACCCTAATGCACACCTATGATGAAGGTGTATTTATGGTATTCTTTTCTTTTTTCTTTTTTGGTTTCCCTGTTAGCTATAGCTGTACTGTGTAACTACAATGAACAAAAAAACAGAAGCAAAAACTGAACTGTTGCTCACATTGGCCCAGCAAGTTTCACCTTTTATTCTCTGGAAAAATGAGGAATGTGGTTGGTTACTGTGGGTAGGGGATCCAATAATGTTTGTAATTTTGATAGTTGTTATAAACAGACTCTATGGGGGAGATTTACTAAAACTGTAGCCAACCAGCTTCTAATTTCAGCTTGTTCAATTTGGTTTAACAATAAAACCTGGAAGCTGATTGTTTTTTATTCAGAGCTTCACCAGATTTTGCACTAGAATTCCATTAAAGGGGTGTTCCGGGCAAAACAAATTAAAAGCCAGCAGCTACACATACTGCAGCTGCTAGCTTTAAATAAATGGAGACTTACCTGTCCTGGTGTTCCTCGATGTCGGCACCACAGCTGATGTTTCCCATCAGCTGTCGGGTGCTGCCATTGCCATTTCGGGTAAGGGGACCCGGGAGTGTAGCCTTTCGGCTTCACACCGGAACCCCACTACACATGTGCGAGGCCCCGCTCCTCTCCTCTATTAGCCCGGCGGCCAGGGGATGGAGGAGGAGGGAGCCCCGCGGTGACGTCACGCCCGCGGCCGGACTCCCGGAAGTGAGAAAGGATACCTTTCTTTGACAGGTATCCTGTCCCCCCTCCCTCCGAAAGGTGCCAATTGTGGCACCGGAGGGGGGGAGGAATACGATGAGCGGAAGTTCCACTTTAGGGTGGAGCTCCGCTTTAAGGTGAAAAACCCTGAAGGTTTACAACCCCTTTAAAGCGGAGCTCCACCCTAAAGCGGAACTTGCGCTGATTGGAACCCTCCCCCCCTCCGGTGTCACATTTGACACCTTTCAGGGGGGAGGGGGTGCAGATACCTGTCTAAAGACAGCTATTTGCACCCACTTCCGGCCCAGCATTCAAAAAGACGGGCATTGCATCACATCCCATCGCCCCCCCGTTGTGTGCTGGGAACACTCGGCTCCCAGCACACAGCAGGAGCCAATCGGCGGGCTCAGCGCGACTCGCGCATGCGCCGTAGGGAACCAGGCAGTGAAGCCGGAGCGCTTCACTTCCTGGTTCCCTCACAGTGGATGGCGGGGGGGCAGCAGAGTGATGAGCGATCGCTCGTCCTCTGCTGCTGACGGCGCTGGACTCCAAGACAGGTAAGTGTCCTAATATTAAAAGTCAGCAGCTGCAGTATTTGTAGCTGCTGGCTTTTAATATTTTTTTTTGGCCGGACATCCGCTTTAAGATATACTTTACCTATAAGCAACGGAAGCAATGCCAATGCACTTTTTTGTTGCTGACATTAACAGAGTCTTGCTTTGCTTTATTTCTTCCCAACTTTGAAACTTTTTGCTATTTGATCCCTAGGGGATCCTTGTCTGAAAGAAATTAAAGTCATTTTTATTAAAAGCACAGTAGAACAATTGGCAAAAGACTTAATTCTCCAGACAGAGACTGGAGTGCATGCGTACAGTTTATATATTCCCTGGGGAAATGTTAGGATTGCATTGTAAAACCAAGCTTTCAGAAAATGCACTTCAATTCATGACATCATCGCAATGCATTGTATTAATTCTGATCACAAGCACTCGCTTTATATGGAAGCCTTTTTATACAATTATCTACCGGACTACACTGTACTGTCTTATTAAGGGGGATTTTCTATAAAAGTCAAGGAAAGAAATATTGGAGATGTTGTGCGAAGCGGTTATCCAATTTTTTTTTCCACTGTAAGTATGAAAGAGAAGGAAAGAATCTGATTTGTTGCCATGTTCAAGACATCCAGTTTTATATTCCTTCACTTTTATTGTGTATCACCTAATTTATGAATCATCAAGAATCTAAAGACCCAAGCCAAGTACAAATAATTTTAGATATACAGTATTTCAAGCTTGTAACAGCCAGTTTGGGGCTGGTAATATTTTGGGCCTCATTTACCAACACGCTTTAACCACTTAAGACCCAGACCTTTATGCAGGTAAAGGACCTGGCCAATTTTTGCGATTCGGAATTGCGTCGCTTTAACTGACAATTGCGCGGTCATGAGATGTGGCTCCCAAACAAAATTGGCGTTCTTTTTTTCCCCACAAATAGAGATTTCTTTTGGTGGTATTTGATCACCTCTGCGGTTTTTATTTTTTGCGCTATAAACAAAAATAGAGCGACAATTTTGAAAAAAATTCTATATTTTTTACTTTTTGCTATAATAAATATCCCCCAAAAAGATATAAAAAAACTTTTTTTTTACTCAGTTTAGGCTAATACGTATTCTTCTACCTATTTTTGGTAAAAAAAAATCGCAATAAGTGTTTATCGATTGGTTTGCGCAAAATTTTTAGCGTTTACAAAATAGGAGATAGTTTTATTGCAATTTTATAAAAAAAAATGTTTTTTACTACTAATGGAGCTTTTGTTCGTAAGTGTCATTTTTCACAGCAAAAAATGCTATAAAAATGCATTGTTTTCTGTGAAAATGTCAATTGCAGTTTGGGAGTTAACCACTAGGGGGCGCTGTAGGGGTTATGTGTGACCTCATACGTTTTTCTAACTGTAGGGGGGTGGGGCTGGACATGTGACGTCATTGATCGTGTTTCCCTATATTAGGGAACACACGATCAATGAAGCTGCCACTGTTCTTAAGCTCCGGGGACCGATCGCAGGACTCCAGCGGCGATCGGGTCCCCGGGTCCCGTGGCCACGGAGCTTCGGACCGGGTCACAGGTGCGAGCCCGCGACCCACGGCTGGGCACTTAACCCCCCTGGCGGTATTCCTGAGCGTGACTCGGGGTGGGTTTTTCATGTTACGATCGGTAACCCCAAGTCACGCTCGGGCTAGCTATGCAGAGCCTGCAGCGTGCGCTGGCTTACCTTGTCCCTGGATCCAGCGATGTCACCGCGCTGTGTGAGCGAGCGGGACCTCCGTTCCCTGAGACGTTACGACGCACGGGAGTGGAGAACAGTGCCAAATTCAAAAAGGTAAACAAACACTATACATACAGTATACTGTAATCTTATAGATTACAGTACTGTATGTAAAAAAAACACACACCCCTTGGCCCTAGTGGTCTGCCCTGTGTCCTACATGTTCTTTTATATAATAAAAACTGTTCTTTCTGCCTGCAAACTGTAGATTGTCCATAGCAACCAAAAGTGTCCCTTTATGTCAAAAATAGTTTTAGAGCAGCTAGAAAACAGCGATAATAAATTATAATCACTTGCAGAATTGTGCGATAGCGATTTGTGTGAAAATTTCAGTGATTTTGATTTGATTACATTATTGAATAATTTTTATTATAATTATATTATTATTTGTTATAATTATTTATAATTATTTATTATATTATAATTTATCATTTTGTTTTTTAAAAAATGTCATACCCGGGATGCCTATTAGATTCTTGTTTGGTCAGATTTAAGTGAGTTATTCCTAAGAATTACAGGCCTACAGTATAAAACGCCAAATTTCCTTGCAAATAATGGTACCACTTTCGGTACGTAATTCCAGACAGAATCATACCGCCAGGGAGGTTAAAGAGGACGTACAGGTACGACGTATATCTGCAGGAGGCGGTCTTTAAGTGGTTAAAGAGAGCCTTAAGCTGGCCATACACTAGTAGAATTTCGTTAGAAATTTGTTTTCAGAGCATGCGTTTTGAAAGAGCATCATGGAAGATTTTTCTTAAACAAATAAATTTCTTATGCCGTGTACACACGACCGTTTTTTGGGTTCTAAAAAATGACGTTTTTTTTATGTCATTAAAAACGATGGTGTGTGGGCTTCAGAGCATTTTTCGGGTTCTGAAAAACTGGCAAAATTTCTTCCGAACATGCTCTATTTTTTCACGACGTTTTTAACGTTGTCGTTTTTAAGGTTGTAAAAAATGGTCGTGTGTGGGCTTTAACGACGTAAAAAATCCACGCATGCTCAGAAATGAGTTATGAGATGGGAGCGCTCGTTCTGGTAAAACTGCCGTTCGTAGTGGAGTAAGCACATTCATCACGCTGTAACAGACAGAAAAGCGCGAATCGTCTTTTACTAACACAAAATCAGCTATAACAGCCCAAAGTGTGGCGTCATCCGAATGGAACTTCCCCTTTATAGTGCCGTCATACGTGTTTTACGTCACCGCGCTTTTTTCACGATCGTGTGTAGGCAAGGCCGTTTTAATGATCGGGTTATATGCTATGGATGCCAAATGCAGGACTCAGGAGCGTGCCCGCAAGGTAACCCCCTTGGGAGAGCTCTTCCCAGAGGGGGATATCTGATGTGGGGAGAAGCCGAGAGAGCCGCTGGGGGACCCTAGAAAACAGTGTTCGGGGCCACACTGTGCAAAATGAGCTGCACAGTGGAGGTAAGTATGACATGTTTTTTATTTAAAAATAAATAAAAAACAAACCTACTTAGGCAGATTCACAAAGACTTACGATTGCGTATCAGTAGATACGCCGTCGTAAGTCCGAATCCGCGCCGTTGTATCTTTAAGCGTATGCTCAAATTGAGATACGCTTCTCTGTTGCTAAGATACGACCGGCGTAAGTCTCCTACGCCGTCGTATCTTAGCTGCATATTTACACTGGCCGCTAGGGGCGTGTACGTCGATTTACGCCAAGAATATGTAAATGAGCAAGATACGCCTATTCACGAACGTACGTACGCCCGTCGCAGTAAGCTACGCCGTTTACGTAAGGCGTTTTGCAGGCGTAAAGATAAACCACCAAAAAGATGGCGCAGCCAATGTTAAGTATGGATGTCGGAACAGCCGTCGAATTTCACGTCGTTTACGTCGTTTGCGTAAGCCGATTCAGAATGGGGCTGGGCGTAGGTTACGTTCACGTCAAAAGCATTGACTATTTGCAACGTGATTTTGAGCATGCGCACTGGGATACGTCCACGGACGGCGCATGCGCCGTTCGTTAGGCGCATCATTTACGTGGGGTCACAATTCATTACCATACAACATGCCTACTACAGCCTACTTTGAATTACGCGTGCTTACGCTGGCCCATTTACACTACGCCGCCATAACTTAGGACGCAAGTTCTTTGTGAATACTGTACTTGCCTCTCTAACTTACGGTGGCGTAGCGTATATGAGATGCGCTACGCCCGCCTAAAGTTAGGCACATCTACCTGAATCTGGCTAATAGTGTCTGCGTGCAGCAGCCCCTCAGCCCCCCTAATACTTACCCGAGCCCCATCTCAATCCAGTGTTGTTGCACAAGAGACTCAGTTCCCTCCTGATTGGCTGAGACACAGCAGTGGGCACCATTGGCTCCCGCTGCTGTCAATCAAAGTCAGTGAGCCAATGAGGAGAGAGAGGGGGTGGGCTGAGTCACAGCTCTGTGCCTGAATGGACACACAGAGCAGCAGCTCAGCTGCTTGCTGTGGGAGCACTCGGAAAGTGGGAGGGACCAGGAACGCCGACGAGGGACCCAAGAAGAGGAGGATCTGGGGTGCTCTGTGCAAAATCACTGCACAAAGCAGGTAAGTATAACATGTTTGCTATTTTAAAAAAAAAAGACCAATATCACTTTAAGCTCTTCCGGTTATAGAGAAACACTGGGATTCATTTACTAAAGGAAAATAGACTGTGCACTTTAGGAAAGGTTCCAAACAAGTAGGGAAAGTAGAGGGACACGTCATCATTCCTGGATACCTTCCCATTTGGGCACAGACTGGCCAGGCCACATTCCGTCCCTCAAGACAGATGCTGCTGGCAAAATCCGACATGTATAATTGTTTTTTGTATAATTTCTTTTCCCTTTTAGTGGTTAAACTAGATGGACTTGTGTCGTTTTTCAACCAGGCTAACTATCCGAGATCTGCTTTGCTACACATCGCTGTTGCATTCTGTGAGTGTTTCCAGTTGGGTGCCTTCCCGCGGGGCTTGTTGTGAATTGCCTAATTTTGATGTTTGATGTTTGATGTAAGTTCTGTTCTCTTCAACTGGATTCTGAGTGTTTACTGCCACTGCACCACGTTGCACCTCCCCACATGTAGGCATTAAGAACTTGACCCATGTAGAAGAGTGCAGGGACAGTATAGGGACTTCTCCTAGACAACAAATTATGCCTCCTAGGGGCAAAATTATATCTCTCTCTCTGGAGGTATGGACTCCAGAGACAGAGATATCATTTTGCCCCTGTACAAATCATTAGTAAGACCTCATCTGGAATATGCAGTCCAATTTTGGGCCCCAGTTCTCAAAAAGGATATCGGGGGAACTGGAGAAAGTGCAGAGAAGGGCAACCAAACTAATAAGAGGCATGGAGGAACTCAGCTATGAGGAAAGACTAGAAGAACTACATTTATTCACTCTTGAGAAGAGGAGAATTAGGGGGGATATGATCAACATGTACAAATATATAAGAGGTCCATATAGTGAACTTGGTGTTGAGTTATTCACTTTACGGTCAACACTGAGGACAAGGGGGCACGCTTTACGTTTTGAGAAAAAGAGATTTCATCTCCAAATACGGAAAGGTTTCTTCACAGTAAGAGCTGTGAAAATGTGGAACAGACTCCCTCCAGAGGTGGTTCTGGCCAGCTCAGTAGATTGCTTTAAGAAAGGTCTGGATTCTTTCCTAAATGTACAGAATATAACTGAGTACTAAGATTTGTAGGTAAAGTTGATCCAGGGTAAATCCGATTGCCTCTCGGGGAATCAGGAAGGAATTTTTTCCCCTGCTGTAGCATATTGGATCATGCTTTGCTGGAGTTTTTTGCCTTCCTCTGGATCAACTGTGGGTATGGAGTTGGGTGTATGGGATTGTACTGTGTTTTTTATTTTGTTTGTTTATTTATTTTTTTGTAGTTGGACTGGATGGACTTGTGTCTTTTTTCAACCTGACTAACTATGTAACTATGTAACAACACTCTTCCACCAGAACCATGCGTACTTGCTGTATTGATGATCTCCTCAGGCTCTCTCCTACCAGTTCTTGCAGCTCTGCACACGGACATCATTCAGTGCGCCTCTCTGAGCATGTCCACTTCCTCAGTGAGGCATGCTGACAGTGGAGGCATCGGGGGCTGGATAGGGACAGCCTCAGGCCACAATTTGTCCAGGTCTGCTCTAAAGTAAGGGATAGCTTCTCTTAACAGTGTCCCTATTGGAAAATTTCTAGTTCCAGTGACAACTCAAATCTTTCGATTTTCCCCAACTTTCAGTCCCAGTGATAATGGTCACCAGGACAATAAGAAAGAGTGGATATCCCCATCGAGGACATAAACTGCAATACAAAACCTAATAGAGTTTCTAATGCTTTCCTACTCTAATCTAAAGCAAAGAATGTTGGCTTTTATTTTATTATACTTTAGTGTGGTTGTCTACTTGCGATGATGACCTCAATACCTTCAAAGAAGACCCAGGACACACATCAGAAGACCCAAGGCCTATGTTCTCTGTCCCAAGGTCTAGAAAGTCCTCTGCACTACATAGTTACTACAGTTTTTTTTTTTTTTCTGATCTATGTAATCAAATCTGAGAAAAATCTAACTGTTGTGTGGCCAGCTTAAGTGAGAAAACATTGACAGTTTTGGAAGAAGGTCATGGTTACTTTATGGCCAGGAAGTGGAACTATTTTGGCTGTAACCACATTGCCCCCATGTCATAAACACTGTTATAAACATTGGGAGTCTCCAAACATTCTGTGCTAGAAAGACCTCATCTGACCCCTTTCACTGCAAGAGACATTGAAAGTCTCTATAGGCATAGGACTAATGAGCTGGTTCCCAAAGTCCCAACTACAGCTCACGGCTCAATACAGCTTTCCAAGCTCACAAGCAAAACCTCTGCTGAGTGGCTCAAGGATTTAACAACCAAGAATGAACTACTTTTAGGACTATTATTGTTGGCCTTCTGAAAAGTATCCACAGCTTTTCAGAGGGTGTTTGACAGGCAGTGAGGTGTTGTTATGTCACCTCCTCACTGCCCAATTTAGCCATCAAAATGCAGACTAACTAGTCCACAATTACATGAGTTGCATGTGGTTTTGGTGTGTTATTATTTACTTGAATGGGCCACTATCCCCTGTTGGTATCACCCGCTAAATGTGGGATGCCGTTTAATTTATGCTGCAACTATGAAACAAAGCGTCACAGCTGCAGTTATTTTCTCTCCAGGTTCAATGTTTAAATCAGTAAAGTACCACATTATGGCCACTAGATGGAGCCGGTGATCATAGTACAGTGTAGAAGTATTTATTTCTTATAATAATCAGCTCTGTCTAGTGGCTATAATGCAGAATTTTCCTGATTCACCCATTTGACCTGGAGAAAAAATAGCCTAACAACATCTGATTGTGCCCCAATTGCACAAAACAAATTTACTTGCAGTTTCCCAGACATATTATTATTTTTTATAAGATCACCCCTTAGAGCAGTGGTTCTCAACCTGGGGGTCGGGACCCCCTTGGTGGTCAAATGAGGATTTGTTAGGGGTCCCCAAAACCTGAGCTGTTCCTGAAGTCACTCAGCCTCTTCACAGCCGTCCATTTAGTTCATGGCATAGCTGGGAGGCAGGGAATAGAGGTCAGATGACTGGTGAGGAATGTAAAGTGGGAGGGGCTGGAGGAGACCCTATCTGCTGATTTCAGCATAGGTGTCACTGCTACGAGAAACCACAAAGCCGGAGACACAGTGAGTAACACTACCTGTGAATAGAGTTGCCTTTAAAAGTCCCCACTACAGTTCTCAGATCAGCAGATGGTCTTGATCACGAGCACCTAAGTTGGCTGATCCCAACTCCCCACCAGCACTGCCACTGATCCCAACACCCCGCCAGCACTGCCACTGATCCCAACTCCCCGCCAGCACTGCCACTGATCCCAACTCCCCGCCAGCACTGCCACTGATCCCAACTCCCCGCCAGCACTGCCACTGATCCCAACTCCCCGCCAGCACTGCCACTGATCCCAACTCCCCGCCAGCACTGCCACTGATCCCAACTCCCCGCCAGCACTGCCACTGATCCCAACACCCCGCCAGCACTGCCACTGATCCCAACTCCCCGCCAGCACTGCCACTGATCCCAACTCCCCGCCAGCACTGCCACTGATCCCAACTCCCCGCCAGCACTGCCACTGATCCCAACTCCCCGCCAGCACTGCCACTGATCCCAACTCCCCGCCAGCACTGCCACTGATCCCAACTCCCCGCCAGCACTGCCACTGATCCCAACTCCCCGCCAGCACTGCCACTGATCCCAACTCCCCGCCAGCACTGCCACTGATCCCAACTCCCCGCCAGCACTGCCACTGATCCCAACTCCCCGCCAGCACTGCCACTGATCCCAACTCCCCGCCAGGGAGTAAGAGAAGGAATAAAAATAGAGAATACATGGAAGGGAGAGAAAAAGAGGAGGAGGAACAAAGAAAAAGGGAGAGAAAGAATAAGAGAAAGAACAAGAAAGACGTCTAGAGAGGGATGGGGATAACAAACAAGAAATTAGGATAGAGAGAGATAAAAGGGAAAGAAAGGAGAACAAAGAGAAAGAGTGGTACATCCTAAAATGTACTATAAGGGGTTTCATTACTGTACAAGTGGAAGGGACTCAAATTAGGGGCGCAAATTACTTGTCTTACCTTGGGTGCCGACAACCCACGATAGGAAAATAATTTTACCGTTAGGGATCTCCACAACTTGGTAAATTTTATCACGGGGTCACGGCACTAGAAAGGTTGAGAACCACTGCCTTAGAGTATACATTTAAAGAAATAAAAATACAAATTCCTGACTGGTTCTCTTTAAAGTCTATATTAAGTCTAATTCCTTTTTATCATTTTATTGTGCTTCACCCTGACATGGTAAACCTGAATTCTAGTACATATGAAATAAAATACATAAAAAATACAGCTCTGTAGCCATTATTAAATTGATAAGGATGCAACTCTAGCCATACTTTCAGTCTTGCACAGCTGTACAGCCTCTTGGCCAGTACTAAAATGGCCTGCACTGATTTCACTGCACACTGTGAGCTTTTCACATTAGAATCTGCAGCAAGTCAGATAAAGCTCATCCTATTTCCTAGTTAAAGTATGTTCAGCGTCACCTAGCCCTTTCCTCCCCAGCCTTGCTGTACCTTGCCTGAACTATTCACTGTATTTCAGTTCTTTCAATCATGGAGGCTCAGCATCACAAGTGGTCAGTCCACCTAGAAATACCCACACCTCCAAACTGATACTCAGGCCGCGTACACACGACCGTTCCATCCGATGAGAATGGTCCGACGGACCGTCTTCTTCGGTTCACCGCTGAAGCAGACTGATGGTCTGATGTGCGTACACACCATCAGTTCAAAAACCGATCGGGTCAGAACGCGGTGACGTAAAACACACGACGTGCTGAAAAAAACAAAGTTCAATGCTTCCAAGCATGCGTCAACTTGATTCTGAGCATGCGTGGGTTTTGAACCGATGCTTTTGTGTACTAACCATCGGTTTTGACCGATGGTCAGCCGTCCATCGGTTCTATTTTAATGCTAGTTCTCTCATTTTTGTCCGAAGGACAACAGACCGATGGGCCGTACACACGGTCGGTTTGGACCGATGAAACTGAACTTCAGTCCCCTTTTCATCGGTTTGGACCGACCGTGTGTACGCGGCCTCACACATCAAGGAATTTTGATGACATCCCTGGGTCTAAAATAGCAATATAAAAAGGTTTATCTAACATTTTGATGGAGTAGGGTTAGGGTTGCCACTTTTTCGTCAATCTAAACCCGAACACTTTAGCGGGACATAGTTTTTGTTTTAGTATACAATATACAGCTACAACTTTACAAGTAGTCCCTCTGCATTGCACTCTGTTTGATGCTCTGGAATGGTGGGTCAGCAAGCCCAGACCGCGATCTACCAGTCATCTGTCTGCGATCTATGGGTTACTGACCCCCAGGCTAGAGAGTTGGGTTGTAGAAGTAAACTGGAGCAGGTGCTGCTTTGCTGGTGGGAAAGGATGCTGCTGTTCCAAGCTAGCTACAGCCAAGAAACCACAGGTCTTGTAATATACACACCTGGAGAACATGTGAAGCCTCGTACACACGACCGAGGAACTCGACGGGCGAAACACATCGTTTTCCTCGTCGAGTTCCTTGTTAGGCTGTCGAGGAACTCGACAAGGCAAGTTTCTCCATTCCCGTCGAGGAAATAGAGAACTTGCTCTCTTTTTGGCCCGTCAAGTTTCTCGACAGTTTCCTTGACGAAAATGTACACACGACCGGTTTCCTCGGCAAAAAAATATCTCCCAGCAAGTTTCTTGCTGGTGTTTGCCGAGAAACTCTGTCATGTGTACGAGGCCTGAGAGGAACCACAACGATTCCATTAAGTGGCAGAACAGGTTTTTTTTCCAGCCTGTAAGCCCTGGATTTACCCCAGTCTTCAGTCTTTTAAATTAAAGGAATGTTATGAAATTCCGACAATAAAAGGTCCAATGTGAGCTTTTGGTCCGAAATTCCGTCTGTGTGTAGGCTCCATCAGAATATTCTGTCGAAATTTCCGGCAAGAAAAATTTGAGAGCTGGTTCTAAAATTTTCAGACGAGAAAAGTTCTTGGAGGAAATTCCGATCGTCTGTATGCAATTCCGACACACCAAAAAACACGCATACTCTGAAGCACGTCAACGCATGCTCGGAAGCATTGAACTTCATTTTCCTCAGCTTGTTGTAGTGTTGTACGTTACAGCATTCTTGACGGTCGGAATTTGGTGTGACCGTGTTAATGCAAGACAAGTTTGAGCCAACAATCCATCGGAAAAAAAAAAACACTAACACAATGAGCCATCTGTAGGCACAGAAAAACCATGCTGCCAAATTAGTGTATTCTTGCTGCTTGAGATGTGCCATGACGCTGGTAGCAAAAAAAGGTCAAATATTACAAGAAGGGTGCAATGTGTTCTTTTTAGCTTTGGATAATGGCACCCCAATGTAACTTACAGATGGAGGTGGGCTGCATTGGATGGCAAACATGCATTGTGGAGCTAGAAACGGTGCTGGTATGTTTCTTCGGCAATTAAGATACATTTCCAGCCCATCCATTTTCAATGGAATGCCTAACGCAGCACATATTAACACACAAAAAAAACAACACATACTTTAACTCAATTAGCTAGATTCAGAAATATTTACGCCGTCGCATCAGTAGATACGCCAACGTAACTCTGAATCTGCGCCGTCGTAAGTTTAAGTGTATTCTCAAACTGAGATACACTTAAACCTAGCTAAGCTACGACAGCCTGCGCCGTTGTATCTTAGGATGCAATATTTAGGCTGGCCGCTAGGTGGCGCTTCCGTTGAGTTCGGCGTAGAATATGTAAATGCCTAGATACTCCGATTCACAAACGTACGTGCGCCCGTCGCAGTAAAGATACGCTGCGTAAAGATAAAGCTGCCCCCTAGCTGGCCTAGTCAATGTTAAGTATGGCCGTCGTTCCCGCATCGAAATTTGAAAAATTTACGTTGTTTGCGTAAGTCGTCCGTGAATGGGGCTGGACGTCATTTACGTTCACGTCGAAACCAATACGTCCTTGCGGCGTACTTTGGAGCAATGCACACTGGGATATGTACACGGACGGCACATGCGCCGTTCGTAAAAAAACGTCAATCACGTCGGGTCACCGATCATTTACATAAAACACGCCCCCCATCCTCATTTGAATTAGGCGTGCTTACGCCGGCCACATTTACGCTACACCGCCGTAAGTTAGGAGGCAAATGCTTTGTGAATACAGTACTTGCCTATCTAACTTACGGCGGCGTAGCGTAAATACGATACGCTATGCCGCCTTAAAGATGCGGCGCTCTTTCTGAATCCAGCTAAATGTACCTCAGCGGTTAGGTGCAAAACTAGCTTTATTTATATCCCAGTGACAACTCATTTTTTTGGATTTTTCTTTATAGCAATAAAAATTGTCTTGCAATTGTCAGCTTGCCATGTCCGCTGCTGCAGTTGACAGGTTTATTAACCACTTGAGCTCCAGAAGGTTTTACCCCCTTCATGACCAGAGCATTTTTTGCTAATCAGAAGTGCATTATTTTAATTGCCAATTGCGCGGTCATGCAACATTATATGCAAATGAAATGTTTTCATTTTTTTACACAAATAAAGGTTTCTTGTGGTGGTATTTGATCACCGCTGGGTTTTTAATTTTTTGTAATATAAATGAAAAAAGATAAAAATTTGGGGGAAATTTTTTTTTTCCAATTTCTGTTTTAAAACATGACCAATAAATATAAAAAAAATAATTTCTTCAAAAATTTAGGTCAAAATGCACTCTGCTACAAGTCTTCGGTAAAAAATCACAATAAGTGTATATTGATTGGTTTGTGTGACAGTTATAGCATCTACAAACTGTGGTATATATAATGGAATTAACGCAGCTATGACACTATAATGGTAATGGAGGTGATCAGCGACTTATAGTGGGACTTTGATATTGTGGCTGTAAATCTGATGCTAGCTGACCCTGGCTGGGAGGTACACTAACTGACATCAATAGTTACAATAATATAGTGATCAGTACTAATACTGTACATTGTCACTATACTAATGACACTGGCTGGGAAGGGGTTAACATCTAGGGGCAATCAAAGGGTTAATTGTGTGCCTAACAGTGTGGAATGTGTGTAATATCTGCTGCTTTTACTTTACTCTCTTTTTCCCCCCTGCTTTGTAGGGAGAAGAAACAATATATTATATTACAATATTATATAATATTATACTATATTACAATATTACATTACACAGGGATATGGGAAATGGTTATCAACACTGACACACGTACACCTACACAGGTTGAACCTTATGGACTATTGTCTTTATAGCACGTTCCCCTTGAGGACTGCTTGGATTTACCTGCTCATCTGCATCACCATGACCCTGTGATCCTTCCAATCCACCTGACACTCTGGGTTCTGACATCTTTTCACAAGCACCTTTAAATGACACGTCACACAAGTCAATATATTTATGTTAACTCAGCTTTTACTGAAGTAGCAAAGTAGTATTAGTTTGTAAAGGGGACAACAGAGTTCTGAACAACAGCACAGATTCAGTAAAGGAATTTCCCCAAGACAGCTTAAAGCGGAGCTCCGCCATCAAAAAAATATTAAAAGCCAGCAGCTACAAATACTACAGCTGCTGACTTTTAATAAATGGACACTTACCTGTCCTGGAGTCCAGCGACGTCTGCAGCAGAAGACGAGCAATCACTCGTCTATCTGCTGCCCCCACCACCATCCTCGGTGAGGGAATCAGGAAGTGAAGCGTTGAGGCTTCACTGCCCGATTCCCCACGGCTCATGCGCGACTCGAGCAGCACCGTCCTCACTGGTCCCCGCTGTTTTCTGGGAGCCGTGTGTTTTCCAGAACACAACGGGCGGGAAGTGACGCACTACCCGCAGAATACCCGCAGAGAGGACTCCCGGAAGTGGGTGCAAATACCTGGCTTAGACAGGTATCTGGACCCGATGAGCGGAAGTTCCACTTTAGGGTGGAGCTCTGCTTTAAGAACAGTTTACCAGTAGGAAGATACAATATACATATATTTACAATGGTGTACCACCTGTAGCATGACCTGAAGGACAATGAAATGAATGGTTAAATGTTTGATGCAAGTAGTTACTCTCTAAAGGAGTACCCCAGGCCAGCCTATTCAACCTTTAAATCCTAATGAGAAATCAGACAGAATAAGGACAGTGTAGGGCTCTTTAAATAGTGATAACAGCAGTGTCCGTGGTGCAGGTCTCATAGTCTTCACCGGCAGTTGGAGCTCATTATAGATTATAGATTATATCCAATAAGGCACAGTGATGAATAAACAGACTGACTGGCTTAAACAGGCTAATGGTATTCCTTGAAGTGGTTGTAGGTAAAGGTGTCTATGTACAGTGTTCAAATAGAAGTGCAGTAAAGTGTTCCAAAGGTAAAGGTGTCTGTACACAGTGTTCCAATAAAGTAACCAGGGAAATAATGCAGAAGGTGGGCGGTTGCCCTCTTACCAACGACTGGTCCGAACTAGATGCCTTAAAGTCAGCGATCTGGGTAGAATCGTCCATCGATGTAGCTGCCAGCGATGACACACGGATGTAGAGTAAGAACGAACAGGGTGTCGAGCTGTTGAGTTGGTGCTGTGAAGATGTCTAGCGAACAGCCCCAGTGATGGGCTCTACAAGGCCGGGCTGGAGTTTCCTGACACTGCGTGGTAGGCTGCAACCTCTCTCTCCCCATCACAGAGAGGTATGCATTACTCAAGGCCCAAGAAGAAGAGAGCGTGTGGTGGAACTCCTATCTCCTTTATAGTCTCTCCTAGAAGTCCCCTGAATGGTAGCAAGGATCCCTGGGATATGTAGTCCTGGTGTATCGTTATGCAATGGAACTGCCCGTCACAAATACTAGTCCCACAATCCAGTGGGTTGGCTTACAAATATGATGACAGTCACTGGCGTCCAGCATTAACCACTTAACCCCCGGACCATATTGCTGCCCAAAGACCAGAGCACTTTTTGCGATTCGGCACTGCGTCACTTTAACTGACAATTGCGTGGTTGTACGACGTGGCTCCCAAACAAAATTGGCGTCCTTTTTTTCCCACAAATAGCGCTTTCTTTTGGTGGTATTTGATCACATCTGCGGTTTTTAGTTTTTGCGCTATAAACAAAAATAGAGCGACAATTTTGAAAAAAAAAAATATTTTTTACTTTTTGCTGTAATAAATATCCCCCAAAAATACTGTATATAAAAAAACTTTTTTTTCCCTCAGTTTAGGCCGATACGTATTCTTCTACCTATTTTTCGTTAAAAAAAATTGCAATATGGGGTATTTGTATGGCATTTTTATTAATATTTTTTTTTTACTAGTAATGGCGTTTTTTTCGGTACTGCGACATTATGGCGGACACTTCGGACACTTTTGACACATTTTTGGGAACATTGGCATTTTTATAGCGATCAGTGCTATAAAAATGCATTGGATTAGTATAACAATGCCACTGGCAGTGAAGGGGTTAACACTAGGGGGCGGGGAAGGGGTTAAGTATGTTTCCTAGGTGTGTTCTAACTGTAGGGGGGGTGGCCTCACTAGGGGAATCACTGATCTTCTGTTCATACATTGTATGAACAGAGGATCAGCATTTCCCCCCCCTGACAGGACCGGGAGCTGTGTGTTTACACACACAGCTCCCGGTCCCCGCTCTGTAATGAGCGATCGCGTGTGCCCGGCGGGCACACGCATGGGAGTCGGGGGCGAGCGGGGGGCGTGCGCCCCTAGTGGCCTGCGAGAGAGCCGACGTAAAACGACGGCGGCAGGTCGGCAAGTAGTTAAAGGGATACAACTATAGATGATGAATGACGGGGAGAGCACATAATGTTATACTTATAGTCTGCCATCGCTACAGCTTTATTCAACCTTTCCTACTGTGTAATAAACAGACAGTTCACTGTTCACAGAATACAGAGTTGTGTGATTGGCCACAGCCGATCAGCTGACTTCAGCCAAAATCATTGGCTGAAATCAGATGCCAAACTCGTGCTGTGTCCAATCACAGCACAGGTTGGCACGGGGCATGCCCTCTGACAAAGTGGCATCACCGACCAGGGTAAAGAGCTGATGACATAGGCTCTTTACCATGTCCAATCACATGTAAACAAATGCCGGTTATCAGCATTTCTTTTCCTCAGCGTCAGTGTCTGAGGAAAGGAAAGCCAATAACCGTCTTTCCCGTTATGGGGGACATTTACACTGATAATCAGGGCACTGATCATCAGTTTCCTAATGATCAGTGCAGCATATCAGTGTCCATCAGTGCAACATATTAGTGTCCAACAGTACAGCATATCAGTGCAAACATATCAGTGCCCATCAGTGCAACATATTAGTGTCCAACAGTACAGCATATCAGTGCAAACATATCAGTGCCCATCAGTGCAGAATATCAGTGTCCATCAGTGCATTATATCAGTGTCCATCAGTGCAGCATATCAGTGCTGCCTTAACAGTGCAGCCTCATCATTGCCCATTAGTGCCCCATCATCAGTGCCGCCTCATCTGTGACCATGAGTGCTGCCTATCATTGCTGCCTATCAGTGCCCATCATTGCTGCCCATCAGTGCTGCATATCAGTGTCCATCAGTGGCGCATGTTGTTGCAGCCTCATCAGTGCCCATCAGCGCAGCATATCATTTCCCATCAGTGCAGCCTTATCAGCCACATCAGTGAAGGAGAAAAAATTACTTATTTCCAAAATGTTATAACAAAAACTAAAAAGAAAATGTTTTTTCAAAATGTTCGGCCATTTTTAATTTGTTTAGCAACAAAAAAAGAAACCCCAGTGGAGATTAAATACCACCAGAAGAAAGCTCTATCTGTCTCAAAAAAAATATGATTTAATTTGGGTACAGTGTTGCATGACTGCGCAATTGTTATTTAACCACTTCCATACAGGGCACTTACGCACCTTCCCGCCCAAGCCAATTTTCAGCTTTCAGCACTGTCGCAATTTGAATGGCAATTGCGCGGTCATGCTACACTGTACCCAAACAAAATTGGCGTCCTTTTTTCCCCACAAATAGAACTTGCTTTTGGTGGTATTTGATCACCTCGGCGATTTTTTTTTTGCGCAACAACTAAAAAGAGACTGAAAATGTTGAAAAAAAATTAAGTTTTTATTTTTTTCTGTAAATTTTTTTGTAAATAAGTAAGTTTTCTCTTTCAATTACGGGCACTGATATGGCGGCACTGATGGGCACAGATGAGATGGCACTGATGGACATCGATGAGGTAGTACTGACGGGCACAGATGAGGTGGCACTGATTGGCAGCGCTGGTATGCGGCACTGATGGGCACTCATAGGCGGCACTGATGGGCACACATAGGCGGCACTGATGGGCACACATAGGCGGCACTGATGGGCACTCATGGGTGGCACTGATGGGCTCTCATGGGCAGCACTGATGGGCTCTCATGGGCAGCACTGATGGGCACTCATGGGCGGCACTGGGCACTCATAGGCGGCACAGATGGGCACTCATGGGTGGCACAGATGGGCACTGTGGGGTGGCACAGATGGGCACTGTGGGGTGGCACTGATGGACACTGTGGGGCACACTGTGGGGCGGCACTGATTTACTTATGTTGCCAGTCAGTGCCCATTTGTGGGCACTGATTGGCATCTTTTTTTATTTTTTTCAGACTTTTTTTTATTTTTTTTTCAGACTTTTTTTTTACAGACTTTTCTTTGCCCCCCCTTTTTTTTTGCCCTTCCCTGGTGGTCCAGGGTGGGTTTCCCTGGTGGTCCATGTGGCGATCCGAGGGGGGGCTGCGCTGATAAACAATCAGCGCGAACCTCCCCTGTCAGGAGAGCCGCCGATCGGCTCTCCTCTACTCGCGTCTGTCAGACGCGAGTGAGGAAGAGCCATCAGCGGCTCTTCCTGTTTACATCGTGATCAGTTGTGGTTGGACACGGCTGATCACGTGGTAAAGAGTCTCCGTGAGAGACTCTTTACCGAGATCGGTGTTGCGGGGTGTCAGACTGACACCCTGCAACAACGATCGCCGCGACGCTCGCCCACGGGGGCGCGCAGCGGCTCAGAGTCCTGAGGACGTCAGGATTCTACAACCACTTTGCCGACGTCAATATGTCATTGGCAAGTGGTTAAAGTGTGACAGCGCTGAAAGCTAAAAAATTGGCCTGGGCAGGAAGGGGGTGAAAGTGCCCTGTAGTGAAGTGGTTAAAGAAGAATGTACAGTCAGATTGTAAAATGTATGGTGAGATTTATATACAACTACAGAGACCAGTGGGGTGATACACTATAGATGCCATGCTACCAAAAAGCTACCGTCAACAGATACTGTATCATGTCACCAGCTACAGGAGCAAGGATCACTCTATTGTGCTAAATATCTGGGTCTCCATCAGCATTCAAATATTGTTTTATCCTGAAAATTTATTCTAATAACTATTCCAGCTAACAGCTCTTCTCTTTCACTAATTATTACAAGCCGTAACAATGTAGGAAAACTTTGCTGCACAAAACCTTGTTTTCCTTCATTGTAAGCTAAGACAGCCTACCTGATGACAAGTGAAATGCTGGTGAATATTTATGATCTTTCTAGACGGTAAATTGTCAGCTACATGACAGGTAACATGCTTTTTCTGCCATTGTGAGATACAGGTCTGACAGCTGCCGCTGCATCTGTCATACAACCTGGAACGCATTCTACAAAACAATGGAATAAAACATTTGTTTACTGTTTATTACAAGTTTCTTAAGTGACACCGTCAATCCGAACGCGATTTAGCAAAGACCAAACTCGGACAAAGAAGTGGATAACGACCCAAATATGATCTTGGCCTGTTCCTGAACATATACTGCAGCAAGCATATCTCCAGCTTATATCACACACCTGTATAAAATTAGATTTTTGTGAAAAACCCCTACTGCGTTTCTGTTGATCTTTATTCCCCCAAAAAAATCTTTATCCAAGATTTGTTGGCACAAATTTAGCTAGATTCAGAAAGAGTTAGGCCGGCTTATCTACAGATAAGCCGACCTAACTCAGAATCTACGCCGACTTATGTTTAATTGTATTCTCAAACAGAGATACGCTTAAACATATCTAAGATACGACGGCTTGCGCCGTCCTATCTTAGGTTGCAATATTGAGGCTGGCCGCTAGGTGGCGCTTCCATTGCGGTCGGCGTAGAATATGTAAATTAGTAGATACGCCGATTCACAAACGTACGCCCGGTCGAACGCAGTACATTTACGCCGTTTACGTAAGAGATAGGCCGCCTAAAGTTAGAGCTGGGCCCTAGGTGGCGTTGCCAATGTTTAAGTATGGCTGCCGTTCCCGCGTCGAAATTCTAATTTTTTACGTTGTTTGCGTAAGTCGTCCGTGAATAGGGATTTACATCGTTTACGTCCACGTTGAAATCAATAGGCCCGTGCGGCGTACTTAGCCACAATGCACACTGGGAAATGTAGGCGCCTGGCGCATGCGCAGTTGAAAGAAAACATCAATCACGTCGGGTCAAGCCTCATTACCATAAAACACGCCCCCTCAGACAGATTTGAATTAGGCGCCCTTACGCCCGCCCGATTTAGGCTACGCCGCCGTAACTTAGCAGGCAAGTACTTTGAGAATCAAGTACTTGCCTCGCTAACTTACGGCGGTGTAGCCTAAACACGCTAAGCTACGCCGCCGCAAAGTTGAATCTAGCTAATTGATACTGTATTCTAAGTTTAATTTTATATCTACAAGTAGTTTTGTAATGAATTGTATAACAGAACTGCCATGGGGTGTCTAGAAAGATTGTTTTAGAAACATACAGAAAAGCCCGGAGCAAGAATAAATAAAATGCATGGGCGGAGGGCTGGCATGACTAGGGAAACAGGGTACTGTATAGTAGGGAGTTTGGGATAGGTGGGTTAGTGTGTGGGAGGGGAACAGAGAGAATAAAAGGATGTGGCTCCTCTCCCCGGGCAACACAGCGCAAGGGAAAGTTCCCGCCCACCTTCCCCTAATTTATTGGTTAGGGCTGTATGTATGTTTGTTTTCTTTTGTTTCACGAACAGGTTTGGGACGTTTCTGATGTCGTAGCAGTGGCGGGTGTCTGTTCTTTACAGGGAAAGGATGATACCTTGGAAAGAAGTGTTCAGGACCTGTCGTTGGTATGGGTCCTGATGGAGGGCTTACAGTTAACGGAGGTTTAGCTGGAAGCATTGGGAACAGGTGCACTGCGGTCATGGTTGTCTCTGAGCCAGTATGTCGGCTTGAGGCCTATTAGCGGATTTGAGAGGTACTGCAGTGCAATAATGTACATGGATGTTAATCAAGGTTCCTGCAAAGATTGACACTAGTAGTTGACTGATGGTTTTATAACAGGGTTTATGTTCATTGTTAATTTATATAACATTTCAATAAATAAGGCTGCTACGGCCTATGTTTTCTCCAACCCCCAGTGTGGTCTCGTTACTTAGGTATAAGTAAGAGGTGGGGTAAAACGGGTAAGGTAAAGAAGGTACATCTGTTATACAATAGTCATGAGGCCTACTTCTGGCAGCTGGTTTTGTTTGAGAGTAGACTGCAACGAGCAGACCCTTTCTGGTAGCCAACCTGGTAGTGTGCAGACAGGGAAAAAATTAGATTTTTCTACACACCATAAAATTATTTTCTTGGAGTCCCGTGAAGGACACAGGTTGTCTTTAAAGTGGCTATAAATGTATTCTATGCATGAAGGTAAAAAAACTTATGTGTGCAGCCCCCCAAAATTTACCTGAGCCCCATCTCGATCCAGTGATCCTCCTCATTGGCTGACACAGCACCGGGAGCCATTGGCTCCTGCTACTGTCAATTACAGACAGTGAACCAATGAGGTTAAAGCAGGGGTGGGGCAGATCTGCACTCCGTGTGTGTGAATGGGCACAGAGCAGCAGCTCGGGAGCAATACTCCTAATCATTATACAGAGCACAGTGCTCATTATCAGTGTATAGAGATACTCACCATCATTATACAAAGCACAGTGCTCATTATCAGTGTATAGAGATAATCGTCATCATTATACAGAGCACAGTGCTCATTATCAGTGTATAGAGATAATCGTCATCATTATACAGAGCACCGTGCTCATTATCAGTGTATAGAGATACTCATCATCATTATACAGAGCACAGTGTTTATTATCAGTGTATAGAGATACTCGTCATCATTATACAGAGCACAGTGTTTATTATCAGTGTATAGAGATACTCGTCATCATTATACAGAGCACAGGTGTAACCAATAAATTGTAAAGGGGATCTGTCTTGAATTTCAAGTCCTCATATACTTAAACGTATAGTGGAAATGTGTGGCTCCTTTCATCTGCCCACTGGGCAGATGAAAGGAGCCACACATTTCCACTCTACTGACACTCTACACACTACTGATGTTTCTGGATTCTGAGTCATGAGGAAAGCAAAAGAATTGTCAAAGGATCTGCGGGAAAAGGTAGTTGAACTGTATAGGAAAGGGATATAAAAAGATATCCAAGGAATTCAGAATGCCAATCAGCAGTGTTCAAACTCTAATCAAGAAGTGGAAAATTAGGGGTTCTGTTGAAACCAAACCACGGTCAGGTAGACCAACTAAAATTTCAGCCACAACTGCCAGGAAAATTGTTTGGGATGCAAGCAAAACCCCACAAATAACTTCAGGTGAAAAAGAGGACTCTCTGAAAACATGTGGTGTGTCTGTTTCAAGATGCACAATAAGGAGGCACGTGAAGAAAGATGGGCTGCATGGTCCAGTCGCCAGAAGAAAGCCATTACTACGCAAATGCCACAAAATATCCTGATTACAATATGCCAAACAGCACAGAGACAAGCCTCAAACCTTCTGGCACAAAGTCATTTGGAGTGATGAGACCAAAATTACGATTTTTGGCCACAACCATAAATGCTTAATTTGGTGAGGACACAACAAGGCCTATGATGAACGGTACACCATTCCTACTGTGAAACACGGAGGTAGATTTCTGATGTTTTGGGGATGTGTGAGCTACAAAGGCACAGGAAATTTGGTCAAAATGTATGGCAAGATGAATGCAGTATGCTATCAAAAAATACTGGAGGAACATTTGCATTCATCAGCCAGGAAGATGCACATGGGACGTACTTGGACATTCCAACCTGACAATGATCCAAAACACAAGGCCAAGTGGACCTGTCATTGGCTACAGCAGAATAAAGTGAAGGTTCTGGAGCGGCCATCTCAGTCTCCTGACCTCAATATTATTGAGCCACTCTGGGAAGATCTCAAATGTGCAGTTCATGCAAGACAGCCCAAGAATTTACAAGGACTGGAGGCTTTTTGCCAAGAGGAATGGGCAGCTTTACCATCTGAGAAGATAAAGAGTCTCCTCCACAAAAGACTTCAAGCTGTCATTGATGTCAAAGGGGGCAATACACAATATTAAGAACTGGGGTATGTAAACTTTTGATCAGGGTCATTTGGGTAGTTTCTGTTGTGTTTATACTCTAAAAAGAGTAAACACAGTTGATTGATAATAAATGGGTTCCGCCAAACATTAACCATGAGTGAAAGTTTTTGTGTTATCATTCATATTCTCTGAAAAATTCTGCCAGGATATGTAAACGTATGAGCACAACTGTATGTAATGATGCTGAGTATAATAATACTTGGTGTCATTATAATTTTAGTTATTTCAAGATTTCTAGTATTCTGGGCCAAACAACCTGACTTGAATTTATGTTCCTTTTGCTGCAGCAGATAGTGACTGGTTTCTGGGGAATGTCCTACTGCGGTTTATTAACAATTAGCTCACACTAACCACAATTAGATTTCACTCACCATAATAGCAGTGTTCACCTTCCCTGTGAATAGCTGGAATACTTGTGGTCCTTTACTGACACAGCACATGGCCACAGTCACCAGGCTCTGGTACAGATATCCTGCACACACCACAGACCATGCGCAGCACATAAAAAAGGTCTATAACTTTATTCTGTTACTGGGTCTGCATGGGGATGTTCGGTTATTGGCCAATAATCAACTAGGGACAACATTCTATATGAGCAGGCACCTCTGAATGAATTAGTAGAAAATATTGAATAAACTACTTTTCTGATAGGTCATTGTTGTAGTGGCAGGATGAGGCCAGTACTCATGGCATCTACATAGTTAGCAGACATGGATGCTGCAACAAAAACATGCTACAAAAAGGCAGATTTTTAGGATGCTACTTAGGTAAATATCTTCACTAAAAGAGCAAATCTTCACCTTTTGAACTCGGGTCCACTAGGATTTTGTTACTTTGGAACATAGTGAATATTTCCTGAGGCATTGCAAAAAGAGCAATATATATATATATATATATATATATATATATATATATATACAGAGCTGGTACAAGGGTGGGCGGAAGGGCCGGGTGCCCTGGGCGGTACAATTTATTGGGGGGGGCGCAGTGAAGTGTCCTTCTCAGCTGTCATTAAGTGGCGGCCCGCAGTCCAGGCACGGCCCGCCAGTGTAGTACCAGTCATTGGTTTGCTGGGACCGCGGGTTTCCCAGCAACCAATGACGTCACATGTGTGTGCCCCGCCACTCCAATTGCTAGGCTTTCAGAAAATTTTGAAAACAGTCCTGCCATCATAATAAAGTGATCTGACCATAGTCTTTGACATGAATATTCTGCCGGCTCAGCTGGGGCCCTTGGCATGCAGGAAAAAAGAGAATATATCTGTAGACTGTGTGTCGCAGTATTGTACCTGGGAAGTTAACTTGGGCAATGTCTTTAGATGCAGTTCTAAAAACGAAGGCAAGCACAGCTGCAGCACTTAATGTTAGGGGGTACACAGCTGCAGAACAGATAACTTGGCTGCATTGAACCTAGCCTAGCAACAATATGAACAGTTAGCACAATGGTGGGTGAAGAGTTTATATCTGCAGCTTTTTGTAAGTGGGAATTGACAACATCAGCTGTGGGTCCGTGACTCGCTCACCACTATCTCTATCTCTCTCCTGGTAGTTCTCCTGTAACAGTTTGAGGAACAGAGAGGTGGTGCCTTCTTGTTGTTTACTGTCACTTATGGCAGGCGAAATGGCGAGTACCTTGGTGGTTCACTCTTGGGGTTCCCCAGCGGGCCTGGGTCACAGATTGGCATTTTAGGGCAGGCACTGGAGCAGTCAGTTGTACTCAGCTCAGCCCAGCCACCTGGGTCAAGATGCATCAGCATCCCATGAAACTCAGCACAGCACAGAACTTCTTCTCTCAGCCTCTCTCTGGTTGGTGCACTACCCAACTGCCCCGCTCCTTCCTGGGCTTTTCCTTTTATCAGACCCCTGCTGCTCCCAGGTATCATTGGGTATTATAGTTGATTTCCCAGTCATGGTCGTAGCTCAGATCATTCTGAAAACTACATCTCCCAGAGCGCCACAGCCCAAAGTCATTCACAAGCTAAAAAAAGCACACTTGCTACTGCCATCTTGTGGAACAAATAGTTTTGCAGCCAGTGACATTACCTCCTGTTACACAACCATAACTTCTATAAAGTTTATTTAATCCCAAAACTCACAGAAGGTACCTGTTTGCCTGAGCAAGAAATCTGTAATACGTTTAAAAACATTCCAGGTGCTTACCCTGGAGCCTCTTTGACAGTGTGATGCTTTGTTTGGTATGCCTCAGATCATCAAGCTATCAATATGCTTCCTGCAGGAACATGATTCAGGTGCTTTATTTAAAATCAGTGCCATTCTTCACTGCAAAGAGAGTAGTAACCTATTGTAACCAATCACAATGTATCACTTATTGATGGGTACAGTAATCTCAACGTGTAGCACCCTGTAGCTTAAGCAGGGAGCTCCTCACAAATGTACTTGCCAGGAGTAGTTATCCTGGTTGACTGATAGAGATCTATTGATTTCTCCCTAAGTTTGGCCTTGTTACACTTTTCTCTTCTACCACTAGGTGGCCAGGTACTTGGTGGTACTAGATATGAGAAGGGCAAGCCAAGCTCAGGTTATGGGTATCTCAGCCAATGGGCAAGGGTTTTTCTTGAATCCATTGGCTTCCTGGGAGCACCTATATATTTGGGTGGAGTCAGGTAACCTATGTTCTGTGGCACCTGGACAGCTGTCTGGGTGGACGTGTGTCATACGTGTGTCACCTGGACAGCTGTCTGGGTGGACGTGTGTCATACGCCCTGGGCTGCTAGGCCGGAAATTGGGCCTATCCTGGGGGCATCTGGCTGCCAGGCTGTGTGAGGGTCTATCCAGAAGTAAGAGGGCAGCGCAGGGTTGGGATTGCGGCTTGCAATCCAACCAAAAGTGACGGTTCTGCCATCGGAGGTAGAAGGGGAGCTGTTGCCACTAAGGGACCCACCACCTTTACCAGATACCACAGTGAGTAACTGAAGAAAGTACCGGAGCAGTATTCTCACCGAACAGGCACGGCGGAGAATCTGGAAACTTCAGGCGGTGATAAAGTCAGGGACCCAACCAGTGGAGGTGACCCTTGTGAGTCAAGCCAGGGACCGAGCCGCTCAGCAGGGGTGAAGCTTGAGAAGTATCCGGAGTGCCAAGCTAGGGAACCAGCAGGGAAGCGTGGGTGACACTTGAGGGAGATACCACCGCAAAGATTGGAGGAGCTTAAGGAATTCAGAGTCAGTGAATCAGTGGGTCTAGTGAGAGACTGGGAGCTTAGTGTTGAAGAACTACAAGAGGCAGTTGTAATGAAGCTGAAGGAACTGTTACGTTTGCGTTAGGAACTGTTAAAGACTGTTGGCATAGGAGACAGCATTCCTGCACATGCAGATGTGGCGCCTTGCTGGGGCCTCTCCCTGCACATCTGTCCTCCTATTGAAGTCTCAGAGTCTGCCAATTGAACATACAACTACTTAAGGGTGTCCTGGCCCTTACCCTCTTTCCCCCAAAAATACAAAAAGGACAGTTAAAAGAAATAAAACCTCTTTTACATCCAAAAAGTGTCTGGTGCTTAATGACTTTCACCATCTTTGCACCCACTTTGCCTCACAAGCCACTCTATATTGAAGGACGTCAACTATCTTTTGCCGCGTACACACGCTTGGAATTTCCAACAACAAATGTTCGATGGGAGCTTGTTGTCGGAAATTCCGACCGTGTGTAGGCTCCATCAGACATTTTCTGTCTGAATTTCCAACAACAAAAATGGGAGAGCTGGTTCTCAAATTTTTTGACAACAAAATCCGTTCTCGTAAATTCCGATCGTGTGTGGACAATTCCGACGCACAAAATTCCACGCATGCTCTGAAAGTACAGGACGGAAGCATTCTTAATGGAGATAGCACATTCGTCACGCTGTAACGGACTAATACGCACAAGGCTGAAAAGCGCGAATCGTCTCTCACCAAACTTCTACTAACACGACTGGTATTAAACTTCCCTTTAATAGTGCCATCGTACGTGTTGTACTTGACCGCATTCTTGGCGTTCGGAATTTCCGACAACATTTGTGCGACCGTGTGTATGCAAGACAAGTTTGAGCCAACATCCGTCGGAAAAAAATCCATGGTTTTGTTGTCGGAATGTCTGATCGTCTGTATGCAGCAATTGGCCTTAGAGGTCCTCATTAGACTGGAAGAGGCAAAAGACATTGTTACATGCGTAAATACCATTTTGCGCATAGTCATTTCCCCTTGCACTCGGCCTTGTGGTAGTAGACCTGAACAGACTGCAACTTTGTAACACTGGGCCAGATTCAAGAAGCAATTGCGCCTGTGTAACCATAGGTTACTGCTTACTTCCTCCGGCGTAGCGAATGCTCCTGATTCAGGAACATCGCTACGCCGACTGCAGCCTAAAATCTGCATGGCATAAGGCTCTTATGCCACGCAGATTTTAGGCCGCATTCTTGCGTTGGCCGCTAGGGGGCGCTCCCATTGTGATCTGTGTGTAGTATGCAAATTGCATACTAACACCGATTCACAACGTTGCGCGAGCCCTTCGTATGCAAATTACGTAGTTTCCGTATGTCCGGTTTCGCGCAAGGTTACACATCCTAATAGCAGGCGCAGCCAATGCTATAGGATACCCACGTTCCCGCGTTGCGATATTTAAAATCTACATCGTTTGCGTAAGTGAATCGTGAATGGCGCTGGACGCCATTCATGTTCACTTTGAAGCAAATGACGTCCTTGCGACGTCATTTGCCTCAATGTACGTTGGGAAAGTTTCCCGACGGAGCATGCGCTCTACGCTCGGCGGGATCATTTACATTGCGTGCGCTTACGCTGGGCAATTTTGCCAGCGCGCCCTCGCAATTTACGGAGCTACTGCTCTGTGAATCGAGGGCAGCGCAAAATATTTGCGGGGGCGCAGGGCAAAATCGTTGCCCTGTGCCTCTGCAAATAAAGCGCAAATGTACCTGAATCTGGGCCACTGTGAGGAATATAAGGTGAGAGGCTTGGTAAAGTGCTTTCTGAGTGGGCCAGGAGAAAATCTGGCACAGTTGTGTATGAAAACTCTGTGCCTCCTACGCTGATTACAAAATTCAGTGAAGTTATGGAAACACGTTGTTCCGAAATAATAATGCTGATTATTTGGGTTTTTTAAACTTCCACATCCTGCACAGCACAGTGACACATACCGTATGTAGAGCAGGGACGGATGTCCGCCTCCACTATCAGTCTCATATTAGCAAATGACTCATTGATCTGTTTTGTTTTAGAAACTTGGCAGCAGTCCATGGAAAATCAATAAATATCCTAACTTTAAACAGTCCATAATATGATACAAGATTTTTATCAACATCTTGTATGAATAAAATTACGATAAGCTTCAGACAGCCTCCACAGTTCATTAAATACATCATAAATGTTTGGTTATTATTATGCAGAAAAAAAACTGTGATTATAGCTAAAGTAAACTTTTTGCCTGATTCACATTGCCCTTCCCTTAGCTCAGGGGTGTCCAAACTTTTTTCAAAGAGGGCCAGATTTGATGAAGTGAACATGCGTGAGGGCCGACTATTTTGCCCGACATTCTTTGAACTATTAACATTCTGTCTAAGTGTGTTCGTCTGAGCACTAATACACGGCCCAACAAGAATTCTCTTGCCTTTATGGCTGTGTGTGGTGAAGAGATGAGCTTGGGCGTGTTATTTCGATATACTGTATATATTTTATTTGTGGCCCCAACGAATCCCAGAGCGCTGCTTAGGACTAAGGATGAGCTTGGGCGTGTTATTTGGATATACCATATTTATCGTCGTATAACACGCACAGGCTTACCATTGCCATGAATGCAGCCTTACCATTGCCATGAATGCAGCCTTACCATTGCCATGAATGCAGCTTCATCATTGCCATGAATGCAGCCTCATCATTGCCATGAATGCAGCCTCACCATTGCCATGAATGCAGCCTCACCATTGCCATGAATGCAGCCTTACCATTGCCATGAATGCAGCCTCACCATTGCCGTGAATGCAGCCTCACCATTGTCATGAATGCAGCCTCACCATTGTCATGAATGCAGCCTCACCATTGCCATGAATGCAGCCTTACCATTGCAACCTCACCATTGCAACCAATGCAGCCTCACATGTGCCATAAATGCAGCCTCACATGTGCCATGAATGCAGCCTTACCATTGCCATCAGTGCAGCCTGAACGATGCCCATCTGCAGCCTCGGAGGGCAGAAGGAGGGGGCGGGACGAGTGCCATCAGATTACAAACAGGAGAATGTCTTATTTACTCTGTGGCCTCTTTAATACAAAGTCCCGCCTCCTATGATAGACAGAACGGTCGTTCAATGGCATCCCAGGAGACGGGACTTCCAATAGAGACGCTGCTGAGTAAACAGGAGATTCTCTTCATGTAATCTGACAGCGCTCGTCCTGCCCCCTCCCTGTCCCCTCCAAGGCAGCGCCAATAAATACAGTATATATCTTTTGTGGCCCTAGGGGCCACAAACAATATATATATCCAAATCCCCAGGGGGGCCATATTAAATCAACAGGGGGGCGCCACATTTGGCCCCTGGGCCTGCCTTTGGACATGCCTGCCTTAGCTTGTGTTATTATTCCCCTGTGCAGGTCTCATCTAGATCCCTCAATCACAATCCTCATCTGTTTGCCCAGACCTTGGCCTACCTTTTGGGTATATGCTATTCTGTTGAAGTGTGCCTGGACTGCAAAAGTTGTGCCCCCCCCCCCCCCCAAAAAAAGGACTAGTCATCAGTATTTCCTAAGGGCCTCCTACAGCAGATGTTTTCCTCATTACTGACTTACAATACATGGTTCTGTACTGTGTCTCTGTGTGGAGGTGGCCATCCTGGTGGAGGAGCAGAGCTTTGCTTCCTTATGTCAAAGCAGCTCCTTTGGTGACTGATAGCTGATGACAGATAAGGAAATGATTACAAATCAGCTGGAGAGATGAGGATAGCACAGACCTAAAGCATGAATGAAGTAGAAGCAGACAGATCTTTGTACTGTGGGTCCTCAGGTACAGCATCCTCTCCAGCAAGGAGAACAGTGAGCAGTACAGTAGTGACATGGTGAGACTAGGTGTCAGAGGCAGCAATGTCTCAGATGTTCACAAACTGCTGATATAAAGCTATTAGGCTGTAGAGACAGGGGTGCCTAGGCACAGGAAGTGCACTGTTATGATTCAACAGAAATCGATGTAAAAAGGTAGATTTATATGGTAAGTCTAAGGCACAGTTACACATTTAACATTTCTATATGTCCCTATGTGACAGCAAGTTCTCGGTACTTGATTTAAGGGGCATTTTAACCCCACTCCAGGGTAAAACTTATTCAAGTGCATTTCATTCTTTGTTACCACACCCTACTGCATAAATCACATTGGTAGAGTTTCTGTTCTTTAAAGCAGATATTCACTAAGGCAAGCCATACAAGGTGCAACTTTCTTTCCTGCAACCACGGGTTGCAGGAAATAATTTTTCATGATTCCCCATTCAACACAGACAGTGCTGACAGGGGAATCAGCAATTGTCAGACAGTGATTACCACTAGCGGCTACAGCAGCCACAAGAAAATCAGGTAGGCTTGTTGTACCCAAGTTGATCAATCGATTAACTTGGTACCAGCCTGCCCATTAACAGTTAGAATCGTGTATGGCCGGTCTAAGTACATGACATGCAATGATTGATTGCAGCAGAAGCTTCGATGACATATTGATGGTAGTGAGGGTTATGTGAGGCCTCTCTAAATACAGCATTTTATACAGTGTCTCCTAGTTTACAAAAAAAGGTAGCATTTCAGAGTTATAAGTAGGGTTGTCCCGATACTAGTACCGGCATCGGGACCGATACTGAGCATTTGCGCGAGTACTTGTACTCGCACAAATGCTCCCGATGCTTCACCCGATACTTTTGTTGTGAGCTGAGAGGGGGCGGAGAGCGGGTTGAGAGGAGGCGGAGAGGAGGCTGAGAGGGGCGGAGAGCGGGCGGAGAGCAGAGCAGTCCTCGGGTATGTAAAATATAATGTTACTAATGGAGGAGAGCTGCTGCTGCTACCGCTGCCGCCGTCTAGTTGATCAGAGCGCTGGGAACATAACAGCTTTAATTTCAATAGCTGTGTGTTCCCCGCGGCACGTCGTCATATATAGCACCTCCCCCTTGTCCGGGCACTTTGATAGACAGATCACCCATCCCAGGATTGGACAGGTGATCTGTCTATCAATGTGCCTGGACAAGGCGGTGGGGCTATATATGACGATGCGCGGCGGGGAACACACAGCTATTGAAATTAAAGCTGTTATGCCCGCTCTCCACCCCCTCTCAAATCTCTTTGCCTACACAGGTAGGTCACTGAGGACCTACACAAAGCTGCATTTAAGGACATGGCTGCATTTAGGGACAAGACTGCATTTGGGGACACAAGGCTGCATTTGGGGACATGGCTGCATTTGGGGACATGGCTGCATTTGGGGACACAAGGCTGCATTTGGGGACATGGCTGCATTTGGGGACACAAGGCTGCATTTGGGGACATGGCTGCATTAGGGGACACATGGCTGCATTTTGGGACACAAGGCTACACATGGCTGCATTTGGGGACACATGGCTGCATTTGGGGACACATGGACACATTTAAAAAAAAAAAAAGTACCGGTAATCGGTATCGGCGAGTACATGAAAAAAAGTATCGGTACCTGTACTCGGTCCTAAAAAAGTGGTATCGGGACAACCCTAGTTACAAGGCTTAAAAGCCATTACTATAGGGTGACCAGACATCCCCGATTTCTGGGGACAGTCCCCGGATTGAGGACACTGTCCCCAGACCAAGTCTGTCCCTGGTTTTGTCCCCGGATTGGATTTGAACAGAGGCTGGGGCAATTTCAAAGAGAGTCAGTGCAGAATAAAAAAAAAAAAATCTAAATTACACCCCCCCCCCCCCCCCGCTCCTACTAGTTTAGGGGGTGTATTTTTTTCCATTATCTGTGCCCCTTTCTGATGATCATATGCTGGTTGGAGTGGAGGGAAGATTTCTTCAGTTTCGGGCGCATGCCCATTCAGCTCCGCTCGCGTGTTTTTCTGCCTTGGCTCAATTCCCAACCAGCCGCCTGCCTGCTTATCTCCTTGCCTTCCCTGGCGGAAGTGATCTTCCTCCGCTCCCCACCCAGTAGTAGCCGGGGTCCGGAGAGTAAGAGTTGACAGGCTGTGAGGCGGGCGGCGGCGACGGGCAGAGAGTCTCTCATTGCCGCCATTACTAGTAAAAAAAAAATATGTCCCCGGATTTCATTTTAAAAATCTGGTCACCTTACATTACTAGCTTCAAAGACCACCACAAATCCCTTCAGATATATTCCTAAATATTGCTTTACTGCTAAAAAGGCAAATAACTTTTATTTCTCAGTACATAATCAAAATCTGCTTTGTGTGCAACACCACACTTTGAATCCAAATCACAGCAGCTCCAAAAATCAGCAGAGATGGTGAGCCGAGTCACTGTCAGCAAATGATTGTTTTACCCAGTGATGGTCCGTCCATAGGGGGCGCAAGGGCGCTGCCCCCCCCCCCCCAGGCAGTCACAAAATAAAAAAAAGGCAGGAGAGGAGAGAGGAGGGGGTCCATGGGGGACTGGTTCTGTTCTAATGCTTCTCCTCCTAGGGAAGGAGAGTGATGTCTCTCTCTATTCTATCTGTCTTCCTGTTTATCTCTCTGTCTGTCTGTCTATCTATCTCCCTGTCTGTTTATCTATCTATCTGCATGTCTGTTTGTCTGTCTATCTGTTTATCTATCTATCTATCTATCTATCTATCTATCTATCTATCTATCTTCAGGTCCGATTGCGTGCGGGCAAGTGATGGGGGGGTATGGGGTTGGTTGGGGCTTTGTTTGCGTCCTCCCCAAAAAATGGAGCACCAGCCGCCACTGGTTTTACCTAACATAAAGGATAAATACAAATTAATATATACAGTAATGTGCATAAGTTGTAGGCAGGTGTGAAAGAATGCTTTCAGAAATAGAAGTGCTAACAGTTTATTTTTATCTGTTAACAAAATGGAAAGTAAATGAACCGAAGAAAAATTCAAATCAAATCAATATTTGCTGTGCCTTTTTCTAAAAATGCAAATGCAGTTGGAGATTTGGTCAGGATCAATGGTGTTCTCAATGCTTAGAAAATACATGCAGATACGTATTCATCATGCCATACCAACAGGGAGGAGTGTTATTGGCCCCAAAGTTATTCTGCAGCAGGACAATGACTCCAAACATACAGCCAATGTCATTAAGAACTGTCTTCAGCATAAAGAAGAACAAGGAGTCCTGGAAGTGATGGTTTGGCTCCCACAGAGCCCTGATCTCAACATTGTGTCTGCCTGGGATTACACGAAGAGACAGAAGGATTTAAGGCAGCCTACATCCACAGAAGATCTGTGGTTAGTTCTAATCTCTAAGATGTTTGGAACAACCTACCTGCCAACTTCCTTCAAAAACTGTAACTAAAGGAATTATTGCTGGTTTGAAGCAAAAGGATAGTCACAACAAATAATGATTTTATTTCGATTTTTCTTCTGTTTGAACATTCCGTTCAACTTTTCATTTTGTAAATTCATATAAACAATTAAAATATATATTTTTGAAAGCATTCTTACTTTACAGCATTTCTTCACACCTGCCTCAAACTTTTGCACAGTACTGTATATAATGTACATATGTCTATACAGTAAAACCTTGGTTTGAGAGTAACTTGGTTTGAGAGCGTTTTGCAAGACAAGCAACATTTTTTTTATTAATTCTGACTTGATGAACAAGCGATGTCTTGATATACATGTAGCGTCATATCACAACTGAGTATAAAAGAGAAGAGAGGTGCCTCTAAAGCCTTGTACACACAAATCCGTGGAATTTTGTCCGAAAGGCGTTGGCCGTGAACTTGTCTTACATACAGACGGCAGGACTTTTTCAGCCAACGTACACAAAACTATGTGTTTTTTCAGCTCTTTAGTGCCACCCTTTGGGCAACTTCTGCTAATCTTGTGCTATGGTTAGCATTGGTTTGAAGCATGCAAGTTTGTACTTTTTTTTTCCCGATGGACTTGTACACACGATCGGATAATTTGACAAGACACATTTGTTGTTAGGACAGTTTTAAAGCATGCTATAAAACATTTGTTGTCGGAAAATCTGACAACAATTGTACGATGGAGCATACAAATGGTCGAATTTTCCGACAAAACCCTTCCTTCAGACATTTGTTGATGGAAAATCCGATCGTGTGTACGAGGCTTAAAGTGACACTCAGACCCCATTCACACCTGGGCGTTTTGTAGCTTGAAGCCTCAAGCTACAAAACGCTGGAGGGGAAAAAATCAATTATTCTCTATGGAGATGGTTCACATCTCCACTACAAAACACCTGAAGCCAGAAGTTCAGAAACGCCTGAAGTTCAAACAAGTTCTGGGACTTTTTTTTAGGCAGATTTGGGCGTTTTTCTGTTTTTAACATTGGTGACCCTAGACCTGTCCAAATACAAAACGCTGCAAATATCGCGGCAAAACGCGGTAAAAAAACGCTGCAAAATCGCGGCAAAACGATACGCTCAGGTGTGAATACAGCCTAAAGGTTCAGGTATTTTTTTTTAAATAACAAACATGTCATACTTATCTCCACTGTACAGTTTGTTTTGCATAGAGTGGCCCCTAACTTCCTCTTCTGGGGTCCCACAGCGGCTCTCTCGGCTCCTCCACGCAATAGCTAACCCCCCTCTGGGAAGTACTCTCCCAAGGGGGTTACCTTGCGGGCGCGTTCCCGTGTCATACACTCTGCGTACATAGCCGCCGAGTGTATGACTCAGGGTCACCCCCAGCGCCCGTGTCATTGGATTTGATTGACAGCAGTGCGAGCCAATGGCTGTGCTGTTATCAATTTATCCAATGAAGAGCCGAGAAGCCCAGGCAAAGATCGAGCTTCTTCACGGTCACAGGATTTTCCAGGGCTCAGGTAAGTAAAACGGGGGGCTGGGGGGCCGGCAATCATCAGATGTTTTTTCACCTTAATGCATAGGATGCATTAAGGTGAAAAAACATGAACCTTTACAACCCCTTTAAGTGTAGCGATATGGTTACATTTAATGAAGGTACAACATGTAGCAACATATTGCTACACTAATGCCCTGTACACACGATCGGAATTTCCGAAGGGATAAAATCCGATGGAATTTTCCGTCGGAATTCTGTTCAAGCAGTCTTGCATACACACTATCAGACCAAATTCCGACCGTCCAAAATGCTGTGAGGTAAAACACTACGACGAGCCGAGAAAAATGAAGTTCAATGCTTCCGAGCGTTGACTTGATTCTGAGCATGCATGTTTTTTTCTCTGTCTGAGTTCCACACAGACGATCGAAATGTTCTATTTCTAAACTCCGAAAGAAAAAAGTCTGATGGGGCCCACACACGGTTGGAATATCCGATGGAAAAATTCCGTCTGACTTTTTTCATCGGAAATTCCAATTGTTTGTACACGGCATTAGAGGCTCCTCTCTTCTCTTTCATACTCTGTAGCTCCTGCTGGATTTTGCTTCTACTCCCCTTGAGGAGGCTTCCATTTGTGGATGGACATTTTATGGTCACACAACTTATCACATTTCTATAATCTTTTTATATGGACTGTAGACTGAAGACCTTTTGAATAAATGGTTGTGGAACAAATCATTTGAGTTTCCATTATTTCTTATGGGAAAATTTGCTTTGATATGCAAGTGCATTGGATTACAAGTAGAGGTGCACCGAAATGGAAATTTCAGAACTGAAACGAAACTGAAATAAAATAAAACATGTCAGGCCGAAACCGAAAATTACTTTTATTTTTTTTTAAATAATTGTATGTTAAAACAGTACAGTCGGATTGCAAAAATGTATGGAGCATCCTATCACTGTCCCCCAATTGCCGCCTCTTGTTTCTTTTTTTCTTTTTTATTATTTTATCACTTTTTTTTTTGTAGCTTGTCGTTTTACTTTTTTTCTTTTTGTATAATTTTCTTATTTTTAATATTATTTTTCTTATTCTTTACTTTTTAATTACTTATGTTTTTATCTTAATTATTATTTCTTATTTTTTTTACACTTAACTTTATTGCTATCACACAGGAGAAAATAATTCCCTGTGTGATAACAATTGGAGGTGACAGGTTCTCCTTATTAACCCTGTCACCCCCAAAAACAGGAGTGCATTGGCGGCAGGGACAGGAGCCAGACTAGGCAGCCGGGGGGGAGGAGGGGGGGGGACAGTGTGCTGAAGATAGAGCCAGCCGAGGGAGGTGTGGGGGGGAAGGACGGATGGCTGGACAGTGCACACATGTTCTACTAGAAAAGAAAGCAACTCACCGCCCATATGCTGAAAATGTCTCCGCTCTGCTCGCACACAGCCCCGCCTCCTCCTAACCCCGCGCTGTGATAGACAGAACACATCTCAGCATTAGACCCACATTCTGTCTTTGACAGCGTGGTTAGAAGCAGACGGGGCTGTGTGCGAGCAGAGCGGAGACAATTTCAGTGTGTGTTTTACCGCTCTGCAATCCCGTGTTGCACCACTAGTCACTATCGGCAATTTTTAAGTTGTTTCGGCATTTCCCCAAAACAGCTATTTTTGGCCGATATGTATCGGCCGCCGATATATCGGTGCATCCCTAATTACAAGCATGCTTCCGAAACAAATTATGCTCGCAATCCAAGGTTTTACTGTATATATTTTTGAAAGCATTATTACTTTACAGCATTTCTTCACACCTGCCTCAAACTTTTGCACAGTACTGTATATACTGTACATATCTCTATATATCTATCACAGAGAGTTATTGTTTTTACTGGTTTACGTATATAAACATTATGGCCTGGATTCACGTAACACTTACGCGGCGTATCTCGAGATATGCCGTGTAAGGCCTAGTACACACGAGAGGATTTATCCGCGGATACGGTCCAGCGGACCGTTTCCGCGGATAAATCCTCTCGAGGATTTCAGCGGATTTGGATCCGATGGAGTGTACTCACCATAGGATCGAAATCCGTGCCGAAATCCCCTCGCGATGACGTGTCGCGCCGTCGCCGAGCGCGACGCTGTCATATAAGGAATTCCACGCATGTGTCGAATCATTACGACGCATGCGGGGGATCCCTTCGGACGGATTGATCCGGTGAGTCTGTACAGACCAGCGGATCAATCCGTTGGGATCGATTCAAGCGGATAGATTTGTAGACATGTCTACAAATTTTTATCTGCTGGAATCGGGAAATTTCCGCGGATAAATATCCGCAGCAATGTACACACCATAGAATCTATCCGCTGAAACCGATCCGCTGAGATTTTTCAGCGGATGGATTCTATGGTGTGTACGGGGCCTTAGTGTAAATGTGCACCGTCGTATCTATGCACCGTGCCCATAGAACTAGATACGCCTGAAAATAGGCTTCCTTCGACCGATGTAATTTTCCTACGCCGGCGAATCTTGGGCGCATATTTACGCTGGCCGCCTCATTGCAAATATGCAAATGAGGGAGATACGGCGATTCACGAACGTAGTTGCGCCCGGCGCATAATATACGCGGTTTGCGTAAGGAGTACGTCCAGCGTAAAGTTATTCCACATATAGGAGGCGCATTCCCATGCAAAGGTATGGACGACGGAACAGCCGTCGTATTTTACGTCGTTTACGTAGTACTACGTGAATAGGGCTGGGCGTAGGTTACGTTCAGTGATTCGACGTATCTTAGGTGTTCGTTCCGACGTGATTCTGAGCATGCGCACTGGAAAGCGTCCACGGGACGGCGCATGCGCCGTTCGTTCGGCCCATCATTTGTATGGGGTCACGGTTGATTTAAATGGATCACGCCCACCTTCCACCTACTTTGAATTAGGCGGGCTTACGCCGACGATTTTACGTTACGCCGGCGCAACGTTGGGAGCATTTGCATTGTGAATTGGGTGCTTGCCTCTCTGCCTTACTTCGGCATAGCGCATATGAGATGCGCTACGCCCGCCTAAAAATGCGCCGATCTACCTGAATCCGGCCCTATATTTTTGCCTTTTTTTATCAGATATTATCTTATGGTCTTTTGGCTGCAACTTGCTGTGAATGTGTATGCTGCTTTAATCATCCAACCACAGATTGGATAAGTGGTCTACTCCACCTCTGAAGCTGGAATGACAGTCTGGTTTATGAGTCATCTTCTCCATATGTCATCTGATATCTGCCTCATTGTTTGTTATGCAACCAAACCATTTCCCTCCCATCAATATTGTGTATTTTCTATCTTGATCACCTCTTAGTCTTTTGACAAATTCTCATTTTTATTAATAAAACATTTACATGTTCTACTCATTTCCAGAAGGTCTTTTGCATCTAGTTTTAACCCCACAATGTTCACACTTCATTTATAATGGAACTGTTGTATAGTTTCTACATTTTCCAATTTAAAAGAAAAAAGAAAAACCTGTTTACATTGAAATTTGTGAAGACGAAATCCACCAGTTCTGATTTGAATTCCAGAGCTTGCATGAAACGTCGGTCTACCACGCAGATTAATCTGGCAATGGCACTATGTTCTCAGCGAAACTCCTATGTCAGGAGATCTGCTGTCAGGGGGAACCGGCCAGCTGGATTCAAGAAGCATCAAGAGCAGAAATTCATACCGGACAAAATACCTTTGTGTTTGTTTTCTGCCTCCATACATAGATACGCTGTCCAAGCTATGTGACGTGTAATATCTAAGACAGATGTCTTTAATGTTTTTACAAGATCTCTTCCCGTACATAGCCAGCTCTCTTCTTTCAAAGCATACATGTTGTGGATCTCTGCTTTTGTCATAAAGATAACATAGGCCCAGATTCTCAAAGGGCTTATGACGGCGCAACGCCATGTACGCCGTCGTAAGTCCTAATCTGGGCCGTCGTATCTATGCGACTGATTCTTAGAATCAGTTACGCATAGATATCCATTAGATCCGACAGGCGTAAGGCTCTTACGCTGTCGGATCTTAAATGCATTTTTTTTTTTGCCGCTAGGTGTCGCCTCTGTCGTTTTCCCCGTTGAGTATGCAAATTAGCTAGATACGCGAATTCCCGAACGTACGCGCAGCCGACACAGTAAAGTTACGACGTTTACGTTAGGCTTGTCCTGGCGTAAAGTTGCTCCTGGGTATATGAGGCGCAATCAATGTTAAGTATGGCCGGCGTTCCCGCGTCGAAATTTATAAATTTACGTTGTTTGTGTAAGTCGTCCGTGAATGGGGCTGGACGCCATTTACGTTCACGTCGAAACCAATGACGTCCTTGCGACGTCATTTGGAGCGCAGTACATTCGGCGCGGGAACGCGCTTAATTTAAATGCTCCACGCCCCCTACCCGGCTAATTTGACTTAGGCGGGCTTGCGCCGGGTGATTTACGCTACGCCGCCGCAACTTTACAGGCAAGTTCTTTGTGAATAAAGCACTTGCCTGTAAAACTTGCGGCGGCGTAACGTAAATCAGATACGTTACGCCCGCCGAGTTTTACACCATTCTACGAGAATCTGGGCCATAAAGTCCAGAAAAGAAACTTCATTCTAAAATCAACATCCTATAATGTATTCATAGATATTTGGGTGACATAAATTCAGATACAGTAAAACCTTGGATTGCGAGCATAATTTGTTCCAGAAACATGCTTGTAATCTAAAGCACTTGTATATCAAAGTGAATTTCTCCATAGGAAATAAAAGAAATTCAAATGATTCGCTCCACAACCATTTATTCATAAGTCCTTCCGTTTATAGTCCATGTAAAAAGATTATAGCAATGTGATGGGTTGTATAAAATGTCCATCCACAAATTGAAGCCTCCACAAGGGGATTAGAATAGGGTGACCAGACATCCCCAGTTTCAGGGGACAGTCCCCTGATTGAGGACACTGTCCCCGGACCAAGTCTGTCCCTGGTTTTGTCCCCAGATTGGATTTAATAGGGGGCAGGGGCAATTTCAAAGACAGTCAGTGCAGAATTAAAATAAAAAGAATTGCACAGCCCCACTCCGCCGTGCCTACTAGCATAGGGGGGTTGTATTTTTCCCATTATCTGTGCCCCTTTCTGATGATCATGTGCTGATCGGAGTGGAGGGAATATTTCTTCAGCTTCGGGCGCATGCCCATTCAGCTTCGCTCGCATGTTCTTCTGCCTTGGCTCAAATCCTGGCCAGCCACCTGCCTATCTCCTTGCCTTCCCTGGCGGAGTGATCTTCCTCCGCTCCCCATCCAGTAGTAGCCGGGGGCCCGAAGAGTAAGACTTGAGAGGCTGTGAAGCGGGCGGCGACGGGCAGAGAGTCGCTGATTGTTGCCATTACTAGTAAAGAAAAAATATGTCCCCGGATTTCATTTAAAAAATCTGGTCACCTTAAATTAGAAGCCAAATTCAGCAGGAGCTAAAGAGTAGAAGAAGCGCCTCTAAGTGTAGCAATAAGTTGCTAAATGTTATACCTTCATTAACCACTAGCCGACCAGCCCCCACAGTTTTACGTAATATAACGTCATTTCGCATTTCAGCCACTAGGGGCGCGCGCCCCCTGCTCGCCCCTGGTGCCGACGCCCGTGCTCGGCAGGCGCGATCACCGCCGGGCACCCGCGATCGCTCGTTACAGAGCGAGAACCGGGAGCTGTGTGTGTAAACACACAGCTCCCGGTCCTGTCAGGGGGAGAAATGACTGATCGTCTGTTCATACAATGTATGAACAGCGATCTTTCATTTCCCCTTGTCAGTCCCACCCCCCTTCAGTTAGAACACACCTAGGGAACATAATTAACCCCTTCCTCGCCCCTAATGTTAACCCCTTCCCTGCCAGTGAAATTTTTACAGTAATCAATGCATTTTTATAGCACTGATCGCTATAAAAAATGCCAATGGTCCCAAAAATGTGTCGGAAGTGTCGGCCATAAGGTCGCAGTACCGATAAAAATCGCAGATCGCCGCAATTAATAGTAAAAAATAAATATTAATAAAAATGCCATAAAACTACCCCTTATTTTGTAGACGCTATAACTTTTGCGCAAACCAATCAATAAACGCTTATTGAGAAAAAAAATTACGAAAAATATGTAGAAGAATATGTATCGGCCTAAACTGAGGAAAAAATATGTTTTTTTTATATATTTTTGGGGGATATTTATTACAGCAAAAAGTTAAAAAAAATTCTTTTTTTTTTCAAAATTGTCGCTCTATTTTTGTTTATAGCGCAAAAAAAAAAAAAACGCAGAGGTGATCAAATACCACCAAAAGAAAGTTCTATTTGTGGAAAAAAGCCACTTTGACCGACCGTGCAATTGTCAGTTAAAGCGACGCAGTGCCGAATCGCAAAAAGTGGCCCGGTCATTGACCAGCAAAAATAGTTTGGGGCTGAAGTGGTTAAATGTAACCATATTGCTACACTTAGAGGTGTCCGCGGACCAGTTTCAGCAGACATGTTCGGTCGTGTGTACGGGGCCTCAGATTCATGGTGTGAATGGGCCCTTAAGTTGTGAAAAATAAATAAAAAGAACCCAGTGCAAAAAGAGCCTCTAATTGTAACGTAAAACAAATACTTTCTTACAAATGGAGAAGCGATCAGCCATTAACCAGTTCCCCCCCCCCCAATTTGCCTATAGCAAATTGACGGCCGGGTGGGTCTTTCGTGCCTCCATGTGGCCGTCATAAGATGACCTCTTCTTCTTGCCATGCATGCGCGCTTGGGGCTGTGAATGGTCGTGAAGCTGTGTCCCTGGGACACACGCATCACTGTTCAGGGTAAAGAGCCAATGACGTTGGCTCTTTGCCATGTGATCATCTCTGTCTAGTCACAGCTGATCACATGTAAACAAATGCTGGTTATCAGCATTTCTTTTCACTAGCAGACCTTTTATGACGTCAGAGAGAACGTGGCGACACAGGATGGAGCTGTGGTCAGGCGTAAGAGGATCTCAGCGGGACAACGCTGGATCCATTGGATAGGTGAGTATCTGAAATGTGCAGATACTACCTTCAGGTAAGCAGGGTTATTAAAAAAAAAAATGGGGGACTGTGGCATGAACAGATTGCTGAGTGGTCTTCAGCTAGTTCCTGTGCTTTGACCCTCTATATCTGCCTATTTTTGCTCAATCCAACTTTTCTTTTGACCAGTCTCTGATTCCTGTCTGCCTGCTGTGACCTCGGCTTGCACTCTGACTCTGCTGCTATCTTGTGCTCCTTACTACCCTCTAGTCAATATTCCAATCGCATACGTTCCTGGAAAACGGCTCATAGAAAAAAGGTGGGTGCTGAAATGATCACCAGCTGGGCACTGGAACCATCAAACAAACTAACATATTTGCCAGCACACCGTGGATCGTCAATTACGTCCAAAAATTTTATGCAAAACAAACATCACAATAGTGCAACGTTTCTAGGTCACACAGGACCTCTTCGTCAGGCGAAGACCAGCCCAGCTGTTCATCACCTTTTGGCTTGTGCCTACTGATCGCACATCGCTGTGTTCCAGTTACTGGTTCCTGCCGGGTGATCCACAGTTATCTGCTACCTGCAAACCTCAGCTGGCAGTGTAGGTTACACTGCCCCTCGTGCCACTCTGTGTCTTCACACCTCCTGTCATCACTACCAGGGTGTTGGACAAGAGGTGCAAGAGAAACCCCCTCTACAACTCGATCTCCACCAGATATGTGACACTGCCCAGTGATCCAGGAAAAAAAGCTTACCAAAATGAGGCCACGTGAAGAAATAATTCCGGACCGCTGCACTTCCAAAAATCCTTTTATTGAAGCTTCATATGACAAGTAGTTGACAGATGGAGCAGGGGACAAGGGTCTTTGGTAATGACTAAGCTCTGATATTTGCGTGAAACGCGTCTACCTCTTTGTCCCCTGCTTCATCTGTCAACCACTTGTCATATGAAGCTTCAATAAAAAGATTTTTGGAAGTGCAGCCTTCTGGAATTATTTCTTCACATTACACAGCATGCGAGCTGGGCTAGCACCTAACTAGTGTGTGTGGGGATTAACCAGAGACTCACTTACATGGAGCAGCTTTTCTTGTTTCATGACAAAATGAGGCCACGCAGGAGTCAGAGCAAGAGTCAGAACTCTCAATAGATAACTTAAGTTTTCCACTAGATCCTGCTGAACAGCCTGAAATAAGAAGATCCACTTGAGCAACAAGGGAAAACTAGACACTCACAGAACTCCCTCCCTAATAGTAAAACTACAAGAAGCAATATGGATTCTCCAACTTTTATTGGACATAGGCGTAGACATGTCAAAGCTCATTCCCATTTTCAAAGACATCCAAGGATGTATAAACCTGACACAATCAGAAAAGGTCAATTCTAGCACATCGACGTGCTGGACGCATCTGTGGAATTCTTATGGGGGGGACGGGGGGGGACTTGGCTTCAGCACTAGCATTAGCAACCACCATACAAACAAAGGCGTTGATAGGAAAAAAAAAACAGTACTGAATAAAACAGAGCGGGAAAACAACACCGATAATCAAACAATATTACATATAAGTGTGGCTATGTGATGATTTTTATTTAAGGCTTGTCCACTGTTTGTTAGGAATATATTTGAATGCCCTTAGTCTGGCCACAGCTTCAAAGAGAAGTATGGGGTTTATTATTTTATTTAATAATTATACTTACCTAGGTGGATACAGCAAAGTTCCCCCGGCGCCTCTAACACTGAGAACCGAGCGATCTGAGTGAGTGAGAAACTTATATAGCGCAACACCTGCGAACCATAGGCGTGCACAAGGGGTGGGCCAGGTGTGCCTGGGCACACCCTAATCCTAAAGGTTGGCAACCCATAAATCGCGATCTACCTGCCGATCAGAATCTGGACAGGAGGGGCAGTGGGGGTGGAATTTAGTGGAACCGATCTGTATTTTTCTCCTGCAGCAGCTGAAAGAAGGCCTTTCCTCCTCTGCCCGGCATTCAGCTGCCACAGGAGCAAAATACAGGGGATCTATACCAATATATGCCACCGCCGGCACCCCCTCCTGTCCCTGTTCATCTTCTTATGTCACACACGCATATGTGTTGGAGATTTGAGGTGCACACCCTAATGCAATAGGCTGCGCACACCTATGCTGCGAACTGAATCGCCTCTAGGCGCTTGGTATCCATTCCCTGGGCCCTCAGAAGAGATGGGTCTTGATCTTTCTCCTAAAGGCCAGGTGGTTTTCCTCCAGTCGGATGGTGGTTGGTAGAGCGTTCCATAGTCTGGGTCCTTGGACCGCAAATCTTCGTTCTCCTTTGGACTTGTATTTGGCTTTGGGTATCTGGAGTAGATTTTGGTTGGTGGATCGCAGAACACGATTGGTGTTGTGAGCTTTTCGTTTTTCGCATAGATATTGGGGGGCATTTCCTTGAATACACTTTGAAAGTGCTTTGAAAGTGATTCTGTCTTTTACGGGCAACCAATGAAGGGATCTCAACGAAGGTGAGATTGATTCCCATGTTTTTTCCCAGTCACAAGTCGAGCGGCCGTATTTTGAACGACTTGCAGACAAGTGATTTGGTATTTTGGGAGTCCAAGATAGAGGGCATTTGCATAGTCCATTCTGGAGTTGAAAAGTGTCCCCACCACGACTGCTATGTCTTTTTTTGGGATAAAGGGAATGAGTCTGCATAGAAGGGGCACCAGATGGTGCGATCTGCTGACTACTGACCCTATTTGTGCATCCATTGTCATGTGGGTGTCGAAGATGATTCCAAGACTTTTGACTTTGGTGCTGGGGGTGATGGATTGACCCAGAATGGGCGGGGGCGTCCATGTTGTTGCAGGATGAATCTTCCGATTGGCCTGAAACAGGAGAAGTTCTGTTTTTGAGCCATTGAGTTTAAGGTAACTCTTTGTCATCCACTTTTCTATCAAAGAAAGGCATTTCTCTAGTCCGAGATATCGATCCTTTTTGTTACAGATGCGAAAATATAGTTGTGTGTCATTTGCATAGGAGTGGTAAAGTAACTTCTGGTTGCTGATGATTTCAAAAAGAGGGCGGAGATAGATATTGAAAAGAACAGGCGACACCGATGATCGCTTGGTTCTCAGAGCTCCCTGAGCAGAGAGCTGGTGACTGTCAGTCAGCAGCTTTCAGCTCTGCCCCTCCAGTACGGACTGGTCTGTGGAGGGGGCGGGAGCAGCCGACTCAGGCTTTCAGCGGCCTGCTGATAGGATGAGCTGGGTCCCGGTTCAGGCAAGTGGGCAGATCCCGACTCCATTGTCACAATCTTGCCCAAGCCTGGACAGGCTCTGTGACGACAGCAGATAGTAGACTCCAGCCCGCTGTCTGCTGAAAACAGGTCACAGGAGTGCAGAACCAATTGCACTCCTGTGATCCATAGGAGAAGTACAGCCAAACACACTTTGGCTTTATTTCTCCTTTCAGTTTAAATTGATGAGTAATTTAGATGAATATGTGTATGTCCGAATTCGAAACAGGTTTAACGTGAGTCAGTAAGCAGGTCCTATCAAAGTATGTATAACCAGGATTGGGTGCAATACTGCAATACAAACACTTCTTTAGAATCCACGTTTATACTTCTCATGCACTGCACTGTTAGTGGATATTATACTATATTTATGAGTAGAGGTTTGTCTACATCTGTTAGCCATTAAAATTTGACTTCACAGGGATATGCTATAATGAGATATGACAATGTGGCTTTCCTTTGGTGTCTGTTGGCAATATTTCACATTGGAAGGGATTACTCCAGACAATTGCCATGCTAAAAAGAAATGTTGTTTCTTTTAAACTGAAGGATTATGTATTTTTAGTGTTTAAAACATTATAATCTGTCTCTTACAGGAACTGGTAGATAACTAAAACGTTAAAGCCCAACTCGGGGCAAGTAAGACTCTATACCTTGAACTGGGGCAATGTCTACACTGCAAGGGGGTAATTGCTCATTTTGTTCTAGGGTAACAAAAATAAATAGAGATTTAGTTACCCGATCCTCCAACCCTCCCCGGTTTTAGCGTCATCATATTCCTGCATTGGATGTGATGATACCATGGGACAGTCCATGTAGGGGATCGCTATCTGCTAAGGACCAAGTAAGTAAAACGGTTTCTCCTGTTTCCTAGGCAAAACAAGTTATTAACCTTTGCCATGCGGGCGTAGTCCCACTTCAAGGGATCATTTAAAATTTTCCTGGAGTTGGGCTTAGGGTTGCCACCTGGTTTTAAATCATGTGTCTGGGTTTCAGTCCGCCTGAAACCCAGACACAATATTCAGGCAGGAATGTGGCTCGAAACAGGGCCTGACAGGAGGGTGCACTATGCACGCCGCAATACTATTCTCTTTAAGGCTCCCCAAGGTGTCCCAGGTTTGCAACAATCCTAAATTGTATGCTAAAAAAAAAATGTGGCCGTACGCTGCTAAAGTGGTCGGACTTGGACTGAAGAAAAAGTGGCAACCCTAGTTGGGCTTTAATGCTACACTGAAGTCGAATTATAAAATTAAAGATTGAAGTTTATACATGTAGCGCCTGTTACTTAAAAAAAGTGCTAGTTAAATTCAGAGAGGGATCAGAGTGATAACTCACTCTGATCCAATTATTATGTTCAAAACTGGTCTCTGTCTCAGCTTGGCTGTGCTGTGGGCTGTCTATTGTTACTGGAGTGTAGTTCCTAACCCAGGGTGATGGATGGCAGTAGTGGAGTCAAGGTTTGGGTGCTCTACCCCAGCAGCCTATCAGGAGGGTTCAGCCTCGCTGTACATGCTGGGGGAGGGTATTTATGGGGCAGACGCCATTAGTTGGGGTTCTTCTTCGGAGTGCGGCACCCACCTTTAGGGTGACTGCACATCATGGTGCCCCGGCATAATAGCCTTCCAGGCCGGGGTGCGCGTGCCACGCGGTTTTCCTGGCTGGGTAATACAGAGCACAGAAAAAGACACCTGTCAAGGACATTCCGTTACTGCTATATGCACCATACACCCCTAGGACGGCGGAAGAGCCACGAGGTAACGTGCCACTCAAAATAAACCAGCAGCTCCTCCTGGGGTAGTGCTACATACAAAAAGCAGGACTACCCCCTGAATAGTCTCATTCTTTATTCAGACTTGCACTAATACTTAATGCTTACTTTCCTGTATCTGGTGGTCCTGGAAAACACCTCCTAGATGTGCAGGAACACTCTGCCTGTAACATACAGAAAGCCTGATTGATGAATGTTTCAGTACATACGGTACTTTTTTGCCCCACTGTAGATGATGTGATCAGTCCACAACCATATACTGAATCCAGGTGATTTTGATCAAAGTATCTGTGTGTCCCAGCTCCACTTACAATACCACATGTGTATACACCAGTGAAGATGTCACCTTACCATAAGAGGTGAGACTCTTTGTGAAGAAAAGTCTAAAAACGGTTGTGTGGAAAAACCTTCCACTTGGTATCGAGCATCCCCGCACAGGTCCTCCATCATTCAGAGTCTCAGGCCGAGTACTCACGATCAAACATGTCCGATGAAACCGGTCCGCGGACCGTTTTCATCGGACATGTCTGCCCGGGGACTGCCCGGGGACTTCTGTTCGATGGCCGTACACACCATCGAACAGAGGTCCGCGCGTAAACAATACGCGGGGCGTGTCCGCGGTGTCGCCGCGTCGATGACGCGGTGTCGCCGCGACAATGACGCGGCGACGTGGGCGGCCTGCCTTTAAAAGGCTTCCACGCATGCGTCAAAGTCATTCGACGCATGCGAGGGATGGCGGGCGGCAGGACATGTACGGTAGGTCTGTACAGACGACCGTACATGTCCGGGCGGACAGGTTTCCAGTGGACTGTTTTAAAGCAAGTCCAGGAAACAGTTGTCCGCTGGAAACCTGTCCGATCTGCCCGAAAATGGTCCGATCGGGCCTACACACGGCCAAACATGTCTGCTGAAACTGGTCCGCGGACCAGTTTCAGCAGACATGTTTGGTCGTGAGTACGGGGCCTCAGAGTCAATGATAAAACAGAAAGAGCACCAGGCCCACATTGTGTAAAATCTTCCCAATGTTTATTAACCACTTCCATACCAGGCACTTACGCACCTTCCTGCCCAAGCCAATTTTCAGCTTTCAGCACTGTCGCAATTTGAATGACAATTGCACGGTCATGCTACACTGTACCCAAATTAAATTTTTATCATTTTGTTCCCACAAATAGAGCTTTCTTTTGGTGGTACTTGATCATTTTTTGCGCAACAACAAAAAAAAGACCGAAATTTTTGAAAAAAATTAAGTTTTTATTTTTTTCTGTTAATGTTTTTTGTAAATAAGAAAGTTTTTTTCTTCAATTGTGGGCACTGATATAGCGGCACTGATGGGCACCGATGAGGTGGCACTGATGGGCACTGATGAGGTGGCACTGATGGGCACCGATAGGTTCCACTGATGGGCACTGATAGGTGGCACTGGTATGCTGCACTGATGGGCATTCATAGGAGGCACTGATGGGCACTCATAGGCGGCACTGATGGGCACTCATAGGCGGCACTGATGGGCTTTCAAAAGCGGCACTGGGCACTCTTTGGCGGCACTCATGGGTGGCACTTATGGGTGGCACAGATGGGCACTGATAGGTGGGCACTGGGCATAGATGGGCACTAAGAGGTGGCACTGATGGACACTGGGTGGCACTGATGGACACTAAGGGGTGGCACTGATGGCATTGCTGGGCATCATTTCATGGGCACTGTTGCTAGTCAGTTGCTAGTCAGTGCCCATTTGTGGGCACTGATTGTCATCGATTGTGTTAATTGTGTTAATTTTTTTTTATTGGTGTTTTTTTTTTTTTTTTCTCTATTGAGCACCGGGGGGCACTCCCTGGTGGTCCAGTGTTGGCATCCAATCAAACAATCAGCGCGAACCCCCCCTGTCAGGAGAGCCGCTGATCGTCTCTCCTCTACTCGCGAGTGAGGAACAGCCGATCAACGGATTTTCCTGTTTACATCGTGATCAGCCGTGGTTGGACACGGCTGATTACGTGGTAAAGAGCCTCCGCCGGAGGCAGTTTAGGCCGAAACGTATTCTTCTACATATTTTTGGTAAAAAAAAATCACAATAAGCGTTTATTGATTGGTTTGCGCAAACGTTATAGCGTCTACAAAATAGGGGATAGTTTTATGACATTTTTATTAATATTTTTTTTTTTACTAGTAACGGCGATCAGCGATTTTTATCATGACTGCAACATTATGGCAGACACATCGGACACTTTTGACGCCATTTTGGGACCATTGTCATTGATACAGCGATCAGTGCTATAAAAATGCACTGATTACAGTAAAAGGGGTCATTAAAGGGGTTAAGTGTGTCCTAACTGTGGGGGGTATGGGCTACGTGTGACACGTCACTGATCACCGCTCCCGATCACAGGGACCTGTGATCCCTGTCCTGTCACTCGGAAGAATAGGGAATGCTTGTTTACATCAGCATTTCCCTGTTCTTCCTTACCGTGAGATGGACATTGAGTCCGCGGGACCCGCGGTCGGACTCACGGAGCTTGCGGCGCTCGCCCACAATGGGGACTACAGATACGTCCATCTGCCCAGACAAAGCCATTGTGCCGACGTATATCGTCGTGCGCTGGTCCTTAAGCGGTTAAAATGACAAATTAAAAGTTGTACAAACAAGCCAGCATATAGAAAGGACTCCAATACCCACAATCGCGTGAGACAGAACGTAGAACATGATAATGTTGCGACTTCCGCTTATCAGTATTTTTTTTTTTTATTGAACAGAAATAACAAAACATTTTTAATCAGCAGACGAAAAAGGAGCAAATAGCAGAAGTTCATACATTTTAAAGTGGTAATTCACTGGAAACCAAAGTCCACCTCTAAGGTGGCTCCACCAGGCACTCTGCCTAGCCTTTAGGTCCTGGCAGAGCCCATTGGCACATCTGCCCACATGCAAATACAGGGACGTTTTAAGACTTCCCTGTTTACAGTCTCTGTGTGGACAAGTGTACAGTAGCCCCGGGTGGTCTGGAAGATGTGCAGATGTCCTGCACAGCTCTCTCAGTATCCAAGCTTTCTGAATCTACTTAAGCTCATAGGAAGTTATATGAACACTGCGGGCCAGATTCACATAGAAGTACATTACTCCACGGCGGCGTAACGTATCCCATTTACGTTACACCGCCGCAGGTTTACAGCGTAAGTGCCTGATTCTCAAAAATCTTACCTGTAAACTTGCGGCGGTGTAACGTAAATCCGATCGGCGCAAGCCCGCCTAATTCAAATGGGGCGGGCACCATTTAAATTAGGCGCGTTCCCACGCCGAACGTACTGCGCACGTTTCGTCGGGAAAATTACCCGACGTGCATTGCGCTAAATGACGTCGCACAGACGTCATTTGTTTAGACGTTAACGTAAATGGCGTCCAGCGCCATTCACGGACGACTTACGCAAACGACGTGATTTTTTAAATTTCAATGCGGGAACGACGGCCATACTTAACATGGCTTAGAACACCTAGGGCTCAGCCCTAATTTTACGCGGCGTAACTCGACGGAAACAACGTAAAGTTAGATCGAGGGCAGCGCGGACGTTCGGGAATCGCCGGAACTAGTCATTTGCATATTCTACGCCGACTGCAATGGCCTCGCCACCTAGCGGCCGGCATAGAATTGCATCCTTAAGATCCGACAGTGTAAGTCAATTACACCTGTCGGATCTTATTGGATTGGAATTGGATTGGAATAAATACTTATAGAGCGCCGAATGTGAGTTGTGAAACTCGCGTCTTATGGCTAGCTATGCGTAACTGATTCTATGAATCAGTCGCATAGTTAGGACGGCCGGAACACAGAGATACGACGGCGTATCAGGAAATACGCCGTCGTATCTCTTCTGTGAATCTGGCCCTGCATTTCTAGCACAATAAGGAGCAATTTTGTGTACTTGGTAAAAATGAAAAAAAAAAAAAACCTAATGCAGCCATCCACCCAAGGATTGGTAAGCTCCAATAAATCATATTTTTTCTTTGGGAGTTTACGGGGGTTAAAAATGGATAGGTGTACATACAGTAATGGAAGATCTTGAAGGGTATACATGGCAAGATGGGGTGAGGGGATTCCACATTAGACCTAACAGCTACTGCAATGCTGCTACTTCCACCATTATAAATACCTGTCAGTTCTGTTGGCAGAACATTTTGTGGATCCTGTTTTATCCATATTAACCTCATCGTATTTAAGTGATCCCAGGCAGACATAACCCCAGGGAAAAATGTTTTCGATTAGCATAAATTGATCTACAAATGGCATTAGCTGTCTCATTCTAGAAGATTATTCATGGAAACCCTGTCATCCTTCATCATTGTACTATTAGCTAATCCATCTCCCAGCCCACCGGAGTGCCTTTGCAAGAACAATGTGCCACAGTCATCACTCTTAATAACAGATATGAGATTCTGATGTGGGAGAACGGCAGGCTGAGTGAAGAAAATCATTTATTTACAGTGTAGGTCATTTACAAATCATTGGCATAGAGTAAAATCCCCATGCACCATCATGACCTCATCACATTGTTGCTTTTGCATTGTTCTGGTTCTGATATCAATTCCAGAGATGAAACAATATTTTGAAATCTGCTCTATCATTCAAACAAATTGGTTGGTTGGCCTGACATACGCTTATAAAGTTAAAAGAAACATATACATAGAGAAATGCAGGTCACCTCCTAAAAATGCTACTTACTCAGTGGTCTCTTGCTTAAAGTTTATGCTAAGCCAAAAAAAAATTTTTTATTGTTTAAATTGATTAGAGAGGAAGTAAACCCCCTTTTTTTCTACTTGTGTATCACTGGGGAGATTTCCCATTGCTTCCTGTCCTAGAGACTCATCAGGAAAGAATAGGAGATCCCTCCAAATTGAATTCCCATTTCTAATGCCTTGTACACACGACCGGACTTTCCGAGAAAAAAGTCAGACTGTCTTTTTTTTTCGGAAAGTCCGGCTGTGTGTAGCCTCCATCTGACTTTTTTTGGTGGAAGTCCAACGGACCTTAGATAGAAAACCTGTTTCTATCTTTCCATCGGACTTCCGACAGACTCGTGGCAGACTTTTGCATGGTCAAAGGTCCGACCATGTGTACAAGGCACTTGAGATGTCACAGAAACAGGCGACCCCATTGAAGGATTTCCCCTCACCTCTTGTTCTGGTGACACTCAACATTTTTGGAGCATCACCTTCAGTCTCAGGGAAAACGGTCACCACAACAAATAGAGGGGCGAACCTTCAAATATTTAAATATAATTGACAAATAAAAATAAAACTTGACACAACTTGAAGCCCTTTCCCGCTTTATCCATAACTTTAAAAAGCTTGCTTAACATATATGTTAAATACTTTCTAAAACTGACCATAGATGTATTGAAATTTAGCCGGTTCAGCAAGGACAGGCCAAATTACAATCCAGATATGGCCGTTCCCGAGAAAGAGGTGGATTTAATGATCAGCTCCTTTAAAAGAGAATGTTTGAAAGTTGTCATTCAATCAGCGCTTGCAGCCAATCGTATGCAATGCTGATCAGTGTATTCTGACAGCCGGAAAATCCTGTTCTCAAAATACAATAATGCAGCGGGGAGGATCCCCCATCCACCCTAATTGCCAGATCCACATAGAAATGGATAGGCGCAGCGTATCAGAGATACGCTACGCCGCCGTAACTTTTCCGGCTTTGGTTCGAATCCTGAAAGATTGCGCGCCGAAAGTTCTGGTACTGCTTATGGGTACAATTGCTGGATACTGCTGGTGGGTACTGCTGGCTGGTACTGCTGGTGGGTACTGTTGCTGGGTACTGCTGGCTGGTACTGTTGGTTGAATATTGCTGGCAGGTTTCTGAACCCACCATCCCTGAGCATCAGTGAGATAGGAGCTGGTGCTAGAGGAAGCATGTGGCTGGAGAGCCGATGCTTCCCGTATTGCTCCTGTCACAGGCAGAGTACATTTGGTATGAGCCTGTGACAGGACCTGGCGCTAAACAGGAAGCATCGGCTCTGCTTTCTCTAGTGCTGGCTCCATTCTTCACACTGATACTTGGAGATGGCAGGTTCGGAAACAAGCGATCTGGGCTTGCTGACCCGCCATCCCAGAGCAGGAGGTGGTGAGCCACATTAGAGGCCCGCGGGCCAGCGATTGGGCACCCCTGCTTTAACGTAAAGCTAACCCCTCTCTCTTCTCATTGGCTAGCTGACTTTGATTGACAGCAGCGGGAACCAATGCTGTGTCTCAGACAATCAGGCTGATTAGGACATATTTAAAAAATGCAGCTTACGGTTTTATGCGCTCTATTCTGTAACCTTTAGCCCTGTAAAATCCTACTAGTTCTCTTTGTTTATAAGGCCTCTAGACAGCTGTGTTTGCCTTAAATAACTGTCTGTATTGTGCAGGAAGATCTTCATTATCAGTTGTAAGTAGATTTGTGGCAATCGTGGCAAAATCGCAATTCGCAAAGGTTGCTCAAGTTTTTTTGGGCAACAACATTTTGCGCATTGTGTTTTTCCACGATTGCAGCACAACTTATTGCTTGACAATTGCGGCAAATCGCATCGTAATTGGGGTGCCATTAAGAAGTAATGGCATCGCAAACGCGTCACGTGTTTTGCCATGATTTGGAATAGCGGGCAAAATCGTGGCGATTCAAATCGCCAGGAGTGAATGGAGCCTTATGTATTTTAGTATATGTTTCCATTAGAATTTCAAATGTGAAATAGTTGTGGAGAGCAAATGACTATTTTCTATGGAATATTATTTTTCACACTGGACCCAGTTTGGACAACAATGGTTCATATTCACAGCACTGCATGCTGCCCTTAATTCAATTTCTGTTTTAATGCACATTATAATTTGTGCACTTTTGTGTAATGTTAAATTGAAACCCTCAATTATCTAGATGATGTTGTCACTGCTCTATTGATCTGATTGTATGGATCAGAGAAATAAATTACATTATCAAAGAGATACATGCTAGGAACAAGGTCTTGTCTCTGGGCTGGGATCTAAAGGTAGGGGGAAGCAAGTTGTTCTTCATGTCTTAAAGTAGACTAGTCATTTTTGAGTCAAAATAAGATACGGAAGGATAGACATTATGCTTGCTATCTTAACCAGTTGCCCACAGTATAGTTTACATATACGGCAGGAAGGTGGCACTGCTATGCCGGATCACATACTTAGTACGTGATCCAACACTTCCGGGTAGGGGCGCACATGCGCGCTGTCAGCGGCCAGCTTTCACTGTGATTATACACAGCGGCAGCTGATCTGAGGGTACCGCAGACTCGATGTCTGCCGGTACCCACCAATTGTCCAGCACAGAGGCAGAACGGCGGTCTGCCTATGGAAACAAGGCAAATCACCGTTCTGACAGGATGGAAGGCATGAATCTTGTGCCTCTGCAAAGCAGGGACTAGGATCCATGTATTCTCTTAGTAAAAGCACCTCACACAGTACACTAAAACACTGGCTAGAAACATAGGACCACACTCCACATTTCTTGTGTAAGTGTCACAGGGACAGAAAGTGATAGAACATCTCCCCAAACAAGTCACCAATGTATCATTGATAATGATGACAAATCTCAGTGACAAATAGCATAGAAATTACAATATTAAACTATAATAAGATTTACAAGGCATAAGAGGCAGATTTAGTGGGAGAACTTGCACAATTGGTGGCTGACTAAATACTTTTTTGCCCCACTGTATATTGATGTAAACCCATCCTTAACCACTTCCATACCAGGCACTTACGCACCTTCCTGCCCAAGCCAATTTTCAGCTTTCAGCGCTGTCGCACTTTGAATGACAATTGCGCGGTCATGCTACACTGTACCCAAACAATTTTTTTTATCATTTTGTTCCCACAAATAGAGATTTCTTTTGGTGGCATTTGATCACCTCTGGGATTTTTATTTTTTGCGCAACAACTAAAAAAAGACCGAGATCGGAGATGCAGGGTGTCAGACTGACACACCGCATCACCGATCGCTGCACTGCGCGCCCCCACGGGCACGCGCCGGCATGAAATCCTGCAGGACGTCAATAGACGTCCAGTCAGGATTTCACAACCACTTCCCGGACGCCAATTGTCCATTGACCGGGCGGGAAGTGGTTAAAGAAGAAGATACAGGTCTGTGAGAGCCAGAAATCTTGCTTGTTTGTATGGCCCCATTCATTCTTTCATGTACACAGATCAGTCGTCCTGTTCCCTTTGCAGAGAAACAGCCCCAAAGCATGATTTGCCACCCCCATGCTTCACAGTAGGTATGGTGTTCTTTGGTTGCAACTCAGCATTCTCGCTCCTCCAAACACGACGAGTTGTATTTCTACCAAACAGTTCTACTTTGGTTTCATCTTTCCATATGACATTCTCCCAAACCTCTTCTGGATCATCCAAATGCTCTCTAGCAAACCTCAGATGGGCCCGGACGTGTATTGACTTAAGCAGGGAGACACCTCTGGCACTGCAGGATCTGAGTCCCTGTCGGCGTAATGTGTTACTGATGTTAGCCTTTGTTACGTTGGTCCCAGCTCTCTGCAGGTCATTCACTAGGTCCCCCCATGTGGTTCTGGGATTTTTCAACGGCTCTTCTTATTTACATCGTGATCAGCCGTAATTGGACACGGCTGATCACGTGGTAAAGAGCCTCCGCCGGAGGCTCTTTACCGAGATCGGAGATGCTGGGTGTCAGACTGACACCCCGCATCACCGATCGCCCCGCTGCGCGCCCCCACGGGCGCACGCCGGCATGAAATCCTGCAGGACGTCAATAGACGTTCAGTCAGGATTTCACAACCACTTCCCGGACGTCAATTGTCTATTGACCGGGCGGGAAGTGGTCAAAGAAGAAGATACAGGTCTGTGAGAGCCAGAAATCTTGCTTGTTTGTAGATGACCAAATACTTATTTTCCACCATAATTTGCAAATGAATTCTTTCCAAATCAGACAATGTGATTGTCTGGATTTGTTTCCACATTTTGTCTCTCATAGTTGAGGTACACCTATGATTAGGCATGTGCATTTCGTTTCGTTCCGAATCGAAATTCGGACGAATTTTTCATTATTCGGACATTCGGATGCATACGAATTCCCGAATTGCAATATTAATGAATTTACCGAATCCGAACGTTTTCGATTCCGAATCGAAAACCCGCGGACGAAATTCGATCGGAATTCGAATTTTTTTTTTATTTATTTTTTTCGAATTCCGATCGAATTTCGTCCGCGGGTTTTCGATTTGGAATTCGAATTTTTTTTTTTTTTTTTCGAATTCCGATCGAATTTTGAAATTATATTCGAAGAGAGAATTTTCGAATTCGACCGGATTTTTTGAAATTCGGTCGAAAACGAACGAGTTCCGAAAACGAATTTAACACATGTAACGAACCTAACTTAACGAAATTAATTAAATAACGAATTAAAACGAAACGAAACGAAATGAAATTTTCCCTTTTGCACATGCCTACCTATGATGACAATTACAGGCCTCTCTCATCTTTTTAAGTGGTAGAACTTGCACAATTGGTGGCTGACTAAATACTTGTTTGCCCCACTGTATGTATATTGTATATGAGTTGCAGGACTCCTCGGGAGTCCTCTGAAGGTAATACTCCTTTACTACTTGTTAAAAATATATAAACATCTTTTAACAGCCTTGTCTAGGCACAATTAAAAAAGGAGACTTCTAAAATGTAGACTATGGAGGAAAATCCCTGCTAAACTATGCATGCAAATATTTAATCCTATAAGTGCACATGTGGAAAAGAACACCAGGCAGGCTTTGTGGCTTGAAGGTTAGCAATAGATCATACATTTCTTTGGGGCCAGTACTTGAAATAACCTAAAATAGAAACAAATGATGTTGAGATTATAGCAGCATAAGGTAGTAACAAAAACTTGTATATAGCAAGGAAGGAAATGGACATACCAGAAAAGTGGTTCCAAATGATCAAATTTATCATGGGTACTCATTCAACCATCTTAGTCAGTTATTCCATGACAGTTAGCACCAGACGAGAACCTAAAATAACTGCTGTAGCGATGATCTATCACATATATTATAGTCTCCTCAATTCAGTATCAGTATATAGCCAAATATCAGTAACTAACATGCTTATTATAAACATAAATTATATTAAAAAATAGGATGTCTTATTTGGGGTTTAATCTAATTTAAAGGGGTAGTAAACCAGGAATGGTTAAGAAAACACCCGCAAGGCAATATCATAATGTGCTAGTATGCACCTGTATACTAGCATGCAAGGTAAGCTGCACTTTCAAAGCGCATGTCATCGGCTCCATCCAGGGTGAATATCTCCTAAACGGTGCATGTTTAGGATATATTTATTTTACCTACAGGTAAGCCTTACCTGTAAGTAAAAATCACCAAGCAGGGTTTGCTACCGCTTTAATTGCTTTTTTCATTAAACAAAAGTATAGTTTAAAGGCTGAACTCTAGGCAAAACTATTTTTTGTTTTTTAATTACATTTTTTCCCTACTGCAGTTATCCCTACCTCATGTGACATCACATGATGTCAGAAGGGGGCAGGGGTAAGAGCTGTCAAAGCGAAAAGAGAGCAGTCGTGGGAGGCCTTCCATTGAGGCGGTGCATCTTTATTTTTTGCTATTTTTCGGGTCAATCAGGCGGCGTAATTGATGGTGGATTTACATCGATATACACTTTTTTTTTTCATTTTTAATAAAGGATTTGTCAAAAACTGTCTCCTGTGGTTTTTACTTTTTGCCACTTTTCTGGTGAATGGGTAGGGGTATAATGTACCCGATACCCATTCACATAGGGGGGTTGGGATCCTTGTTAAAGGGGGCTCCCAGATTCCGATAAGCCTCCCGCCTGCAGACCCCGACAGGGTTGTCGGGAAGAAGCCCTTGTCCCCATCAACATGGGGAAAAGGTGCTTTGGCCTGGTATGGTTCAGGGGGGCTGCTCGCTCCTCCCCTTTCCTGGCCTACCAGACTGCATGATTGAATAAGGGTCTAGTATGGATTATAGGGGCCCCCTCCTTTTTTTTACATTTTGGCGTGAAGTTCTGCATAAAATCTATACCAGACCCAAAGGGCCTGGTATGGATTTTAGGGGGGATCCCACATCATATTTTTTTTTTCAATTTTGGTGTTTAGTTCCCCTTAAAATCTATACCAGACACAAAGGGCCTGGTTTGGATTTTGAGGGGGATCCCAATGCCGTTTTTTCTTAATCTTGTCATAGGGTTCCCCTTAACCACTTCAATACACTGTATTATATACTCTGCACTATATACTATGTACTGCACTGTATTATATACTCTGCACTGCACTATATACACTACACTGACTGCACTGTGTTATATACACTACACTGACTGCACTGTATTATATATTCTGCACTGACTGCACTGTATTATATAGTCTACACTGACTGCACTGAATTATATACATTACACTGCCTGCACTGTATTATATATTCTACACTGACGACAGCACGTTCAATCCACTAACTAACCTGCCTAATCTATCTCCACTATAACACACTACATACGGCCACCATGTAAGCAGCCTTATATAGTGTGGGGCGTGGGCTTAGCCCCAAGCCATGATTAGCCAAAGGTCTTTGGCCAATCATGGCTCTCACAGCACATTGTGCTGTGATTGGCCAAAGCATACAGGTCAGGTGCATGCGTTGGCCAATCAGCAGCCATCAATGCACTGCGATCTTGTAGTGCATTATGGTGTGCTCTGCAGCGGGCGAACATCCGAGCCGATCTCTATTTAGCCTTTTAATTATTGTCCCATCAAACTACAGCCTTGAGACAAGCAACTTCTTCTGTGTGCACTCTTTAGGCAACCCATGGTGCCCTAAGAATCATTTAAATATTTATTTTTAAACTAATATTATTTAAAGGTATATAAAACAACAACTTAAAACCCATAAACGTAGAAAAAACATAAAAAGTAAAATGGACCCAAAACTCTCACAGTTTCCCTTTAATAGTCACACGTGGCTAGAAGGCACATTCAGAAAAATTCAGTTCTCCCTACATTGGCTTTCTTTCCTCTGCCTAGTCAGTCCAGGATGAATCAGGCAAATCATTTGGAATTTGTGAACTATTTCCTGAACAGCCTGCATAGTGCAGAGGTTTTAGAAGGAAGTCCGTGGGCAGATTTTCTGGGAATATATAAATTGATTTTATTGCTGACTTCGGGGGAAACGGAAACACTGTGGTTTATGTGCGTGTGTAATGCTCTTCAAATTATTTTAGTCTTTTCCCTATTTTATGATCGCCTGTCATATGAACTGCAGACTTGTTTATAAAATGCGAGTGTATCCGGTATATATTAGCCGGCTGGAAATCAGCTGTACCACAGACAAGTGGATAAGACACTCCTTTTTTTCCACTGCAGCCATAACATTCAGAAAAATTAGGAATCTGCTGAAATAGATGTTAAGGTAGGGAATATACACTATGGGCCAGATTCACGTAGCCCGGGCGCAACGTAACTTAACAGATTTAAGTTACACCGCCGCAATTTTTCCAAGTTAGTGCCCGATCCACAAAGCACTTGCCTGGAAATTTGCGGCGGTGTATCCTAAATCCGTCCGGCGCAAGGCGGGCCAATTCAAATGGGGCAAGTCCCATTTAAATTAGGCGCGCTCCCGCGCCGGACGTACTGCGCATGCTCCCGGCGTAAATTTCCCGACGTGCTTTGCGTGAAGTTACATTTCGGCAACGTTTTGTGAATCGCGACAGGTAAAAAAGACTTGCGCCCGGAAAAAGAAACATTTTTAAAAAAAATTGAAAGCGACGCGGGAAAGACGGGTATACTTTTACATGGTGTACTAAGTTTACACTTTGTAAAAGGTGCCCTATCTTTGCGACGGCAAACTAACACTTGCGGCGACTTTACGACGGGAAAAAGTTTCGTGGATCGCCTTAAGTGCTAATTTGCATACCCGACGCTGGTTTACGACGAGAACTCCCCCCAGCGGCGGCCGCGGTACTGCATCCTAAGATCCGACAGTGTAAAACTATTACACCTGTCGGATCTTAGGGATATCTATGCGTAACTGATTCTATGAATCAGTCGCATAGATAGAAACAGGGATACGACGGCGTATCAGCAGATACGCCGTCGTATCCCTTTTGTGAATCTGGCCCTATATTACCAAAAGTATTGGGACACTTGCCTTTACAGTGGGGGAAAAAAAGTATTTGATCTGATTCTGATAATTCTGTCTCTCAATGTTAAAATAAAACCTACTTTTAAAATTTTAGACTGATCATTTCTTTGTCAGTGGGCAAATGTACAAAATCAGCAGGGGATCAAATACTTTTTGTTGCCTCACTGTACACACACATAGGCCCGGATTCACAAAGCACTTACGCCGACGTATAACAAGTTACGCTGACGTAAGTGCAAATGTGCGCCGTCGTATCTGTGCGCAAGACCCACAAACAGAGATGCGCCTAAAAACAGGCTACACCCCGCCGACGTATCTTGCTTACGCCGGCGTAGAGTGGGCGAAAATTTAGGCTGGGAGCATGGTGCCGCTCCCATTGATTAGTCATTAAAACATACAAATGAGGGTAATACGGCGATTCACGAACTTGCGTGCGCCCGACGCAGGCTACGAGAGGTGCGCATAAGTTGTACGTCCGGCGTAAAGTTAACCCCCATAAAGGAAGTGTAACCCAGCAGCAGACATGAAAAGGTCTGCACCAGGGAACACAAGCCGGCGTATTTTACGTTGGACGTGTGTCTGGCTGGGTGTAGGTTACGTTCATGGCGTACGCAGTGATCCGGCGTATCTTAGGGAGTTTTTCCGACGTGGTTGTGAGCATGCGCAGACGGATGCGTCCACGTCCCTGCGCATGCGCAATTCGTGATACGTATCTGTCTGGCGCTCGGACCATCATTTGCATGGGGTGACGCCTCATTTGCATGGCTCACGCCCACTTCCACCTACGCCGGCGTACGCCTTCGAAACCCAGCACAGTTTTGGGAGCACTAGCTTTGTGAATTCCATGCTTGCCTCTCTGCGCTGCGTCGGCGTAGCGTATATTATTTGCGCTATGGTGGCGTAATGTGCGCCCGCTCTCTGTGAATCTGGGCCATAAACTTTAATGGCATCCCAGTCTTAGTCCATAGTGTTCAATATTGAGTTGGCCCACCCTTTGCAGTTATAACAGCTTCAACTCTTCTGGGAAGGCTGTCCACAAGGTTTAGGGGTGTCTATGGGAATGTTTGACCATTCATCCAGAAGCGCATTTGTGAGGTCAGGACGAGAAGGCCTGGCTCGCAGTCTCAGCTCTAATTCACCCCCAAGGTGTTCTATCAGGTTGAGTGCAGGCCAGTCATGTTCCTCCACCCCAAACTCGCTCATCATGTCTTTATGGACCTTGCTAGGGGCGTGTACGCTGATTTACGCCTAGAAATATGTAAATCAGCTAGATACGCAAATTCACAAACGTACGCCCGGCCGACGCAGTACAGATACGCCGTTTATGTTAGGCTTTTCCCGGCGTAAAGTTACCCCTGCTATATGAGGCGTAGATGCGGCGTACAAATGTTAAGTATGGACATCGTTCCCACGTCGAATCTTTAAAATTTTACGTCGTTTGCGTAAGTCATTCGCGAATAGGGCTGGGCGTCATTTACGTTCACGTCGAAAGCATTGGCTTCTTGTGGTTTAATTTGGAGCATGCGCACTGGGATACTTTCACGGACGGCGCATGCACCGTTCGTTAAAAGCGTCATTTATGTGGGGTCACATAAAATTAACATAACACACGCCCACATCTACCACATTTGAATTAGGCGGGCTTACGCCGGCCTATTTACGCTACGCCGCCGCAACTTTCGTTTGAGAATACAGCACTTGCCTGTAAAAGTTGCGGAGGCGTAACGTAAATAGGATACGTTACGCCCGCCATTCTACGTGAATCCGGGCCTTAATGTTTAACCCCCCTGACGGTAAACCCGAGCGTGACTCGGGGTTGGTTTTCAATGCTAAAAACGGTATACCCGAGTCACGCTCGGGGTGGACGTGCAGCGGCGCGGCTTACCTTTTGCTGGATCCACGGGCAAATTACTCACCTTGTCCCTGGATCCAGCGATGCCATCCCGCTGTGTGAGCGAGCGGGACCTCCTCGCTCGATTCACAGTCCCCGTGTGACGCCGATCTCCGTTCCCTGCGACGTTACGACGCACGGGAGCGGAGAACGGCGCCAAATTCAAAAAAGTAAACAAACACTTTACATACAGTATACTGTAATCTTATAGATTACAGTACTGTATGTAAAAAATACACACCCCCCTTGTCCCTAGTGGTCTGTCCAGTGTCCTGCATGTTCTTTTATAAAAATAAAAAATGTCATTTCTGCCTAAAAACTGTAGATTGTCCAAAAGTGTCCCTTTATGTCAAAAATGGTTTTAGATCAGCTAGAAAACAGCGATAATAAATTATAATCACTTGCAGAATTGTGCGATAGCGATTTGTGGGGAAATTCGTCATAAAAAAAAAAAAATAATGACAGCGACAATTCTGCAACTGAGCAAATTTCAGTGATTTTGAGTTGATTACATTATTGAATAATTTTTATTATAATTATATTATTATTTGTTATAATTATTTATAATTATTTATTATATTATAATTTATAATTTTGTTTTAAAAAAAAAATCATACCCGGGATGCCTACAAGACTCTTGCTTGGTCAGATTTAAGTGAGTTATTTCTAAAAATTACAGGCCTACAGTATAAAACATCAAATTTCCTTGCAAAATAAATGTACCGCTTTTGGTACGTAATTCCAGACAGAATCATACCGCCAGGGAGGTTAAACTAAGGCAGACACACATCCTATATTACGAAAGCCATTAGCCATTTTCTAGAGCAGCCACAGTGATCATATCAGCTAAAATAAAATTAATATTTTATGTGATGGCCCAGTTAAGAACAATCAGGCCTTAAAACAAAATGCACATTTTACTGTCTAAGGCAGGGATGCCCAACCAGTGGCCTGGGGGCCACATGTGTCCCCACGGAACCCTCTGATGTGTCCCGCGACCTCCTGCTTTGGGATGCCGGTTTGGCAAGCCGAACCGCCATCCCAGAGCATCAGTGTTGTGAATGAAGCCGGCGGTAGAGAAAGCAAACAGCTGCAGAGCAAAGCCACATAAGGCCATGCTTCCTGTAAAACGCCAGCTCCTGTCACAATCAATACCAAATGCACTCCGTCTGGGACAGCAACAGCTGGGGAAAACTGAATAGAAGACTGCTATTAAAGGTAAGTTTATTACTGAAATCACAGTGTATATATTGGCATATTTGTTTTGCAGCGGTTCTAGGCTGCTTTCAAACGAATCCGCAGGTGCAGCGCAGTGCACCTGCAGGTTTACCTGCACTGAGCCATAGACTTTGGTTATTACCTGCGGGTTTGTGCGCTTTCAGAAATTGCACCACACCTGCAGGATATAATAGAAATCTATGGCAAAGTGTAACTAACCTGCAGGAAAGCCATAGGTACATGTGGTGCATCAGTGTGAAAGCAGCCTTAGAGACCCAATCGGACCCTCCATTCCCCTCTATGTCCATTTACCACCGCTTACCTCCAATTCGATAAAAAAAAATACATGGGCAGATTTCCCTGGTGGATGATGTGGGTTCAACCGAGGCAAGCAGTCTTCCAAAACTAAGATGGGTGGATGGGTTTTGCTGCATGCTAGTGCCAGGTCACAGTCCTCAGGATTGCCTCACCAGGAGGTGAGCAAGCTGGGGTGCGGTAATAGATGTACCAGTTAGGGATTAAGCAGAAGTGTAGTCCGTACAAAAGCCAAAGGTTAGCAACAAGTGGGTGCAAGTTGGGATCAAGCAGAAGCCTAGGAAGGAGCATGCATGGCACCCCCCATAGACCTTGCACCCGGTAGTGACATCATCTCCACCTCTCGAGTGTCTCGGAGATACCTGGAAGCCAGAGCCAACAGCACCACTCCAGAAGCATCATCGCACCCAGTACAGAGCAGAAGACCACTAATTTATAGACATGTGCACACTGAAATATTTTATTTCGGAATTTCATTTTCGTCCAAAAAATACATTTATTTTGTTACTCTTGAAATTCGTTTTTATATATTTTGATTCGTTATAAAATGCATTCGTCCGAAAATCCGAATTAAGGTCGAATCTGTCAATTGAAGGCTAAGGCCCCGTACACACGGCCGAGGAACTCGACGTGCCAAACACATCGAGTTCCTCGGCCAGTTCAGTCCTGGAGCCGCCGAGGACCTCGGCGGGCCGAGTTCTCCCATAGAACAACGAGGAAATAGAGAACATGTTCTCTATTTCCTCGCCGAGGTCCTCGTCGGCTTCCTCGGCCGAAAGTGTACACACGGCCGGGTTTCTCGGCAGAATTCAGCCAGAAACTCGGTCGGAAGCTGAATTCTGCCGAGGAAACTGGTCGTGTGTACGGGGCCTTATGGTGTCTGTCGAATGTTCTAAACTGTACGACGCTGCAATCATACATTTCCGGTCGAATGTTCCGCCTACAAGCTATAGAAAAATTCTAATGTTGTATGACACTAGTAATAATTATATTTGTGAATTATTATTACTAGTCAACTAACATTCGAATTCTTCTATAGCCTATGGGCCGAGGATTTGACCGAAAATTTATGATTACGGCGTCATACAGTTTAGCTGCTTGTCGAATCTTCTTAGAACTTTCGACAGACACCATAAGCCTTCAATGACAGATTTGACGTTTGTATGTTTTTCTCTGCTTCGTCAAATCTTCGTCGTTCATGTCGAATGGTCTACCCCATAGGTGCTCAACCTGTGGCCCTCCAGGTGTTGTGGAACTACAGTTCCCATAATACCTCTGTGTTTTGAAGTCATATTTGTAACTGTCAGCAGTTTGCAATGCCTCATGGGACTTATAGTTCTGCAACAGCTGGAGGGCCACAGGTTGAGCTCCCATGGTCTACCCCAACACTGTCTCTATAATGTCAAATCTTTTCTCTCTATGTTGAATCTTTCCTCTCTATGTAGAATAATCTTGGACTAATAGAGTTAAGGTTAGGCACATTCGACTGCAGGTTTGATAGACACAGATTGCTATTGTCAGCGTCATGTCGAATCTTCTATCTATATCGAACTGTTGTAGCAACGAAAACGAAAATAAAGCATTTTTTTATGTCGACTTTTTTTTCAGATTTCAGATTCTGCGCGTTAGCTTTCATTTGTTAAAACGATAATGAAAATACCAGAAATTCGGACGAAAATGAATGCACGTCTACTAATTTACAGAGTGCTTTTTACTTTATTATCTTGTGAGTGCCTATTCTTTTATCTACATTACAGCAAATTATTGCTAGTCCTGTAGAATGCAGTCTGACTTGGCCTGGTCCTAAACAGCATTATAGTTCGGTTGGTGGGGAGGGTGTGCATTGCAGAACCTGGCCTTGGGGTGGCAGGGAGAGCAAATCCGGCCCTGACGGTCACACACCTTTACAGTTGGCGCATCTCTCTCCAAATACCTGGCTCCTTCCTGGGCTTTTTAATTTATATCATCCCTCCCTTTTGCTGGTACTTGTGGGCCTTGTAGTTGTAAAATCAGCTTAAAGTGGATGTAAATCCACTCTCATCCTTTCTAAACTACTGCCATAGTGCTGATCTATAGGGATATACTGTACATGCCTCCTGCATGTATCCTTACCTGTCAAATGTCTCCCCTCTGTCTGTTATAAGAACTGAAAAACTGCAGATTATGTGGGTGGATCTGTTGTCTGGAGCTCTGTAGGTGGAGTCGTGATGTCAGTAGACTCCCTGCCCACCTCTACACTACCCTTACACTAATTTCTGCTATGATCACTAACATCCAGTCAAAATCCACAAAAGTAACCACATGACTTCAGAAAAGGAGTGGGGGGTGGGAATTAAAAAATAATGCCTGTCTCCAGGCTAGTTCATGAGATATGGAAATAACCTGTCACTCACAGCAAGGGGGTGGAATGGACTAAGGCTTTTCTCTGTAAGTCCGTTTTATTTCACTGAACAATAAAAGAGGATTGTTTAGAGCTGGATTAACTCTGTGTGGCAAGACTGGGCACAGATGATAGGAAATCGTATACTGTACATTGTGACATCAAAAAACATTTTTTTTTTTCGGGTTTACTCCATGCTTGAGATAGAGCCTTGGGATATTTTGAACTTGACAGCTAGTCCCGATTCTTCACTATTCTTTTGGGAAGTGAACAGATCTGAAGCTTTGCATCACCATGCACATTGCTGCAAGGGTGGGCACATATTTTCCCTAATTCATCAATCTTAGGGAAATATCTGTTCATCTATAGCTTTCCTTTCACAAAAAAAAAGAAGCACACTTACAGTATTTCAATTATTGGGATTCATTGAAGGCATCTAGAAGATATATTCAGCTGGTGGCCCCCAATGACTGGAGTTTAAAAAAATGCATTTTAACCACTTAACAACCGCCCTATAGACGAAATACATCTACAAGGCGGTTGCTTAACTCTGGGAGGGCGTCAATGTACGTCCTCCCAGAATCGCGCTCCCGCGCACCCTGTGGGGCGCGCACACGGGAATCTTCGTGACCGTCGGGTCCTCCAGGTCCGGCTGATCACGGATCACGGTAAATCGCCGCTGATAGCAGCGGTTTACCACGTGATCGCTCCGTCCAATGACGGAGCGATCACTAGTAAACAAACCGGCGTCATGTGATGACGCCGGTTCCTCCCTCTCCTCTCTGTACCGAACGGTACAGTGTGAGAGAGGAGAGGGGAGAGAGCGGAAGCAGCAGCAGCTGCTTTTGCGGGCTGGATCTGTGACACATGCAGTCACAGATCCAGCCATCCATCCCTCCCTGTGCAATACTCTGCAATGCCCCCATACTCTGCAATGCCCCCATACTCTGCAATGCCCCCATACTCTGCAATGCCCCCATACTCTGCAATGCCCCCATACTCTGCAATGCCCCCATACTCTGCAATGCCCTCATACTCTGCAATGCCCCCATACTCTGCAATGCCCCCATACTCTGCAATGCCCCAAAATACTCTGCAATGCCCCCATACTCTGCAATGCCCCGCAATACTCTGCAATGCCCCGCAATACTCCGCAATATCCCGCAATACTCCGCAATACTCCGCAATACCCTGCAATACCCCACAATACCCCACAATACCCCACAATACCTTGCAATACCCCACAATACCCCACAATACTCCGCAATACCCCACAATACTCCGCAATACCCCACAATACCCTGCAACGTCGTCTATGGGGATTTTTAAGTAGCGAAGTTTGGCGCCATTCCACGAGCGTGTGCAATTTTGAAGGGTGACATGTTGGGTATCTATTTACTCGGCGTAACTTCATCTTTCACATTTATGCAAAAGAATGAAGAAAAAGTACTAAATTTGCCAAATTTTATAACAGAAACAAAGAATTTTTTTTTTTTTTACAGAATTTTCAGTCTTTTTTCTCTTATAGCGCAAAAAATAAAAAACCCAACGGTGATTAAATACCACCAACAGAAAGCTCTATTTGTGTGAAAAAAAGGACGAAAATTTTATTTGGGTACAATGTTGTATGACTGAGTAATTGTCATTCAAATTGTGAAAGCACAGAAAGCTGAAAATTGGTCTGGTTATTAAGTGGGTTTACGTGCCCAGTGGTCAAGTGGTTAAAACACAGAATAGACCTATAAATACAGTATATTACCTTAATTGCATAGCTCCCAACTATACCTGATTTGGAGGGATTGTTCCTTGGAACAAAGGGCCAGATTCACAAAGGAGATACGACGGAGTATCTCAGATACTTCGTCGTATCTCTCAGAGTATCTATGCGACTGATTTATAGAATCAGTTACGCATAGATAGCCCTAAGATCCGACAGGTGTAATTGTTTTACACTGTCGGATCTTAGGATGCAGTACCGCGGCCGCCGCTGGGGGGAGTTTGCGTCGTAAACCAGCATCGGGTATGCAAATTAGGAGTTACGGCGATCCACAATGGTTTTTCGTGTTCGCTACGCCGCTGCTAGTCGTCGTTTTTGGTGCCCTAACTTTACACAGCACACGTATGTGCTGTATAAAGTATGGCCGTCGTTCCCGTGTCGAAATTTGAAAATGTTTCCTTCTTGCGTAAGACGTCCGGGAATACGGAAGTACGCTACGCACGTCGCCGTTCGAAAAAATGACGTCACTTCGCGCAAAGCACGGCGGGAATTTCGAAACGGAGCATGCGCAGTAGGTCCGGCGCGGGAGCGCGCCTAATTTAAATAGCATACGCCCCTTTGAATTACGCGGGCTTACGCCGGAGGCCGCCAGCGTAGGTTTTCATTGCAAGTGCTTTGTGAATCAGGCACTTGCGATGAAAACTTGCGGCGGTGTAACGTATCTACGATACGTTACGCCGCCGAACTTCTACGTGAATCTGGCCCAAAGTCCCTCTGTCCTTTTTTGCTCCTTATTTGTCCCTCCTTTTGGTCTAATCTATATAGATGTATAAAAAATGCACTTTTTATATTTCAAATCTTCTATCTTTTTTTATTTTTCATTTTTTCCAGTGTTATACCTTTCATCTGATTTCTAAATTTCTGCATTTGTAAATTTCAAAAGCCAGTATTAAAGGAATAGTAGCGATGAAAAGAAAGCACTTGTGGGTTTAACTAACCATTTCTTTTTAATATAATTCTCTTTTGCCCTATGTCTTGAATAAACTTTGTCTTCTCTGTCAGCCAGGGCTTCTGGGTAGTTTTAACTCACTATTTTGCTGCAGATGTTGGCGGTCAGCAGATCAAACCACAATAGGGAAAAAAATGTGATTGTGAACTTTTAGGATAATAAACCTCAGGCCTCACCCAAAGGTTGTGGCTTTCTTTCTGAATTCAATATGGTTTTCCAAGATACTGGGCCATAAAATACATTGACTCATTTGATGCTGGATATCACTGTCAGTTTCTATTGGCCAGAATCTAGACTAAGATTACCATCCCCGTGAGGTTGTTAACCTTATTTTGCAATACATCAATTAAAATATTATTCAAAGTAGTATTAAACCCTAAAAGTAAAACTGCCCATTACATTTAAGGCTGAGGCCTCGTACACACGGCCGAGAAACTCGACGGGCAAAACACATCGTTTTGCTCGTCGAGTTCCTTGTGAAGCCGCCGAGGATCTCGGCGAGCCAACTTTTCCCATTGCCGTCGGGGAAAAAGAAGACATGCTTTCTTTTTGGCCCGACGAGATCCTCTGCAGTTTCCTCGTTGAAAAGTGTACACACGACCGGTTTCCTCTGCTGGTTTTTGCCGAGAAACTCGGCCGTGTGTACGAGGCCTAACTCCAGAAAACCTGAAATCCCTCTTTTGCAATGGGACTGTGCCTGCACTGCAAGGGTTAACTTTTCCTTTCTGGTTATTGGACTTTTTACTTACTGCACCCGATTGGTGCTTCCACCTGCTCCAGCAGTGGTGTGTCCCTTGGCATCCTCTTGTCCAGTGAAGGGCTATTGTCCCTGCATTGGTTTTGATAATGTCAGTGGACCATAGACTGCCAATACATAGGAAATAAAAGGGTGCAGGGACCAGTCTAGCTGTGCTTTACCAGGTCTCCTAGACAGAAATGAATAGTTAAAGGAGTTGTAAAGTCAGAGGCCCAGATTCACGTAGGGCGGCGTAACTTTGTGTGGGCGTAGCGTATCTTGTTTACGCTATGCCGCCGCAACTTATAACGGCAAGTGCAGTATTCACAAAGCACTTGCGTCCTAAGTTACGGCGGCGTAGCGTAAATGGGCCGGCGTAAGCGTGCGTAATTCAAAGTAGGCTGGTAGGGGGCGTGTTGTATGTAAATGATTCGTGACCCCACGTAAATGATACGCTTAACGAACGGCGCATGTGCACGCATGCTCAGTATCACGTCGAATTTTCAAAGTAAATTATGCCCGCTCAATGCTTAGTCGACGTGAACGTAACCTACGCCCAGCCCCATTCACGGGCGACTTACGCAAACGACGTAAAATACGACGCTGTTCATACGTTTCCGACGTCCATACCTAACATGAATTACCCCTGCTTTATGAGGGGTAACTTTACGCCGGTCAGACGCCTTACGTAAACGACGTATCTCGATACGCCGGGCGCACCTATGTTCGTGAATCGGCGTATCTAGCTCATTTGCATATTCAACGCGGAAATATACGGAAGCGCCCCTAGCGGCCAGCGTAAATATGCACCCCAAGATACGACGGCGTTGGAGACTTACGCCGCTCGTATCTAAGCAAAAATCATGCGTAACTGATTCTAAGAATCAGGCGCATAGATACGACGGCGCACATTCGGACTTACGACGGCGTACGTGGAGTTACGCCGTCGTAAGTCGTTTGTGAAACTGGGCCTCAGGGTTTTTCACCCTAATGCATTCTATGCATTAAGGTGAAAACCCTTTTGTGGTGCAGCTGCCCCCCAGAGCCCCCATTTTACTTACCTGAGCCCGATCTATCAAGCAACAAGAACGAGCACAACAGCTCCAGCTGCTTTCTCGGGTCCTCAATTGGATAGATTAATAGCAGCAGGAACCTGGCTCCTGCTGCTGTCAATCAATTCCAGTGATACGGGAGCCGAGGGCCAGGGCCGAGTCCTACTGTCTGTGTCAATGGATGCAGCAGCAGAACTCGAGAGCGCACCCACACGGGGCACTCGAGAAGGAGGAGCGCCGCTGGAGGACCCCAGAAGAGGAGGATCGGGGCAGCTGTGTGCAAAACCCTTGCACAGAGGAGGTAAGTATAACATGTTTGTTATTTTAAACCAAAAAACCTTTACTATGACTTTAAGGGCCAGTTCACACCAGACGCAGTTCCTTTCTGTTCGGTGTGCTTTTTTCTGCACTAAAAATGCATGCACAGTGTTTTCCATGTATTCCAATGGCTCTAGTTCACACCATGCAGTCAGTTTCCGGTCAGTTTCTACACCGGAAGCGGACTGCATGGTGTGTACTAGAGCCATTGGAATACATGGAAAACACTGTGCATGCAATTTTAGTGCAGAAAAAAGAGCACGGAAATGAAAGGAACTGCGTCTGGTGTGAACTAGCACTAACCCTTGCAAAAATGTGGCCCACAATGTACTTTGCTAACGCCAGCATTTTCTCCCCTTCTTCTTCCCGTTTCACACACAGGATGGCGTCACATGCGTGGGAGTGCAGTCATCGCAGCACACTGGCAGAGGGCGGGAATATATACGGAACTGTGCATGCATAGTTTAGTGTAAATTCCACTTTAAGGACTGGTAAGCGGCAGTCTATTCCATTTGGGAAGGGTTTGAACATCTATTAGATTTCTATTGCAGTCTGAATGAAATTAACCCATTTAATGGTAGATGTCTCAAAAAGAGACACAGACAGACTGGCTCTAATCAGCTTGAACAGTCAAAGCCTAAAATGTAAAGATTTGATTGGAGTTGAGCTTAAGACTGGGTTCACACTATTGCGAATTGGATGTAGATTTCCTCCACATCCAATTGGCATAGCAGGAGATTGTGACCAGCTCTCTATGGAGCCGGTTCACACATCTCCCTAGCAGCTCTGGTGCGAATTGCACTGGAGTCCTGTGCGTCTTTTGGTCCATTTCAGGTCCGAATTCAGCCCAAAATGTGTCTGAAATTGGACCTGAAGCGGTGAACGGAGACGCACCGGACTCCTGCTGTGAATCGCTGCGTGTTCCAGTGTGAACCCCGGCCTTAAAGCGGAGTTCCACCCAAAAATGGAACTTCCGCTTTTCGGAACCCTCTCCCCCACTGGTGTCACATTTGGCACCTTTCAGGTATTTGCACCAACTTCCGGGAGAGACTTCCACGGGAGTCACTCCACTCCCCCCCCCCCACTGCCTTTTGGGAAACACACTGGTCCCCGGAGACAGCGGGGACCACTGGGAAAGCGCTGCGCTACCGCACATGCGCAGTGGGGAACCGGGCAGTGAAGCCGCAAGGCTTCACTTCCTGATTAACTCACCGAGGATGGCGGTGGGTAGGGATGAGCCGAACACCCCCCCGTTCGGTTCGCACCAGAACCTTCGAACGGACCGAACGTTCGCGCGAACATTTAGAACCCCATTGACGTCTATGGGACTCGAACATTCAAATTTAAAAGTGCTAATTTTAAAGCCTAATATGCAAGTTATTGTTGTAAAACGTCTTTGAGAACCCGGGTCTTGCCCCAGGGAACATGTATCAATGGAAAAAAAGTTTTAAAAACTGCTCCTGAATCTTTAGGTGCAAACTACAGAGCACATGGCCAGTACACACCAAGTAGCTTTAGGTGCAAACTACAGAGGACACAGGCAATAAACCACGTAAGAATACTGCAGCTAGCACAATCACCTGCCTGCCAGTAAATTAGGAAGAGCTGATCTAGCTAAACTATACAGTGTATTAATATATGTACAACACCTGGGATGTATATATATCCTCTACACACTGTAAGGCCGGGTACTCACGACCAAACATGTTCGCTCGAAATGTCCGACGGGCTGTTTCCGGCGTACAAGGCTGTTTTTTCATTTGGCCCGCTGGCTTGTACACACCAGCGGACGATATTTCCCTGCGGACCTGAACGCGTGCACGTAATCCACGTTTGACGTCACTATAAAGGGAAAGGCCAAAGTCAATGGCGACGCCCTCTGTTCCGCTTTTGCTAGTTACGGCTTTGCTCGTGTTAGTGAGGGTTTGGTTAGAGCTGATTCGCGCTTCTCGGTCTCCAGGCTTTAGCAGGTAGTATTTTCTCGTTCAGTGCGTGTGCTTGTGGGTACGTAGTTGGCATTCGGGTACAGGCGTGCAGTTCGTTCTGCTTAGCAGATTTGTACTGTGCGTTCGTATCTGTGTGTCGTGCGTTCTTTGCAGGTACCGCTGGATTTGATTGTGCTTTCTGTTGGAGTGTGTTCTTGACTGACCAGCCGGCCGGTTTGAAGCCATGATGGAGCAGCAGCGTCAATTTTCGCGAGTTGGTGCTGTTTATGGGATGGCTGCTGGATATGTTCATTATTCCAGTACTTTGGCCAGAAACAGGGGGCGGAGGCGTTTCTGGACCAAGAATTGGTTGCGCCAGCGTGACCAGTTCTCACATATGCCTCTGCTTAGGGAAATCCAGGAGAATAATCCTAATGACTATAGGAATTTTCTCCGCATGACGGACCCCGTATTCAACAGTCTGCTGGATCTTCTGTCCCCCTATATCACGAGGCAGGACACTGTGATGCGCCAAGCCATCACGGCCGAGCAGAGGCTTATTGCCACGTTGCGGTACCTGGCGACTGGGAGGAGCCTGCAGGACCTCAAGTTCTCGACAGGCATCTCTCCGCAGGCGCTTGGGGTCATCATACCGGACACGTGTGCTGCCATCATTAAAGTTATGCACGAGGAGTATATGAAGGTAAGTTTCCTCATTTTAACCTCACAATGTGTCTTTAATAATGTGGCAAACTAACTTTTGATTTTATTTCCCAGATATGCTGTGTGTTTAACTAACGTTCCCTTTTCTCCCTATGCATGTTGATATCAGCTTTTACATGTTATTTTTATTTTGGCCTACCTGCATATTTTGATCTTACCCAATATTAACCTGTCCAGCATGCTAGCTTCGGGCCAACCCCCACCATGCCACTTTATTTTATTTTTTTTGTTTTCTAAAAACAGTTTAACCACCCCCCACCCCCCCTTCAAAGTGTTTTTGTCCCCATCAGAGGGCTGTGGAGTCTGTTATTAATTAAGTGGGCCTATATCTTTGTGCCCCGAAATTATCCCTTCATAATTTGCAAATGCTATTTTAAAAATGTAAAGTTGCACAAGGATGCTTGTAGTATTCTGTTTGCAATGTTTATGTTCCAAAGTACTAAATCTCTTTTTTTGTTTGTCCCCACAGCTACCCTCCACACCACAGGAATGGCAGTCTGTGGCTTCCCAATTTGCCGAGCGGTGGGATTTTCCTAACTGCGGTGGAGCAATAGATGGGAAACACGTCCGCATTGTGCCCCCACCCCACTCGGGGTCCTACTATTATAATTACAAGGGTTATCATAGTATTGTGTTGATGGCGGTGGTGTCGGCACAGTATGAGTTTCTATATGTGGACGTGGGGAAGAACGGCCGGATGTCAGATGGGGGAGTGTTCGCACGGACTGATTTCTATGATCGTCTCCAAACTGGTGGTCTGGCATTGCCACCAGATGAAGATAATGTGGAAGGACTTCCGTTTGTGTTCCTAGCGGACGAGGCTTTCGGCCTTGGACCTCACCTAATGCGGCCTTTTCCCCAGAGGACCCTCACCTCAGAGAGGAGTGTGTTCAATTTTCGGTTGTCCAGGGCTCGGAGGGTAGTCGAGAATGCCTTTGGGATCCTCTCCAACCGGTTCCGCCTGTTCCTGACATCAATACATCTGGCGGAATATAAATTGAACACCATTATATTTGCCTGCTGCATTTTGCACAATTTTCTACGCAGGCACTCCCAGACGTACCTAGCCTCCATGGGCTCTGAGGCAGGACTACCCTCAGAGAACATTCCTGGCCTGGACACTGGTCGCGCTGGCTTGGCCCCCCAATCTGCTTGTGAGGTACGCGACAAATATGTTGAGTACTTCATGGGTCGGGGGGCCATTGCTATGCCAGATCATATTTCTTTCTAATTCGGCCCCCAAAGAAAGGAATATTCTCACAACTAATAAATAATTAGACCATTGGACTTTATACAGTTGTTTGTCATTAATGCTTTTTCTCTATTTTTCTGTCTTCCAGGTTCTCTCCAAAAATAGTGCACTTCTAGTGCCAGATTTACTTACTCAGATGTATTAACTAACCACATTTGCACATTATTCACTCATCTACTAACTGGGTATTCAGTATAGAAATAAGAAGCCACTCATTTTTCTGCTTTTGATGTCACAATTTTATTTTTTTATTTTAGTCATTTTTTAATCAGAAATTTGTATTTTTAGGCAGAAAACATTTCCTGCAAATTTTTGTATCAAAATATTGGATTTTTATTATTTATTTTGTTGTCTTTATTGACAGTGATTAGCAATAATACTGATCGAAACACAATGGAAGAATAATTTCACTGAAACTATACGCCAGAATTTTTGGGCTTGTCTCCTATATATATATATCTAGAGATATATATAGATATATATATATATATATATATATATATATATATATATATATATATATATATATATATATACACACTTCTAAACATAATTTTTTTAGACTTTGGTTCAAAATTAAAGTTCTTATTTAGTTTGGTTTTCAATAACCCAGACTAATTTATCTTGAAATTAGTTAACTTCTTTCTTTAGGTGAGATTTCTTGTTCGTTTTGTGATCTGAAACTATAAACATTTACAAACAAAAAAAAAACAACACCAAACAAAAATTTAAAAAAAGAACAGCAGTCAGTCATGGATGGTGTGCTTTCACACTGGAACACGCCAAAATTTCTAAATGCACACATTCAGTGAAAACTCGCCAAATGTCATTGGTTAAACAGACAAGTGGCCACATGTGCTATCTGACATCATGGGTGATCAATGTCTGTGTTTTGTGGGAGCAAACCCTTCCTCTCAACTACTTGAGGATCGAGGAGGGGTTTGTACCCACAAAGCACAGACAATAGATAGTCTGTGATGGCAGATAGCACATATTGGCACACTGTGTGTGCATTTAGAAATTTTGGCGTATTATAAAGTACAAAAATTAAAAAGGGTTTTGTGGGCGGGGGATGGGCGGGGGATGGGCTTCTGTGGTTCAGTCTTTGACACGGCCCATCATGTCAATGATATTTTTGTAATTTTGTTCGATGATTAGCATCCTTTGTCGCATGTTCTCCATTTCCGTGCTACACTCTGAAATGACATTTCGCACATTCTGCTCCATGACTAGCATCCTTTCCCGCATAATGTCCATTTCCGTGCTGCACTCCATTACTTGCTGTACAATTATAGAAGCACTTGCACGTGAAAAATGTGATACACCATCTTCATCCCCTAAAAAGAAACAAATTGGCATTCAAAATATGTAAATAGTTTACAGCCTATCTGCATATGTTTGGCCCTATTAATATAGGGGTGACACTGACCTGATGGCCTGATAATTTCCACATCCCCAATTTCTTCATCTTCTATCACTCCTCCTTCTTCCACCACCTCCCCATCATCTTCTATCACTCCTCCTTCTTCCACCACCTCCCCATCATCTTCGACTCCTCCTTCATCCATCAATCCACCTTCTTTCAATTCGCCAAATTGTTCTTCCGCCACTTGCCCTTCATCTGCTATAAATTCTAAGTCCAAAATTACTTCTTCCTCCTCTCTTCCTTCCTCCTTTCTTCCTTCCTCTTCTCCTTCCACATCCTCTTCTCCTTCCACATCCTCTTCTCCTTCCACATCCTCTTCTCCTTCCACATCCTCCTCTCTTCCTTCCCCAGCCTCCTCCTGCTCAACATGTGGAGGTGTTTGATTTTGCGGGTGTCTGGCCCTCTCTGCCTCCTCCAATTGCTGGCGTCTTCTTTCCCCTATAAGAAATAATCAAAAACAAAAGGTATACTCATCAGCACACAGATATTGTATATCATAAATCGCACACATTGCATAGACGATACATTTATGATGATTTTTGGTTGTTTATTCTTTCAGCAATCCTCCATTTTTGGCGTAGTTCTAGGCCAAGCTCTGATCCTGCCCCTTTTTTGCAAAGAAGTGACACACATGGATGTCCCCCCAAAACATTAATTCTCGTCGACCCTCCAAATAAATATACTTTGATTTTTGAGACACAGGTGCTTTGCATTTCAAGATGTTAAAACATCATCTTTATTAGCATTTTGGAGAATGAATCTTGTTTGCCTGTCACATGCACTCAATTTAATTTCTGTGATTTTGCTATGCAAAAATGTTTGAAAACCAAGTTTGGGGCCAGTCAGCCATGTCCAGGTGTGTTGTTCATGGAGTAACGTCACATTTTTGCTAAACAATGTCATATTACGCGTGTTTACTATTTCACGAAATTTGGTAAGGGTTGTTATTTGACATAAACACAATACAGTATCTACACGTGTTCAAAAGTACAAGCAGGCCAAGGAGGCAGATGTGAAAAAATACATGTCAACACATTATTGCAGACATTCCCCCCCCCCCTTAAATAATATGGACTTACTTTTACGAAGAATTTTGAGTATCTTCTTCATGTGATGTGGCTCCCTCAATTTTAAATCGGACCAACGCTTCCGGAGTTGCTCCTTTGACCTGGTGACACCAAACATTCTCCTCATTCTCCTTGCCACCTTGTCCATTATGTGTGACTTTCTACGGTTCGGTGTTTTGTAGGGCCCACATTCACCATCATAATCCTTCCTCCTCATGATGTAAACCAACTCCACCATTTCTTCGAACGCCATATTAGTGGCTTTATATCTTTTAGGCCTGGATCGGGACGGTCCTGCCTCTGTCCCTTCACTTGCGCCATGAGAGCTCCGTGCCCGCTCGTGTGACATCGCCATCTTTCCTTCCCACAGAGATTAGGGGCGTGGAAACGAGGAAATGTCCCGTCAGGGGCGGAGATGAGGGCGGGGATTCTTGCATATGCGGAGTGTCGCGAATGCCAACAACGTATTGACGTAGGTTACGCGGAGAATATTCGCGCGATTCCAGAACCTACACAGTTAACGCCATATTTACTTTTTAAATTGATTAGGGGCATGGCAAAGGTGACGAGGGCGGCGTTTCATACATACGCGGAGTGGATAAAAGGCGCTTGACGTGATTACGTAGGTTACGTGTTAATTCAGCGAGCGTAACAAACGAGGATTTTGAGAGAGGCAGGTAAGAAATTTAAACATGGGATCAGCAGCGGGCTCTAAAATGTAGAGCCATGGGATGGGGGTTTGGTCTGTTGGTTGCACAGTTTTATTAAGCTATTATGTCTCTTGGATACCAGAATGTGATTTTCGTACCCAAATGCTTTTGTAGACATCACAAAATAGAGAGGTCAAAAATGCTGTGACTCATTAGTAATTATGTAGGGTGTATTCAGATCAGGCCAAGTATTGTTCTGTGTTGGTTGGACAGAGGTCATTAGGAAGTTTCTTTCATGTAATCAATGCTGAGGGGCAGGATATCTACACATGCAATAGTGCCTTGATGAATGCTGTCATTTGTAATAATTGTGTATGGTTGTACATTTCTATTATTTCCTGCAATGTAACCAAAGGGGCGGCATGTATAAAAAAAATTTGAGCTAAAACCAACCAATGGGGCAGAGCTGGCCAGCATTTTCTAAACAAGAGACACTGTGTTTGTATTTCTATATAGGTACTACTTTTTCAACAACATATTCTATCAATGTAAATGCTGAGGCTTTTTTTAATTGTGTTTTTGGTTTCTTTTGATTTTTTCAATCTAGAATAAAAAAGAGTAAATCATCATTTCCCAATGGATCTCCTGCAGACCCAAGAGATTATCCAGCACTTGCTGGATAAATTTAGTGAAATGCCCATCCTGTGGGATTCAAAGCAGCCCACCTACCACAACAAGGACGTACGAGCGGCAGCACTTGAACAGCTAGCAGCATACATGAGGACATGGGTGCCAGAATGCAGTGCCAACATGGTGAAGGATAAACTTGCCAACCTCAGGGGCACATATAGGAGAGCGTACAAAGCTCACCAAAAGCAGCTAAGATCTGGAGCAGCAGCAAGACGACCAAAGGAACCCAAGCTGTGGTATTACAACCAGATGTCATTTTTGCGGGATCAACTGGAAGGCAGGCCATCAATGTCAAGTCTGAATCCCAACCTTTCCTCCACGCTACCTCCCAGCGGGACTTCCCCAGATCACCACAGCCCTGCAGAGTCAGATGAAGAGGGCCTGGCTGACAGAGAGGCAGATCTGCGCCTCTACGATGATGAGGTATAGTAGTTTCATAACTATTTATGTAATAATATTAATTATTGTTTGATTCTTGACTTGATATTGGTTAATAAAATACAAGCTGGGAAGTAAAAATCTAAAATCGTGGGCAAACAAATAGGTGTCAGGGATGACAACTGCAGGGGTCAGAGGGTGAGTCTGTTTTCAAGTTTTAATTCAAGGCAAAAAATAAGATTCAAACATGAAAATGTGAGTGAGTATATTCCTAAATATATTACAACATGTCCCTTTTTTTTACACAGGAAGACGAGACCAGCCAGGAGGTGGCAGATCCTCTCCTCACTGTCAGCCAGGACGAAGGGGTCAGTGGCAGCCAGGAGGAGGCCGGGCCCAGTGGCGTTCAGCAGCTCCCCAGGACAAGCACCACCAGCCAGGCTCCTCCCCTTTATATTAGGCCACCAGGCCGTAAGAAGAAATTGGGGGCAGTGGAGGAAGCCAGCCTCAAAATGATTCAGGAGGCGAGTGCCATCATGAGGGCCCCCCTCAACCCCACTGAGGCCTACAGTGCCTCCGTGGCACATGATCTCAATAAAGGCACGGAGGAGCAGAAGCAACTGGCAAAGGGCGTGATCAACCAGGCCCTTTGGTGGATGCAGAGGGAGCTGCTGACCCCAGACACTGGGCTATGTGACCCGGCCCGGCTTGCTGAACATCATACTCCTGCTGCCACATCATCCCCACCTGCAAGGGCCCAGGGAAGACCCGCTGGAAGGCAGCCTGGAAGGAAGGTTGCAAGGAAGAGGAGACGTTGATGCCCTGCCTTCCATTTGATCCCCCACAAATGGCATCTTGTTTGGACTACCACAGCTTGGGTTCCTTTGGTTATGTGCTGCTGCTTCAGATTTTATTTTGTGTGCTTCCTGAGGTTGGCTAGTTTATCCTTCACCATGTTTGAAATGCAAGTTTGCATGTATTTTGCTAGCTGTTCAAGTGCTGCCATTCTGTTTTTGTTCCTTTTTATAATTTGCTCAAATAAAAGCCTTTTTGTTGATTTGAAAAACGTGCCTATTGTTTGTAATACTGTGGGTATTATTTTAGGCATCAAACATTACAAACAAATAAAATGTTTAATCTAAAATATTCACTAACTCATGGGGGGGGGGGGCATTTGGTGTGCCAACATGGTAGACAATTTAAACAACCTTCTAAATAATCCAGTTAAATATACAAACAAAAGCAAAATCAAAAATATTTCCGATTAAAATATTCTAAATGGTGACATAACTATAAACACCTAAATAAAGTGGGAAAGATAACCATTAAACATTTAAAGCAAAAAATTTGACATGTGGAGGACCACTAAAAATATGATACGTCGGGCCAATAAAAGTTTGCACAAATCTTACTACATCACAGCTAACAAATGTCACTTTTCAGTATGGAACAACTCAGTTGAAATAACATGAGCTAAATAACTGATTATTTATAGCAAGAGAAGAATGAATAAAACGACGGCATCAAGCGTTGTTTATTGTGTGGTTTGCTTCAGTGTTCTATTGCTAGAATTAATCTTTCTATTGACGAATGTGCCATATCCCAAACAAACGTGAGTTTTACCTGAACGAGCGGTCCCGTGGCCTCATTTAGTCTGAGCATGCGCGGGGTTTTTGTACGTTGGTTTTGTGTACTCACCACCAAACATGTCCGTTCGGACAGGATTTGAGCGGACGGTTTTAAAACAAGTTTGGAAATAAATGTCTGCTGAAAAACGGCCCGGCGGGCAAATGTACGGTGAAATTCTGTACGCTCGTAACTACACACGACCAAACATGTCTGCTGAAAATGGTCCGCTGGCCAGTTTCAGCAAACATGTTTGGTCGTGAGTATGGGGCCTAACATTAACTGACTAGCCTGCCTGCCTGCCTGCTCTATCTACCTGCAAAAAATGACACCCTCTCTGTCCTCTCTTAACCACCATAACACACTACACAAGGCCGACCTGCAGGCGGCCTTTTATAGTGTGGGGCGTGTACGAAACCCCCTGAGCCATAATTGGCCAAAGCCACCCTGGCTTTGGCCAATTATGGCTCTTCGTTTTTTGCAAGCTGTGATTGGCCAAGCATGCGGGTCATAGTGCATGCTTGGCCAATCATCAGCCAGTGATGCCGCAGTGAATTATGGTCTGTGAAAAGTAACTCGAATTTGGCGCAAACGACCCATTTTGTTCGTAATTCGACGAACGATCGAACATACGATGTTCGTGTCGAACATGAGTTCGACTCGAATACGAAGCTCATCCCTAGCGGTGGGGGCAGCAGAGCGACGAGTGATTGCTCGTCTTCTGCTGCCGACATCGCAGGCGCGCTGGACAGGTAAGTGTCCATTTATTAAAAGTCAGCAGCTGCAGTATTTGTAGCTGCTGTCTTTTAATAAAAAAAAAAAATTGCGGGACCTCCACTTTAAATGAAAGAAAATCTGGACCATGAGAAATTTCTATTCTGTTAATTCTGACCTCTCCTTTAAATGTTTTTTGCCTGACTAGCATGCTGATCCTCTGGCTTCAGTGTTGTCTGTGCCACTGACCTTTAAAAATATGTAAATCTGGTGTTTTGATTTTACAATGACTCTTTACTGACTGCAAGCTTGTTTTAGGTCTGTAATCCAGAACATTTACAAATCAAAGACAGCAAAGGCTGCTGTAAATAGATAACATTCATGGCTTTCAAAATAAATAAGATTCAAATAAAACCTTTAACTTTCAATATGCATACATTATGGTGAAGTTACATTTTCTGGACCTTCATTGGTCTCTAAAGAAATAATAATAATATGGTATAGCGTCTCCCTCGTGTGGATAACTTGAAGAGTTACAGGCAGCAAAATATTTTCAACAAATTCGGGAACCATTCTGAGATAAGTATTTGTTAGGCTGTGTTTCCACTACTGCGAGTTGTTGTGCGATTTGGCACATGTGAAGTTGCATGACAAGTCAAAATGTATGCATTTCAATGCTCCCTGTTCTAATTGGTGCGACTCAAGTCGCAGCGTCTCCCAAGAAGTTTTTTACACTACTTTTTTTTTCCGACTTTGATGCGACTTGTTCTCCATAGAAAGTAATTAAGTCACAATGAAGTCGCATTTACACCATTTTCAAAACTGAAAACTGAAAATTAAAGCTCAATTTCAGCCAAAACCTCATTTAGATAGATTGAGCAGGAGCCAAAATCGCTGGTAGAATGTTATAAGTCTCTGGGGGTTATTTACGAAAGGCAAATCCACTTTGCACTACATGTGCAAACTATGGGCCAGATTCAGAGAAGAAGTACACCGTATCTGCTGATACTCCGGCGTACTTTCAAATTTGCAGCGTTGTATCTTTAGTTTGAATCCTCAAACCAAGATACGACGGCTTCTGGCTTCGATCCGACAGGCGTACGGCTTCGTACGCCTTCAGATCGTAGGTGTAATACTTCGGCGCCCGCTGGGTGGAGTTCGCGTCGTTTTCCGCGTCGGGTATGCTAATTAGCTGTTTACGGCGATTCACGAAGGTACGCGCGGCCGTCGCATTCTCTTACGCCGTCGCTAGTCGGCTTTTCTCGCCGTAAGGTTAAAGCTGGTATTTCGTGGCCTATCTTTAGACTTGCCATGTTAAAGTATGGCCTTCGTTCCCGCGTCGAATTTCAATTATTTTTTTTGCGTAAGTCGTCCGTGAATAGAAAAGGAAAACTTACGCTGGACGTACGCCTTACGTAAACGGCGTCGTTTACTGCGACGGGCGCAAGTACGTTCGTGAATCGGCGTATCTAGGTCATTTACATATTCGACATGTAAATCAACGGAAGCGCCTCTAGCGGCCAGCGTAAATATGCACCCAAGATACGACGGCGTAGGAGACTTACGTCGGTCGTAGGAAGCCAAAATTCAGGCGTATCTTGCACTGTGAATACGGCAGATAGATACGACGGCGCATCCTAGATCTTACGCGGCGTATCAACAGATACGTCGGCGTAAGTTCTCTGTAAATCTGGCCCATAGTTTGCACATGTAGTGCAAAGTGGATTTGCCTTTCGTAAATAACCCTCATTGATTTTTTGCCAAGATTCACTTGCTGAAAATGTTCTTAGCCTAAAAAATTAAGGCCCCTTTTACACAGTTGGGCCATTCAGGTGCACCTGTCAGTTTTTTCGGCAGACCTGAACGGCCGCTCCATTCTGCTCTATGGAGCGTCGGATGTCAGCGGTGACATATCCGCTGACATCCGACCCGATCCGCTAAAATAAGACTGATGGCGATAGGTCGCCATCCGTCCATGGCGAATCGGATCGGGTGAGATCTGATGAAAACGGACATGCTGTCCGTTTTCATCAAATCTCTCCATAGGAGACAGCGGCGCTGAACAAGCCCCTCCCCGCTCAGTGAGCAAAGAGGGACCTGTCATCCGCCGGCTCAGCGGAGATCCACGGAGAGATCTCCCACTGAGCTGGCAGACTCCGCTGCGACGGATCCGCCTAGTGTGAAAGGGGCCTTCAACACATGCAGCCACCACATCTTAGGAATAGTAAACTGCAAGGCTTGGGTATCTGCTTTTAGCTTGAATGTAAAAAATACCTTTTTTTAGTTCTCGCTTGAAGTTACCCTAAAATGCAGACAGCTTGCAAATATTTTGTTTTGATTTTTTAAGTTATCTGATAAAGTTGTATTTAAAAAAAAAAAAAGTAAAAACCCCCACATACGATATACTTTCGTAATACAGACCAATCCATCAAGGTTGTGCTCACTTAGGAAATGAGGGGTTACATTGAACATCATTTAGAGGCAATTATCTATTTCCATGGAGAGTGATAAAAATAAAGATTCCGCTTAGCCTCTTGATGAGATCAGTCCTTGAAATATTGATTATAAATAAAGAGATTTTCCCATATTACCGCTTGATTGTAACCTAATGTAATTCATCTCTCTCTGATCAGCTAGACAGCGACAAGACAATCTGGATAATTGAAGCTTTTAGCTGTGATACAACAATATGTTCCAATACAGAAATGTTACAGAGTAATGTTTGGAAACTGGGTAATAACAGGTTATATTCACTAGTCATACACATCTAATCATGTTATGATATTTTCTTACTCTCACAAAGCAAAGATCTATAGTGATGAAGAAATAGGGGTCAGAATGTAGGTTTTTACAATAACTTGGGTTTGTCAATTTCTAGCTTACATACTTTCAAAGAAAATATTTGATATAAACAGGTGTTAACGTTACCTAATAACTGTAATACTTCAGCATTATTATTATTATACAGGATATATAAAGTGCCAACAGTTCACGCAGTGCTTTACAACATAAAGACAGACAGTACAAATACAATTTAATACAGAAGGAGTCCGAGGCCCTGCATAACAGAAGAAGTGCAGATTGTAATATTGACACTGGTAATATTTGATAGTGGGGTGATTAAAATGAAAGGTAGGAGATGTGAAGACTTTGATCCAGCAATAATAAAATAAGTAGGAGAACAGAACTCCCTTGGCGGTAAACCCGAGCGTGACTCGGGGTAGGTTTCCAATGTTAGGATCGGTATCCCCGAGTCACGCTCGGGGTGGACGTGCAGAGTGTGCAGCGGCGCGGCTTACCTTCTCGCTGGATCCACAGGCAAGTTACTTACCTTGTCCCTGGATCCAGCGATGCCACCCGCTGTGTGAGCGAGCGGGACCTCCTCGCTCGATTCACAGTGTCCCCGTGTGCCGCCGATCTCCGTTCCCTGCGATGTTACGACGCACGGGGACGGAGAACGGCGCCAAATTCAAAAAAGTAAACAAACACCTTACATACAGTATACTGTAATCTTATAGATTACAGTACTGTATGTAAAAAATACACACCCCCTTGTCCCTAGTGGTCTGCCCAGTGCCCTACATGTACTTTTATATAATAAAAAATGTTCTTTCTGCCTAAAAACTGTAGATTGTCCAAAAGTGTCCCTTTATGTCAAAAATGGTTTTAGATCAGCTAGAAAACAGCGATAATAAATTATAATCACTTGCAGAATTGTGCCATAGCGATTTGTGGGGAAATTCGTCATAAAAAAATAAAAATAATGACAGCGACAATTCTGCAACTGAGCAAATTTCAGTGATTTTGAGTTGATTACATTATTGAATCATTTTTATTATAATTATATTATTATTTGTTATAATTATTTATAATTATTTATTATATTATAATTTATAATTTTGTTTTAAAAAAAAAATCATACCCGGGATGCCTACAAGACTCTTGCTTGGTCAGATTTAAGTGAGTTATTTCTAAAAATTACAGGCCTACAGTATAAAACTCCAAATTTCCTTGCAAAATAATTGTACCGCTTTTGGTACGTAATTCCAGACAGAATCATACCGCCAGGGAGGTTAACTAGTTGCCGACCAGCCGCCGTCATTCTACGGCGGCAGGTCGGCTTTCCTGGGCGAGAGCCCATAGCTCTACGTCGGCTCTTTTAGTGGCCACTAGGGGCGCGTGCGTGCCGCCGGAGGCGCGCGCGCGCCCCCCGCTCGTCCGTGACTCCCGTGCGGGTGCCCAGTTCAGAGCGGGAAACGGGAGCTGTGTGTGTAAACACACAGCTCCCGGTCCTGTCAGGGGGGGAAACGCTGATCCTCTGTTCATACAATGTATGAACAGAAGATCAGTGTTTCCCCTAGTGAGGCCACCCCCCCACAGTTAGGGAACATACTTAACCCCTTTCCCGCCCCCTAGTGTTAACCCTTTCACTGCCAGTGGCATTTTTATAGTAATCCAATGCATTTTTATAGCACTGATCGCTATAAAAATGCCAATGGTCCCAAAAATGTGTCAAAAGTGTCCGAAGTGTCCGCCATAATGTCGCAGTACCGAAAAAAAATCGCTGATCGCCGCCATTACTAGTAAAAAAAATATATTAATAAAAATGACATAAAATTCCCCCATATTTTGTAAACGCTATAACTTTTGCGCAAACCAATCAATAAACGCTTATTGCGATTTTTTTTTTTACGAAAAATATGTAGAAGAATACGTATTGTCCTAAACTGAGGGAAAAAAATGTTTTTTTATATATTTTTGGGGGATATTTATTACAGCAAAAAGTAAAAAATATTTTTTTTTTTCAAAATTGTCGCTCTATTTTTGTTTATAGCGCAAAAAATAAAAAACGCAGAGGTGATCAAATACCACCAAAAGAAAGCTCTATTTGTGGGAAAAAAAGGACGCCAATTTTGTTTGGGAGCCACGTCGCACGATCGCGCAATTGTCAGTTAAAGCAACACAGTCCCAAATCGCAAAAAGTGCTCTGGTCTTTGGGCAGCAATATGGTCCGAGGGTTAAGTGGTTAAACCTTTAAGATGGAACATGACATGTGAAAGTAACTGGCTATGGTGTTCATTGCAATAGGTCCTAATCTGTTGGTATTTTTATATGTCCTAGAAGGTTTTTTTACATTTTACCTTCCGTTGACAGATTTGGTATGAGGTGCATTACTTTTGTCTAGCTCCTACAGTTACATTTCATATAATACAAAATCAATAAAAAGTCAGGCAGTGAGAGCCCCTCATGAGGGCCACAGGAACTATACATACCCAGGAACGCAACACAGAGATCTCACTAAAAGAGTTCCTGAAACATCTAAGAAACTGTTAGATGGTTTAACACTTCTGCATCTTCTAAAAACTAAAAGATCAATGAGGCCACCCTGTAATGTTGTGAGATCATTTTTAGCTATGTATGGTTATTTTAGGTTGTAGTACAAAGATACATTGGACTTGATTTACCAAAGGAAAATAGGCCATTTACCTTGCAAGATAAGTGCACTGTGCAAATAAATTTTCCCCAGAGCCTAGAGACTACGGCCCGGATCCACAAAGAACTTACGCTATCGTATCTATTGATACGCCGCGTAAGTTCTAAGATGCCCCGTCGTATCTTTGTTTTGGATCCACAAAACAAGATACGACTGAATGGGGGCTCGATCCGACTGACGTACGTCTTAGTACGCCGTCGGATCTTAGGTGCATATTTACGCTGGCCGCTAGGTGGCGCTTCCGTTGATTTCTGCGTAGAGTATGCAAATTAGCTAGATACGTCGATCCACAAACGTACGTCCGCCCGGCGCATTTTTTTACGTTGTTTACGTGAGGCTTTTTTCGGCGTAACGTTACCCCTGCTCTATGAGGCGTATGCAATGTTAAGTATGGACGTCGGCCCAGCGTCAAATTTTCCATCGTTTACGTTGTTTGCGTAAAACGTTCGCAAATAGGGCTTTGCGTAAATTACGTTCACGTCGAAAGCATTGACTATTTGCAACGTGATTTTGAGCATGCTCACTGGGATACCCCCACGGACGGCGCATGCGCCATTAAAAAAAACGTCATTTACGTGGGGTCAAGTTGAATTTACATAAAACACGCCCACATCTTAGTCATTTGAATTCCGCGCCCTTACGCCGACACATTTACACAACGCCACCATAACTTACGGCGCAAATTCTTTGTGGATACGGAAAATACGCTGTAAGTTACGGCGGCGTAGTGTATCTGAGATACGCTACGCCGGCCTTATATATGCGCCGAGTTACGTAGATCTGGCCCTACATGTTTCTGTGATACACGTCAACTAATAGGTATGAATAGTCATTTTACTGATTTTTGTAGTAACAGGTGTAAAAGAAATCAACATGATGTAAATAAAGTTATCAATTTAATGTTTAATGTGTTTCTATGTATGATTTGTAATCATATATGTACATGGGAGCAGTATTATTTGCTCATGGCATACTAAGACTCTGTTTCCTGCTTTGCAGTGCTAAACTATGGTTGTGCTTTACTGCTCTATGGATGTCTATGAGTCAGCTGACTGACTAAAGATAATTTGTTTGTTGACAGCCTTTCTAAATATCTATTGAGCAGTTATGCTGAGTGACTGAAACAGCTAATATTGACATAATAATAAAAAATAGCAAACATCTAAAAATTTAAAAGTCACTTAAAATTTTTAATTAACCCTCCTGGCGGTATTCCCGAGTCTGACTCTGGGTTAATTTTTTGTGCTGCGATCGGTAACCCCTGAGTCAGACTCGGGCTCGCCTCGCAACATCCACAGGCAGTGTTTACTTACCTTGTCCCTGGATCCTGCGACGCTGCCGTGCTGTGTGAGCGAGCGGTGTCCTCCTTGCTCGATTCACAGTGCTTGTGTGCCGCCGATCTCCGCTCCCTGCGACGTTACGACGCACGGGGGCAGAGAACGGCACGAAATTCAAAAAAAGTAAACAAACACATTACATACAGTATACTGTAATATTATAGATTACAGTATTGTATGTAAAAAATACACACCTCCTTTGTCCCTAGTGGTCTGCCCAGTGTCCTGCATGTTCTTTTGTATAATAAAAACTGTTCTTTCTGAATGCAAACTGTAGATTGTCCATAGCAACCAAAAGTGTCCCTTTGTGTCAGGCATGTCCAAAGTCCGGCCCGTGGGCCAATTGCGGCCCGCGAGACGGTTTTGAACGGCCCACCTGGTTCTCAGGTGTGCCACGGTATCAGGGGAGATAAAGGCTGTCAGATGAGCCCGATCTCCCGAGCCCCTGCCGAACTATACATTGGCACTATAAGAAGCTCCGTCAGCCTCAAAAGTGAAAGTAAATGCAGGGGTGTGTGCTGTGCTCTGTTTCCCCCTAGAGTGCAGTACCCGGCTCAGTGAGGAAACTGGAAAGGTACTTAGAAGCTAGATTTGTTTTAAAAGGGCTTTATACATGTGTGTGTGTCTGTCTGTATGTATGCGTTTGCGTGGATGTGTCTGTATGTGTGTGTCTGTGCACGTTACTTTTAATCCGGACCCCCCCCCCCCATATTCCTGTACCATCAGAACTGCTTTTGTAGGGCTTGTTTGTGATAGCAGCCAGGACTGCTGCTCCTCTGAAAAGCAATCAATGCACAGCTCGCTTTTCAGAGGCATTTGACAGGCAGTAAAGCCTATACCGCAACAGTGCAGTGCACACAGTTGTGGGGTAGTTGCAGTGCAGCACCATTCAGCCTGGGTATACCTCCAGCCACAGCATGTGTACACCCCCAGCTGCTGCCTCTGCAGCCAATGGGGGAGAAGTTGGGGGTGGTAAAAAACTCTCAACTATGTGGTTTTACTGCCCCTCCAACCCGACATTGGAACAAGCCCTTGGTTCACATCTGGGTGGCTGTGTGTTGAGTGTAGGGCAGCCCATTCATTTCAATGGGCTTCCCTACCCACAAAAATGCAGGGAAAGAAGTCACAACCTTTTTTTTTATTGCACTGGACCAAAAGCACCCCACGTTTTCCAATGTTAAGAATTAACGGTACCCCTAAAGAGCAGAACATGCATCTGTGTGTCCGGAACGAGCGCGATAAAGGCAAGAGAATTCTTGTTGGGCAGTGTATTAGTAATCGAACACACACAATTTTAATGGTTCAAAGAATGTCAGGCAAAATGGTCGGCCCTCACGCATGTTCACTTCATTAAATCTGGCCCTCTTTGAAAAAAGTTTGGACACCCCTGCTTTATGTCAAAAATGGTTTTAGAGCAGCTAGAAAACAGCGATAATAAATTATAATCACTTGCAGAATTGAGCGATAGCGATTTGTGGGGAAATTCGTCATAAAAAAATAAAAGTAATGACAGCGACAATTCTGCAACTGAGCAAATTTCAGTGATTTTGAGTTGATTACATTATTGAATAATTTTTATTTTAATTATATTATTATTTGTTATAATTATTTATAATTATTTATTATATTATAATTTATAATTATTTTTTTTTTAAATGTCATACCCGGGATGCCTACTAGACTCTTGTTTGGTCAGATTTAAGTGAGTTATTCCTAAGAATTACAGGCCTACAATGTAAAACGCCAAATTTCCTTGCAAATAATGGTACCACTTTCAGCACCTAAAATCTGAAATAATCATACCGCCAGGGAGGTTAAAGTGAACAAAGTTCACACAAAATATGTCCTCACTGAAAATACTGTATACTTTCACATCAACCCTGAAGTTTCATTGTGGGGTAGATTAGTTCTTTAATGTTAAACAAATCTGTCCTTTCATCTAACCATAAAAGAAAATGAACATAATGGTTTCATGTGTACTATGTGTTAAAGTAAGGTGTGAAATGTTGATGTTTTGACATAATTGATTGTTGTGCATGCATTTACTGTATACAAAAACAGCAGATCAAAAAGACATTAAATAATAGAGTCTCTGTTATATCTATATGTAGGTTTGCCTTAATTATTTACAACATTAAATGTATAATCGTAAATGTATACATAGTTTCTAAAACTAATGATTACATTTTAAATGTCTTTTTAAAAAAATTATATTGATAGAAACTGTTGAATCAAATTTAAAATTATAAAACAATTTTAGAATTGCATACATTTTTTTATATATAGATTCTTTTACATTGTTATATAAAACCCTATACTATTCCATAAAGCAGGTTTGCCAAAAGTATCAGATAAATATGTCTAATGATAGTAATTATATGGGTCATTAATTGATGATTTGCATTTACATAGGCTTTTCATATTGCATACTATTAGCTGGATTCACATAGATGAGCCTAACGTTAGGCAGGCGTAGCGTATCTCATATACGATACGCCGCCGTAAGTTTGAGAGGCAAGTGCTGTATTCACAAAGCACTTGCGTCCTAAGTTACGGCGGCGTAGCGTAAATGTGCCGGCCTAAGCGCGCCTAATTCAAATTGTGAAGAGGTGGGCGTGTTTTATGCTAATGAATCGTGACCCGACGTGATTGACGTTTTGAACGATCGGCGCATGCGCCGTCCGTGCACATATCCTAGTGCGCATGCTCCAAATTACCCCGCAAAGACTTATTAGTTTCAACGTGAACGTAAATTACGCCCAGCCCCATTCACGGACGACTTACGCAAATGACGTAAACATTTAAAAATTAAACGCTGTTCCAACGCCATACTTAACATTGGCTGCGCCATCTTTTTGGTGGAATAACTTTAGGCCTGAAAACGCCTTATGTAAACGGCGTATCTTTACTGCGACGAGCAAACGTACGTTCGTGAATAGGCGTATCTCGCTGATTTACACATTCTAGCCGTAAATCAGTGTACACGCCCCTAGCGGCCGGCCTAAATAGACAGCTAAGATACGACGGCGCCCGCGGTCGTATCTTAGCTAGATTTAAGTGTATCTCAATTTGAGAATACACTTAAATTTACGACGGTGCAGATTCAGAGTTACGATGGCGTATCTACTGATACGCCGGCGTAACTCTCTCTGAATCTGGCTATATATCTACAAATAAACTATTGGAGCTAATAAGTAGTTAATTGTACTTCCTTGAGTAATGTCTCAAATGATTATTCCTCTTTAAAAATTGAGTTTATGGGATAGTATACTGCAGTGGCGGCTGGTGCTCAACATTTTTGGGGGGGTGCAAATGGAAAAAAAATTGCAGCCTCACTGTGCCCATCAAATGCAGCCACTGTGCCATGAATTGTCACCACTGTTCCATGCCATCAAACACAGCCACTGTGCCATCAATTCGCACCACTTTGCCATGCCATCAAATGCAGTCACTATGCCATGCCATCAAACGCAGCCACTGTGCCATGAATTGTCACCACTGTTCCATGCCATCAAATGCAGTCACTATGCCATCAAACGCATGCCACTGTGCCATCAATTCGCACCACTGTTCCATGCCATCAAATGCAGTCACTATGCCATGCCATCAAACGCAGCCACTGTGCCATCAATTCACACCACTGTGCCATGCCATTAAACGCAGCCACTGTGCCATGCCATCAAACACAGCCACTGTGCCATCAATTGTCACCACTGTGCCATGCCATCAAACGCAGCCACTGTGCCATCAATTGTCGCCACTGTGCCAATTGTCACCACTGTGCCCTTTAATTGTCGCCACTGTGCCCATTGTCGCCACTGTGCCCATTGTCGCCACTGTGCCCATTGTCGCCACTGTGCCAATTGTCCCCACTGTGCCCATTGTCCCCACATGATCACTTGTTATTACATGAGATGACCAGAAAACGATCAGTTATTATTACATGAGATGACCAGAACATGATCACATTTTATATGAGATAACCAAGAAGACATGATCACTTATCATATGAGATGGCCAGAACATGTCTTATTACATGAAGATGACCATATTACATTAAATGACCAGAACATAATCAGAAACTATATAAAATGACCAGAACATATTCACTTTTTATATTAGATGACCAGAATATGATCTATTATATGGGGTGGTCAGATCATGACCATTTATTATATGAGATGATCTGAACATGATCATTCATTGTATGAGATGGCCGGATGATGATTTATTATATGAGATAACTATATGAGATGAATAAAACATGATACATGCCCCCCCCCCCCCCAGCCCGGCACTTACCTTTGCTGGAGTCAGCCATCCACGTCCTCGACCCTCAATGTCTTCTCCCGCCCTCGATGACGCTTCAGCCAATCAGGTTACCGGTAGCCAGAACCGGCCAACCTGATTGGCTGAGACGCCTGTCAGTCTTATCCAAAGAACGCACCCTCCGTGCGTTCCGAGGATAAGCTTCCGGGGACCCGAGGGCTGTACTCGGAAAGCCTATCAGAGCCGCTGGCTCTGATAGGCACTTCCGTACAGCCAACCAGCTGCCGTTATTCAGATGATCGGCGCCTAATGTCCGGCCATCTGAATAGAACAGCGCAGCGGCAACAATAACATAGATTTGTGCAATGCATGAATCTATATTATTAGACTCAGTGGCGGTGAGAGCCAGAGGGGTCGGCGCTCCAAGCGCCCTCTGTGGACGAACCACCACTGGTATACTGGTTATTCTAACCATATAGTATCGCACAAAAGTGAGTGCACCCCTCACATTTTTGTAAATATTTTATTATATCTTTTCATGTGACAACACTGAAGAAATTACACTTTGCTACATTGTAAAGTAGTGAGTATACAGCTTGTATAACAGTGTAAATTTCTCCTCAAAATAACTCAACACAGCCATTAATGTCTAAACCACCGGCAACAAAAGGGAGTACACTCCCAAAGTGAAAATGTCCAAATTGGGCCCAATTAGCCATTTTCCCTCCCCGGTGTCATGTGACTTGTTAGTGTTACAAGGTCTCAGGTGTGAATAGTGTGTTACTGGTCACTGTAAGTTCAACATGTCACCTCATGGCCAAGAACTCTCTGAGGATCTGAATAAAAGAATTGCAGCTCTACATAATGATGGCCTAGGCCAGTGATGGCGAACCTTGGCACTCCAGATGTTTTGGAACTACATTTCCCATGATGCTCATACACTCTGCAGTGTAATGGAGCATCATGGGAAATGTAGTTCCAAAACATCTGGGGTGCCAAGGTTCGCCATCACTGGCCTAGGCTATAAGAATATTGCCAAGACCCTGAAACTGAACTGCAGCATGGTGGCTAAGAACATACAGCGGTTTAATAGGTTCCACTCAGAACAAGTCTCGCCATGGTCGACCAAAGAAGTTGAGTGCACATGCTCAGTGTCATTACCAAAGGTTGTCTTTGGGAAATAGACCTATGAGTGCTGCCAGCATTGCTGCAGAGGTTGAAGAGGTGGGGGGGTCAGCCTGTCAGTGCTCAGACCATACGCCGCACGCTGCATCAAGTTGGTCTGCATGGCTGTCATCCCAGAAGGAAGCCTCTTCTAAAGATGATGCACAGGAAAGTTTGCAAACCGTTTTGTTGCCAGTGATTTAGACATTAGGAGATGTGTGTTGAGTTATTTTGAGGGGACAGCAAATTTACACTGTTATACAAGCTGTACACTCACTACTTTACATTGTAGCAAATTGTCATTTCTTCAGTGTTGTCACAAAAGATAGAATAAAATATTTACAAAAATGTGAGGGGTGTACTCCCTTTTGTGAGATACTGTATATCGAATAATTTCTTTCACTGAAATTGTTATGAAGTTAATCGTTAGAAATTGTGGCAGGGGATTTTTTTGTACCTTGCCATGTTAATTTATAAAAGAAAATTTCGATTTTCATGATATTTTACTGCAATTTAATATTTATACATCATACGGAAAAAAATTATATATGGTATAGTTTATTATAATTGTAATATTATTATGCTGTCTCAGAAAATGTTACAATAATTTCAATATGAAATCTCAAAATGCTATCATGTGGTCAATGAGGAGACCACCTCAGTCAATATAAGCCAAATCATAAATTGGCAATATGTTTCAAACATTGGGTTGTGTATGGCATATGATAAATAAATTATTATTATTGTTAGTATTGTATGTACTGTATAGATCAAAAAACAGACATATAAATTAAAATAAAACTAGATAATTCTTAGAAAAAATTACCTAGTAGCGTTAGGTCCCAAATTATATACTTATGTTCAATAGTCATTATTTACACTTAAGGATACTATACTTAAAAGCAATGTGTTAAATACTCAAAATTAAAATGCTTCCAAACATACATTTGTCACCAGTCACTTAAAGAAAACAGAATATAATATAATAAAATATTTTTCTTCTGTTGCAATTCATTACAATAGATCACTGACATATCTATAATTGAATTTTATATATTTTATATAAATAAATATATATATATATATATATATATATATACACACACACATACAATCATTTTTACTGACAAGATTTCAATTTCTACATTAAAATAATATTATCATTTCTGTTTACTTGATACTATCAATAGATTACTATACCTCATTTAAATAATGCATATATAGCTCATTTGATTTTGAGCATGTGTCACTAACATGAAAGGATGACTTTACACCTGACAGTTACCTTTACAGTCTTTGATGATGAGGTCAATGACATGAAAGGTCATAGGTGTGAACATGGAACCTATTCATCCAACCATATAAAATATGAAGGAATCATAAGAACTTCACTTCAGCCTTGCAGATGTTCTGAGGAACATCTCCTGAGACATTACAAGTCAAGAGAGCATACAGGAAATCTGAGAAGAAATGACCTGGCTGAATGTCATTCTCTACCTCACAACCATCTCCATGGTACAGGGATTGCCAGCCTTTATGCAAGGAAACCAAAAAAGAATTCCTCTTCAAAAATCTAACCATGGATTAGGAACTTCAAGCAGTCTTGATGGACAAGCATACTCTTCAAATAAGAAGTACTCACCATTTATGATGCAGCTCTATCAGAGCCTCATTATGGGGACACAGGACACAGGTCTGTCCAGCCTGGAGCATTCCCTCCTTCAAGATTCAGATACTGTCCTAAGACTTACTGCCAAAAGTAAGTACACAACTTTTACCAATATATTTTTACATATAACATGCTGCTTTACTTATTACTTAAATGTAATGATAATTTCATTATTGATGGGCTGCTAGATTATCTTCCACAGAGAAGGCATAGAACACTTTTTGTGTCAGGCATTTCAATTAAGGGCAATTTATTTTTTTATAGCTGATTATTTAACAGTGACAGAACTAACTTAAAGAGCAAGTGATTTTGCAGTTTTAGTCTTCCCTATAACACTCTTCATATGCCTCATATATGACAGATTTGCCTTAGCAGTTACACATACATCGCCTACTGCCTAAACATTTATTTTAAATAGTAAACATCATTTTAAAGGATATTGCTTTGTATAACAATATTTTATTTATAAATGTATTATTTATTATATATTTTCACCATAGATTTCTAAATTGTAAAAACTAAGTATGTCTTTGTATAATGAGATTGATATTTATGTTTTTTGTTCTTTCTTCCCCAGGATGCACCAAGATGGACAATCATCGATCACTCTACTTTGACATGTCCTCTCTCTCAGGCAGTAATGAGATTCGATTGGCAGAGTTTAGGATTCAACTTTCTCCTACAGAGAAAACACAAGATATGACATTGCATATTTACCACAGCGAACAAGGTTCCAAGAGACTGCTTCTGCAGTCTTTTCACATTGATTCCTCTGTAACAATGGGTAGCTCCTGGAGAGTGTTTAACCTCACAAAAATTTTGAATGCTTATCTCAACCTTCGCCAAAGTCCAGATTATGAAGACATCATGGGGGGTGGAACCTCATCTCAGAAGGATCATGAGAACGCTTGCACAGACATATCTACTGACAGAGTTGTATTGATGGTGTTCACCAAGGACAACCCTTCTGCTAATGTCAATGGATATCTCAACCTCATCCAAACAGTGGAGTCTTCCAAATATGTGATGACACCAGAAGTAAAAAGTGAACAAGGTATCAAAAGGCACAGGAAGAACAGAAATACAAAAGGCAGTATCATAATGAACCACTTTCCATCCAGAACCGTGGAGAATGGAAAACCCTTGTGTGAAAGGGTTGATATGATGGTGGACTTTGAGAAGTTTGGGTGGGGAAATCTGATTATCTACCCAAAGAATTTCAATGCCTACAGATGTGAAGGAGCCTGCCCCATTCCCTTAAGTGAGACCTTCAAACCAACCAACCATGCCTACATTATGGTAAGTGTCAAGTTTTTTCACTGATGATTGTCTTAGCCTTTTTCAAGTATTCTTTAATATTGGGTGCCATTCAGTATTTCGTAATAATGGATGCCATTAGACAGACAGCATTGCAGGAATACATATTTAACTTTTTTATGGGTTTAGTGGTCTTTATGGATCTTTAGAGGAGTGTCAACTAGCCTGACTCTTTAGCAGGCATGTCAAACTAAAAAATGTAGAGTCCAAATCTGGATAAACTCTATAAAGGGCAACATTTAATGGAATTTCTCTTAGTTATGTTTAGGGATCAGCATGGCAATTGAAAAGCTTTGTTTTTTAATGTAAATCACCTTACTGTAAACTAATGCTATGTTCAATTTAAATGCTCATGTTGGCTGATGGTCACAAGAAAGATGTAGATGGAATGCATGAAGTCCAACCAGTTTGACATGTCTACTTTAGAGGAATGTTAGATATGTGGATTGTTTAATGTGTGCATCATCATTTTCTGGTAAAGTTGTAAATTAACATATATCTATTTTTTATTTTACAGAGTTTGCTGAAGCTATTCAATTCAGATAATATTGAATGTGCCTCCTGTGTCCCAGTGAAAATGAGACCTTTGTCCATGCTGATGTATGAGAATGGAGATATAGTAATGAAACACAACGAAGATATGATTGTAGAAGAATGTGGATGTCATTGAGGAACTGCTAAAACATATGTCATAAGTATTAAAAACATGCAAAGTAAGCAATGACTTTAAAGGATAAATAGCACTTTGCAGTGTCTGGTGAAAGGCCTGCTGAACTCTCTGCTTTAAGTTAAAAAAAGTTAAAAAACTGAAAACCGGAGCCAGAGGAAGAAAATACTTTTTTTAAAATATTTATATTTTTGTATTGCTTAAAATGTATTCTGTAATAAATGTATTGTATGATTAATATCAATAAAAAAATAATGTGCTTAATAAATCTGTTTCATTTTCTTTATTCTTTGGTAGCACTAATTGGGCAATAGAAAAATGGAGCTCAAGCTTAACAGTAGAGCCCCTAAAATGTATTAGTTAAGACTTGTGCAGAAAATGGTGGATTTTGACTTTAATAAACAGACTTAGGTAGTCATTATCACCAACTTAAAAAAGTGCAGGTAAAAAAACATTTAGAAGAAAATAAATATTTTAAATGCTTCCTTGCAGTGTTTTCTATACCCAATTAATTTTTTATTTGCATTGTTCTTGAACTTGCTGGAATGGCAGAGATCTTGTGGAGGAGAGAAAGGGGCTTTGAAGCTTGTTATACATATTATTTTACATGACTTACTTTCAAAAGATTACATGCTGTATGATGCAACTAAAACAGAAAATAATATTGCTAAATTGCTGAAATCTTAGAGCTATGTAGCGCATACATATGCAAGATAAAATATGAATAATATTAATAGTAAGAATTGTTTATTTATTTATTTTGCATTGATGTTGGGAAGGGATATGGGATGGAAAAGTTTTGTGTTTATTTTGTTGTACAATGAAAAAATTAAATAAAACAATTATTTGATTTAATAAAAAATAATAGTTTTTATAGAGTTTCAAGTACTAAATTGGATAGCATTTGTATAATAAGTATATTCATCCTTTAGGACAGGGTCAGCAACCTTTTTCCACTTAAGGGCCGAATTTAATGTATGTGAATGCGTGGAGGGCTGGTAATAAATGAAGATAATAATAATCCTAACATATAAATAATAACAGTACAGGTTTGCCACCCTTTAGGGTGCTTTACTAATACAAAGCCAGTTCACTCTGAGGGAGCATGTGGCTGGGCATTCAGTTTTTACTGTCCACTACCCATCCTGGCACCCAAGGGGCCCTGTCCCCAAGAGAGAAGGGGTCCATGTCCCCAAGTGAGAGGGGCACCTGTCCCCAGGTGAGAAGGGTCCCTGTCACCAAGGTAGAAGAGGTCCCTATCCCCAGGTGAGAAGGAGTCCATGTCCCTAGAGGAGATGGGGGCACTGCTTGGTGGCACTTATTGGCAGCCCTGATTGACACTAAAAAGCAGCACTGATGGGTGGCACTGATACACATCACTGATGGGCCCTGATTGGTAGCACTGATGGGCAATAATGATTGGCACTGATATGCAGCACTAATTAGAAATGATAGGTGGCATTGGTTGGCACTGGTTGGCAGCACTGATTTGCACTCATAGGCAGCAGTTTTGACAGCTGGTTTCTGCAAGCAGTTAAAATACCTGACAGTTTCACATACTGAGCGATTCTTACAAGCCTCACTATCTGTTCAATGTGAAATTGTGTCACAGGCAGCGTAAGCTACACACTCTCTTACAGCATTTCAGAGCAGATTTCAGGAGACAGACGATTTTAGGAGACAGGCATGCAGCTACACTAACATGCAGGAGGTGATTAGGGTGTACCCAGGCAAACCTAACACACCCCGTGCACACGCTTATGCAGGGCCGGTGCTAGGCAATTTGGCGCCCTAGGCAAGACCAGCTATGTGCGCCCCCCCCCCAAAAAAAGAATGTCCCTCCTTGGTGTCACTGAAATAAAAATGTCCCTTCATTTGTAGTTTCACTGGAAAGATGAACGTCCTTCTGTCTGGGTTGTCAAGCGAAAAAATGTCCCTGCGTCCATCATATGTTTTGTGCACCAGTAAATTTAATGGGGTGGGGTGGTAGGAAACTGGCAGGGGGGATGAAGATGACAGGGGGTATGTTGGTAGAAAGCTGACAGGGAGGATGAAGATTACAGGGGTGGGTGGTAGGAAGATGACAGGAAGGATGGAGATGACAGGGGTGGGTGGTAGGGAGATGACAGGGAGGATGGAGATTACAGGGGTGAGTGGTAGGAAGCTGACAGGGGTAGGTGGTAGGAAGCTGACGGGTGGGTGGTAGGGAGATGACAGGGAGAATGGAGATGATAGGGGTGGGTGGTAGGAAGCTGACAGGGGTGGGTGGTAGGGAGGTGACAGGGAGGATGGAGATGACAGGGGTGGGAGGTAGGGAGATGACAGGGAGGATGGAGATGACAGGGGTGAGTGGTAGAAAGCTGACAGGGGTGGGTGGTAGGGAGATGACAGAGAGGATGGAGATGACAGGGGTGGGTGGTAAGGAGATGACAGGGAGGATGGAGATGACAGGGGTGGGTGGTAGGGAGGTGACAGGGAGGATGGAGATGACAGGGGTGGGTGGCAGGGAGATGACAGGGAGGATGGAGATGACAGGGGTGGGTGGTAGGGAGATGACAGGGAGGATAGAGATGACAGGGGTGGGTGGTAGGAAGCTGACAGTGGTGGGTGGTAGGGAGATGACAGGGTGGGTGGTAGGGGGATGACAGGGAGGATGGAGATGACAGTGGTGGGTGGTAGGGAGATGACAGGGAGGATGGAGATGACAGGGGTGGGTCGTAGGAAGCTGACAGTGGTGGGTGGTAGAAAGATGACAGGGGTGGGTGGTAGGGAGATGACAGGGAGGATGGAGATGACAGGGGTGGGTGGTAGGGAGCTGACAGTGGTGGGTGGTAGGGAGATGACAGGGAGGATAGAGATGACAGGGGTGGGTGGTAGGGAGATGACAGGGAGGATGGAGATGACAGGGGTGGGTGGTAGGAAGCTGACAGTGGTGGGTTGTAGGGAAATGACAGGGAGGATGGAGATGACAGGGGGGTGAAAAAATGTATGACAGGCCTTGGAGGTAGGGTGGTGGGATGCCAGGAACAGGGGGATGACGAGGAGCATGATGATGACAGGGGACAGTAGGTGGCATCATAGAATTAGGTCTGTGTGCAGGGATGTTCGGGGCACCCTCGATCAGGCAGGGATGTCACAGGATGCTGTCAGTGTCAGGCAGCGGACTGTCATTCACAGTACCTCTCCGATGATCGCTGCTCTGGCAGGTCTTCCACACTACGGCCGTCCATCCAGGAGAGGAGGTCAAGGAGCTGCTCAGTGGCGGCAGTCATTATCCGCGCTCTGCACATGGTAGTAGATCCGCAGAGCACGGGACAAGGGAAGGAGGAGCACATGGATCCACCCACTGACTGGATGATCGAGGCTGTGACAAGCTCCCAACGCCTCCTCTCCCTCCACAGGACTGTGCAGCGGTAAGGACTACTACTGTCACACATTGAGGGAACCAGCGGCCGTGGCTGCGCTCTAGGCGGCTGCCTAATTCGCCTAGTGGTAGCGCCGGCCCTGCGCCTATGTATGAGGTGCATTACTTTTGTCTAACTCCTACAGTTACACGCCACATAATACAAAAATCAATAAAAAGTCAGGCAGAGTGAGAGCCCCTCATGAGGGCCACAGGAACTATGCATACCCAGGAACTCAACACAGAGATCTCATGAAAAGAGTTCCTGAAAGATCTAAGAAAATGTTAGATGGTTTAACACTTCAGCAGCTTCCAAAAACTAAAAGATGAGGCCATCCTGTAATATTGTGAGATCATTTTTAATTATTTATAGTTATTTTAGGTTGTACTACAAAGATACATTGGGTTTGATTTACCAAAGGCAAATAGGCTGTTCACTTTGCAAGGGAAGTGCGCTGTGCAAATGAACTTTCCCCAGAGCCTAGTGACTACATGTTTTACACACAAGTTACTGTGATGCATGTTAACTGATAGGTGTCAATATAAATGTTATACATTTTTGTAGTAACAGGTGTAAAAGAAATCAATATGATGTAAATAAAGTTATCAATTTAAAGGGGTTGTAAAGTTAAAAAATGTTTTTCCTAAATAACTTCCTTCACCTTAGTGCAGTTCTCCTTCACTTATCTCATCCTTCCATTTTGCTTTTAAATGTCCTCATTTCTTCTGAGAAATACTCACTTCCTGTTCTTCTGTCTGTAACTCCACACAGTAATGCAAGGCTTTCTCCCTGGTGTGGAGTGTCATGCTTCAGGGAGGGCGAGCAGGAGAGTCAGGAGGCTCTCTACGTTGCAGATAGAGAAAGGAGCTGTGTGTTAGTGGGCATCCTGCTCGCCCCCTTCCCCCTCAAGGGAGGGGGCGAGCATGACACTCCACACCAGGGAGAAAGCCTTGCATTACTGTGTGGAGTTACAGACAGAAGAACAGGAAGTGAGGATTTCTCAGAAGAAATAAGGACATTTAAAAACAAAATGGAAGGATGAGGTAAGTGAAGGAGGACTGCACTAAGGTAAAGGAAGCTATTTAGGGAAAACATTTTTTACCTTTACAACCCCTCTAAAGTTTGATGTGTTTCTATGTATGATTTGTAATCATATATGTACATGGGAGCAGTATTATTTGCTCATGGCATACTAAGACTCTGTTTCCTGCGTTGCAGTACTACACTATGGTTGTGCTTTACAGCTCCTCCTCACAATGAATATCTATGAGTCAGCTAACTGACTAAAGACAATGGGCCAGATTCACGTAGAATAGTGCAAAACTGCGGCGGCATAACGTATGACATTTACGTTACACCGCCGCAAGTTTTACAGGCAAGTGCTTTATTCTCAAAGAACTTACCTGTAAAGTTGCGGCGGCGTAGCGTAATTCCCCCGGCGCAAGCCCGCGTAAATCAAATGAGCCGGGTAGGGGGCGTAGAACATTTAAATTAGGCACGTTCCCGCGCCGAACGTACTACGCATGCGCCGTCCCTAAAATTTCCCGACGTGCATTGCGCTAAATGACGTCGCAAGGACGTCATTGGTTTCGACGTGAACGTAAATGGCGTCCAGCCCCATTCACAGATGAGTTACACAAACGACGTAAAATTTTCAAATTGCGATGCGGGAACGACGGCCATACTTAACATTGGATACGCCACCTAGGGGGCATGTTTATCTTTACGCCGCGTATCTCTTACGGAAATGGTGTAAATTTACTGTGACGGGCAAGCGTACGTTCGTGAAACGGCGTAACGACTCATTTGCATATTCTACGCCCACCTCAATGGAAGCACCACCTAGCGGCCAGCATAAATATTGCACCCTAAGATACGATGGCGCAGGCCGTCGTATCTTAGGCATGTTTAAGTGTATCTCAGTTTGAGAATACATTTAAACATATGACGGGCTTAGATTCGGAGTTACGTCGGCATATTTACTGATACGCCGGCTTAATTTTTTGTGAATCTGGCCCAATTTGTTTTGTTGATAGCCTTTCCAAATATCTATTGAGCAGTTATGCTGAGTGACTGAAACAGCTAATATTAACAAAAAAAAGCAAACATCTAAAAATTATAAAAGACACTCCAAATTTTTATTCAACCACTTGCCGCCCGCCGTATACCAAAATGAGGCTGCAAAGTGGTTTCATTATCCTTATTGAACGCCATATGATGTAATCAGGATAACAGAGCAGGCGCTGGCAGGGGTGTGCCAGCGCAGCAATCAGAGGTGCTGTGTGTCAGTTTGACACACTGCTACTCCGATTGTGCCTCTCAGCACATTGATTATCAGCACAGCACCCATCAAAAGGTGACCATCAGCTGCCAATCAGTGCCCATCACCTGTCAGCCTGCCCTCCTCTATAAAAGCCTGTCAGTGCCCATAAAAATACAGATCAGTGCCCACAACAGTGCCAATCAGTGCCCAAAAAAGTGCCAGTGTCCCATCAGTAATGCCTGTCAGTGCCCCATCGAAATGCCAAGCAGTGCCACTCAGTAATGCCTGTCAGTAGCTCCTAATCAGTGCTGCCTTTCCAGTGCCACCATCAGTGCACATCAGGGCCGCCTATTAGTGCCATCATTGCTGCCTATCAGTGCCCCATCGGGGTTTTTTTTTTCAAAATTTACGGTCTTTTTTCATCCAAAATTCTACAAAGATTTGTTCAAAATACCACCAAAATAAAGCTCTATTTGTGGGAAGAAAATGATAAAAATTTTGTTTGGATACAGTGTTGCATGACCGTGCAATTGTCATTCAAAATGCAAAAGTGTTGAAAGCTAAAAATTGTCCTGGGCAGGAAGGGGGTAAGTGGCAGGTATCGAAGTGGTTAAAGTGAACAAAGTTAACACAAAATATGTCCTCACTGAAAATACTGTATACTTTCACTTTAACCCTGAAGTTTCATTGTTGGGTAGATTAGTTCTTTAATGTCAAACAAATCTGTCCTTTCATCTAACCATAAAAGAAAATGAACATACTGATTTCATTTCATGTGTACTGTGTGTTAAATTAAGGTGTTAAATGTTGATCTTTTGACATAATTGATTGCTGTGCATGCATTTACTGTATACAAAAACAGCAGATCAAAGAGACATTAAATAATTAAGTCTCTGCTATATCTATATGTAGCTTTGCCTTTATTATTTACAACATTAAATGTATAATCGTAGATGTATACATAGTTTCTAAAACTAATGATTACATTTTAAATGTCTTTTAAACATATTTTATATTGATAGAAACTGTTGAATCAAATTCAATATTATAAAACAATTTCTTTATTTACATTTTTTTATTTATAGATTCTTTTACAATGATATATAAAACCCTATAATATTCCATAAAGCAGGTTTGCAAAAAGTATCATATAAATATGTCTAATGATAGTAATTGTATTGGTCATTAATTGATTATTTGCATATACATAGGCTTTTCATAATAAGTAGTTAATTGTACTTCCTTATGATGTCTCAAATGGTTATTCCTCTTCTCACAAATTGAGAATATGGGATAGTATACTGGTTATTCTAAGCATATGTGAATACTGTAGTTGCTGGCGTATAAGACTACATTTTACACTTAAAAAAAATGGCCAAAAAGCAGGGGTCGTCTTATACGCCGGGTCAGCTGCTTGGATGCCTGCTGAATGTGCGGTAATACTGTATGTAGCTTTGGCTACATACAGTTTATACCGCTTAGCTAATCCAGTTGAGCGACGCATTCAAATGAATACAGAGCCTGCTCGGATTGGCTTTGAGAGTCAGAGAGGCGTGGGCTGATGATGTTACAGCCTCTGTCAATCCAAGCAGGCTTTGTATTCATTAATAGAATACATTGCTCGCTGTGATTGGCTCCAGCAAGAAGGAAGAAGAATAAGGCTCCAGCTTCAGCAAGAATGAAGAATATGGCTCCAGAAGGAAGAAATATGAAGCGTTGGAAGCCTCGGAATGGGGGTCGTCTTATACAGTGAGTACAGGCAAAAAAATCTTAAAAAAAACTGTAAAATTAGGGGGGGTCGCCTTATACGCCCGGTCGCCTTATACACCGGCAAATACGGTAATTTCTTTCACTGAAATTGTTATTACGTTAATCATTAGAAATTGTGGCAGGGAATTGTTTTGTACCTTGCCATGTCAATTTATAAAAGAAAATGTGAATTTTCATGATATTTTACTGCAATTCAATATTTGTACATCATGCAAAAAAAATAAAAAACATATACATTATTGTTTATAATTATTTTAATATCATTATGCTGCCTCAAAACATTCTAAAATAATTGTATCATGTGACATCCTATCTCAAAATGTTATCATGTGGTAAATTAGGAGAGCACGTCAGTCAATATAAGCCAAATGATAAATTGGCAATATGTTTCAAACACCAGGTTGTGTAGGGTATGTGATAATTAAATTAATATTATTGTTAGCATTGTGTGTACTTTATATATCAAAAAACAGACATATAAATTAAAATAAAATTAGACAATTCTTAGAAAAAAATAACTAGCAGCATTAGGTCCCTAATTATACACTTATGTTCAATAGTCATTATTTATTATAATATCTGAATGAAAAAAAAATATATATATTTAAATGTGATGTATGGGTAGTATGCTTTAAATAACACATTTCAGGATGCTATGCTTAAAATGTCTTACATACTCAAAATTAAAATGCTTCTAATTATACTGTTGTCCCCAGTCACTTAAAGAAAATATAATATAATATAAATATATATATATGACAATTTTTACTGACAACATTTCAGTTTCTATATTAAAATACTATAATAATTTCTGTTTACTTTAAATAATGCATATATAGCTCATTTGATTTTGAGCATGTGTCACTAACATGAAAGGATGACTTTACACCTGACAGTTATCTTTACAGTCTTTGATGATGAGGTCAATGACATGAAAGGTCATAGGTGTGAACATGGAACCTATTCATCCAACCATATAAAAATGAAGGAATCATAAGGACTTCACTTCAACCTTGCAGATCTTCTGAGGAACATCTCCTGAGACATTACAAGTCAAGAGAGGATACAGGAAATCTGAGAAGAAATGACCTGGCTGAATGTCATTCTCTACCTCACAACCATCTCCATGGTAAAGGGATTGCCAGCCTTTATGCAAGGAAACCAAAAAAGAATTCCTCTTCAACAATCTAACCATGGATTAGGAACTTCAAGCAGTCTTGATGGACAAGCATACTCTTCAAATACGAAGTACTCGCCATTTATGATGCAGCTCTATCAGAGCCTCATTATGGGGACACAGGACACAGGTCTGTCCAGCCTGGAGCATTCCCTCCTTCAAGATTCAGATACTGTCCTAAGACTTACTGCCAAAAGTAAGTACACAACTTTTACCAATATATTTTCACATACAACATGCTGTTTTATTTATTACCTAAATGTAATGATAATTTCATTATTGATGGGCTGCTAGATTATCTTCCACGGAGAAGGCATAGAACACTTTTTGTGTCAGGCATTTCAATTAAGGGCAATTTATTTTTTTATAGCTGATTATTTAACAGTGATAGAACTAACTTAAAAAGTAAGTGATTTTGTAGTTTTAGTCTTGGCTTAGCAGTTTCACCTACATCGTCTACTTCCTAAATATTAATTTTAAATGGTAAACATCATTTTAAAGGCTACTGCTTTGTATAACAATATTTTACTTATATATGTATTATTTATTTATTAACATTTATTTATATATTTATTGATATATTTTCACCATAGATGTATATATTGTAAAAGCTAAGTATGTCTTTGTATATAATTAGATTGATATTTATGTCATGTTTTTTGTTCTTTCTTCCCCAGGATGCACCAAGATGGACAATCATCGATCACTTTACTTTGACATGTCCTCTCTCTCAGGCAGTAATGAGATTCGATTGGCAGAGTTTAGGATTCAACTTTCTCCTACAGAGAAAACACAAGATATGACATTGCATATTTACCACAGCGAACAAGGTTCCAAGAGACTGCTTCTGCAGTCTTTTCACATTGATTCCTCTGTAACAATGGGTAGCTCCTGGAAAGTGTTTAACCTCACTAAAATTTTGAATGCTTATCTCAACCTTCGCCAAAGTTCAAATTATGATGACATCATGGGGGGTGGAACCTCATCTCAGAAGGATCATGAGAACGCTTGCACAGACATATCTACTGACAGAGTTGTATTGATGGTGTTCACCAAGGACAACCCTTCTGCTAATGTCAATGGATATCTCAACCTCATCCAAACAGTGGAGTCTTCTAAATATGTGATGACACCAGAAGTAAAAAGTGAACAAGGTATTAAAAGGCACAGGAAGAACAGAAATATAAAAGACAGCATCATAATGAACCACTTTCCATCCAGAACCGTGGAGAATGGAAAACCCTTGTGTGAAAGGGTTGATATGATGGTGGACTTTGAGAAGTTTGGGTGGGGAAATCTGATTATCTACCCAAAGAATTTCAATGCCTACAGATGTGAAGGAGCCTGCCCCATTCCCTTAAGTGAGACCTTCAAACCAACCAACCATGCCTACATTATGGTAAGTGTCAATTTTTTTCACTGATAATTGTCCTTGCCTTTTTTCAAATATTATTTAATATTGGGTGCCATTCAGTATTTTGTAATAATGGGTGCCTTTAGACAGATAGCATTGCAGGAATATTACATATTTAACTTTTACTATGGGTTTAGTGGTCTTTAAAGATCCTTAGAGGAGTGTCAACTAGCCTGACTCCTTAGGGCAGGCATGTCAAACTTAAAAATGTGGAGTCCAAATCTGGATAAACTCTATAAAGGGCAGCATTTAATGGAATTTCTCTTATGCCACGTACACACGATCGGTTCGTCTGATAAAAACGGACTGATGGACAGTTTTCATCAGACGAACCGATCGTGTGTGGGCCCCATCGTTTTTTTATCCATCGGTGAAAAAACTAGGAACTTGTTTTAAAATTATCTGATGGTTAAAAAACCGATAGAAAAAAACGATCGTCTGTGGGCACGTCCATCGGTTAAAAATCCACGCATGCTCAGAATCAAGTCGACGCATGCTTGGAAGCATTGAACTTCATTTTTCTCAGCACGTCGTTGTGTTTTACGTCACCGCGTTCTGACACGATCGGTTTTTGAACTGATGGTGTGTAGGTATAACTGATGAAAGTCAGCTTCATCGGATATCTGATGAAAAAATCCATCAGACCATTTTCATCAGATGAACCGATCGTGTGTACAGGGCATTACAGTTATGTTTAGGGACTAGCATGGCAATTGAAAAGCCTTGTTTTTTAATGTAATTCACCTTACTGTAAACTAATGCTATGTTCAATTTAAATCCTCATATTGGCCGAGGGCCATAAGAAAGATGTACATGGGATGCATGAAGTCCAATCTGTTTGACATGTCTACTTTAGAGGAATGTTAGATGTATGAATTGTATGTTACTGTGCTAAATATGTGGATTGTTTAATGTGTGCATCTTCATTTTCTGGTAAAGTTGTAAATTAACATATATCTATTTTTTTGTTTTACAGAGTTTGCTGAAGCTATTCAATTCAGATAACGTTGAATGTGCCTCCTGTGTCCCAGTGAAAATGAGACCTTTGTCCATGCTGATGTATGAGAATGGAGATATAGTAATGAAACACAATGAAGATATGATTGTTGAAGAATGTGGATGTCATTGAGGAACTGCTAAAACATGTGTCACAAGTATTAAAAAGATGCAAAGTAAGCAGTGACTTTAAAGGAATAATAGCACTTTGCAGTGTCTGGTGAAAGGCCTGCTGAACTTTCTGCTTTAAGATAAAAAGAGTTCAAAAACTGAAAACTGGAGCCAGAGGAAGAAAACAAACTTCCATTGCTGTCCTACATTATTACCATGAACTGGAGATAAAACCTGGTTTATAAAGGGCAAATACTTTTTTAAATATTTATATTTTTTTATTGCTTAAAATGTATTCTGTAATTTACAGTACATTCATTGTATGATTAATATCCATTAAAATATAATGAATAAAATACATCTGTTTCATTTTCTTTATTGTTTGATAACACTAATTGAGCAATAGAAAAATTAAGCTCAAGCTTAACAGTAGAGCCCCTAATATGTATTAGATAAGACTTGTGCAGAAAATGGTGCATTTTGACTTTAATAAACAGACTTAAGTAATCCTTGTCACCAACTTAAAAAAGTGCAGGTAAAAAAAACATTTAGAAAAAAAAAATATTTTAAATGCTTTCTTGCAGTGTTTTCCATACCCAATGTATGTTTTATTTGCATTGTTCTTGAACTTGCTGAAATGGCCTAGATCTTGTGGAGGAGAGAAAGGGGTTTGAGGCTTGTCATACATATTATTTATTTTACATGACTTATTTTCAAAAGATTACATGCTGTGTGATGCAACTAAAATAGAAAATATGAGAATGTGGCTGAGGATTCGTATTTTACTGCCCCCTCCCCATCCTGGCACCTAAGAGTGGCAGACACCAGCCCTGCCAGCCAGCATGGTCTGGAGAAGGGGTTCCTGTCAATAGGGAAAATGGGGTTCCTGCCCTTAGGGGATATGGGGTCCCCGTCAGGGCCGTCTTTACCGCAGGGCAAATGGGGCAGGTGCCCTGGGCCCTGTCACTGTTGGGGGCCCAAAGCAACCCCCTTTAAAAAAAAAAAAAAAAAAAAAAATTTTTTTTTTTTTTTTTTTTTTTAGGGGTCCGGAGGCCCCCAGGGGCCCGGAGGGCCCCAGATGGCAACCCCCCTTTTTTATTTATTTTTAAATAAAAAAAACATTTTTTTTTATATATTTTTATTTTTTATTAAAGGGACAATTTTTTTTAGGGGTCCTCAGGGGCCCGGAGGCCAATTAAAGGGCCAATTTTTTTTTTAGAGGTCTGGGGGTCCCCAGGGGCCTGTAGTTCCCCAGGGCCCCGGATGACAACCCCCCCTTTTTTTATAAAAAAAATATTTTTTTATATATTTCTTTATTTATTATATTATTATATTATAATATTAATTATTATTTATTATATTATATTTATTATTATATAATATAAATGTTATTATTATTATTATTATTAAAGGACCCAGAGGTCCCCAGGGCCCCGGATGGCAACCCCCCTTTTTTTTTTATAAAAAACGTTTTTTTTTTATATATATATATATATTATTATTAAAGGGCTCAGAGGTCCCCAGGGCCCCATGTGGCAAACACCCTTTATTTTTTTTTATAAATGTTTATTTTTTTATTTTTGTTTATATATATATATATATATATATATATATATATATATATATATATATATATATATTTTTTTTATTAAAGGGCCCAGAGGTCCCCAGGGCCCTGGATGGCAACCCCCCCCCTTTTTTTTTATAAATGTTTCTTTTTTATATATATTTTTTTTATTTTTTATTAAAGGGCCCAGAGGTCCCGGATGGCAACCCCCTTTTTTTGTAATTAATTTTTATTAAAAAAAATAATATTAAAAGGGCCCAGAGGTCCCCAGGGCCCCAGATGGCAACCCCCTTTTTAAAATATATTTTTTATATATATTTTTTCTTTTTATTAAAGGGCCCAGAGGTCCCCAGGGCCCCAGATGGCAACCCCCTTTTTAAAATATATTTTTTATATATATTTTTTCTTTTTTTCTTTTTATTAAAGGGCCCAGAGGTCCCCAGGGCCCCAGATGGCAACCCCCTTTTTAAAATATATTTTTTATATATATTTTTTATTTCTTTTTTCCTTTTTATTAAAGGGCCCAGAGGTCCACAGGGCCCCGGATGGCTACACCCCTTTTTTTATATATTTTTTCTTTATTTCTTTTTTTATTTCTTTTTTTGTAAAGGGCCCCCCGCTTCTAAATTTGCGGCAGCCCCCCCCTGCTTCTCAATTTCAGGCGGCAGCACCCCCCCATCCCGGTTCTCTGCTCCAGGGGGCCCATGCCTGAAGCTGTGTAAGTGGCTCCATAATTCCTGATGGCGGCCCTGCCTCCCGTTAAGCCCCTGTGCTGCCCACAAATCAGGCTGAAAATCATCAGCGGCACGCAGCCAGTGACAGTACTGCTTCCCTTCCCAGTGTTTTAAAATGTACAGCACCCCTGGCTTCCCTTTAGACGTGCACTTCTCCCTTCCTGCCACTGGGTGCTGCTTGTATATAAAAGTGAATTAGAATGTGATTTTATAACATCCCCAGTTTGCTCTTCCCGAGGCTGACTTCTTCATGTTCTGCTCCTCAAAGGAAAGTCACTGTTTGCTAATCTATATTGTAAATAGAAGTTTTCTGTAGAGTGTGCCCAAAGTCTTTATAATATTTGATGATTCACTGCAGGTCTGGTCAGTGTTTTAAAAAGTTCCTCTATTTTACACATGGCATGGGGTCACAGCACCGTCTGTCCATTCTGCTTTAGCACCATGGGACCCCATGCCATGCCATGTGTAAAATAGAGGAACTCTTTAAATCACAGACCAGACCTGCAGTCCAGGCTGAGTAAAGCCTCAGAGCACATGGCATTACTGTCTGTATTTAACTGCTTGATGGGCTTATTTTGGGCCTGGCTGGTTCACATGTATGTGTTTTGGCGGCCCACATTTGCGCAGGCACAGCAGCCCATTCATTTGAATGGGCCGCCATGCCTGCGTTTCCTGCAAAGAAAAGCACATGCCTCATGTAATAGGCTGCGCACACGGCACACCTATGCCCATCAAGCACTGAAATACAGCACTGTCTGTCCATTCTGCTGTCTGCTGTGACTTATCTGCAGTTCCCGCACTGTCAAACTTGCTGCATTTTTAGACGTTTAGGTCACGCTTTTAAAAACACAGTGCGTTTGTGTGTGCAAGAACTGCAGGTAAGTAGCATGGTGCAAAAGCAGAATGGATTTCAAGGCATCCAAGTAACAGATGGAGCGATCAAAGGAACCATAGGCAGGAAACAAAGGCATGGCAGCCCATTCAAATCAATGGGCTGCTGTGCCTGCACAAATGAGGACCGCCCAAAACATACATGTGAACCAGCCAGGCCCAAAATAAGCTGGAGGGGGGCCCAAAAAAAATGTTTGCCCAGGGCCCAAACCATATTAAAGACGGCCCTGGTCCCCGTTACTAGGGGAGATGGGGGCCCTGTCCCCAGGGGTTGTCGGGGTCCCTGTCCTTAAGGTAGAAGGAGTCCCTATCCCCAGGTGAGAAGGGGTCCCTGCCCCCAGAGGTGATGGGGTCTCTGTCCATAGGGGAGAAGGGATCCCTGTCCCAGGGGTGATGGGTTCCCTGTCCCCAGGAGAGAAGAGGTCCCTAATAGGGTCCCCCCTATTGCAGTGTCCTCTGTACCCCTATAGCAGTGTTCTCTGTCCACCCTTCCAGAGGACACTATGGGAGTGAAGTATATATATATATATATACTATATTACCAAAAGTATTGGGACACCTGCCTTTACACGCACATAAACTTTAATGGCATCCATCTTAGTCCATAGGGTTTAATATTGAGTTGGCCCACCCTTTGCATCTATAATAGCTTCAACTCTCCCGGTAAGGCTGTCCATAAGGTTTAGGAGTGTGTCTATGGGAATGTTTGACCATTCTTCTAGAAGCGCATTTGTGAGGTCAGGCAATGATGTTGAACCAGAAGGCCTGGCTCGCAGTCTCCACTTTAATTCATTCCAAAGGTGTTCTATCGGGTTGAGGCCAAGACTCTGTGAAGGCCAGTCAAGTTTCTCCACCCCAAACTCGCTTTGTGCACTGGTCCAAATCATTTGGTGGAGGGGGGATTATGGTGTGGGGTTGTTTTTTAGGTGTTGGGCTTGGCCCCTTAGTTCTAGTGAAAAACAAAGAATACCCCATCAAGGGTGGGACTTTTAAAGTGACACAAACACATAATTTGTAGAAAAAATAAATAACAGTTTTATTTTAATGAATCAAATGAGGACATCAAAAGTGTCCTAACGTGGATAAAAACCACATGCAAGTGGTATACAGATCCTACTTAAATGTAACAATAAACAAACATAAGACCATATCAAATCCAACCCGACAGCCGTTTCGGTATCTGTGATCCTTCTTCAAGGGGTATTTACGGATGATTATTGGGTCAAAAAGTTACATGTAGCAAGAGGGATCAGTGGAACATCTCCCATCTCAGCGTCAAACACACCTCAAAGGAACAAAGAATTTTGTAGAGATAATGATCTCTAATGTTCACAAAAAGGAAAATAGCCAACCAAACAAAAGGTCCTTCCCATATATAGAGATCCCCAAGTGGGGTGTCACTGCAGAGAAACCAAACGTAGGTCAACATACAGTAGACCTCCACCAGTACTCCTCAAAATCGGGAGAGGTGAATTACCTAATGGTAACACTGGCGGTCTCTGTGACTAGATGTTGTCCAAAAACGTGACAGACGTGATGACTGTCATTTGGTAACAATCTAAAAAATAAAGGGCCAGATTCAGGTCCAAATGCGGCGGCGTAACGTATCGTCTTTACGTTACACCGCCGCAAGTTTTCAGCGTAAGTGCCCGATTCACAAAGCACTTACCTGTAAACTTGCGGCGGTGTAATGTAAAGACGTCCGGCGCGAGGGGCGTGTCCGGATGTGAATAGCAGCAGACGTGCTTGAGAGGAGCTCCGGGTATCCTGACACCAATCCTTTGCCATCCGTGCGATTAATGGTCGGATTTCGGCCATTAACTCTGCCTACCTGTCCCTCCTTGTCTCCTGGTGGGTCCTGTGCCGAAATTGGGCGAAGATTCTGCGGTGGATGCCTGAGAGAAGGGGGACTGCTCAGTCTCCAGCCGCCGCCATCTTGCTGCCCTGGGCCTGGCTGATGCGCTCGGATCCTCGCCAAGACGTGTGGTGAGCAGCCATCCTCTGCCCCTGGGATTGATCTCCGTTCTGCTGCCTATCCCCTCATCTGTCTGGCGTGTCCCTCCGAGCCGCGGAGAGTGCCTGCGGCGGCCGCGGCCTAGTGACGCCTCTGAAGCCTGCCGCACCACCGCTGTTTCCTGAGCGGCTGCCCCGCCGAGGTGCGCCGCGCTCGGGCGTTGATGACGGCCGCAGATCCTGCTACCTCCACCTGCCCCACCGCCCATCCACCTCCCTGCTGAGCTCTGCTGTGTCTGCCGAGGTGGGCTGGTGGTGGTGCCCTGGAGCCTGTTGCCTCTGCCGTCTCCCTGCCTGGGTCCCCTCCTGCATTGAGCCTCCCTGGTTGCTCACTTCCTTGCCCAGTCTGAACTGCTCCTGCCTGGGTGTCAGAGGACAGGGGGGCTGAGGTCTTCTACATTGGCACCTGCCTTCCTGGACTGTGTTATCCTGGACTCGTCACCCGCTGCACTTGAGGCCTATTACCCCCCCACTGTCTCCTGGACACTGCTCTGGGCAAGTGCTGCTCCGGCGTTGGGGACCCCCATTTGAGTCCCGCCAGATGTCCACCCTTCCCAAAAAGGGGAAGAAGAAGAACTCCGGGGCCACAGGGACCGGCTCTTTGCCCCAGGGGCCGTACCGTTCGCCCTCGCAGCCGGACCCCATACTGATCGAACGGTTCCGGGCCCTGTTGGCAGATTTGGAGATGGACCCGGGGGGGGGTTCCGGTGGTGGAGGGGCCGACCCAGCCTTCACAAGATAATATGGCCACAATCCTTGCCGCGATCGAACAGAATAAGACCTCACTGCTGGTGCGCATCGATCATCTTGCGGAGGAGTGCAATCTTATCAGGAACGACCTTGACAAAATACGGGGGAGAATGGCTGAGACTGAGACCAGAGTATCTGCTACCGAAGATCTTACTGCCACCCATGCTTCCTCCATTGCCGAGCTGCAGCGCACGGTGCAGTCCCTTGTTGCGAAATCTGACGATGCTGAGAACCGACTCAGGCGCAACAATGTTAGAGTCCTGGGGTTGCCTGAGAGGGAGGAGGGGGAGCACCCAGCTGAATTTGCGGAGGAATTCTTCAAGACTCTCCTGAACCTCACGGATGTCCCTCCTACCTACGTGGTTGAAAGGGCTCATCGGGTGCCCACCGGCCGCGCCATCCCGGGGAATCCCCCCAGGCCTTTCCTAGTTCGTTTCCTCAATTATCGGGACAGGGACAAGATTCTATCTGAAGCCCGCAAACATCCCACTCTTCAGTATGGCAACGCATCCATTCATCTTTTCCCTGATTTCTCGGCCGATTTGCAGCGGAAAAGGAAGACCTTCAACGATGTTTGCAGACGACTCAGGGACAAGGACATAAAATATAGCATGCTGTACCCCAGCCGCCTGAGAGTCCAACACAATGGAGCGATCCGATTCTTTGACAACCCAGCGGCTGCTGATGATTGGCTGACCACCTTGCGTTGAGGACCCATCTCCATGTCGCATCGGATGCACGAACCTTCTACACCCTCGCCTGTTGTATCCTGTTGACACTTTTTGCAAGTACCGGAGCACCCTCACCTTGACCAATACGTCGTCAAGAGACTAGCTTTGAACCCCCCACAGTTTAGTTGGTTCGCATGCCGCGGGAGGCCTGGTGTTTTCTAAATATCTAGCAGACTGCACACCAGACCCCGCGTGCCGAGAGGGGTATCACACCCCCTACCGCTGCCTACTGTCTTCGACCGCCTGAGCTGAGAGCCGCTCCGAGGTACTTGGTGCAACACGACGAATCGTCACCGGCTTGCACCAACCTACCCCCCTGGAGAGCTCCCACTTGCTCTCACGAGACTCCCATACCGGTTCGAAGACACCCTCTCGTAGGGTTGAACCAGTGGAATAGTTTAGAACTGCTGAAGTCTGTATTGTGGCCTAATTTTTAGGGTTAACTATATAGGCTCTGTGTTTTTTGTTTTGGGGTAAAGACCGCTTCCTGTCCTCCATGATGTTCTGGGGGGTAGGGGGGATCGGTAGGATGAGCACCTGGTGCTCGGGAGGTTATGGTTTTGTTACTTTGACAGTTTTTATGTGTGTTTTATGTTGCACGTACAATGGCTCATGTTCCACCGCTGCTCACCGGGTGTCACCTGCTCAACGACTACTATTCTCCTCTAATTATTTTGACCGAAGCCCCTATGGCGTCACGTGATCAGGAATCATTTTCCGTGGTCTCCTGGAACGTGCGTGGCCTCAACTCTAAGTTTAAGAGGGCGATTCTTTTTCAATATATCAAACAATACAATCCAGCTGTCCTGGTCCTGCAGGAAACACACCTGGTGGGCAGCAAGATCATGGCTTTAAAAAGACCCTGGGTACAGAAGGCCTTTCATGCCTCCTATTCCACATATGCGAGGGGAGTTTCCATCTTGATAAATAAGTCTCTCCCATGTGTCATAGACGCGGTTCACACGGATCCGCTGGGTAGATTTGTGATTTTGGTGCTCACGCTCTGGCAGCAGAGATATGTTATGGCTGGTATATATGTGCCACCGCCCTTTAGGCCTGAGGTTCTGTATACTATACTGGAGAGGATCACCCCCTATTGTCCTGCAAAAATTTTACTGCTGGGTGACTTTAATGCCATCCTGTCCCCTGATTTGGATAGACCCGCGCCACCCAAGTCCTTCACCGGGGAATTGTCCAGCTGGGCACTATCTGCGGGTGTGACGGAGGTCTGGAGGTGGAAATTCCCCTCCACTAAAACCTTTTCATGTTTTTCTACCTCCTACAAAACCGCCTCCAGGATTGATTATGCTTTTGCTAACCCCTCCCTCCTGTCGGACGTTCTGGACGCCTCTTATCTGTCCAGCGGCCTCTCGGACCACAGCCCCCTGCAGATCACCCTGCGCACCTCCTCCTCCCGGAGTAGCTCTATGTGGCGGCTCGGTGCGCAGTGGCTTTCTCAACCTGATATAGCAGAACAGGCCCCTTCGGCCCTGCGTGCTTACTGGGACTCTAATGAAGGGTCATCCTCTCCTGAGATAGTCTGGGATGCTTTCAAGGCATTTACTAGGGGCCATTACATCTCGGCCATCAAGGCGGTGAGGGTACAGCAAACTGCTGCCACAGTGGCCTTGGAGGATGGGGTGGAGTTGGCTTCCGCCCGCTTTGGATCGGATCCCTCCGCCTCAAACTTCGATGCGCTGCAGGCATCTAAGCGCAGCCTTCACCTTCATGTAACGGAGGTCACTAGACTGGAATTGTTTCGTACGAAGCAAACATTTTTTGAACAGGGGGACAGGAATGGCAGACTGTTGGCGATGATGTCCCACCATGACACCCCGAGTACAGTGATTCCTGAGCTCACCTCTCCCACGGGTGAGACCATCTCTTCTCCTGAGGCCATTTTGTTGGCATTCCGTGACTTTTATCAATCCTTATACAACACCACTTTGCCCACGGGTTTAGACCCAGAGGAGATGAAACTCCTCCTAGATCCCATAGCCCTTGGTTGGCTCTCTCCGACGCGGAGAGGTCGCATCTAGTTGCCCCAATAACTGCCGAGGAGGTTCTTGCTGTGATTAATTCCCTGTCCACTGGCAAGGCTCCTGGTCCTGATGGTCTCCCGGTTGATTTTTATGTGGCGCATGCAGGCATGTTGGCCCCCCGACTGGCCGCCTTGTTTTCTCACTGCCTGGAGCAGGGTTCTCTCCCGCCCTCCATGGCGCACGCGCATGTTATTCTCATTCCCAAGTCGGGTAAAGATCCAAAGATGTGTGCCTCCTATAGACCCATAGCGCTTCTTAATAACGACCTTAAAATTCTAACTAAGCTCCTCACTGCTAGACTTGGCACTTTACTTCCCTCCCTCATAGACTCGGATCAGACCGGTTTCATGGCCCACAAATCCACAGATATCAACTTGCGCAGACTGTTCACTAATCTTCATGCACAGCATGACAACCAGGGTACCAGAGTAGTTGCCTCTCTCGATATTGAGAAGGCATTCGACTCCATAGAGTGGCCTTTCCTGTGGGAGACTCTGCGGCGGATGGGTTTCCCCCTAGACTATTTATCGTTCACCGACAGCTGCCGTTCGTTTAGGGGGTCGGCTATCTCCTGTGTTTAGGCTTGCTAGGGGTACTCGGCAGGGCTGTCCTCTCTCTCCAGCCCTGTTTGCCATTGCCATGGAACCAGTGGCTGAGGCACTGCGTGTTTCGCCACACATTAAAGGGCTTCGTCTGGCCTGGCTGGAGGAGAGGGTGGCCCTGTACGCAGATGACCTCCTCCTCTTTCTAAATGATGCCGGCCCTTCTCTACAGGGGGCATTGCAGGTCCTGGAACGCTTTTCAGGGGTGACAGGACTTAGAGTCAATTGGTCGAAGTCACAATTGCTGGCTGTTGATGATAATGCTAGGGGAGGGGCTTCGGCTTCTCTTCAGCTACAGTGGGTGGACGAATTTACATACCTAGGGATACGGGTCTCGAGGAATGTGGCTGATTTCCTTCCGCTGAACTTGACCCCCGTAGTCGACTCAGTCCGGATCAAGCTGAAAGCATGGGAGAACCTTCCTCTATCCTTGTTGGGGCGCATCAATCTGATCAAGATGAAAATCCTTCCCAAGTTTACGTATCTGTTTCGTAACTCCCCTCAATGGATCCCCAAGTCGTTTTTTTCTCACCTAAACCAACTTTTCTCCTCCTTTTTATGGGGCCCACGCCCTCCCCGCTTCAAGTTAACTACTCTCATGCGACCTTGTTCGCAGGGGGGACTAGCATTCCCGGACTGCCACAAATATTTTCTTGCGACTCAATTAGTCACTGCATCCTGGTGGCTTGTCCCAGATAAATCCAACCCGGCCTGGGCCACTGAGGCGGCGGTGTTGGGGTCTGCGGAGGCCTTATCAAACCTCCGATTGCGGGGTCCGAAGGCTCCGTACAACCTGACCCCCTCTATGTGCACCACCCTTAGGGCCTGGAGGGAGGGCCTGGCCTGTGAGGCGTATCCCTCGACGGCAGTATCCCCGAACGCCCCACTTTGGAACAACCCCACTTTGAACCATTTTCTTAACATCCCAGACCCGGTGGTGTGGACCAAGTACCATATTAAAATTCTCTCAGATATCACCTCTGACCTCTCGATTTTCTCTTTTGATCAGATAATGGCAAAAAATAATGCTCCGCCCTCACATGGATTCAGATATCTTCAGTTGTCCCATGCTTTCAAGGCCCAGTTTCCACCAGGCGGGAAGCAGTTGGTGCAGTCTGACTTGGAGCGGATTTTACGCTTCGACTGTGCTAACAAACCCGCCTCTGTGTTATATGCTCATCTCCTCCGGGTCTCTTCACCTGAGTTGTCCAGGCTCCGTCAGCAATGGAGCCAGGATGTTCCGGAGTTAGACTCTGAGGACTGGGTGGATATATGGGACTTCCCGTTTAAAATACTGGTCTCCCTGAGAGATCGCCTCATTCAATACAAGATCGTCCATAGAGCGTACCTCACTCCCGCCCAGGTGCACCGGATGAGGTCTTCCCTCTCCCCGGAGTGCTGGCGTTGTGACCATGCTCAAGGGGACTACATCCATATCTTCTGGTCCTGCCCGGTCATAACAGCCTTTTGGTCACAAATCGTTCTAGAGGTGAATGAATTGCTAAGCATCTCTATTGTTCCATCCCCACAAATATGCCTGCTGGGACTGGTGGAGGACCTGGTGCCCAGGGTGGCTGAGAGAACCCTATTGGGTCTCTTGCTGTTCTATGCCAGGAAGTCCATCGTCCTGTGCTGGAAACGTAGGGCCCCTCCCTCATTGGGTCTATGGAAAACACTGGTTAATAATGTGATCCCGTTATACAGAGATACCTATGCACACAGAGGTTGTCCGAAAAAACATGACAGAGTCTGGTCTAAATGGTTGGCTGAGCCCTCCACTGCGGCAGCAGATTAGGTGACTCCTATGCTTTCTGGTAGCGATGCTTGAGGCCTTGCTGAGCCGTCCCCTGGTGGCATAACGACTGAGGTGAGCCTGTCCACTAGCATCCTGCCCCTGGAGCATGAGCTGGACCGCCTTATTGATGTTGGTTTATTGTGGTGGTCACTAATTCGCTAACATGCCTTGGATCTGTACTGCTACCTTTTGACCCCTGCGCGGGTCCTTGTTGGGTTCTACGCCTGCTGTTGGCGGTGCTGTTGTACGTTTTGTATGTCTATGTGCTGTTGCATATAAAATAAAAAAGATTTTCAAAAAAAAAAAAAAGACGTCCGGCGCAAGCCCGCCTAATTCAAATGAGGCGTGTACCATTTAAATTAGGCGCGCTCCCGCGCCGAACGTTCTGCGCATGCTCCGTTAGGAAATTTCCCGACGTGCTTTGCGCGAAATTACGGCGTCCCGACGTGTTTGTGAATGGCGACGTGCGTAACGAACTTCCGCCGAATTTTTTTTTTTTTTATTCGAAGCGGGAACGACGGCCATACTTTAACATGGCTGGTGTAAAGTTAAGCAATGAAAAAGATTGCTTAACTTTGCGACGGGAAAAAAAGACGTTACGCACGCGAGTAGCTTCGTGGATCGCCGTAAAAGCTAATTTGCATACCCGACGCAGGAAAACTACGCAAACTCCACCCAGCGGCGGCCGAAGTATTGCAGCCTAAGATCCGAAGGCGTACAAAGCCGTAAGCCTGTCGGATCTTAGCCAAAAGCCGTTGTATCTTGTTTGTGAATCACAAATTAAGATACGACGCGGCAAATTTGAAAATACTCCGGAGTATCAGTAGATTTGTTCTGTGAATCTGGCCCAAAAATTCTAAAGTGCAATAACGGTGTGAACCTCACTAAACTAAAAAGCTATTGCACTTGAAGTTAATTAGGAGGGGTTTCCACCATCCCTGCTAAGTTTAAAAAAAATGTATGTCAAAAGGCCCATACACACGGTCGGACTTTTTGCCAACAAACTTCAAAATCTGCAAGTTTTCAAATTTGTCCGACCGTGTGTACGCTCCATCGGACCAACTTTTTTGGGTTTCATCGGACAAAAAGTTCGGTCTGCAAACGGACAAACTTTACGTCAACAAAAGTGCGATGGTGCCTAGTCCGACCGTGTGTACAGCAAGCAATCAAACTTTTGTACAAAGTACAAACGCGCATGCTCAGAAGCAAAGACCAGCCGGAAGCGTTCTGTCTGGTAAAACTAGCGTTCGCATTTGAAAGAGCACATTCGTGACGTGGCAAGTTCTGAAATCAAGAAAAGCAGCGCACATTCTCTTCTTCTTTATAATGTGATAATACTAAAAGCTGCTTTGCTGGTGATACTGACGGAGTAAAAACAAATGTCTTTACTTTGGATTAGTGTATTTTGGTTATATGAATCAAACATATTTCTATATTTTTTTGTGGGTCAAGTTAGCACAACCCCATTGCGCAACATGTCTGCTTGACGAACGTACTTTCAGAAATGAACAAAATTGGACGAAACTGAAAATAGGCTGTTCACTTTGCAAGGGAAGTGCGCTGTGGACTGATAACCGATAGGTCAAAACCGATGGTTAGTACGTAAAAGCATCGGTTCAAAACCTGCGCATGCTCAGAATCAAGTCGACGCATGCTTGGAAGCATTGAACTTCGTTTTTTTCAGCACGTCGTTGTGTTTTACGTCACCGCATTGGACTCGATCGTTTTTTTAACTGATGGTGTGTAGGCACATCAGACCATCAGTCAGCTTCATCGGTTATCCGATGAGAAAGGACCTTCAGTCCGTTTTCATCAGTTTGGACTGATCGTGTGTACAGGGCCTAATGCCGCGTACACACCATCGCTTTCTGCGATGGAAAAAAACGTCATTTTCAAAAACGTCAATTTAATTGACTGTGTGTGGGCAAAAACGTCGTTTTATGTCTTCTAAAAAACGACAGAAAAAAATTGAAGCATGCTTCAATTTTATGTGTCGTTTTTGGCCGACGTCGTTTTCTGTGTTCTAAACATTGACCGTGTGTACGTAAAAACGCCGATTTAAGCCCGCGCATGCTCAGAAGCAAGTTAGGAGACGGCAGCGCTCATTCATGTAAAACGACTGTTCAGAATGGAATCAGCACATTCGTTAAGGTGTTTTTCAGCTTATAGACAAGAAAATAAAGCGCTTCTTTAACCCCTGCTTTTAACTGCTACCCAGAAATGGACGTTTGTTGCGGCTGATCTTGTTACATAGTTATGACAAGCTTTTAATTAGTTTCTTTCTTGTTTGATAATGTTTATGTTTGTGTTCTGTTATTTAGTTGTATCTTCCATCTTAAACATTTTAAATATATATATTGGTCCACCTTTTTTTTTTTTTTTTAATTTTTGTCACCAATTTGATTAGTAATCTCTATTTTGTGTTTATTTAGGAGTGTGTGAAGTGTCTGCAACAACCTAATTTTTTAGTTAACTCACCCACAAGCATGTTTTTTTACCTTGTTAATGTTTGCATTATTTATTTTGTAATGGGTCTGCCCACTCAATAATGATCTCTCAAATCTACAATAAAGAAACATGGTGAAATTTGGCTGAAAAATCTGCAAGTTTTCAAATTTGTCCGACCGTGTGTACGCTCAACTTCACTGGGTGGCTCTCGGATGGCTGCAGTAGCTTGGCGAAGCAGGCCCTGGGTCTCCTCCTCCATTTGTCGCATACTCCTGAGCCGTTTATTGGGATTGCGGAATGGAGGGATCCGGGAGATGGTATCCCGCCGGCGTGCCTCCTGGGTCCCACTGGGGCCTGCCACCTCCTGGCTCCCAGTGGGCTCTGCCACCTCCTGCCTTGCAGTTGGCCCTGGCTCCTCCTGGCTCCCTGTGGGCCCTGTCTCTTCCTGGCTCCCTGTGGGCCCTGGCTCTTCCTGGCTCCCTGTGGGCCCTGGCTCTTCCTGGCTTGGGTCTGCCTGTGTATCAAAAAAAGGAACATATGTTATTTGTGTTTGTCATTAATCACACACATTTTTACAATCATGAGTGATGCAAATTGAATGTCAATATATATTACACACAGGGTCGCCATCCCTAATTATGTGGCCCCTTAAACACCTTCAGACATGGTCCCCCTGGAATTATGTGGGTTGTTGCATGCCTAATTTAGCAAATAAGTGGCCTTTTCCCCAAAAATTATTTTATTCAATTTAGTGTCAACTAGATAGTACTCAAAAAGGGTGTCTTCCATCTGGGACCCCTTGCAGGTGTATTGCGTTACTCCCCCCTACTGGCCTATCTGAAAATGCCACCCACTCCTTCATAAACATTATTAATTTGCCCATTTTGACCCCATCATGTTTTCCCACTACTGACTATTGATCCTATCCCTAAACTTACGAGATTCACATAGAATTTAGAACAATAGTAACATACATTTACCATTATTACTATACTTGTCATATACTAACTAAATTCATACAAAAAACACATACCATTCTCCATGGCTCACAATTGGGGTCCTCCAGGAACTCTTCCTCTTCCTCCGAGCTTGCCTGCTCTTGTCTGCAGGGAACACTGGAGGATTGGCTGCTGGGAAGCTGGGAGCTACCTCTTGGGGGAAGGGTAGACATGGATGCCCTGGTCTCAATGTGGTCGTCCAGGAACTGCAGCTGACTATAGTACCACAGGGTTGGTTTGTATATGGAGTCAGCTGCAGCCCCAGACCTCATTGAGGCCAGGACTTGGACCCGTTGGGCCCTGTAGGTGCCCCTGATGGAATTTATTTTGCTTTTCACAGTGGCTGTTGTGGCGTTGGGGACCCTTGTTTTCAGAAAAACAAGCATGCTCTGTCTAGCTTTCTCCCGGGCATCTTTGTTTTTATTTATTGTGCTTTTGGTTTGCCACAGAACAGGATGTTCCTTCCATTTTTGTATGAATTCTGTCAGGAAATCAGCATCCTTGAAGGGATCCATTCTTTCTGCACATGAAACAGAAGCCAAAACATAATGTAATTAAAGCCACTAGCTTACTTCCCCTAACTAGCCCACAAACTCATTCCCTATTCACTATAATAAAGTCGGAATAAAAAACTTACGTCGCCCCTGACGTTCGGTATCGTCCTTTCCACGCCCCTTCTCTGTCGTTTGGTGAGTGAGAAAAGATGGACAACATGGAGGTGTATTCTAGCTCAAGCCAGGAGGCAGGCCAGGCCCAACCACGCCGCAGATTCCGCTGCAGAGCCTCCAATATGAGTTTTCAGGAAATGGTGGAGATGGTCACCATATTGAGGAGGGAGGACTATGATGCCAAGCATGGCCCCTACATGCATCCCAATAAAGTCAAAGCCCAAATTATGGAGAAGGTCATCCGTAGGCTCCAGCGGAAGTTTGGGAAAACCAGGAGCAGAGAGCACCTGCGCAAAAGGTGGTCGGATTTAAAAAAAAGGGAACCCCACCAACTTTACAAAATTAATAGGGTGATTCGAAGAAGAAGTAAGTTTTTTCCATGTGTATTAATTATTTTGGTGTGTTCTTTGTGCCATTTTTTTTTTTTTTGCAGGTTGACCATAAAATGAATATTATGAATGTGGACGCATGATGCAGTCGTCGTAGTCGTCGTTCATTCGCTGACTTTCAATAATCCAATACCATGTTAATGAGAAATGGCATCATGCCTAGTTTGCATGTGCAAAGGGGAGTTGAAGCACTGTATCTGAACTAAATTCGTAAATTTATGAATTGTGGGCGAATGAACGACGACTCCTATGACCAATTAGTCGACACAAATATGAAAGTTGTGACATTTTTGGGGCTTAAAAAAAAGGTGTATTCAATTCTGGAATTGATGGAAATGTGTTTCAGCTTATTTTAGAAGAAACGTAAATACCTTGAGATTCCCAAAAAGGAGCGTTTGCTACTCCTTTTTTTATTGAACATGTGTACTCAGTAGCACAATTGTTTGTCACAATCACAACCTATGTTGGGTCACACACAGGGGTGAGCAGATCCAGGGGAGACTTGGTTAGCTTACATATCTAAAAATAAAAATTTGGTCAACAGATTTGACATTACTTTGTGAATGGATTAAATACTGGTCTATTTTCTTGATAATTGTTTAAAAATCAACAATATTGCCCTTTTGTTTATAATTTAGTAATTTTTTGGTGTCATTTCAGGCCGCTCGTAATGTTTGAACCTCATGTTTTCCCTTTCTTCAATCTTGTAGGGCACAATGAAGCAGAAAGGCAGGAGGCACAAGCCAATCAAGCCACACCCCCGAGGGATGTAGAGGAAGAGGAACCTGCCTCAACATCCGGTAAAGTAACATCTACCACATTTTCTGTGAATATAGATATAGGCATACAATCTTTTAACACATGTTTTGGTTCCACATTTCAGGAGGAAATCGGGCTGGTCAGGGACTGGACACGTATAGTGCCCAGCTCCTCATCGGCGAGGTTCTCACCTGCAGGGCCCAAGTCGAGGACATACGTCTGGCCTGCCGTGAAATACGCCACAAAGCAAAGACGCTGGAACGGCAGCTTAAAAATTTTATTAATGTTTTGGGGAGGGTTTAATTGTTTGTGTATTTTATTTTTTCCTTGAATTTGAAAAACAAAAAAAAAAAAAAAATGTTGTACTAATCAAAAAAAAGACAAAAAAAATATAAAAAAAATATATTTTGTACTAATCAACAAAGACAAAAAAAAAAATAAAAAAAGATTTTGTACTAATCAAAAAATAAAAAAATATTTTTTGTACTAATCAAAAAAAAGACAAAAAAAATATAAAAAAATTATATTTTGTACTAATCAAAAAAGACAAAAAAAAAAAAAAAACAAGATTTTGTACTAATCAAAAATAAAAAATTATTTTTTGTACTAATCAAAAAAAAGAAAAAAAAAATATAAAAAAATTATATTTTGTACTAATCAAAAAAAAAAAATTTTTTAAAAAATGATTATATTTTGTACTAATCAAAAAGAAAAAAGTAAAAAATAAATAACATTTTGGACTCCAAACAATTTGTGTGTAGTTATTGGTATCAATGCAGACTCATTCAATTACTCAGGCATATTTGTAGAGTTATTAAGATTTAACACTCATGGGAATTTATGACATCCCAAACACATGGCTGGATGAGAACCTAGGAAAAAGAAACATTACCCCCCAAAACTTAGAAATAAATAAAATCTAAAAAATAAACACTTTCATCAAACAAAAAGTAAATTTTATTCTTTAGTCAAGATCAGGCATTTCAATGGCCCCCCTCCCCATAAAATAGTCCACATATGATTGACGCACTGCACGTGCGGTTCGGGGGGCCAAGCCTCTATGGCTAGCCTGATGTCCCGGCTCCGGAGCCACAACATCAGCCTCATCAGGCAATACCGTCAGATAAGTTTGTGAATTTCGTTTTAAAAAATTGTGTAAAATGCAACAACATAGGATGATGTAATTCCACTTGTATTCCGCAAGGTTTATTGCTGTTAAAAACAATCGGAATCGGCTGGCCATGATTCCAAAGGCATTCTCTACCACACGTCTTGCTCTGGCCAGCCGATAATTAAAAACCCTCCTCTCATGGGTGAGGGTGCGTACGGGAAATGGCCTCATGAGGTGGGGACCCAAACCAAAAGCCTCATCTGCAACAAACACGAAGGGCAGACCCTCTTCGTTCTCCTCCGCAGGTGGCAATCCTAGGTCCTCCAACCGAAGCCGTTGGGCGAACTCCGTCTCCGCAAAGACACCGCCGTCCGACATCCGGCCATTTTTCCCAACATCCACGTACAAGAACTCGTAATTGGCAGAGACCACCGCCATCAAAACAACGCTGTGGAACCCCTTGTAATTGAAGAAATGGGATCCACTATGGGGTGGGGGCACAATGCGGATGTGCTTGCCATCAATGGCTCCTCCGCAGTTCGGAAAGTTCCAACGCTGGGAGAAGTCCGCTGCCACAGTCTGCCATTCCTGTGGCGTGGTGGGGAACTGGATAGAAAGAAAATAAAAAATACATTAAAACAAAGATTTTGAACAGAATATAGCTAAAATTACAAGGGATCCCACCAACAATTCCACAAAAAAGGTTAGTATTAAAAAATAACATGTGAACACTAAGCATATTAATCACCCCCTCTGATGTTCAAAAAATATATTTAGGGGGAGTGGGGCTCAAGATGAGTTTCTCACATGAGAAACAACCCCACAAAAAAAAATATAAATAAGAAAAATAATTATTAGTATGTAGTTCAAAAATCTAGGGGGGGGGGTTTGGACAATGGAGGCCACAAATAAACGGGGATATAGGGACACACAAAATGCAGCACTACAATGGAGGCCACAAATAAACGGGGATATAGGGACTATGCTAGGTGGGTTTGGCCACAACATAGAATGATGGACAGGTTGGCTAAATTAAATAAACATGTAGGGCTTTACAAATTGTGTAGAACAGCATACATAGAGACAAAGTGAGCATTCTGAGCATATTAGAAAAGGTTTTTTTTTACTTTTTTTGGGACATCGTTTGACCATTGAAAGAACAACACTTACCTTAACATAGTCCTCCTGAAGAACCTGAATGATGGCCGAACAGGTCTCCGGGATTATGAGGCCCAGAGCCTGGGGGGAGATGCCCGTCGAGAACTTCAAGTCCTGCAGACTTCTCCCTGTTGCAAGGTAGCGCAACGTAGCAACTAGCCTCTGCTCAGCAGTGATGGCTTCCCGCATAACGGTGTCCTGCCTGGCGATATATGGCGACACCAAAGCCAAAAGCTGCTGAAATACGGGGTCAGACATCCTAAGAAAATTCCTGAAATCATCAGGGTTATTTTCTCGGATCTCCCGCAGCAGAGGCATATGAGAGAACTGGTCCCTGCGTAGCAACCAGTTCTTGGTCCACAACCTCCTCCTCACCCTGTTCATGGACCGTTGCTGGGATGCAGCACACATCCTAACAACAAGCACAGCACGATCTCGGCGACGAGTTCGTACCCGCAACATGGCTAGAAAACGGTCGTCAAATCAGATCAGACTAAAAATTACGCCCTGAAGTAAAGAATGGCCTTTGAAGAACGACCTGCTAAACAGCACCGTGCACACAAAACGTAATGCCAAAACAAATACGTCCTTAGTACAAGCACTGTATCACAGATCCGACAACAAATAGACAAACTGTACGACAAAAAACGAAATTTAAAGCACAGTCACTGAAAATCACGAATCGTATCTCACCAAACTTTTACTAACACGCAGCAACACGATATCAGCAAAAGAGGCCGTCTTCCGCTGTGCTAGAGCGTTGTGAAAAAGCGATGGTGTGTATGCTACGTCGTTGTTCAAATTGAAGTTTGAAAAATGACGTTTTTTTAAAGCACATAAAGCGTCGCATTTTTCCATCGCAGAAAGCGATGGTGTGTACGCGGCATAAGACTCTGTTTCCTGCTTTGCAGTGCTACACTATGGTTGTGCTTTACTGCTCCTCCTCACAATGGATATCTATGAGTCAGCTGACTGACTAAAGATAATTTGCTTTGTTGATAGCCTTTCTAAAAAGTCTATTGAGCAGTTATGCTGAGTGACTAAAACATCTAATATTGACATCATAATAAAAAATAGCAAACATCTAAAAATTATCAAAGACACTCCAAATTTTTATTTAACCACTTGCCGCCCACAGTATAAAAAAAAAAACGGCTGCAAAGTGGTTTCATATGATGTGATCAAGATAACAGAGCAGGCACGTGCCCGCTGGGGCATGCAGCGCAGCGCTCAGAGGTGCTGTGTGTCAGTCTGATACACAGAAACTCTTGATATGAAACCTCTGACAGAGGTGATCAGCTGTGACCAATCATAGCGGATCATCACATGAACCAGGAAGTGCGGGTAAATGACTTTCCTTGGTTCACACTGACAGGGAGAGCCGATCGGCAGCTCTCTCTGTCAGAGGGGGGTCTGTGCTGATAATCAACACATTGATTATCAGCACAGTCCCCATCAAAAGGTGCCCATCAGCTGCCAATCAGTGCCCATCACCTGCAAGCCTGTCCCCCTCTATAAAGCCTGTCAGTGCCCACAAAAGTGCAGGTCAGTGCCCACAACAGTGCCAATCAGTGCCCATCAAAGTGCCAATCAGTGTCCCATCAGTAATGCCTGTCAGTGCCCCATCGAAGTGCCAATCAGTGCCACTCAGTAATGCCTGTCAGTAGCTCCTCATCAGTGCTGCCTATCCAGTGCCACCTATCAGTGCCCAGCAGTGCCGCCTATCAGTGTCATCAGTGCTGCCTATCTCTGCCGCCTATCAGTGCCCATCAGGATTTTTTTTTAAAAATTACGGCCTTTATTAGTTAATAGTGCAAAAATTTGAAACCGTAGAGGTGATCAAATACCACCAAAAGAAAGCTCTATTTGTGGGAAGAAAATTATAAAAATGTTGTTTGGGTAGTGTTGCATGACCGCGCAATTGTCATTCAAAGTGTGACAGCGCTGAAAGCTAAAAATTGTTCTGGGAAGGAAGGGAGAAAGTGCCTGGTATTGAAGTGGTTAAAGTGAACAAAGTTAACACTAAATATGTCCTCACTGAAAATACTGTATACTTTCACTTTAACCCTGAAGTTTCATTGTTGGGTAGATTAGTTTTTTTAATTTCAAACAAATCTGTCCTTTCATCTAACCATAAAAGAAAATGAACATACTGATTTCATTTCATGTGTACTGTGTGTTCAAGTAAGGTGTTAAATGTTGTTGTTATGACATAATTGATTGTTGTGCATGCACTTATTGTCTACAAAAACAGCAGATCAAAGAGACATTAAATAATGAAGTATCTGCTATATCTATATGTAGCTTTGCCTTAATTATTTACAACATTAAATGTATAATCGTAGATGTATACATAGTTTCTAAAACTAATGATTACATTTTAAATGTCTTTTATATTGATAGAAACTGTTGAATCAAATTCAATATTATAAAACAATTTTAGAATTTCTTTATTTTTATTTTTTTTATTTATAGATTCTGTTACATTGTTATATAAAACCCTATAATATTCCATAAAACAGTTTTGCCAAAACGATCAGATAATTATGTCTAATGATAAAGTAATTATATGGGTCATTAATTGATGATTTGCATTTACATAGGCTTTTTATATTGCATACTAGTCTACAAATAATCTATTAGAGCTAATAAGTAGTTAATTGAACTTCCTTATGATGTCTTAAATGGTTATTCCTCTTCTCACAAATTGAGAATATGGGATAGTATACTGGTTATTCTAACCATATGTGAATAATTTCTTTCATTAAAATTATTATTAGGTTAATCATTAGAAATTGTGGCAGGAAGTTTTTGTATACCTTGCCATGTCAATTCATAAAAGAAAATTTGATTTTTCATGATATTTTACTGTAATTCAATTACAATTTCAAATTCAATTTCAATTATAATTATTATTTTAATATTATTATGCTGCCTCAGAAAATTCTAAAGTAATTTTATCATATGACATCCTAGCTTGTATATCTGAAAATCTCAAGATGCTATCATGTGGTAAATTAGGAGAGCACATCAGTCAATATAAGCCAAATGATAAATTGGCAAAATATTTCAAACACTGGGTTGTGTATGGTATATGATAATTAAATTAATATTATTGTTAGTATATATATATATATATATATATATATATATATATATATATATATATATACAGTATATATATATATATATATATATATATATATATATATATATATATAAACAGACATATTAATTTAAATAAAATTAGACAATTCTTAGAAAAATTAATTAGTAGCATTAGGTCTCTAATTATATACTTATGTTCAATAGTCATTATTTATTATAATATCTCAATGTAAAGATAACATTTAAAATGAGAAATATGGGTAGTATGCTTTAAATAACACACTTTAGGATACTATGCTTAAAAGCAATGTCTTACATACTCAAAATTAAAATGCTTCCAAACATAATATTGTCCCCTGTCACTTAAAGAAACTATAATATAATATAATATAATATAATATATAATTGTATATATATATAAATATTTATGTATGACAACTTGTACTGACAAAGTTTCAGATTCTACATTAAAATAATATAATCATTTCTGTTTACTTGATACTATCAATAGATTAGTATACCTCATTTAAATAATGCATATATAGCTCATTTGATTTTGAGCATGTGCTACTAACATGAAAGGATGACTTTACTCCTGACAGTTATCTTTACAGTCTTTGATGATGAGGTCAATGACATGAAAGGTCATGGGTGTGAACATGGAACCTATTCATCCAACCATATAAAAAATGAAGGAATCATAAGGACTTCACTTCAGCCTTGCAGATCTTCTGAGGAACATCTCCTGAGACATTTCAAGTCAAGAGAGCATACAGGAAATCTGAGAAGAAATGACCTGGCTGAATGTCATTCTCTACCTCACAACCATCTCCATGGTACAGGGATTGCCAGCCTTTATGCAAGGAAACCAAAAAAGAATTCCTCTTCAACAATCTAACCATGGATTAGGAACTTCAAGCAGTCTTGATGGACAAGCATACTCTTCAAATAAGAAGTACTCATCATTTATGATGCAGCTCTATCAGAGCCTCATTATGGGGACACAGGACACAGGTCTGTCCAGCCTGGAGCATTCCCCCCTTCAAGATTCAGATACTGTCCTAAGACTTACTGCCAAAAGTAAGTACATAACTTTTACCAATATATTTTCCCATATAACATGCTGCTTTATTTATTATCTAAATGTAATGTTAATTTCATTATTGATGGGCTGCTTGATTATCTTCCACAGAGAAGGCATAGAACACTTTTTGTTTCAGGCATTTCAATTAGGGGCAATTTATTTCTTATAGCTGATTATTTAACAGTGACAGAACTAACTTAAAGAGTAAGTGATTTTGTAGTTTTAGTCTTCCCTATAAGACTCTTCATATGCCTCATATATGACAGATTTGCCTTAGCAGTTTTACATACATCGTCTACTTCCTAAATATTTATTTAAATGGTATATTTTCACTATAGATTTATATATACGGTATTGTAAAAACTAAGTATGTCTTTGTATAATGTGATTGATATTTATGTTTTTTGTTCTTTCTTCCCCAGGATGCACCAAGATGGACAATCATCGATCACTCTACTTTGACATGTCCTCTCTCTCAGGCAGTAAAGAGATTCAATTGGCAGAGTTTAGGATTCAACTTTCTCCTAAAGAGAAAACACAAGATATGACATTGCATATTTACCACAGTGAACAAGGTTCCAAGAGACTGCTTCTGCAGTCTTTTTACATTGATTCCTCTGTAACAATGGGTAGCTCCTGGAAAGTGTTTAACCTCACTAAAATTTTGAATGCTTATCTCAACCTTCGCCAAAGTTCAAATTATGATGACATCATGGGGGGTGGAACCTCATCTCAGAAGGATCATGAGAACGGTTGCACAGACATATCTACTGACAGAGTTGTATTGATGGTGTTCACCAAGGACAACCCTTCTGCTAATGTCAATGGATATCTCAACCTCATCCAAACAGTGGAGTCTTCTAAATATGTGATGCCGCCAGAATTAAAAAGTGAACAAGGTATCAAAAGGCACAGGAAGAACAGAAATAAAAAAGGCAGTATCATAATGAACCACTTTCCATCCAGAATGGTGGAGAATGGAAATCCATTGTGTCAAAGGGTTGATATGATGGTGGACTTTGAGAAGTTCGGGTGGGGAAATCTGATTATCTACCCAAAGAATTTCAATGCCTACAGATGTGAAGGAGCCTGCCCCATTCCCTTAAGTGAGACCTTCAAACCAACCAACCATGCCTACATTATGGTAAGTGTCAATTGTTTTTCACTGATAATTGTCTTAGCCTTTTTCAAATTTTCTTTAATATTGGGTGCCATTCAGTATTTCGTAATAATGGGTGCCTTTAGACAGACAGCATTGCAGGAATTTTACATATTTAACTTTTACTATTTGTTTAGTGGTCTTTAAAGATCCTTAGAGGAGTGTCAATTAGCCTGGTTTCTTAGGGCAGGCATGTCAAACTTAAAAATGTGGAGTCCAAATCTGGATAAACTCTATAAAGGGCAGCATTTAATGGAATTTCTCTTACAATTATGTTTAGGGATTGACATGGCAATTAAAAAGCCTTGTTTTTTAATGGGATTCGCCTTACTGTAAACTAATGCTATGTTCAATTTAAATCCTCATATTGGCCGAGGGCCATAAGAAAGATGTACATGGGATGCATGAAGTCCAATCAGTTTGACATGTCTACTTTAGAGGAATGTTAGATGTATCAATTGTATGTTACTGTGCTAAATATGTGGATTGTTTCATGTATGCATCATCATTTTCTGGTAAAGTTGTAAATTAACATATTTCTATTTTTTTGTTTTACAGAGTTTGCTGAAGCTATTCAATTCAGATAACGTTGAATGTGCCTCCTGTGTCCCAGTGAAAATGAGACCTTTGTCCATGCTGATGTATGAGAATGGAGATATAGTAATGAAACACAAGGAAGATATGATTGTAGAAGAATGTGGATGTCATTGAGGAACTGCTAAAACATATGTCATAATTGTTAAAAAGATGCAAAGTAAGCAGTGACTTTAAGGGAATAATAGCACTTTGCAGTGTCTGGTGAAAGGCCTGCTGAACTCTGCTTTAAGTAAAAAAGAGTTTAAAAACTGAAAACTGGAGCCAGAGGAAGAAAACAAACTTCCATTGCTGGCCTACATTATTACCATGAACTGGAGATAAACCCTGATTTATAAAGAGCAAATACTTTTTTTAAATATTTATATTTTTTTATTGCTTGCTTAAAATGTATTCTGTAATTTACAGTACATTCATTGTATGAGTAATATCCATTAAAATATAATGAATAAAATACATCTGTTTCGTTTTCTTTATTGTTTGATAACACTAATTGAGCAATAGAAAAATTAAGCGCAAGCTTAACAGTAGAGCCCCTAAAATATATTAGATAAGACTTGTGAAGAAAATGGTCCATTTTGACTTTAATAAACAGACTTAAAGGGTCACTAAAGTAGGGTGACCAGACATCCCCAGTTTCAGGGGACAGTCCCGAGATTGAGGACACTGTCCCCAGACCAAGTCTGTCCCTGGTTTTGTCCCCGGATTGGATTTGAACAGGGGCTGGGGCAATTTCAAAGACAGTCAGCGCAGAATAAAAAAAAAAAAAGTCTATTTTTTTCCATTATATGTGCCCCTTTCTGATGATCATGTGCTGGTCGGAGCGGAGGGAATATTTCTTTGGGTGCATGCCCATTCAGCTCCGCTCGCATTTTCTTCTGTCTCGGTCAGCCGCCTGCCTGTTTATCTCCTTGCCTTCCCTGACAAAGTGATCTTCCTCCGAACCCCACCCAGTAGTAGCCGGGGCCCGGAGAGTAAGACTTGACAGGCTGTGAGGCTGGCGGCGACAGGCAGAGAGTCGCCGATTGCCGCCTTTACTAGTAAAAAAAAAATATGTCCCCAGATTTCATTTTAAAAATCTGGTCACCTTACACTAAAGGAAACATTTTTTTTTAGCTAAATAGCTTCCTTTACTTTACTGCAGTCCTGGTTTCATGTCCTCATTGTTCGTTTTTGCTCTGATGTTGCTGTAATTCTGCTCTGTTCTGGACACTTCCTGGTTGTCTGTTTCCTGATCACCACAGTACTGGGAGATTCTAGTTTTGTTTTCCTAACCATCACTCTCTATGGCTCTGTCCAGCACAGAGGCATTAAATTACATGCAAAAACTAAGCTAGCTGCAAAAACGAAAGTGAAACTAGAGGCACATTATATGATTGATTTTTATCTATTTTTAATCATTTTAAAAGGAATCAGTTAACTATACAGTCTCTATACCCTGTAAACAGTCATTTCAGCAAAAAAATGTTTTCCTTTAGTGACCCTTTAAGTAATAATTGTCACCAACTTAAAAAAGTGCAGGTAAAAAAACATTTAGAAAAAAACAAATATTTTAAATGCTTTCTTGCAGTGTTTTCCATACCCAATTTATGTTTTATTTGCATTGTTCTTGAACTTGCTGGAATGGCCTAGATCTTGTGGAGGAGAGAAAGGGGTTTGAGGCTTGTCATACATATTATTTATTTTACATGACTTACTTTCAAAAGATTACATGCTGTATGATGCAACTAAAATAGAAAATAATATTACTAAATTGCTGAAGTTAATCTTAGAGCATACATATGCAAGATAAAACATTAATAATATTAATAGTAAGAATTGTTTTTTGTTGCATTGATGTTGGGAATGGATATGGGATGGAAATGTTTTGTGTGTTTTTTTTGTTGTACAATGAAAACATTCAATAAAACAATTATTTGGATTGAAGAAAAACAAATTGTTTTTAAAGAGTTTCAAGTATTAAATTGGATAGCATGCGTATAATAAGTAGATTCATCCTTTCGGACAGGAGTCAGCAACCTTTTTCCACGTAAGAGCCGAATTCAATGTATGTGAATGTGTGGAGGGCTGGTAATAAATGAAGATAATAATAATCCTAACATAGAAATAATAACAGTACAGGTTTACCGCCCTTTAAGGTGCTTTACTAATACAAAGCCAGTTCACTCTGAGGGAGAATGTGGCTGGGGATTCGGATTTTACTGCTCCCTGCCCATCCTGGCACCTAAGAGTGGCAGACACCAGCCCTGCCAGCCAGCATGGTCTGGAGAAGGGGTTCCTGTCAATAGGGAAAATGGGTTCCTGCCCGTAGGGGATATGGGGTCCCCGTTACTAGGGGAGATGGGGGCCCTGTCCCCAGGAGTTGTTGGGGCCCCTGTCCCCTAGAGAGAAGGGGTCCCTGTCCCCAGGTGACAAGGGTCCCTGTTCTCAAGGTAGAAGGAGTCCCTATCCCCAGATGAGAAGGGGTCCCTGTCCCCAGATGAGATGGGGTCCCTGTCCCTAGGAGAGAAGGGGTTCCTGTCCCCAGGGGTGATGGGGTCCCTGTCCCCAGGAGAGAAGGGGTCCCTAATAGGGTTCCCCCTATTGCAGTGTCCTCTGTACCCCTATAGCAGTGTTCTCTGTCCACCCTTCACATCACTCCCATAGTGTCCTCTGCCCCCTCCCCATAGCACGTTTCCTGTGCCCCCCAAAGCAGTCTCCTTTGTTCCCTGCACCCCCCCCCCACTGTAGTGTGCTCTGCTCCCCTGCACTCCACCCCATCCCCCACATACACAAAAACACACAGTGTAGGTAGAACTCTCATACCTTACACAGGTGTACAGCAGAGCAGAGATCGGTATTACAGGTCTGGTTGGGGTGGGAACTGCTGAAGTTAACTATTAACATTAACAGGCTGCTTATTGGTTGCTGGGAACGCCCGGAAACCAATCACCTACTGTTTAATGTAAAAAGGTTAACTCCAGCAGCCCCCATCCAGCCCTTATTAAAATGAGAATGTATATACTTGGGTATATATATATATATATATATATATATATATATATATATATATATAAAAGAGGGTATAAAAAAGGCCTATAGGGTTACTCAGCGCCAAAGGAAATTGTCACTTCTCCCAAACTGACAGATATCGCAACAATACTAGGAGGATCCAATTATCTCTGAGGACAAGAGGGATCATAGGATTAAACTAAAGCAGCTGTTTAAATTAAAACAAAACATTAAAAAAATAGTATAAAAACATCCACAGTGCATGAACTGCATCAATCGAATACTATGAAACAGCACTGAATGTTGAGTAAAGTGTCAAACTCCACATAAATAGTTTTAGAAAGGTGATGATAGATACAATAGTTCAGAATATTTGTCCATGGATAAGTCTAGAAATCAGAGTAGTGTGCACCTTCCACCGATCACTTCAGTTCCACCACGTGACATAGAATCCCCTTAGGGGGTTAAACTTCAGAGGAAAGCTCAAAACCAGCCTCTAATTGGATTCCTCTGAGCCATAACCTGTAAACACCACCATTCCAGGAGAGCACAGGATGATAAGGGCTCCAATTTAAATCATGAAACAGAGCGAAGCGCACACAGAGTAATCCCGTTTTATTGAAACAGTCAACCCTTACATCAAAATATCCCCTTCAAATATTAAACGTACACAAAATCACAGTTGATTCAGAAAAAGGAAGGAATCAGGTTGCACTTCACCAAATCAGCTGTCCGACATCCTTAACGGTAACAGGAGGAGCGACCTGTATGAGTAAGTGAGTGAGTAACTTGTATAGCGCAGCAAATGCGAACTTAATCGCCTCACTTCCCGGTTCCTGGTTCTGGGTCTCACTGCGGTGAAGCGCAAGCGTCACTTCCTGTATAACGTCGTGTGGGTCATGACAAGTGGAAGTTTTCAAAAATCTTTTGATTGGAGAATTGGAATCGTTCTGACAAAGAATATTAACCCACGCCACATACTTGATGGTATAACTATGTTGGAAGAGAGGAAGGATGTGATTATAAGGCCCGCAGACAAAGGGGGAGGAGTTGTTATTTTAAACAAAACCTTTTATCATAAACAGATTTCTGAAATGTTAAGTGATCCAGACACGTACATAAAACTTGGAAAGGATCCTACTATACAGTATGAGAATAATCTAAAATGTCTGGTTGAGATGGGCTATTCACCGGGAGTTTTATCGAATTGTGAAAAGAAATATCTGGTATTAAGTAATAGCAGAATACCCACCATATACACACTCCCCAAAATTCATACAGACACACAGTACCCCTCCAGGGAGACCAATAGTCAACGGGATAGGGTCTATTTTATCTCGAATGGGTCAATATTTAGACCAGTATCTACAAACTAGTGTTGTATGGACCAAAGCTTATCTTAGGGACACTAAAAGTATATTGCAGATACTAGAACGAATAGACCTAACTGGTAAAAATTAGGTATATTTTGTGACGACAGATGTGGCATCCCTGTATACCATTATCCAGCACGAGGACTCTTAATTGGGCTATGTGCCAACGTCGACCTGTCCCACAATCACAAGGTCTTTTTTCGGAATGCCCTTGATTTTTGCCTGGGACACAACTTTTTTTGGTTTGACGGTGAGTTTTATTTCCAATGCAAAGGAGTTGCTATGGGGGCCAAATTTGCCCCCAGCATAGCGAATTTATTCATGGGGGAGTGGGAGGATAAAAATATTTTTTCTACTACCCGTAGCCAGGGACGATCCTAGGGTCACAGGCACCTGGGTGCAGAAATATTTCTTGCGCCCCCACATGGGTGTGGTCATTTTACTAACTCCTCCCATTTACAAATGTTTCTATGGCAATGACTCAACCACAGAGATGCTCCCCCACAAAGTCTTCATTACCCTGGGATCCTTACATGATCTCTTAACAATAAACAAAATACAGGAAGAGAAGCAGAGTACTTTATTGGGACCTGGAGGGGGGCCTCTCTGATGGACATAGAGAGGGCTTCTGTTAGAGAGTCTGTTAGAAAGAGCCTTTCTGTTAGAGAGACATATTACAGACATGATACAGGAGATGGTCAGAGACTGCAGACATAGTACAGGAGACGGTCAGAGACTGCAGACATACTACAGGAGATGGTCAGAGACTGCAGATTTAGTACAGGAGAAGGTCCCCACCTCTGCAGGCGCCTGGGTGCAAAGCACCCTGTGCACCCTGCCTAGGATCGGCCCTGCCCGTAGCCCACGTCTTCTATATAAAAGGTACATTGACGATTTGTTTTTTATTTAGGAAGGGTCCCTCGAGTCTTTACAGGAATTTTTAAATGAGCTGAATCTGAATAATAACAATATTAAGCTAACTACTGAGTATAGTCAAAGTGACATACATTTTTTAGATGTTAATATTTTTATTCAAGGAAAAAGGTTGGGAACTAAGGTACACTTCAAGACTACTGACTCTGACAGCTATTTTCCTAATTAATAGTGATCACCACCCAATGTGGCTTAAAAATATTCCAAAGGGACAGATTACTAGGGTTAAAAGGAACTGCTCCAATGAAATAGATTTTTTGAGTAAAGCACAGATTATAAAGAAAAAAATTCTGGAAAAAGGATATGCGGAAGAGGGTTTAGATTCCATCATTGAAGAACTAGCAATAGTACCCAGAGAGGAATTCTTGCGTGATAAGACCCTGACCCTAATTCAAAACAGTCGAGAAAGGAGCTTTATCTCAGGATTCCATTCCCAGTACAGAGAGGTAGAGAAAATCTTTGCCACTCACTGGCATGTCCTTCTTATGGACAAGGTGTAAGGGTCCTTTCACACTAGCGGACCGTTCGTCCGCTCATTACAAGTCCGTTAACGGACTTGTAATGAATCCCTATGGGATCGCGTCCGTTAGCGGTTGGAGCATCCGCTAGCGTCCGCGTCCGTCGGGATCCGCTTTTCCGAACGGAAGAAACCCTATTTTTCTTACGTTCGGCGGAACGGAACGGATGCAGACGGACAGACGGTCCGTCTGCATCCGATCCTCCATAGGGGACAGCGGAGCAGAGACAGGGCGGTCCCTGCACTGTGTGCGGGGACCGCCCTATCCGCCGACAGCTCAGCGGGGATCCCCGCTGAGCTTTGGCGGACACACGGAGCAGACCCAGAAACGGTCAGCTCCGTGTGAAAGAGCCCTTACTCAGTTTTACCTAATAAGCCAATTTTTATTTATTATTTGTTTCTCTGACAAAATAGTAAGGAAGGTATTAGACCCCCCTATCAGACCTTCAGCTTTCTGGGATAGGGATGGGATTTTTTGTCTGTAGGAAGTGCCGGGCATGTAAAGAGGTAAATAACCCTGTAAGGGCCCTTGATAGATTTAGATCTATGTCTAATAATAGAGAATTTACCATCAAGGAATTTATTACCTGTAACACTCCCTATGTGGTCTACGCTCTGCAATGCCCATGCAGGCTTATTTATATAGGACGCACTAAGAGACGTTGAAAGTCAGAATTGCAAAACATATAGCCAATATCAAAATTGGCTATAAGGACCACAATGTTTCTTTACATTTTAAACTAAAATATAAACAAGATCCCACCGGTTTAAAATTTTGGGGTATCGATCACCTTAAACCAACATGGAGGGGCTCTAATCCTGTTAGGGGGTTTCCACCATCCCTGCTAAGTTTAAAAAAAATGTATGTCATATTCTTATTTCGATGTGTTTTACATGTGAAATCACACATCACTGGAATTATTGCACTTGAGGTAAACCACTTAGGGACCAAGCCTCTTTTTGAAATTTAGTATTTACAAGTTAAAAAAACCCTAGAGAATAAAATGGTGGTCATTGCAATACTTTTTGTCACACCGTATTTGCGCAGTGGTCTTACAAGCGCACTGTTTTTACACTGTTCTTTTAAAAAAAACTCTTCTGGTAAGGCTGTTCATAAGGTTTAGGAGTGTGTCTATGGGAATGTTTGACCATTCTTCCAGAAGCGCATTTGTGAGGCAGTCACTGATGTTGAACCAGGAGGCCTGGCTCGCAGACTACACTCTAATTCATCCCAAAGGTGTTCTATCGGGTTGAGGTCAAGACTCTGTGAAGGCCAGTCAAGTCCCTCCACCCCAAACTCGCTCATCAATGACTTTATGGGCCTTGCTTTGTGCACTGGTCCAAATCATTTGGTGGAGGGGGATTATGGTGTGGGGTTGTTTTTTAGGGGTTGGGCTTGGCCCCTTAGTTCCAGTGAAGGGAACTCTTAAGGCGTCAGCATACCAAGACATTTTGGACAATTTCATGCTCCCAACTTTGTGGGAACAGTTTGGGGGTGACCCCTTCCTGTTCCCACATAACTGCGCACCAGTGCACAAAGCAAGGTCCATAAAGACATGGATTTAGCAAGGGTGGCAGAAAATTAACTTCAAGTGCAAAAATTAACATTATAATAGTAACTTAAACATATAGAATTAAGTGTAACAATCTAAAAAATAAAAATTCCAAAGTGCAATAATGGTGTGAAACTCCCAACTAAAAAGTTGTTGCACTTGAAGTTAATTTGTATTGCAATTATATGTAGAGGGGTTTCCACCATCCCTGCAAAGTTTAAACAAATATATATCTTATTCTCATTTTGCTGTGTATTACATGTGAAATCACACATCACTGGAATTATTGCACTTAAAGTTAACCACTTAAAGCGGGAGTTCACCCATTTCTAAAAAAAAAAATTTTCTTCCCCTAGATTTCTGCTCGTTCGGTCTAGGGGAATCGGCTATTTGTATTAAAATATGAGCCGTACTTACCCGTTTTCGAGCTGCATCTTCTTCCGTCGCTTCCGGGTATGGGTCTTCGGGAGCGGGCGTTCCTTCTTGATTGACAGTCTTCCGAGAGGCTTCCGACGGTCGCATCCATCGCGTCACTCGTAGCCGAAAGAAGCCGAACGTCGGTGCGGCTCTATACTGCGCCTGCGCACCGACGTTCGGCTTCTTTCGGAAAATCGTGACGCAATGGATGCGACCGTCGGAAGCCTCTCGGAAGACTGTCACTCAAGAAGGAACGCCCATTCCCGAAGCCCATACCCGGAAGCGACGGAAGAAGATGCAGCTCGAAAACGGGTAAGTACTGCACATATTTTAATACAAATAGCCGATTCCCCTAGAAAAAACGAGCAGGAAGCTAAGGGGAAAAAGTGCCCTCTAAGGGTGAACCCCCGCTTTAAGGACCAAGCCTCTTTTTGAGATTTGGTGTTTACAAGTTAAAAACATTTTTTTTGCTAGAAAATTTCATAGAACCCCCAAACATTATATATTTTTCTAACACCCTAGAGAATAAAATGGCGGTTGTTGCAATACTTTTTGTCACACCGTATTTGCGCAGCTGTCTTACAAGCGCACTGTTTTTACATTGTTCTTTTAAAAAATGTAAACATACCTTGCAATAGAAAAAAAAGCATGACATGACCTTTGAGAAATGCAATGTTCCAGGCAGTAGGGAGAAGAGAAGAGGACCTTCCCCGTGAGCCAGTTGATGCTGGGGTTATCTGCCTTCAGCCAAGGCATACCCAGAATGATGGGGAACATGGGTGACGTGATGACATCTAGGCGTAAGGATTCTTGGTGGCTGGCAGAAGAAGAGCAAAGGATAGAAGCCATCAGCGAGATGAACCCGAACCCTTGTTTCTTGGCACAAAGAGGAAGATTGTGCTGGGCTGCAAAACTAGAGTCCACAAAGCAGCTACAGACACCAGAGTCTATAATTGCTGGGACAGGGATGGTTCTTTCAGCAAGTTGCAGGTAACAAAGGAGGGTGAAGTGAGCTCGCCCAGTCCCGGGTGGATGGATCGTGTGGATCCAGATAGTAGGAGACTTGCATGGCCTTACTGGACAAGTTTGCAGGTAGTGGCCACATTAAAAGCAGAGACTAGACAGCTGGTGTCGGAGACGTTCGGCTGTAGACAGAGAGGCTCTCCAGAAGGTTCTCTCAGAAGAGCCCGGAATGGCTTTGCCGTGTCACTGGTGAGACAGGAAACTGCCTTCTTGGGTCTGGGGTGAACCAAAGAGTCTCTGTTAGCTTTCTCAGACAGGGGCTCCCGGAAGCCGTCGGTCAATCTGGATGACTAGATTAACCAGGTCCTCCAGAGCTGTAGGTACTCCCACTCTGGCAAGTTCATCCTTTATAGCGGATAAGCCCAGACGGAACTGATAATGAAGAGCTGCTTGATTCCACTCTGTACTAGTACTAGAGATGGAAGTCAGCTACGTAATCCTCAACAGGTCTCTGACCCTGCAGTAATTTGCTGAGCATCTGTTCAGCAGTCTGACTACGGAAGGGGTCAGCGTATAGCTGAGACATGGCAGAGAAAAAAGAGTTCATAGAGGCTAGGGCTGGGTCATGTTGCTCACGAAGGTGAAAGGCCCAGGATTGGGGTTCATCCAGAAGAGTGGAGATAATGAATCCCACCCTAACATCTTGTGTAGAGAAAGTTTGTGGCAGGTGGAAGAAATAAAATTCACATGAATGGTGGAAAGTCCAAAATTTCCTGCGATCTCCAGAGAAGCGTTTTGGATCGGCACTCAGGGTTCAGGAGGGAGGAGGGTCCCACTGGATGAACAGACCTCTGTCTGGGTAGCCTTATCTGTAGCAGCAGGAGAACCCAAAAATGGCAAAGCCTCTGTGTCGGCTGGCAAACAATCTTTTATACGATCGAGATCCCCTTGCAGTTCTTGCACGATATCGATCGACAAAAGTCTTCCGGTGGAGAGGCCTTCCTTTCAGAATCTATCAGTGGCTGACTGATACTGTCAGATACCTGATAGGAGACTGAGTTGACGAGGACAGCCTCTCTTATATCTCCTGTCCTGGTTCCGCTGAAGGTGAGACAGAGGAAGCCGAAGGACAAGAGGGACACGAGTAAGGAAGGTTCTGGGGTGGCTGCTTGTCAGGGTTTAGCAGACTGGAGTAAGCTGTGGCAGAACTGGAGACAGCCAGGCAGGCAACCGAGGGTTAACAGTAGCCAGGAACGTAGACAGAAGCAGAGTCTCAGGAATAGCCAAGGTCGTCAGCAGGCGGCAGTGAGGTACCAAATCATAAACAAAGCCAGAGTCAGGAATGGAACCGGGTCAGAGGTATCTACAGCACCGGAACAGATCACAGAGCCAAGGTCAAGAGCAAGCCAGGTCATAAACTGGAAGAGCACACAGGATCAGATCAGGATACAGGACACAGCTGAAGATCAGTCAGTAAAGCATAGGAGGCTAGACTCCCTTTAAACAGGCCGTCTGGCGCCAAGAGAAATTAAGCCCATGTGCGTGCGCATTTGCGCACATGATCGTGGACTCTTGCATGCATGCGTGCACCTGTTAGATGTACAATGGGAAGTTCTATTCGCCTATGCGCATCTATGTGTCAGACGTCTCAGAGGGATTCCCTGACAGATGCACACCAACTGATAGGTGTGAATAGTAATTTTACTGATTTTTGTAGTAACACGTGTAAAATAAATCAACATGGTGTAAATAAAGTTATCAATTTAATGTTTGATGTGTTTCTATGTATGAGTTGTAATCATATATGTACATGGGAGCAGTATTATTTGCTCATGGCATACTTAGGCCATGTACACATGATCAGTCCATCCGATGAGAATGGTCCGAAGGACTGGTGTCATCGGTTAACCGATGAAGCTGACTGATGGTCCGTCGTGCGTACACACCATCAGTTAAAAAAACGATTGTGTCAGAACGCGGTGACGTAAAACACGACGACGTGCTGAAAAAAAATGAAGTTCAATGCTTCCAAGCATGCGTCGACTTGATTCTGAGCATGCGCAGGTTTTTAACCGATGGTTTTCCATACTAACGATCGGTTTTGACCTATCGGTTACCAGTCCATCGGTTCAATTTTAAAGCAAGTTCTCATTTTTTTGACCAAAGGTTAACTGACCAATGGGGCCCACACACGATCGGTTTGGACCGATGAAAAGGTCCTTCAGTTCGTTTTCATCGGTTTTGACCGATCGTGTGTACGCGGCCTAAGACTGTTTCCTGCTTTACAGTACTACACTATGGTTGTGCTTTACTGCTCCTTCTCACAATGAATGTCTATTGCCCCGTACACACCATCACTTTATGTGATGAAAAAAAATGACGTTTTTAAAAACGTCACTTTAATTGACTGTGTGTGGGGGAAAACGTTGTTTTATGTCTTGTAAAAAACGACCAAAAAAAATTGAAGCATGCTTCAATTTTATGTGTCGTTTTTCAAAAGTGCACTTTTTACTTCACAGAAATTGACCGTGTGTAGCAAAAAACGTCGTTTTCTAAGACGTTTTTTCATCCACGCATGCCCAGAAGCTACTTATGAAGCAAGCTTCAATGGTAAAACGTGGTGGAACGTAACCTCACTTTGCAAGAACATTGTGAGAAAAACGATGGTGTGTAGGCAACTTCGTCTTTGAAAATTGAAGTTTCAAAAACGTCATTTTTTACTTCACAGAAAGTGTCGTTTTTTTTCATCACATAAAGTGATGGTGTGTATGCGGCATATGAGTCAGCTGACTGACTAAAGATAATTTGCTTTGTTGACAGCCTTTCTAAATATCTATTGAGCAGTTATGCTGAGTGACTGAAACAGCTAATATTGACATAATAATAAAAAATAGCAAACATCTAAAAGTCTAAAAGTCACTCTATATTTTTATTTAAAGTGAACAAAGTTCACACAAAATATGTCCTTGCTGAAAATACTGTATACTTTCACATCAACCCTGAAGTTTCATTGTTGGGTAGATTAGTTCTTTAATGTCAAACAAATCTGTCCTTTCATCTAACCATAAAAGAAAAAGGTGTTAAATGTTGATGTTTTGACATAATTCATTGTTGTGCATGCAATTACTGTCTACAGCAACAGCAGATCAAAGAGACATTACATAATAAACTATCTGCTATATCTATATGTTGGTTTTCCTTAATTATTTACAACATTAAATGTATAATCGTAGATGTATACATAGTTTCTAAAACTAATGATTACATTTTAAATGTCTTTAAAACATTTTTTATATTGATAGAAACTGTTGAATCAAATTCAATATTATAAAACAATTTTTTATATAGATTCTTTTACATTGTTATATAAAACCCTATAATATTCCATAAAGCAGGTTTGCCTAAAGTATCAGACAAATATGTCTAATGATAAAGAAATTATATGGGTCATTAAAGCGGTGGTTCACCCTAAAAACTACTTTTTCTTATTCCACTGCCCCCCCACATTACAATACGATTAAGGCTCTTATTATTTTTTTCATGCTGTACATACCTTAGTACAGCATATTCACCCTCCTTTTTGGCTCCTTTTGCCAACCGTAACGCGGCTTACGCGACGGGGGGGAGCTCGTTTTTGGGCAAAACATCAATCACCAGCATGTGAGGAACGCCCACTCCCGCGGGACTCGCAACCCGGATGCACGGGTGAATATGCTGTACGAAGGTATGTACAGCATGAAAAAAATAATAAGAGCCTTAATCGTATTGTAATGTGGGGGAGCAGTGGAATAAGAAAAAGTAGTTTTTAGGGTGAACCACCCCTTTAACCACTTCAAAACCGCCGTACGTCTTTATACGGCCTAACTTTAAAGATGGATATCTCGGTAACGGCAGCAGCTGCTGCCACAACCGAGGTATCCATCTTTAGTGTCAGCGGTTCTGTTAACGATAACGGTGGTCTCGGCGGCGGGAGAGGGCCCCCTCCCGCCGCTCTCCCGCGCCCTCCGCCGCTTACCGGAGCCGTCGGTAGCGGCGGAGGAGATCGGGTGCGTTCGGCTGCTGACTGGGGATGAGACTGAAGGAAAAATCTCCTTCGCCCGTCCCCATAGCTCTGCTGGGCGGAAGTGACGTCAAAACGTCAGTCCCGCCCAGCCTCTTAAAGAAACACCCCAGATCTCATATTTAAGAGGACCTGTCATGCTTTTTTCTATTACAAGGCCCTAGACCTACTCTGTAACTCAAAAAATGCAACCTATAGAATTTTTTAAACGTCGCCTATCGAGATTTTTAAGGGTAAAAGTTTGACGCCATGCCACGAGCGTGCGCAATTTGTAAGCGTGACATGTTGGGTACCATTTTACTCGGCGTAACATTATCTTTCACAATATATAAAAAAATTGGGCCAAATTTATTGCTGTCTTATTTTTTAATTCAAAAAAGTGATTTTTTTCCCAAAAAAGTGCGCTTGTAGGTCCGCTGCGCAAATACGGTGTGACAAAAAGTATTGCAATGATCGCCATTTTATTCTCTAGGGTGTTAGAAAAAAATATATATAATGTTTGTGGGTTTTAAGTAATTTTCTAGCAAAAAAAAATGTTTTAGTCTTGTAAACACCAAATCTGAAAAACACCCAAAGTAGAGAAGTGGTTAATTGATGATTTGAATTTACATAGGCTTTTCATATTGCATACAATTATACTATATCTACAAATGAACTAATAGAGCTAATAAGTAGTTAATTGTACTTCCTTATGATGTCTCAAATGGTTATTCCTCTTTACAAGTTGAGAACATGGCATAGTAAACTGGTTATTCGAACCATATGTGAATAATTCCTTTCACTGAAATTCTTATTAAGTTAATCATTAGAAATTGTGTCAGGGAATTTTTTTTGTACCCTGCCATGTCAATTCATAAAAGAAAATGTGAATTTTCATGATATTTTTCTGGAATTCAATATTTGAACATCATGCAAAAAAACAAACAAAACATATACAGTATAGTTTATAATTATTTTAATAAATGCTGCCTCAGAAAATTCTAAAATCATTTTATCATGTGACATCCTAGCTTGTACAGTCCTGATTAAAAGTTTAAGACCACTTGAAAAATGGCAAAAAATCATATTTTACATTGTTGGATCTTAACAAGGTTCCAAGTAGAGCTTCAACATGCAACAAGAAGAAATAAGAGTGAGACAAAACATTTTTTTGAGCATTCAATTTAATGAAAACAGCGAATCAGCTGATCAAAAGTTTAGGACCACATGCCTTTAAAAGGCCAAATCTGTGCAGGAGGACTGATCATGTGTACGCGGCCTAAGTATGCCATGAGCAAATAATACTGCTCCCATGTACATCCCATGTACATATATGATTACAACTCATACATAGAAACACTGGAGCTGACTGCAGCCCCATAACCATCAGACGGCATCTGAGACTGAAGGGCTTCAAAAACAAAAAACTTCTTCAAAAACCTTGTCTCCTTGAACGCCACAGAACTGCTCGTTTGGACTTTGCAAGAGAGCACCAAACATGGGACATTCAAAGGTGGAAGAAAGTTTTATTCTCTGATGAGAAAAAATGTAACCTCGATGGTCCTGATGGTTTCCAACGTTACTGGCATGACAAGCAGATCCCACCTGAGATGTTTTCTATGCGCCACAGTGGAGGGGGCGCTATTATGGTCTGGGGTGCTTCTTCCTTCAGTGGAACAATGGAGCTTCAGGAAGTGCAGGGGTGTGTTGTTGCAGAGAACATTCCTCATGACTGAGGGCCCTCGTCTGTGTGGTAACGACTGGGTTTTTCAACAGGACAACGCTACAGTACACAATGCCCGCAGGACAAGGGACTTCTTCCAGGAGAATAACATCACTCTTTTGGCCCATCCTGCGTGTTCCCTTGATCTAAATCCAATTGAGAACCTTTGGGGATAGATGGCAAGGGAAGTTTACAAAAATGGACAACAGTTCCAGACAGTAGATGGCCTTCGTGCGGCTGTCTTCACCACTTGGAGAAATGTTCCCACTCACCTCATGGAAACGCGAGGCATCAAGCATGCCGAAACAAATTTTTGAAGTGATCAACAATAACGGCAGAGATACTCATTACTGAGTTCATGTTTGGAAGTTGGATTTCTGTTTTGGGGGGGGTTTAGGTATTTTTTTTGGAGGTGTGGTCCTAAACTTTTGATCAGCTGAAAAACAGCCCGTTTATTCGTTGTTTTCATTAAATTGAATGCTCAAAAAATGTTTTGTCTCACTCTCATTTCTTCTTGTTGCATTTTGAAGCTCTACTTGGAACCTTGTTTAGACCCAACAATGTAAAATATGATTTTTTGCCATTTTTCACGTGGTCTTAAACTTTTGATCAGGACTGTATATCTGAAAATCTCAAAATGCTATCATGTGGTAAATTAGGAGAGCACGTCAGTCAATATAAGCCAAATGATAAATTGGCAATATGTTTCAAACACCAGGTTGTGTATGGTATATGATAATTAAATTAATATTATTGTTAGTATTGTATGTACTGTATATAGCATAAAACAGACATATAAATTAAAATAAAATTGTTGTATAGCCCCAAATTATTATTATTTTTTTACTAACCTGTAAGGCAAAAGGCATTTTTTTTTACTCACCTGTAAGGCACCGACATATAAATAAAATAAAATTAGACAATTCTTAGAAAAAAATAACTAGTAGCATTAGGTCCATAATTATATACTTATGTTCAATAGTCATTATTTATTATAATATCTGAATGTAAAAAAAAAAAAAAAAATTAAATGTGAGATATGGGTATTATGCTTTAAATAACACACTTCAGGATACTATGCTTTAAAGCAATGTCTCACATACTCAAAATTAAAATGCCTCCAAACAAACTATTGTCCCCAGTCACTAAAAGCGATTGTATAGCCCCAAATTATTATAATCTTTTACTCACCTGTAAGGCAAAAGGCATAATGAGCTAGTATGCACCGCATACTAGCTCATTATGAAATACTTACCTTAGAACGAGGCATCGGTAACTCACCTGGTCCACGCCAAGGTAGCTGACATGTTGCCTCGGCGTGTCTTCCGGGTATTGTGGCTCCAGCGCTGTGAGTGGCTGGAGCCATGATGTTGTCACTCCCGCGCATGTGCACAGGAGACTTCTTTCCAGCAAGGTCCGGCGTCTTCCGGGCCTTCAGCCGAGAATCCCCTGCTGCAGTCAGTGGCTCATTGCAAAGGGAATATCTCCTAAGTCGTAAACGTTTAGGAGATTTTTTTACCTACAGGTAAGCCTTATTACAAAAATCACTATACAACCACTTTAAAGAAAATATATTATATATATTTGTATATATATATATATATATATATATATATATATATATATATATATATAACAATTTTTACGGACAGTTTTCGTTTCTACATTAAAATAATATAATCATTTCTGTTTACTTGATACTATCAATAGATTAGTATACCTCATTTAAATAATAATGCATATATAGCTCATTTGATTTTGAGCATGTGTTACTAACATGAAAGGATGACTTTACACCTGACAGTTATCTTTACAGTCTTTGATGATGAGGTCAATGACATGAAAGGTCATAGGTGTGAACATAGAACCTATTCATCCAACCATATAAAAAATGAAGGAATCATAAGGACTTCACTTCAGCCTTGCAGATCTTCTGAGGAACATCTCTTGAGACATTACAAGTCAAGAGAGGATACAGGAAATCTGAGAAGAAATGACCTGGCTGAATGTCATTCTCTACCTCACAACCATCTCCATGGTACAGGGATTGCCAGCCTTTATGCAAGGAACCCAAAAAAGAATTCCTCTTCAACAATCTAACCATGGATTAGGAACTTCAAGCAGTCTTGATGGACAAGCATCCTCTTCAAATAAGAAGTACTCACCATTTATGATGCAGCTCTATCAGAGCCTCATTATGGGGATTGACACAGGTCTGTCCAGCCTGGAGCATTCCCTCCTTCAAGATTCAGATACTGTCCTAAGACTTACTGCCAAAAGTAAGTACATAACTTTTACCAATATATTTTCACATATAACATGCTGCTTTATTTATTATCTAAATGTAATGATAATTTCATTTTTGATGGGCTGCTATATTATCTTCCACGGAGAAGGCATAGAACAATTTTTGTGTCAGGCATTTCAATTAAGGGCAATTAATTTTTTTAGAGCTGATTATTTAACAGTGACAGAACTAACTTAAAGAGCAAGTGATTTTGCAGTTTTAGTCTTCCCTATAACACTCTTCATATGCCTCATATATGACAGATTTGCCTAATGCCTAAAGATTTTTTTTAAATGGTAAACATCATTTTAAAGGATACTGCTTTGTATAACAATATTTTATTTATATATGTATTAATTTTATTAACATTTATCTATATATTTATTGATATATTTTCTCCATATATTTATAAATTGTAAAAGCTAAGTATGTCTTTGTATATAATTAGATTGATATTTATGTCATGTTTTTTGTTCTTTCTTCCCCAGGATGCACCAAGATGGACAATCATCGATCACTCTACTTTGACATGTCCTCTCTCTCAGGCAGTAATGAGATTCAATTGGCAGAGTTTAGGATTCAACTTTCTCCTACAGAGAAAACACAAGATATGACATTGCATATTTACCACAGCGAACAAGGTTCCAAGAGACTGCTTCTCAAGTCTTTTCACATTGATTCCTCTGTAACAATGGGTGGCTCCTGGAAAGTGTTTAACCTCACAAAAATTTTGAATGCTTATCTCAACCTTCGTCAAAGTCCAGATTATGAAGACATCATGGGTGGTGGAACCACATCTCAGGGGGATCATGAGAACGCTTGCACAGACATATCTACTGACAGAGTTGTATTGATGGTGTTCACCAAGGACAACCCTTCTGCTAATGTCAATGGATATCCCAACCTCATCCAAACAGTGGAGTCTTCTAAATATGTGATGACACCAGAAGTAAAAAGTGAACAAGGTATCAAAAGGCACAGGAAGAACAGGAATACAAAAGACAGCATCATAATGAACCACTTTCCATCCAGAACTGTGGAGGATGGAGAACCCTTGTGTGAAAGGGTTGATATGATGGTGGACTTTGAAAAGTTTGGGTGGGGAAATCTGATTATCTACCCAAAGAATTTCAATGCCTACAGATGTGAAGGAGCCTGCCCCATTCCCTTAAGTGAGACCTTCAAACCAACCAACCATGCCTACATTATGGTAAGTGTCAATTTTTTTCACAGATAATTGTCTTTGCCTTTTTCAAGTATTCTTTAATATTGGGTGCCATTCAGTATTTCGTAATAATGGGTGCCATTAGATGGACAGCATTGGAGGAATATTACATATTGCATGTAACTTTTATTATGGGTTTAGTGGTCTTTATGGATCCTTAGAAAAGTGTCAACTAGCCTGACTCCTTAGGGCAGGCATGTCAAACTCAAAAATTTGGAGTTCAAATCTGGATAAACTCTATAAAGAGCAGCATTTAATGGAATTTCTATTACAGTTATATTTAGGGATCAGCTTGGAAATTAAAAAGCTTTGTTTTTTTATGTAATTCACCTTACTGTAAACTAATGCTATGTTAAATTTAAATCCTAATATTGGCCGAGGGTCACAAGAAAGATGTAGATGGGATGTATGAAGTCCAACCAGTTTGACATGTCTACTTTAGAGGAATGTTAGATGTATGAATTGTATGTTACTGTGCTAAATATTTGGATTGTTTAATGTGTGCATCATCATTTTCTGGTAAAGTTGTAAATTAACATATATCTATTTTTTTATTTTACAGAGTTTGCTGAAGCTATTCAATTCAGATAAAGTTGAATGTGCCTCCTGTGTCCCAGTGAAAATGAGACCTTTGTCCATGCTGATGTATGAGAATGGAGATATAGTAATGAAACACAACGAAGATATGATTGTAGAAGAATGTGGATGTCATTGAGGAACTGCTAAAACATATGTGTTGAAAAGATGCAAAGTAAGCAGTGACTTTAAGGGAATAATAGCACTTTGCAGTGTCTGGTGAAAGGCCTGATGAACTCTCTGCTTTAAGTTAAAAATAGTTCAAAAACGGAAAACTGGAGCCAGAGGAATAAAAATAAACTTCCATTGCTGCACCTACATTATTACCATGAACTCGTTTATAAAAGGCATATACTTTGTAAAAATATTTATATCTTTTTATTGCGTAATATGTATTCTGTAATATAAAATTCATTCATTGTAAGATTAATATCCATTAAAATATAATGTTCTTAATACATCGTTTCATTTTCTTTATTCTTTGATAACACTAATTGGGCAATGGGAATATGAAGCTCAACTTAAAGCGGGAGTTCACCCTAAAAAAAAAAATGTAAGATTAGATTCATGCTCATTTTGTCAAGGGGAATCGGGTAGTTAAAAACGAAGCAGTACTTACCGTTTTAGAGAGTGATCTTCTCCGCCGCTTCCGGGTATGGTCTTCGGGAGCGGGCGTTCCTTCTTGATTGACAGTCTTCCGACAGGCTTCCGACGGTCGCATCTATCGCGTCACGAGTAGCCGAAAGAAGCCGAACGTTGGTGCGGCTCTATACGGCGCCTGCGCACCGACGTTCGGCTACTTTCGGAAAATCGTGACGCGATAGATGCGACCGTCGGAAGCCTGTCGGAAGACTGTCAATCAAGAAGGAACGCCCAGTTTGGCAGCCCATACCCGGAAGCGGCGGAGAAGATGTATCTCTAAAACGGTAAGTGCGGCTTTGATTTAAAAAAAACTACCCGATTCCCCTTGACAAAATGAGCATCAATCTAATGTTAAAAATTTTCATTTCCGGGTGAACCTCCACTTTAACAGTACAGCCCCTAAAATGTTTTAGATAAGACTTGTGCAGAAAATGGTGGATTTTGACTTTAATACACAGACTTATGTAGTCCTTGTCACCAACTTAAAAAAGTGCAGGTAAAAAAACATTTAGAAGAAAACAAATATTTTTGTTTTCCCAGTGTTTTTTTTTATTTGCATTGTTTTTAAACTTCCTGGAATGGCCTAGACCTTGTGGAGTAGAGAAAAGGACTTTGAAAATTGTTATACATATTATTTTACAAGACTTTCAATAGATTACACGCAGTATGATGCAACTGGATTAGAAAATAATATTGCTAAATTGCTTAAGTTAATCTTAGAGCATACATATGCAAGATGAAACATGAATAATATTGATAGTAACAATTGTTTCCAAAGAGTTTCAAGTATTTAATTGGATAGCATTAATATAATATGTATATTCATCCTTTAGAAAAGGGGTCAGCAACCTTTTTCTACTTAAGGGCCAGATTTAATGTATGTGAATGGGTGGATGGTGGTATATATATATATACACACATACATATATATATATATATATATATATATATATATATATATATATATATATATATATATATATATATATATATATATATATATATATATATAAATATATATAAAATGTTTGGGGGTTCTGAGTAATTTTCTAGCAAAAAAATATGATTTTTGCATGTAGGAGCGGAGTGCCAGAATTGGCCCAGATGGCAAGTGATTAACCACTTGCTTACTGGGCGCATATACCCCCTTCCTGCCCTGGCAAAATTTCAACTTTTGCCACTGCGTAGTTTTAACTGACAATTGCACGTGCGACGTGGCTCCCAAACCAAGTTGACGTCCTTTTTTTCCCCCAAATAGAGCTTTCTTTTGGTGGTATTTGATCACGTCTGCGGTTTTTATTTTTTGCACTATAAAAAAAAAAAGAGCGTCAATTTAAAAAAAAAACTCAATGGGCCAGATCCACAAAAGAGATACTCCGACTTAAGTGCTGTTCAGTCTGTGTGTAACTTTGGAAACGATCCTCAAAAGGCTTTTTCCAAAGTTAGGCAGAAGATCCGGCATGTGTAATTGAATTACACTGCCGAATCTTAGGATGCAGTACCGCATCCGCCGCTGGGGGCATTTCGAGTCGAAATGCCGTTTCTAGTATGCAAATTAGCACTTAAGGCGATCCACAAAGCTTTCCAGCTTCCTTTTTGCGCCGTAAGTGTTATTTTGCAAGTGTAAAATTAGGGCTGGTTCTACAAAGTGTAAACTAGTCACACCTTGTAAAAGCCCATTCCAGCGACGGCATTTGGTATGCTTTCCCGAGGGAGAACTCCACGGCAATTTGTAAAAACAAAACCGGCATGGGTTCCCCCCCAGGAGCATACCAGGCCCTTAGGTCTGGTATGGGTTGTAAGGGGACCCCCCCTACGCCGAAAAATCGACGTAGGGGGTCCCCCTACAATCCATACCAGACCCGTATCCAAAGCACGCTACCCGGCCGGCCAGGAAAGGAGTGGGGACGAGCGAGCGCCCCCCCCCTCCTGAGCCGTGCCAGGCCGCATGCCCTCAACATGGGGGGGTTGGGTGCTCTGGGGCAGGGGGGCGCACTGCGGGCCCCCCCACCTCAGAGCACCCTGTCCCCATGTTGATGAGGACAGGACCTCTTCCCGACAACCCTTGCCATTGGTTGTCGGGGTCTGCGGGCGGGGGCTTATCGGAATCTGGGAGTCCCCTTTAATAAGGGGGCCCCCAGATACCGGCCCCCCACCCTAAGTGAATGGATATGGGGTACATCGTACCCCTATCCATTCACCTGTAGGCAAAAAGTTAGTTAGTAAACACACAACACAAGGCTTTTTAAAATATTTTATTATTCTGCTCCGGATGCCCCCCCTGTCTTCGTTATTAGCTCAATTACCAGGGGGGGCTTCTTCTTCCGCTCTCCGGGGGTCTTCCACTCTCCGGGGGTCTTCTCCGCTCTCCGGACTCCGGGGGGGGCTTCTCCGGACTCCGGGGGGGCTTCTCCGGACTCCGGGGGGGCTTCTCCGGACTCCGGGGGGCTTCTTCCATCTTCTCCCCTCTTCCGCTGTTGACTCGGCGAACCCCGGTTCTTCTGCAGCTCTCCGGTGCCTTCTTCTTCAGCGCTGGCTGCCTGCTATGTTTGTGTGTTAGCTCAATTAGTAACAGGCAGCCAGCGCGGTCTTCTGTGGCGTCAGGGTCTTCTCTTCCTTTCTTCCGATGTTGCCTCGTCGCGTGTTGTCGCTGTAATGATGGAAGCGCGCCTTGCATCCCATTTATATAGGCATCACCGTCCCATCATGCTCCGGCAGGTACCCACGTGGTGGGTGCCTACCCACGTGCACCCACCACGTGGGTACCTACCGGAGCATGATGGGACAGTGATGCCTATATAAATGGGATGCAAGGCGCGCTTCCATCATTACAGCGACAACACGCGACGAGGCAACATCGGAAGAAAGGAAGAGAAGACCCTGACGCCACAGAAGACCGCGCTGGCTGCCTGTTACTAATTGAGCTAACACACAAACATAGCAGGCAGCCAGCGCTGAAGAAGAAGGCACCGGACATCTGCAGAAGAACCGGGGTTCGCCGAGTCAACAGCGGAAGAGGGGAGAAGATGGAAGAAGCCCCCCGGAGTCCGGAGAAGCCCCCCCCCGGAGAGCGGAGAAGACCCCCGGAGAGCGGAAGACCCCCGGAGAGTGGAAGAAGAAGCCCCCCCTGGTAATTGAGCTAATAACGAAGACAGGGGGGGCATCCGGAGCAGAATAATAAAATATTTTAAAAAGCCTTGTGTTGTGTGTTTACTAACTAACTTTTTGCCTACAGGTGAATGGATAGGGGTACGATGTACCCCATATCCATTCACTTAGGGTGGGGGGCCGGTATCTGGGGGCCCCCTTATTAAAGGGGACTCCCAGATTCCGATAAGCCCCCGCCCGCAGACCCCGACAACCAATGGCAAGGGTTGTCGGGAAGAGGTCCTGTCCTCATCAACATGGGGACAGGGTGCTCTGAGGTGGGGGGGCCCGCAGTGCGCCCCCCTGCCCCAGAGCACCCAACCCCCCCATGTTGAGGGCATGCGGCCTGGCACGGCTCAGGAGGGGGGGGGCGCTCGCTCGTCCCCACTCCTTTCCTGGCCGGCCGGGGTAGCGTGCTTTGGATACGGGTCTGGTATGGATTGTAGGGGGACCCCCTACGTCAATTTTTCGGCGGAGGGGGGTCTCCTTACAACCCATACCAGACCTAAGGGCCTGGTATGCTCCTGGGGGGGGAACCCATGCCGGTTTTTTCTTTGAAAATTGGCATGGAGTTCTCCCTCAGGAATGCATGCCGCTGTCATTTTTTTTTTTCCCGACGCAACTTTTTTAAGCCGTCGCGATCCTCAAAACTCGGCGTAACGTAACTTCGCGCATGCGCAGTACGGCCGGCGCGGGAGCGCGCCTCATTTAAATGGGACTCGCCCCATTTGAATAGGAACGCCTTGCGCCGGCGGAATTTTAGTTACACAGCCTGAAATTTCTAGATAAGTGCTTTGTGGATCAGGCACTTAGGTAGAAACTTTAAGGCAGTGTAACTTAAATGGGATTTTTTAAGTTACGCCAGGTTTTTGTGGATCTGGCCCAGAATTTTTAACTTTTTGCTATAATAAATATCCAATTTTTTTTTAAAAAAAGTTTTATTTTTCAGTTTAGGCCGATATGTATTCTTCTACATATTTTTGGTAAAAAAAATCGCAATAAGCGTTAAGTGATTGGTTTGCACAAAAGTTATAGCACCTACAAAATAGGGGACAGAATTATGATTTTTATTTTTTTTTTTTTTTTACTAGTAATGGCGGCGATCTGTGATTTTTATTGGGACTCATCGGACACTTTTTTGGGACCATTCACATTAATACAGGGATCAGTGGTATAAATATGCACTGATTACTGTATAAATGTGACTGGCAGGAAAGGGGTTAACACTAGGGGGCGAGGAAGGGGTTAAATGTGTTCCCTAGGAGTGATTCTTACTGTGGGGGGAGGGGACTGGCTGGAGGAGGTGACGGACCTGTGTCCCTATGTACAAGGGACACAGCACCGGTCTCCTGTCCCTGACAGGACGTGGAGCTGTGTGTTTACAAACACAGCTCCACACCCTTGGCTGTGTAATGGCCGATCGCGGGCACCTGCCGGACATCGCGACCGCCAGGCACGCGCATCGGCACATCAGTGACGCGACGTCCTCCCTGCATTGTAGAGCCACCTCATCCAAAGTACAATGGCCGGGATACGAAGTGGTTAACCAGTCTTGTTGCTTACCATTTTTGTGTATCCCCTAAATATGGGAAGTTTGACTGGTCCTGGAATGTCCAGGGGCCTGTGTGACCCTATCAATGACAGTCCATATTCACCACCCTTGAGCATATATCTCCATCTATGTGCACAGGAGACTTCTTTCCAGCAAGGTCCGGCGTCTTTCGGGCCTTCAGCCGAGAATCCCCTGTGCGCATGCGCTGCTGCAGTCAGTGGCTCATTGCACAGGGAATATCTCCTAAGTTGTAAATGTTTAGGAGATTTTTTTTACCTACAGGTAAGCCTTATTACAAAAATCACTATACAACCACTTTAAATAAAATATATTATATATATTTGTATATATATATATATATATATATATATATATATATATAACAATTTTTACTGACAGTTTTTGTTTCTACATTAAAATAATATAATCATTTCTGTTTACTTGATACTATCAATAGATTAGTATACCTCATTTAAATAATAATGCATATATAGCTCATTTGATTTTGAGCATGTGTTACTAACATGAAAAGATGACTTTACACCTGACAGTTATCTTTACAGTCTTTGATGATGAGGTCAATGACATGAAAGGTCATAGGTGTGAACATAGAACCTATTCATCCAACCATATAAAAAATGAAGGAATCATAAGGACTTCACTTCAGCCTTGCAGATCTTCTGAGGAACATCTCCTGAGACATTACAAGTCAAGAAAGGATACAGGAAATCTGAGAAGAAATGACCTGGCTGAATGTCATTCTCTACCTCACAACCATCTCCATGGTACAGGGATTGCCAGCCTTTATGCAAGGAAACCAAAAAAGAATTCCTCTTCAACAATCTAACCATGGATTAGGAACTTCAAGCAGTCTTGATGGACAAGCATCCTCTTCAAATAAGAAGTACTCACCATTTATGATGCAGCTCTATCAGAGCCTCATTATGGGGACACAGGACACAGGTCTGTCCAGCCTGGAGCATTCCCTCCTTCAAGATTCAGATACTGTCCTAAGACTTACTGCCAAAAGTAAGTACTTTTACCAATATATTTTCCCATATAACATGCTGCTTTATTTATTATCTAAATGTAATGATAATTTCATTATTGATGGGCTAGATTATTTTCCACAGAGAAGGCATAGAACACTTTTTGTGTCAGGCATTTCAATTAAGGGCAATTAATTTTTTTAGAGCTGATTATTTAACAGTGACAGAACTAACTTAAAGAGCAAGTGATTTTGTGGTTTTAGTCTTCCCTATAACACTCTTCATATGCCTCATATATGACAGATTTGCCTAATGCCTAAAGATTTATTTTAAATGGTAAACATCATTTTAAAGGATACTGCTTTGTATAACAATATTTTATTTATATATGTATTAATTGTATTAATATTTATTGATATATTTTCTCCATATATTTATAAATTGTAAAAACTAAGTATGTCTTTGTATAATTAGATTGATATTTATGTCATGTTTTTTATTCTTTCTTCCCCAGGATGCACCAAGATGGACAATCTTCGATCACTCTACTTTGACATGTCCTCTCTCTCAGGCAGTAATGAGATTCAATTGGCAGAGTTTAGGATTCAACTTTCTCCTACAGAGAAAACACAAGATATGACATTGCATATTTACCACAGCGAACAAGGTTCCAAGAGACTGCTTCTGCAGTCTTTTCACATTGATTCCTCTGTAACAATGGGTGGCTCCTGTAAAGTGTTTAACCTCACTAAAATTTTGAATGCTTATCTCAACCTTCGCCAAAGTCCAGATTATGAAGACATCATGGGTGGTGGAACCACATCTCAGGGGGATCATGAGAACGCTTGCACAGACATATCTACTGACAGAGTTGTATTGATGGTGTTCACCAAGGACAACCCTTCTGCTAATGTCAATGGATATCCCAACCTCATCCAAACAGTGGAGTCTTCTAAATATGTGATGACACCAGAAGTAAAAAGTGAACAAGGTATCAAAAGGCACAGGAAGAACAGGAATACAAAAGACAGCATCATAATGAACCACTTTCCATCCAGAACTGTGGAGGATGGAGAACCCTTGTGTGAAAGGGTTGATATGATGGTGGACTTTGAAAAGTTTGGGTGGGGAAATCTGATTATCTACCCAAAGCATTTCAATGCCTACAGATGTGAAGGAGCCTGCCCCATTCCCTTAAGTGAGACCTTCAAACCAACCAACCATGCCTATATTATGGTAAGTGTAAATTTTTTTCACTGATAATTGTCTTTGCCTTTTTCAAGTATTCTTTAATATTGAAGAAGTCAACTAGCCTGACTCCTTAGGGCAGGCATGTCAAACTCAAAAATTTGGAGTTCAAATCTGGATAAACTCTATAAAGAGCAGCATTTGATGGAATTTCTATTACAGTTATATTTAGGGATCAGCATGGAAATTAAAAAGCTTTGTTTTTTTATGTAATTCACCTTACTGTAAACTAATGCTATGTTCAATTTAAATCCTAATATTGGCCGAGGGTCACAAGAAAGATGTAGATGGGATGTATGAAGTCCAACCAGTTTGACATGTCTACTTTAGAGGAATGTTAGATGTATGAATTGTATGTTACTGTGCTAAATATTTGGATTGTTTCATGTGTACATCATCATTTTCTGGTAAAGTTGTAAATTAACATATATCTATTTTTTTATTTTACAGAGTTTGCTGAAGCTATTCAATTCAGATAAAGTTGAATGTGCCTCCTGTGTCCCAGTGAAAATGAGACCTTTGTCCATGCTGATGTATGAGAATGGAGATATAGTAATGAAACACAACGAAGATATGATTGTAGAAGAATGTGGATGTCATTGAGGAACTGCTAAAACATATGTGTTGAAAAGATGCAAAGTAAGCAGTGACTTTAAGGGAATAATAGCACTTTGCAGTGTCTGGTGAAAGGCCTGATGAACTCTCTGCTTTAAGTTAAAAAGAGTTCAAAAACGGAAAACTGGAGCCAGAGGAATAAAAATAAACTTCCATTGCTGCCCCCTACATTATTACCATGAACTCGTTTATAAAAGGCATATACTTTGTAAAAATATTTATATCTTTTTATTGCGTAAAATGTATTCTGTAATATAAAATTCATTCATTGTAAGATTAATATCCAATAAAATATAATGTTCTTAATACATCGTTTCATTTTCTTTATTCTTTGATAACACTAATTGGGCAATGGGAATATGGAGCTCAACTTAAAGCGGGAGTTCACCCTAAAAAAAAAATTTAAGATTAGATTCATGCTCATTTTGTCAAGGGGAATCGAGTAGTTTTTTTAAAAACGAAGCAGTACTTACCGATTTAGAGAGCGATCTTCTCCGCCGCTTCCGGGTATGGTCTTCGGGACTGGGCATTCCTTCTTGATTGACAGTCTTCCGACAGGCTTCCGACGGTCGCATCTATCGCGTCACGAGTAGCGGAAAGAAGCCGAACGTCGGTGCGGCTCTATACGGCGCCTGCACACCGACGTTCGGCTACTTTCGGAAAATCGTGACGAGATAGATGCAACCATTGGAAGCCTGTCGGAAGACTGTCAATCAAGAAGGAACGCCCAGTTTGGCAGCCCATACTCGGAAGCGGCGGAGAAGATGTATCTCTAAAACGGTAAGTACGGCTTCGATTTAAAAACCCGATTCCCCTTGACAAAATGAGCATGAATCTAATCTTAAAAATTGTCATTTCCGGGTGAACCTCCACTTTAACAGTACAGCCCGTAAAATGTTTTAGATAAGACTTGTGCAGAAAATGGTGGATTTTGACTTTAATACACAGACTTATGTAGTCCTTGTCACCAACTTAAAAAAGTGCAGGTAAAAAAACATTTAGAAGAAAACAAATATTGTTGTTTTCCCAGTGTTTTTTTTTTATTTGCATTGTTTTTAAACTTCCTGGAATGGCCTATATCTTGTGGAGTAGAGAAAAGGACTTTGAAAATTGATATACATATTATTTTACAAGACTTTCAATAGATTACACGCAGTATGATGCAACTGGATTAGAAAATAATATTGCTAAATTGCTTAAGTTAATCTTAGAGCATACATATGCAAGATGAAACATGAATAATATCGATAGTAACAATTGTTTCCAAAGAGTTTCAAGTATTTAATTGGATAGCATTAATATAGCATTAATATAATATGTATATTCATCCTTTAGGAAAGGGGTCAGCAACCTTTTTCTACTTAAGGGCCAGATTCAATGTATGTGAATGTGTGGATGGTGGAGGGCCACATTCACCTGCTAGTAAATGAAGATAAATGAAACGTTGCTGCGCCAATACCATGTGACATAAAAAGTTGCAACAGCCGCCGTTTTATTCTCTATGGTCTCTGCTAAAAAAATATATATATATACATATATATATATATATATATATATACACATATATATATATATATATATATATATATATAAAATGTTTGGGGGTTCTGAGTAATTTTCTAGCAAAAAAATATGATTTTTGCATGTAGGAGCGGAGTGCCAGAAAGTGATTAACCACTTGCTTACTGGGCACATATACCCCCCTTCCTGCCCTGGCAAAATTTCAGCTTTTGGCACTGCGTAGTTTTAACTGACAATTGCACGTGCGACGTGGCTCCTAAACCAAATTGACGTCCTATTTTTCCCACAAATAGAGCTTTCTTTTGGTGGTATTTGATCATCTCTGCGGTTCTTATTTTTTGCGCTATAAACAAAAAAAGAGCGTCAATTTTGAAAAAAAAACTATGGGCCAGATCCACAAAGCAGATGCGCCGACTTAACTCGAGATACGCAGCGTAATTAAAATTTCCACGGCGCGTATCTTTGCGCCTGATCCTCAAAACGAGATACGCCTTAAAATCAGGTTTTTCCGTCCTACCTAAAAAAATTACACAGGCGCTTTTCTGTGCGCAAATTACGCTAGACACGCCGCTGTTTTGATAGGCAAAGATGCAAATGATGGAGATAGGGCGATCCACAAAATTAAGTGTGTGCGCCGTAGATTACGCCCTGTGCGCTTCTGTTAGTTTAAATGTGTAAATTTACACTTTATAAAAGGTGCCCTAATTATACACATGCCGTGTAAAGGTCAGCTAAAGCAACACCATTAAGGAAGAGCTGAGCACACACACTTGCTGGACTACAATCTGTATGCCAACATGCCAGGGGCATCCATGCGCATAGCTAGACTAGTGACTTCAGTGACCGAGGGTACCCCCTCTTTTGAGGGAACAGCAGTCAGGAGACGCCTCGCAGAATGCATCTTTGCACAGTAAACACACACATTAATTATGTCACAATGAGAATGCATGAATGCACACCACTGTGGTCCCTAGCACAGACATATCACATGCACATCCATGCTGATGTATGAGAATGGAGATATAGTAATGAAACACAACGAAGATATGATTGTAGAAGAATGTGGATGTCATTGAGGAACTGCTAAAACATATGTGTTGAAAAGATGCAAAGTAAGCAGTGACTTTAAGGGAATAATAGCACTTTGCAGTGTCTGGTGAAAGGCCTGATGAACTCTCTGCTTTAAGTTAAAAAGAGTTCAAAAACGGAAAACTGGAGCCAGAGGAATAAAAATAAACTTCCATTGCTGCCCCCTACATTATTACCATGAACTTGTTTATAAAAGGCATATACTTTGTAAAAATATTTATATCTTTTGATTGCGTAAAATGTATTCTGTAATATAAAATTCATTCATTGTAAGATTAATATCCAATAAAATATAATGTTCTTAATACATCGTTTAATTTTCTTTATTCTTTGATAACACTAATTGGGCAATGGGAATATGGAGCTCAACTTAAAGCGGGAGTTCACCCTAAAAAAAAATGTAAGATTAGATTCATGCTCATTTTGTCAAGGGGAATCGGGTAGTTTTTTTTAAAACGAAGCAGTACTTACCGTTTTAGAGAGCGATCTTCTCCGCCGCTTCCGGGTATGGTCTTCGGGACTGGGCGTTCCTTCTTGATTGACAGTCTTCCGACAGGCTTCCGACGGTCGCATCTATCGCGTCATGAGTAGCCGAAAGAAGCCGAACGTCGGTGCGGCTCTATACGGCGCCTGCGCACCGACGTTCAGCTACTTTCGGAAAATCGTGACGCGATAGATGCGACCGTCGGAAGCCTGTCGGAAGACTGTCAATCAAGAAGGAACGCCCAGTTTGGCAGCCCATACCCGGAAGCGGCGGAGAAGATGTATCTCTAAAACGGTAAGTACGGCTTCAATTTAAAAAAAACTACCCGATTCCCCTTGACAAAATAAGCATGAATCTAATCTTAAAAATTTTCATTTCCGGGTGAACCTCCACTTTAACAGTACAGCCCCTAAAATGTTTTAGATAAGACTTGTGCAGAAAATGGTGGATTTTGACTTTAATACACAGACTTATGTAGTCCTTGTCACCAGCTTAAAAAAGTGCAGGTAAAAAAACATTTAGAAGAAAACAAATATTTTTGTTTTCCCAGTGTTTTTTTTTTTTATTTGCATTGTTTTTAAACTTCCTGGAATGGCCTAGATCTTGTGGAGTAGAGAAAAGGACTTTGAAAATTGTTATACATATTATTTTACAAGACTTTCAATAGATTACACGCAGTATGATGCAACTGGATTAGAAAATAATATTGCTAAATTGCTTAAGTTAATCTTAGAGCATACATATGCAAGATGAAACATGAATAATATCGATAGTAACAATTGTTTCCAAAGAGTTTCAAGTATTTAATTGGATAGCATTAATATAATATGTATATTCATCCTTTAGAAAAGGGGTCAGCAACCTTTTTCTACTTAAGGGCCAGATTCAATGTATGTGAATGTGTGGATGGTGGAGGGCCACATTCACCTGCTAGTAAATTAACATAAATGAAACGTTGCTGCGCAAATACCATGTGACATAAAAAGTTGCAACGGCCGCCGTTTTATTTCCTAGGGTCTCTGCTAAAATATATATATATATATATATATATATATATATATATATATATATATATATATATATATATATATTATATACACATACATATATATATATATATATATATATATATATATATATATATATATATAAATATATATAAAATGTTTGGGGGTTCTGAGTAATTTTCTAGCAAAAAAATATGATTTTTGCATGTAGGAGCGGAGTGCCAGAATTGGCCCAGATGGCAAGTGATTAACCACTTGCTTACTGGGCGCATATACCCCCTTCCTGCCCTGGCAAAATTTCAGCTTTTGCCACTGCGTAGTTTTAACTGACAATTGCACGTGCGACGTGGCTCCCAAACCAAGTTGACGTCCTTTTTTTCCCCCAAATAGAGCTTTCTTTTGGTGGTATTTGATCACCTCTGCGGTTTTTATTTTTTGCACTATAAACAAAAAAAGAGCGTCAATTTAAAAAAAAACTCAATATTTTTAACTTTTTGCTATAATAAATATCCCAATTTTTTTTAAAAAAAGTTTTATTTTTCAGTTTAGGCCGATATGTATTCTTCTACATATTTTTGGTAAAAAAAATCGCAATAAGCGTTAGGTGATTGGTTTGCACAAAAGTTATAGCACCTACAAAATAGGGGACAGAATTATGATTTTTTTTTTTTTTTTTTTTTTACTAGTAATGGCGGCGATCTGTGATTTTTATTGGGACTGCGACATTATGGGGGACACATCGGACACTTTTTTGGGACCATTCACATTAATACAGGGATCAGTGGTATAAATATGCACTGATTACTGTATAAATGTGACTGGCAGGGAAGGGGTTAACACTAGGGGGCGAGGAAGGGGTTAAATGTGTTCCCTAGGAGTGATTCTTACTGTGGGGGGAGGGGACTGACTGGAGGAGGTGACCAACCTGTGTCCCTATGTACAAGGGACACAGCACTGGTGTCCTGTCCCTCAAAAGTGTAACCAAGAGTCCACCAAGAGGTACCGGAGGTGACGTTGGCGAACGCACTCTTTCATTTTACATGCCTGATTTTATCACAGCTATGTGAGTACCCTAGTGTATTATTTTGTTAATAAACCTTTTTTAAACAATACTGCACTATTGGCACTTTATCTCCCTGGGTGCGAGTCACTGTAATTTCTCGGACGTGACTACCGAGAGGGATCTATCTCTTCAATATCAGTCCATCCGGATAACATCCTATGCGGATACGACCAGAAAGTGTATTTGGGCTGATATGCTGTTACCTTACAGCAGTAAGGTAAGGGGACATCCTCACTTATTTTGAAGAGAACACCGGAAACCTACCTTTTCTTCACGTTATTTTGGCATCTACACCTGCACTTTTATTTTTGGATTTTTCCTTCGTTATGCTTATAGGCTTTTTGTTGCATGGACATTTAACTTAGCCTATTTCAGTCACTGTTGTGTGTTGTGTTATGCACGCTGTACACCCCATTGGTTAACAGTACACCAATTATTATTGTATTACACTGTATGATACTAGCACTGTCACGTTTTCTTGCCCTACTTTTGCCAGCTGGATTAGCCGCACTGTAGCACGTTAATTTTGATGTCAATATTTTTTCACATTGTCATTTTGATCATTAGTCAGACTGTATCTTTTTACATATAAGGATTTGTTACACTTCCTCTACACTTGTACCCCATTCCCTATTTACAGCGCAGCACTACCCTTTTCTTTATATTGGTCTTTAACCTCCCTGGCGGTAAACCCGAGCGTGACTCGGGGTTGGTTTTCAATGCTAAAATCGGTATCCCCGAGTCACGCTCGGGGTGGACGTGCAGCGGCGCGGCTTACCTTTTGCTGGATCCACAGGCAAGTTACTTACCTTGTCCTGGATCCAGCGATGCCACCCCGCTGTGTGAGCGAGCGGGACCTCCTCGCTCGATTCACAGTCCCCGTGTGCCGCCGATCTCCGTTCCCTGCGACGTTACGACGCACGGGAGCGGAGAACGGCGCCAAATTCAAAAAGTAAACAAACACTTTACATACAGTATACTGTAATCTTATAGATTACAGTACTGTATGTAAAAAATACACACCCCCCTTGTCCCTAGTGGTCTGCCCAGTGTTCTGCATGTACTTTTATAAAAATAAAAAATGTCATTTCTGCCTAAAAACTGTAGATTGTCCAAAAGTGTCCCTTTATGTCAAAAATGGTTTTAGATCAGCTAGAAAACAGCGATAATAAATTATAATCACTTGCAGAAATGTGCGATAGCGATTTGTGGGGAAATTCGTCATAAAAAAAAAAATAATAATGACAGCGACAATTCTGCAACTGAGCAAATTTCAGTGATTTTGAGTTGATTACATTATTGAATAATTTTTATTATAATTATATTATTATTTGTTATAATTATTTATAATTATTTATTATATTATAATTTATAATTTTGTTTTAAAAAAAAAAATCATACCCGGGATGCCTATTAGAATCTTGCTTGGTCAGATTTAAGTGAGTTATTTCTAAAAATTACAGGCCTACAGTATAAAACGCCAAATTTCCTTGCAAAATAATTGTACCGCTTTTGGTACGTAATTCCAGACAGAATCATACCGCCAGGGAGGTTAAAGAGGAGTTCCACCCAAAAATGGAACTTCCTCTTAACCCACTCCTCTCCCCCTTACATGCCACATTTGGCATGTCATTTTTTTTGGGGGGGGGGGGGGGTGGGGGCTTCAGGAGAAGGGGACTTCCTGTCCCACTTCCTCCTTCCGCCGAGGGGCTGCTAAGGCGATACGTCATATCGCCTTTTGGCAGCCCCTCCCTGTAGGCGATCGCCTGGGACACGTGACAGGTCCCAGGCGATCGCCTGTCCAATCAAACAGCGCAGCGCCGGGCCGCACGCGCATGCGCAGTGGGTGCCCGGCCGTGAAGCCGAAAGCTGTCACGGCCGGGTGCCCACAGTGACAATAAAGACGCCGGCCGGGGAGGGGGGGGAGAGGAGCGGACCCCTGGCCGGCGCGTCGCTGGAGCAGGTAAGTGTCAGTTTATTAAAAGCCAGCAGCTACACTTTTTGTAGCTGCTGACTTTTAATAAACTTAAAAAATGGGTGGAAAACCCCTTTAACAATTACTTAGTCCCCTCCCTAGACAAATTTACTTCAGTTCATGGTCAGGGTCCACTGAACCAACCTGCTTTGCTCACTATTTTAACGAAATAGGGATAGTAGACATATTTGAATTTCAGTAGCAACATTTTTGCCTGTAAAACTATCGGTTTTAACTCATTCATTATCTGAGTGTGTATGTCTCTGTGTCTGGTATGTGTATTATCGGTGGTGTTATTGGGTGACCCACATATGCCTTTAAGGGCTCCCAAGTCCTCAGGATGATAAATACAGTTAGTTATGATCCATGTAGGTAGAAATATTACCAGAGACATTAGGAACAGGAGGCAAAATGCTTTCCCAGAAGTCTGTGGTGCAATAAGCAAGGTCATATTGTTCAGAGACTTTTTCACCTGCTTCACTCTCTTTTCATGGATTTATTTCACCTGTTTCACCTCTTTTATCCTTGGCTTGCTTCTTATGTGTTTGGTTCACCTTCTTCACATGACTGGCCAGTGGTGGTGTGTCCATAACCTCTCCTGCACCTGTCTATCATCACCAATAGATAATTCATGCATTTAGGTGTCCGGCCCCTTGTTGGGTGCCGGGCATCTGAATTACAGCTGTGTTTTTTTAAGCACCTGATTAGAGCCGTGGGCTCTAATAGGCATCTTGATTAGAGCCATAGGCTCTAATAGGCTTCCAAATTGGTAAACAGCGGGCGCAATGCTGTGCGTTCGCTGTTTACACAGTGTTGTGTTTGGGAAACAAATTCCCTAACACTAACCTGCCTCTCAGGTGCACTGGGTCTGGTTACCTGTCACCTGATTGGCTGAAGCGACAAGCACTGTATGCCTATGAGGCATCCAATCATAGCAGAAGATGGGAAGAGGACAGGAGAAGACATCGAGGACTCGGAGCATGGAGGACAGCGCCGTGACCTGAGACAGGTAAGTGCCGGGTGGGGGGGGGGGGGCACACAGGCAGCATTTGATGGGGCACACTGGCAGCAATTGATGGGCAAACTGATGGCAATTGATGGGGCACACTGGTGGTAATTGATGGGGCACACTGGCAGCAATTGATGGGGGACTCTGGCAGTAATTGATGGGGCACACTGGCAGTAATTGATGGGCACACTGGCAGCAATTGATGGGGCACACTGGCAGAAATTGATGGGGCACACCAGCAGCAGCAATTGATGGGCACACTGACAACAATAGATGGTTACAGTAGCTGCATTTGATGGTACAGTGGAGGCAATTTATGGGTACAGTGGCTGCACTTGATGGGCACAGTGGCTGCGTTTCATGGGCACAGTGGCTGCAATTGATGTTTTATTTTTTTCAGGTTGCTTGTGCCCCCCAAATAATTTGGAGCACCAGCCGCCACTGTGACTGGCATGAATCCAAGACTGTTGTCCCTCGGGAAGGATTGCGGTACGTGCGACTGCAATCACAGTGGTCGGGGGTCCGAATGGGTACTCTTGCTTCTTAGTACGATTCAGCTGTTGGACCACCACTATGTCTCCTACCAGGAAAGGAGAGGTACAAGCAACATTTCTTTGAACCCTGTCCAGAGTTTCCTAATATACTCTCCCTTTATTACTTCTAGGTCCCCTCTTTCTAACATAAGTGGTTGTCTGACCTACGGGGTGGGAAATGGCCTACCCCTAAGGACCTCAAATGGAGAGCATTCTGTTTTCTTAGAGGGGGTCATTCTTATTTCAGCCAAAACTGCTGGTAGGACTTTCTGCCACTTATTATATGCGCCTCCTGTTGCTTTTTTTATTTTATCTTTAATGGTTCCATTTATTCTCTCAACAATACCTGAACTCTGCGGGTGGTGAGGTATATAAAACTTCCAATCAATTTTAAGTGCTTTCACTAAATCTTGGCACACTTTTAAAATAAAGGCAAGACCATTGTCAGAATTTATCTTCTTTTGTAGTTACAAATGCTCCTATCCATCTTGAGAACGTGTCTACTATTTCAAGTAAATATTCCTGTCTTTTACCTAACTTAGGCATATGGGTGAAGTCAATCTGTAAATGTGTAAAAGGTGTGGATGGATATGTAAAGTGTTAATGTTTTGTCTTGTGTGGATTTCTTGGGTTGTTTCGGATGCATGTGATGCATCTGGCAACATATGATTTGACCAAAGAGGGAAGACCTGCCTCTGTGCCTTACCCCATGATACTGAGAAATAAATAAAGGTGCACTAGCTACAGTTGTACATGGTCTCCCCTCTTTTTCTGCACTCCTTCAATATTTCACTGTTTAATATCAGTTTCTGTAGCATATGTCTGAAGATCTGACAAGGTTTGGTCTAACAGGGGCATTTCAGGTGCAAGTAATGGCATCTGCCTATATCCATGAATAAAGCTATTATTACAGGGAGTGCAGAATTATTAGGCAAGTTGTATTTTTGAGGATTAATTTTATTATTGAACAACAACCATGTTCTCAATGAACCCAAAAAACTCATTAATATCAAAGCTGAATATTTTTGGAAGTAGTTTTTAGTTTGTTTTTAGTTTTAGCTATTTTAGGGGGATATCTGTGTGTGCAGGTGACTATTACTGTGCATAATTATTAGGCAACTTAACAAAAAAAAAATATATACCCATTTCAATTATTTATTTTTACCAGTGAAACCAATATAACATCTCAACATTCACAAATATACATTTCTGACATTCAAAAACAAAACAAAAACAAATCAGTGACCAATATAGCCACCTTTCTTTGCAAGGACACTCAAAAGCCTGCCATCCATGGATTCTGTCAGTGTTTTGATCTGTTCACCATCAACATTGCGTGCAGCAGCAACCGCAGCCTCCCAGACACTGTTCAGAGAGGTGTACTGTTTTCCCTCCTTGTAAATCTCACATTTGATGATGGACCACAGGTTCTCAATGGGGTTCAGATCAGGTGAACAAGGAGGCCATGTCATTAGTTTTTCTTCTTTTATACCCTTTCTTGCCAGCCACGCTGTGGAGTACTTGGACGCGTGTGATGGAGCATTGTCCTGCATGAAAATCATGTTTTTCTTGAAGGATGCAGACTTCTTCCTGTACCACTGCTTGAAGAAGGTGTCTTCCATAATCTGGCAGTAGGACTGGGAGTTGAGCTTGACTCCATCCTCAACCCGAAAAGGCCCCACAAGCTCATCTTTGATGATACCAGCCCAAACCAGTACTCCACCTCCACCTTGCTGGCGTCTGGAGCTCTCTGCCCTTTACCAATCCAGCCACGGGCCCATCCATCTGGCCCATCAAGACTCACTCTCATTTCATCAGTCCATAAAACCATAGAAAAATCAGTCTTGAGATATTTCTTGGCCCAGTCTTGACGTTTCAGCTTGTGTGTCTTGTTCAGTGGTCGTCGTTTTTCAGCCTTTCTTACCTTGGCCATGTCTCTGAGTATTGCACACCTTGTGCTTTTGGGCACTCCAGTGATGTTGCAGCTCTGAAATATGGCCAAACTGGTGGCAAGTGGCATCTTGGCAGCTGCACGCTTGACTTTTCTCAGTTCATGGGCAGTTATTTTGCGCCTTGGTTTTTCCACACGCTTCTTGCGACCCTGTTGACTATTTTGAATGAAACGCTTGATTGTTCGATGATCACGCTTCAGAAGCTTTGCAATTTTAAGAGTGCTGCATCCCTCTGCAAGATATCTCACTATTTTTGACTTTTCTGAGCCTGTCAAGTCCTTCTTTTGACCCATTTTGCCAAAGGAAAGAAAGTTGCCTAATAATTATGCACACCTGATATAGGGTGTTGATGTCATTAGACCACACCCCTTCTCATTACAGAGATGCACATCACCTAATATGCTTAATTGGTAGTAGGCTTTCGAGCCTATACAGCTTGGAGTAAGACAACATGCATAAAGAGGATGATGTGGTCAAAATACTCATTTGCCTAATAATTCTGCACTCCCTGTAGTGTACTATTAAAGCCCGGCAAGGACACTGTCAATCCGGAATCTTACCATCCGATCTCCTTGTTGACATTGGACGTTAAAGTGGAGTTCCACCCATTTTTTTATGTTTGTCTGTGCTGCATGCTCTAATCTCATAGTGTTCAGAATGGACAATTTTTATTTAATTTGTTGCTTGTAAATACCTTTATTTTGTAGTCCTTCATTACTTCCTCCTCCTTATTTGCCTAGGCTATTTGCAAGGGTTTCTGGGATAGGCATCATGTTTCCCAGTAGTCCTTGCAAACCTGACTGAAACTTATTACATTGCTTGTGCACTGAGCATGTGCGAGATATGCAAAGCTGAAATCCAGGAAGTCATACAGTCTGGCTTCATGATGCCCACACTTAAGATGGCCACGGTCTATTTCTAGATTATAAACTTTTTAAATTCTGTAACAACCTAACAAAACGGACCTTCGTTTACAGACTAACTTTACTAGAATACATTAAGCTTGTGTATTACAGGGGTATTTATATTTAAAAAGTGAAATTGTGGGTGGAACTCCGCTTTAAGCTCCTGGCAAAAGTATTGGCTAACAGGCTGACAAAACACATTTACTTGTTCACCCAGATCAATCCAGGTTCATCACCAGGCAGGTCTACCGCCACAAATATTCAGCGATTATTTTTGAACATTCAGATTCCCACAATCAAGCAATCACTAGATGCGGTTAAACCTTTTGATAGCATCAAACGGGCATGTGTTGGACCCTTTCACACTCCACAATGGCACAAGATAGGGGTGTCCCCTTTCAACCCTGCTCTTTGCCCTGGCATTGGAGCTGTTGGCAGCTGTTATTAGACAGTCAGTGTATATTGTAGGGTTCTCTAGATTTACATGTGTTGATAAGGTCTCTGGTTGCTTCCATGTCCCTTATCTCCACGTACGGCTCTTTTTCCAGGTTTTCTATCAACTGGGACAAATCAGTCCTCCCTCCACTTGATCCATTACCGGGATATCTACCCCCTGAAGCGGCATTAGTATCTGTATTTACTTCATTTAAATGTCACTATTACTCCCGGGTAGCTGACTATTTGGCTCAAAATGTATTGGCCATGCTTCCTAAATTACGTCAAACAGGTAAAACTTGGTGTAAATTGCCACTTTCAGTAATTGGGAGCGCTAACCTGATCAAAATGGTCTGAATGCCACAAATATCTGTTACACAATTGCCCCTGTCTGGACCTCCAATGCCTGTGTGGGATAATCCGACCTTACCTTCAACTGCTCTATGCATTACAATGTCAAGCAGATTCCTACCCATTGAAATACAACCCCTCTTTTGTTCTCAATATTGTGGTACCACTTCCTGTTTAAAAAAGGTTTGATAGGGGATGTGTATTTGACATTGTAAGCTTGAGCTAGTCATTCTGTCATATGGCAGTCAATGGGGAAGGATGTTGGTCCTCTGGAGGATGATCAATGGCAACAGGCCTTAGCAAGAGTACAGCAGGTTCCTCTATCTCCATCACAGAGGTTAATGCAGCTCTTCATACTACATAAAGTCCACTAGCTTCTATACTGTTGGGGAAGAGCAGATATGCCTGTCTGCACAGTTCCAAAAATAATGGCACCCTTATCCACATGTTATGGCATTGCCCCAAGCACCACATAAATTGGTCCACTATCTTTCAGATCCTTAATAACATTTGTTCTATTCAAATCCCTCCTGACCCCAAATTAGCAATCCTGAGTATTATCCCAGAGGATAGTCTTCCAGATGACTTTAGCATGTTGTGGACAAGGGCCTTGCATTTAGCTTCTAAATTGATACTACAAATCGTCAGGGGCATGTCTCCCTGCTCTCCCCTGGCCCTGGGCGCAGCTGGTTCCCAAGGGGGCGCCCGGGCCGGAGAGAGCAGATGCTAGGTATTTCATGCTGCGCGAGGGGGTTGAATACATAATTGTTTTCCTAGTTCCTAAAGAAGTTCATACTATAGATTATGCTTTGGAAAGGTATTGTTTGTTATGATGAGGACCAGCCCACCCATTGTGGGGGGTCTGGTTCATGTTTCTTTTGATGTCTGTCTAAAATTCTTTAATAAAACTTTTATTGAACCTAAATTGATACTACAAAAGGGACCCTTAACGTTAGGCTAATGTCTGACCCAAACCCTAAGGGCCCATTTTTACCTTTCTGCTGCACCATTTTTTTGAATTGCACCCTAGTACACTAAGACACCACATCAGCAGACCACATCACATGGAAATATACGATAGTGTGTTGCTTTAAAAGGTTTATAAAAAAATTGAATTTTCAGGACAACTTGCACCACAAAAATCAAAATTGACGCAAAAACTCAACCTAACATTTAAAATCCACCTAACCCATAAATCTAACACTTTATTTGTCCCTAACCCTAATCCCTCTCATAAGTCTAACCCTTAAAGTTGACGTATACTCCACTTTTAAAAGTCCTGCCATATTACAAAACACTATTACCCTAACCTCTTAGCCCTTCTTATGTTTTTTTTTAATAGTTACTCATTATTTTGAATACTGTTGTCAAACTTTATGGCAAAGCTGAACCAATTGAAATTCCTCTGTCAAATGAGAGCATCCCTCCTTTAGAGCAGGGGTCCTCAAACTACGGCACGCCAAGGTCATTTGTCTGAGTGAGCCACAGCGGATAGATTGGAAAGGAACATCCTGACTTCATCCTGTACCATCCGTGCCTCTGATCACTTGGCGAGCCTCCCTCCTTTCTCAGCCTGTCTCCCTCCATCCCCTTTTTTGATCCCAGCTACCATTTCCCGGCCTGACCGCTCATTCATGGTGTTAATACAGCTGCTGCCGGCTGCATACTCACGGCCTACCGCCATCTCCTGGGCTCTTTAAACTGCATCCATCCCCTGGGTCACACATCAGCTTCATTCTGTCCCAGAGGCTGTCTGGGGCTGGCCTGCCACACAGATCTAGCTTCCCCATCCTCGCAGCCAGCCACCATATTGGCTCCTCTGCTGCATTGATGGGCACAGGTTTGGCTGCATTGATGTGCACAGATGTGGCTGCATTGATGTGCATATATGTGGCTGCATTGATGTGCATATATGTGGCTGCATTGATGTGCACAGGTTGGGCTGCATTGATGTGCACAGGTTGGGCTGCATTGATGTGCACAGGCGTGGCTGCATTGATGTGCATAGGTTTGACTGCATTGATGTGCACAGATGTGGCTTCATTGATGTGCACAGATGTGGCTGCATTGATGTGCACAGATGTGGCTTCATTGATGTGCACAGATGTGGCTGCATTGATGTGCACAGATATGGCTGCATTGATGTGCACAGATATGGCTGCATTGATGTGCATAGGTTTGGCTGCATTGATGTGCACAGGTTTGGCTGCATTGATGTGCACAGGTGTGGCTGCATTGATGTGCACAGGTTTGGCTGCATTGATGTGCACAGGTTTGGCTGCATTGATGTGCACAGGTTTGGCTGCATTGATGTGCACAGGTGTGGCTGCATTGATGTGCACAGGTGTGGCTGCATTGATGTGCACAGGTGTGGCCTCACTGATGTGGCTGCATTGATGTGCACAGGTTTGGCTGCATTGATGTGCACAGGTGTGGCTGTATTGATGTGCACAGATGTGGCTGCATTGATGTGCACATGTTTGGCTGCATTGATGTGCACATGTTTGGCTGCATTGATGGGTACTGATCAGGCTGCATTAATGTGCACTGGTGAGGCTGCATTGATGGGCACTGGTGAGGCTGCATTGATGTGCACAGGTGTGGCTGCATTGATGTGCACAGGTTTGGCTGCATTGATGTGCACAGATGTGGCTGCATTGATGTGCACAGGTTTAAACTGAAAAATGCATTAACACAGCAACAGAGGAGGACATCTATGAAAAGGTTTTCCAAACTGCTTTGGAGCTGGACTGGGTTAAACTAGCCAGTGTGACAACGGATGGTGCTCCTAGCATGGTGGGGTCTAAAAAAGGAGTGGCTGCATGCATTAACCAAGAGATGGACAAACACAACCATCTCTCTCCTATAGCCATACACTGCCTTATCCACCAACAAGCGCTGTGTTGTAAATCACTGAAATGGGAAATTTTCTGTCTGAGCTAAATTCACCTATGAAGATTTTCTGTACCATACAGAAGTCCATTGGCTGAGCCGAGGGAGAGTTTTGAAATGTTTTTCTGACTTCCTTCCACAGATTTCTGCTTTCAAAAAACAAAGAAGTACCAGAGCTCAAAGATGCAAAATGGAAATGGCACCTTGCCTTTCTGACAGATGTAACAGAGCTACTCAACAGTTTTAATGTGAAACTTCAAGGAAAGGGGAAGCTCATCTGTAATATGCAATCACATGTTAAAGCATTTGAAGTAAAATTAGACCTCCTCACTTAAACAAGCGAAGCAAGAAAACTTCTGCCGTCTCCCCAAAACTCTAAACCTGTTGGCAGAAAAAACATCAGTTCCATTCCCAAACAAAACATGTGTGGATTCACTGGAAAAGTTGCGAAAGGAGTTTCAATTTCGATTTAAAGAACTCCATCTCCATGAACAGAACATACAGCTTTTCCCCAACCCATTTTCTGTTGACATTGAAGTTGTTGATCCAATTTACCAAATGGAACTTGCCGAACTACAGAATTGTGACTCTTTGAAAGACGCATTCAAGTCAAGCAGCCTTACAAATTTTTTATGCATCTCTCCCCTCCGATGCCCCGTACACACGACCGGGTTTGGGAAAACTGCCCAAAAACTGCCCAAAAACCGCTGGACAAAAAAAGAAAACCTGCTCTCTTTTTTCCCCATGAAAAACTGAGGAAAAGCTCTCATCTGAGTTTTCCCCATGGGAAAACCAAACGTGTGTACGGGGGAAAAGTAGAGAGCAGGTTCTCGGTCTTCCACTCTGGATTTCCGACGGACCTTTTGCCGTCGGAAATCCTGGTCGTGTGTACAGGGCATGAGAAATATCTTAATCTCAGGAACCATGCACTCAAAGTGGCAATCATCTTTGGCAGCACCTATGTCTGTGAACAGACTTTTTCCCGAATGAAACATCTGAAATCTCCAACCAGATCCAGACTAACTGATGCACACTTGCATCACTTGTAAGGATTAGCAGTGACAAATATGGAACCGGACATTGACCATCTCATTAGCCAAAAGCAGACCCATACTTCCCACTGAAATACTATTAAGTTCACGTTGATTGAAATTGTTCTTCATGTTAAATAATAGGATTTTATGCTCACTGTAAAATCTCTTTCTCTGAGTTCATGGACGGACACAGCCTTAATCTTGACTTAGTGGGTATTAGATTTCCTTTAGAAGTTGACTAGGCAGAAACTTATATAAAAGGTTAACTTATCATACACACCCTATAGCCCCTCCCAGGGGGCGTGCCCTCTGGGTATAACCCCTCTCTCTGCATCTCGCAGATCAGTTCGTCAAAAAGTAGTTCAAACATAAAAAAGGAGGGGAGGGTGCTGTGTCTGTCAATGAACTCAGAAAAAGAGATTTTATGATGAGCATAAAATCCTATTTTCTCTTTCGTTCATGGATGGACACAGCCTTAATCTTGACTCAGTGGGACATCCCAAAGCAGTGTCAAAAAATGAGGGGTGGGAAAGGCAAAAAAATTTAACTTCACCTCAAAACAGAGCTCCTCAACATAGGAGTTGCAACTCTAAACAGCCGCCTGCAAAACTTTGCGGCCGAAGAAGCATCCGAAGGTGCACTCACATCAACCTGTAAAGTTTAGTGAAAGTGTGAACGGGCGACCAGGTCGCCGCCTTACACACCTGGGAAACAGACACTTGATGTCAGAAACCCCAAGAGGCACCATTGCCCTGGTCGAATGCATCATGATAGTGAGGCGCCTGACCCTTTATGGCGTAAGCCTGATCAGGATCTGTCGGGTCATCTCGAAATGGTGGCCGATGAGACCGCTGGGCCCTTCTTGGGACCAGCCACCGAAACAAACAGTGAGTCTGAACTCCGGAACGGAGCAGTAACAGACAAGTATATTCTCGGAGCTCGGACAGCGTCCGAGGAATGCCACGTCGTCTCCTTAGGATTTGACGGATGAGGACACAAGTATGGCAGTACAATGTCTTCCTTGAGATGGAAGGTCGAAATGACCTTAGGAAGAATCTAAGGCTGCGAACGCAGCACCATCTTATCCTTGTGGAAGATCAGATAAGCAGCCTTTCATGACAAGGCTGCCAGTCTTAGCTGACATAACAGCCACCAAAAGGACCACTTTCTGAGAAAGTTTCAACATAGGAACTTCCCTAATGTTCTCAAACAGTGGTTCTGAGGCACCTAGAGGTCATGGCGTTAAGCCATTGACTGTAAAGCAGGATGACCTATGGGACCTTGCGACAGCAGATCCTCTCGTAGCGGTAGACGCCAAGGTGCGTCTGCTATTCAAATCCCCACAGAGGTAGTGGAGGACGGACCGGAGGGGCCACCTGCCAAACCCCCTGTAGAAATGTTCTCACTAGAAAGTGAGTCGCCAGGGGTGGCTGAAAGAAAACAGCCAGGGCAGATATCTGTCCCTTAACCAAATAAGTCTGTGGATTCCACTTCATTTCCTCGCAAAGGGCTAAGTAAGCTCTCCAAGTGAGATAATAAATCCTCCTAGAGGATAACTTCCTAGCCTTCCTTATGGTAGGAATCACAGAATCCGACAGGCCCCGGTCTCTTAGTACCTGGCTTTCAATAGCCATGCCGTTAAGCCAGTGACTGTAAAGCAGAATGCAGTATGGGACCTTGTGACAGCAGGTCCTCTCTCAGCGGTAGACGCCAAGGGACTTCTGCTACTAGCCGCACTAAATCAGTATATCAAGAATACTGAGGCCAATCCGGAGCAAGTAGGATCATAGGAATCCCGTCTGCGAAGAAGAAGAGGCAGGAGCTTTAGAGGAGGGAAGGTATAGATTAACCGGTACTGACTCCACGGCGCCACTAACGCATCTGTCGCGTCCGGCCATGGGTCTCCTGACCTGGCCACAAACCTCAATACCTTCCGATTGAGTCGAGACGCCAGGAGATCTACGTCTGGCGTGCCCCATCTTGGGCAAAGGAGCTGAAACACCCCTGGGTGCAGAGACCATTCTCCTTGGTCCAGCATCTGGCAACACAGGTAGTCCGCCTGCCAGTTTTCCACACCCGGAATGTATATGGCCAACAGTGCCGGTATGCTCCTTTCTGCCCACCTTAGGATGTGAGCGACTTCTGATGCTGCAGCCGAGCTACTTGTTCCTCCTTGATGGTTGACATATGCCACCACCCTGGCGTTGTCCGACTGGATCCTGACTGGACGCCCTCGTAGCCTCTGAGACCATGTGGAGTGGCACAGCCTGATCGCCCGAAGTTCCAGGACCTTGATCAGCAAATGGGAATCCTCTTGAGACCAGCGACCCTGGGTCAACTGAACCCCCCAGACCCCCCCACCGGTAAGGCTGGCGTCTGTCTGGATGACTATCCAGTAATAAGGAAGGAACAACTTCCCGGACAGAAGTGCCAGTGAGGTCAGCCACCAAGGGAGGTCCTGACCAAGTGGCTCACCCTGATTAGATAATCCAGGGATGATGGGCGCTTGTCCCATCTGGACAGAATTTCCTTCTGTAGCACTCGCGTAAGAGATTGCGCCTATGGTACCGCCTTCAACCAAAGTAGACGGCGTAACAACACAGCCTGAGCAGAGGCTCTGGCCAGCAGAGGAATAGTGTCCAAGGCTGATTCACACACAAATTTGTGTACCAGTTGTTCCGCTAGGGCTACCTCGTGGGTGGAAGCGTGATGTGTTTGTAACCCAATGAGCAGTAACTTTGCCCACTCCGTGAGTGTCTGGGACACCAGCGCCCCAACTATGGTTGGGCATACCGCTGAACCTACTACAGTGTATAGGTTACGGGATATTGACTCTGCCTTCTTGTCCGCGGGGTCCTTAAAGGCAGGAGCCCCCTCCACCGGAATGGTGGTAAGCTTGTTTAGTCTGGACACACGAGGGTCCACTATGGGGGGGCGAGGTCCATTTCTTTAAGAAACCCTCCTCCAGTGGGTAACGTACCGCTAGGTTTTTAGGTACAAAAAAGTTTTTTTGTGGTCTGTCCCATTCCTTGTATAAAAGTTTGTCTAAATAAGACACACAAGGAAACACCTTAGCAGTGCGGGTCGCCTTACGGAACCCAAAGGGGACCGGCGCTTCTGTTGCTTCTACAGACCCCTCTGTTTTTAGGGTATCTCGCACTTCGATAAAAAGGTCACTCACCAGAGCCTTCTCGCAAGCGGTCATCCTCACTGTCTGGCCACTCTAGGTCTGCACTGTCAGATACCTCAGAGTCAGGGTCCTGAGTGGTAGCTAGACCTGGCTCCGTATCTGAGTTGTCCCCAGAAGATGGCGGGGGGAGGAGGCATTTTCTAGCCCCCATTTTTCCACGCGCTGATTCCACCTTGGCAATGAAGGCATCTAGGCTTACCGACATAGCGTCCACCAAAACATCGGGTGCATGGGCATCAATTGCCAGCTCAGGTGTTTCAGGGAAAAAAACATGTTTCTGACGCCATGCTGCCCACACGCTTGACACAGGGATTCCAAGCAAGGTGGACAACCCACCCTCCTAACTGCAGCAGAGATGAGGGGTACCCCCCCAGAGGACTCACCACCCTGGAACCAGCAGTGCAGTGCCGTCTAGCTGAGCTGCTTCTTGTCCACTGAATATAACTGTCAGTCTGCTGAATGGCTGCTATCTACAAGGCTGCTGTCCTTATCAGCTTTGCTAGTCAGCAGTGTGTCTGTTTGGCTGCTGATTTATAAGATGGCCGCCGCTCAGGCGCTAGAAGTCAAGCATACTGAGGCCCCAAAAGCATGGCCGCCAGTGCTGTAATACTTGCATGGGCTACAACAAAATGGCCGCCGAGCGGGACGCTAGAGGCCCCAGTTTCATGGGGAAATGCTGCCGGAGGATAAACGTTCTAATCGCCCTTCTTGGGGCGCACCGCGCAGGCCGCTGAGCAGCCGGGAGACGCGGTACAGCCCCCCCCTGGGTGCCGTGTGAGCAACACCTCCGGCGCTGGGCGGCTACAAGAAAATGCCTGCCGTAGTGCATATAGACCCCAGAAGTATGGCCGCCGAGCTCTGAGTAGAGGCCAACAGTGTGGCTACAAGAAAATGGCCGCCAGGTATACAAACAATCCAGCATGGTCACAGAAAAAATGGTCGCCAACATGGACACAAGTAAGCAATATCTATGCACTTATACTTTATATTGGTTCTCAGGTGGAGCTTCCTAGGGCAACCCCCACCTCAGCAGTCTAGGGAGGAGGGAAGGGGAAGGAGGGGAGAAGGGAAAATAGAGGTAACCTTTACTCACCTCTCCAGGAATGCCCAGCTCTGTTCTCTTGCCCAAGCAAGGTAGTAGTACTTACCCTCCTGTGGTTTTATGCTGGAGCATCCTGGACAGTGCATCTTCCGCATGGTAACGGAGATGACTGTCGGCCCTGTAGACCGGTCTTTATGCAAGCCCTGGAGCGAATACCTCACCGGCCACCCATAGAGCGACGGGCATGTCGTGGATGACCCAGCGCGCAGCTATGGTCAGCACACGCTCGATGGCCGAAACTGGGAAGAATACAAGGATCAAAACCTGTCGCCCAGTCGGCAGTTGATCGAAGATGGCAGGAAAAAATAAAAATCCAGAATCTTGAACTAACAGCCTTCAAGCCATGGGTCTGAAGGGAGCCATGTCTTCTCCTGAAACAGGCAGGAAAAAAACTGATCTGCGAGATGCAGGGCTATGGGTGTGTATGATAAGTTAACCTTTTATATAAATTTCTGCCTAGTCAACTCCTAAAGGAAGGCTAATACCCACTAAGTCAAGATTAAGGCTGTGTCCGTCCATGAACGAAAGAGAAATTGTAATTTTGTTTGCACTACAAATAAGATATGTATAGTGTCCATAGGAATTTGTTCATATTTTTTTCAAACTAAGACTGGTCCCCCAACAGTCTGAGGGAGAGTGAACTGGCCCTGTTTAAAACGTTTGAGGACTCCTGCTTTAAAGAGTCATGTTGTCTTGTTGGTGGAATATCTTTTGGCAGGGCAAACTTTACTATAGTCAATCCTATTATCAAACTGAACTTACATCAGAGAAAAAGTATTTTGCAGAGTTTGCTCTTAGGCTTGACTTTTACTGTAAAAAGTTTAAAATAGGTTACATTTTAAAGACAATCTATAATTATAAAACAATATGCAAAGACCCCAGTGCTAACATGACTTAAAGGTCAGCAAACATAAGGGGAGACCAGGGAGAGAGGTCTGTGTTTGCTCTACATTATTAGGCCCCTTTCACACCAGCGTACCGATCGGGTCCAACTGTCCGTTTTTCAGGTAGACCAGATCCGACCACCCATTGGTCTGTATGGTGCAGCAGATGTCAGCAAACATGTTGGTTACCTGCACTGAGACATAGTTCTATTATATCCTGCGGTTTGGTGTACTTTCAGAAAGGGAACCACACCTGCAAGATATAATAGGAGTCTATGGCACAGTGCATCTAACCCGCAGGTGCACTGGGCTGCACCTGCAGTGCGAGCAAATGGCAGTGCAGTAGTGTGAAATCAGCCTTAGTCCCCTTTTACTCAATCGCTCCGATCGGGTCCGCCTGTCTGTTTTAGGCAGAACCGATCGGACCCTCCCTTTACTCCTATGGAGCGGTGGATGTGAATGGACTTGTGTTTGTTTACACCCGCCTACCTTCAATTCAATCCACTAAAAAAAATCTAAATAAACACAGGGGGATCCATTCCCCTATCTTGGTGGATCGGAGGAACCATAGAAAAGAATGAGCTTTGTCCGTGCCCACCCTGCTCAACAGGGGATCAGTGGAAAGATTCCCCAGCTTAGGAAGCGGACTCTGCCCTGTGTTAAATGGGCCTTATGGGTGCTCAGAAGAGTAAGGGTTCATTTACATTTAGGGTTGGTAAAACCCCACAGTTGAGATATGTTTTTACCACACAACCCCAACCACTGGTGTAGCATCAGGGACCGCACAGCCTCCCTTTCATATTCTGTTTTACTCTTGGACAGGAGATGCAGCGGGGGCAGCATATACGGGAACTGATCCTCTCCATGTTCCTCCTCCAATCACTGAAAGCCGGCTTCTCCTCCTCTCCTTCCTGCTTGTATTCAGCGGCTGCAGGATAAAATATTCAAAATACATTTTTTATTCTGAACCATTTCAATCATGGCCTGCAACCAAACTGTTACCAAATTACTCTTCAAAAGGTTGAGCACCCTGATCTATGACTCGCTTTAGACAGATAAAACTGAATTGCAGGGGACAGCAATAAAAAGCAGGCACTAGTTCTAAACTCTCACCACTCTATCCAAATCTAAAAAATAAATAATAATAAAAAAAAAGCTTTGCCTTTAATCATATTTATAGGTTCAGCTATCATTTGAAGTTTTTCTGGAGTTATAGTACATGAATTAGACTCAAGCGGTCAAAGCTTAAGCCCTAGTTCACACTGATGCGAAGTAGGAGACGCACAAGATTAGCTGTGTTTCCCTGCATCAAACTGCATAGCTGCTTTTTCCCCTGCAAAAAAAAAAAAAAAAACAATTGAGGTAAAGCTACAGGCATCCCATGCAAAAGGAGTCTCATTTTATGAGGAACTCACAATCTGGCAGGCTAAAGGACCGAGCACCCCGCTGGTCTGAACATAGATATCAGATAACTCAAGCGGAGTGTGGGGTGGTTCCGTCACAGTCCCGTAAGCAGTTCATTTCAGAAAAGGCAGCGCCAAGGCTTTAACAGTATATCCTTAGCAGAAGCAAGTAAGAGTCTTTAACAAAGCAATGTACACAGTTGACCTAGAGGGCGGTTTTATTCTCCAAGCATTACTCCAGATTAATGACAGCCAAGCATAAACAATACGAAGAGCCAGCAGTCATTTATTTTTAGTTAAGAACACATACTTTAGGAAATGCTAACCTCAGCTTAACGCCAACATAGATACATGCCAAGAATATTCACAAATATATGAAAAAACAAAGTTCACCCTGAGGATCCAATATAACTCTTGGTGGATAATTGCTCCTCCTGCAAGCCTATAAACAATAAGTTATATTTGTGAATAGTACATGGTGTCTTATTGGCTAAACCTGTATTTTATGATGAGCAGCAATTAAATACATTTACAATTATAAAGTTTCATACCAAAACAGACCCCTTTTCTGCAACTCATATGTGCTTTATATAATGCATCTTAATCATCATGACTATACCTGTGGAAAAAAACTGTAAAGAGGAAAATATGGAGATGGCTGACCTGGAAAATGCTAGCTGCCTGGTAATCTTTGGTTTATATCTTGAGTCATTAAAACCAGAACAAGCATGCAAACAGTAAGATCAGTATTTATCATTTGCATGCCTGTTCCAGGTTAGTGACCCAGGCAACTTTCATTTTCAAAAGGAAAAGCAATGACAGCTTCCATATTTCTCTCAACATGTTTTTTCTTCTTCTATATCACCCAAACTAATAATACCTATATTTTTGGGAGGCTGTCAAGAAGGTCTTGTTGGCTGACATGCATGGCTCTGCACATAGGGTTACTGCCAGGTGTAGTCCTGCACAATTTGGTCAATAAAACTTTTCTAATAGAGGTAGAATACAAACTGTAGTGTAATGTAAAAAATGTTAATGTCTCTACTGATTAGCCAAGCAAACACATGCCATAAAAACAGTCTCTCACTAGTGAAATATACACCAATCAGCAAAAACGTTATGACCATTTGCAGGTAAAGTGAATAATATTAATTAGCTTGTTACAATTAAATCTAAAAGAGGGTGGGACATATTAGGCAGCAAGTGAACATGTTGTCCCTTAAAATTGATGTGTTGAAAAGCGGAAAAAAAAGGCAAGCGCAACGATTTGAGCAACTTTGACAATAGCTAGACCACTGTGTCAGAGCAAATGCAAAAGTGCAGCTCTTGTGGGATGTTCAAAGTCTGCAGTGGTCAGAACCTACCAAGAGGGGTCCAAGGAAATAAACCAGCAAACCGGCAACAGGATCATGGGCAGACAAAGCTTACTGATGCATATGGGGAGTGAAGGCTGGCTTGTATAGTCCGATCCAATAGAAGAGCTCTGTAGCTCAAATTGTGAAAAAACAATAGAAGATGGCCTGGTCTGATAAACCACATCTTCTTTTAAATCATGTGGATGGCCTGGTGCATGTGCATTATTTACCTGGGTAAGGGATGGCACCAGGACAAAGGCAAGTCGACAGAGAAATAAAGGACCTGCTGTTGATGTCTTGGTGCCAGATACCACAGCATACAATGCCTTGAAAAAGTGTTCATACCCCTTGAAATTTTTGAAAAAAAAATTGTATTAGGATTTTATGTGATAGACCAACACAAAGTAGCACGTAATTGTAAAGTGGGGGGAGGCACAAACCAACTAAAAAATCCTGAATAATACTGAAAAAAAACATCAATTGCAGCCATTGTGCCCATCAATTGCCGCCACTGTGCCCATTAAATGCAGCTACTGTGCCCATCAAATGCCGCCACTGTGCCTGTCAAATGCTGCCACTGTGCCCATCAAATGCCGCCTCTGTGCTCATCGAATGCAGCCACTTGTGCCCGTCAAATGCAGCCACTTGTGCCCCATCAATGCACTGTGCGTGCCAAATGCAGCACACTATGCCCCCCCTATCCGCCAGCTGACTGCTCGGCACTCATAGCTATGAGTAAGCACTGATTGTAGTGCGAAAAGTCAGCTGTATGCCCCTGTCTTTGCTGTGATGTGTGGTGTTCGAATACTTTTATCAATAAAAGGCAACCGAGAAGGTTTTTCCAGAGTGCGGCTGTCCAAACATTTCTTTCTACAATTGCTTCGTGCATTGCCAGCACCTGGGTTTCTCTGAGAGTATACGGATCCATCCACATACCTAATTGGAGCGGTGACTATCTTCTCACTTATCCCATCTTGGTGGGGAATCAGGCAGGGCGTGATGGTGGCGAGCTGTGGGATGAGCAGGTCAGGCGGTGGCTCCTGTGTCCTCCATTTGTTTATTTTTCTCTCCTTCTAGGCATCCAATCAGAAGGCGCCTGTGCCTTCAGCCAATCAGGTGATGGGCATTAGACCCGCAACTCCTGATTGGCTGAGAGGCAGTTCAGTGTTAGAAAAGCAAATATTCATTTGCTTTTTCTAACACGCCTGGGTGGACTGCAAGCGCAATGCTCTGCGCTCCAAGTCCACCTTTTTTGAAGCCTATGGCTCTAATCAGGTGTTCAAAAAAACATCCCCGCCACTGTAATTCAGGCGCCCGGCATCTGAAAGGGGGCCAGATGCCTCAATAGGGGGTGGCTACAGCGGCCATGGATAGCTTCATGCTATGCATGAATCTATCTATTCTACACAGAGGGGGCGGCACCTGGGCACCCCTAATGGACGCACCGCCACTGGATGAGACCAAAAGCTTACTTTTTGGCCTGAAAAGCAAAAAGCTAAGTGTGGCGGAAAATATACACTGCACATCACCCTGAACACACCATCCCCATCATAAAACATGGTGGTGGCAGCATCATGTTGTGGGATGCTTTTCTTCAGCAGGGGCAGGGAAGCTGGTCAGAGTTAATGGGAAGGTGGATGGCAATCTTAGAAGAAAACCTGTAAGAGCCTGCAAAACACTTGAGACTGGGGCGAAGGTTCACCTTCCATCAGGACAACCCACCTGAAAAATACAGCCAGAGCTACAATGGAATGGTTTAGATCAGGCATGTCCAAAGTTCGGCTGGGGGTCAATTGCGACCCGCATTCTGGTTTAATGTGGCCCCCCTGGTAATTTGGATATTTATATCTTTTGTGGCCCCAAGGGCCGCAAAAGATATATACTGTATTTATTGGCACTACCTCGGATGGGACAGGGAGGCGGGATGAGTGCCGTCAGATTACATACAGGAGAATCTCCTGTTTACTCTGCAACGTCTGTAATAGGAAGTCCCGTCTCCTGGGCTGCCATTGGATGACTGTTCTGTCTATCGTAGGAGGCGGGACTTTGTATTAAAGAGGCTGGCGTGTAAACAGGAGATTCTCCTGTATGCAATCTGTTGGCGTTAGTCCCATCCGAGGCATTTTAGATGTGCAAATCTGGTAAAAAGACATACCCAAAAAGACTTGCAGCTGTAATTGCAGCGAAAGGCGGTACTTCAAAGTACTGACTCAGGGGGGCTGAATATAAATGCACACCACACTTTTCACATATTTATTTGTAAAAAAAATTGAAAACCATTTATAATTTTCATTCCACTTCACAATTATGTGCCACTTTATGTTGGTCCATCACATGAAATCCCAATAAAATACATTTACAACTTTGGTTGTAACATGACACAATGTGGAAAATTTCAAGGGGTGTGAATACTTTTTCAAGGTGCTGTACCTTCAGAGGTCTAGTGGAGTCTATTCCTCGATGGGTCAGGACTGTTTTGGTGACCAAAGAGGGACCTATATAGCATTGGGCGGGTTTCATTCTGAAACAAACTTTAATCAGCATGATGGAACCTGTAGAGCTGAAAATGGGAATAACAGAGGTTCAGTGATAAATGTGATTTTCAGGGTGGCAAAAGAAATGCATCCATGGGCTGTCACTCCTGACCTCCTGGAAATTCTAGTTGTCTGGCAATCTCTGGGCTTAATTCCCGAGTCATTAATCTAGGACACTTTGCAATAAATTAACTCATAATCTGCATCAACTAATGTGTATGTATAAATCAGAAAATTAACATGGCCATCAGACAACTAGCATCTACAAAAGTTGGTCAGCAATAGCAGGCCAAGTATTCCTCTTCTAACAGATTTTCTTTAACCACTTCCATACAGGGCACGTATACACCTTCCCGCCCAGACCAATTTTTAGCTTTCAGTGCTGTTGCACTTTGAATGACAATTGCGCGGTCATGCTACACTGTACCCAAACTAAATTTTTATAATTTTTTACCCACAAATAGAGCTTTCTTTTGGTGGTATTTGATCACCTCTGGGATATTTATTTTCTGCAAAAAAAAAAAAAAAATGATCGAAAATTTTGGAAAAAAAAGTATTTTTTTGTTTTGTTATAAAACATTGTAAAAAAGTAAGTTTTCTCCTTCACTGATGGGCACTGATGGTACTGCACTGACGGGCACTGATAAGGCGGCACTGATGGGCACCTATGAGGTGGCACTGATGTGGTGGCATTGATGGGCACTAATATGCGGCACTGATAAGCGGCACGGATAGGCAGCATGGATGGGCTTGGATAGGCAGCACGGATGGGCACAGATAGGCGGCACGGCTGGGCACGGATAGGTGGCACGGACGGGCATGGATAGGCAGCACGGATGGGCACTGATAGGCGGCATAGAGGGGCACTGATAGGCAGCATGGATGGGCACTGATAGGTGGCACGGATGGGCATTATTGTATGTGTTGTACTAATGGATGCCAATCAGTGCCAAACAATGCCTGCCAATCAGTGATGCCCATTGTGGGCACTGATTGGCATCCATTGCGGCACTGATTGGCATCCATTTTGTGTGTCCTCCTCATCCCTGGTGGTCTAGGGTGGCATCCTTTTTTTTCACTTCTGGTCCATTTGCCCATCCCTGGTGGTCCAGTGGGCATCCCTGGTGGTCCAGTGGGCATCCTCGGGGGGGGGGGGCTGTGCTGATGATCGATCAGCACAAACCTCCCCTGTCACAGGAGCAGCCGATCGGCTCTCCTCTACTCACGTCTTTTCCTATTTACATCGTGATCAGCCGTGATTGGACACGGCTGATCACGTGGTAAAGAGTCTCCGTGAGAGACTATTTACCTTGATCGGTGTTGCGGGGTGTCAGACTGACACCCTGCAACAACGATCACCGCGATGCGCGCCCAGCGGCTCAGAATCCTGAGGACGTCATATGACGTCCAGTCAGGATTCTACAACCACTTTGCCGACGTCAATATGTCATTGGCGGGCGGAAAGTGGTTAAGGAAGACCTCTAAAATGACTCATCTGGTTTTCGGTGGAGGGTGATGTAATGAGACACATAAAACAGTACTTGCAGACCACTCTTTCAACATAACTTACAGAAGATCTGTTTGTGAAGTTTCTCATTCTTCCAGGTATTAGTAACTCATTCAACCGGACTTATTCTGTAATGTTGAAGACGTTTCACCACTCATCCAAATGGGTTCCTCAGTTCTTTAGTACGAAGAAAAATACTTGAATGGCAAAATGTCCAACATTATAAAACAAGTCCAGATGAATGTGACTACTACTAGTTTACAGAAGTTCTGCCACTAATCTAAAACTCTCTCGCCAGTTGTGCTGAAGAATGTCTTACATTTGAACAGCCTGGCAATGCAGGAAAGGGGTGAAGTAGATTGTGTGCGCTACAAAAAGGCTCTACAAAGAAAGAACCACTCAGCAGGGGCTGTGGAGGTAAGTGTAATTTAAGTGAGAAAACTCCACCAAATACAGGCTTTTTTATGTGCATATAAATCCTTGAAATAGATTTGGTGGCATTCTTTAAAGTGCAAGGTTACATATATTTAATATACTCTGGCAGGTTAAAACACTTGCTGGTTATACAAACTGCTTGGGGAACAATAGCCCCCGATCAGCTTGGTCAAAAGTCAATGTGGCCTCTATAGGAGCAGCAATGTTCAATGGAAGGCCAAGCTAGGTGAAGAAATGAAGCTAGAACCCAGTTTGTGGAGGGCAATTTCCCAATCTGCCAGGCACACAAGCCTTTCAGCCTCCAACCAAATGTGAATATTTAGCAGGTTTATATTTTATCCTCCTCTACTCACCATCAACTGTGTAAGGCCCCGGTTTTCTCGGCAGAATCCAGCAAGAAACTCGACGGGAGACGCATTCTGCAGAGAAAACCGGTCGTGTGTACACTTTTCGCCGAGAAACCCGTCGGGAAACTCGTCGAGCCAAATAGAGAGCATGTTCTCTATTTCCTCGTTGGGCAATGGGAACATTTGGCTCAACGAGTTTTCTGACAGCCGAACAAGGAACTCGACGAGAAAAACGATGTGTTTTGCTCATCGAGTTTCTCGGTCGTGTGTACGGGGCCTAAGGCTTGCAAGGCTGTAACTGCTCTGCAAATTCTCACTCAAGTTAAAAAAATGAAAATAAATCACAACCCCATCTATATATAGCAGCATATCAGTTCATCTAAAAACACATAACACCAATGAACTGCATAAAACTTTGCCAGAAGAATTTCTCATACTCCACTTATTGATATCTTAGCTGCTGCCAGAAAATGCAATTAAGAGACTAAAATCACAGGGAAGTTCATTTCCCGAATTGAGGATGTGTGATCTGTGGTACACATATCCAAAGTTTCATTCTCTTCTCCATGCTGAAGGTGCGATTACCTCTAGTCTCTGTGCTTGGCAATGGAAAGTCTTTAAGATCCGAGATGCAGGAGGAGCCAGTTACTGTTCTGCTGCAAGACTTGAAAGGGTGCCGGCTTTTTGGACAGTTAGCTGTGAATTAAGACCACCATTGAAATTTTTAGGTTTGATTTCAACCCAATGACACATGCAAGGTGACTTGACACCTAGTGACTTGGGTTTAACAAACATCTCATTTTATAATGTTCAAATACATATTTGTCACTTTATAATTATTCATTTTTATATAAACCCGTTGCCTGCGACTTTATATAGACTCTGTTATTCACAATACATAAATAGATGGTGGCTGGGCCATCTGTACGACCCTAAACAGGGGTAGACACCATCTTGCCTTTTTTTTTTTTTTTTTAGATTCCATCCTCTTTTTTTTATTTTTTATTTATGAAACACCACAAAAAGAAAACAATGTTGTGCAGAATTTGGGGGTAAAACCTCCAAAAACACATTGCTATTAACTGAATGTGACTAAACGGTTACTGGATGCAGCGTGTCTGGCACCTTCCTCCTTGAACACTAGTCCACCTGTGTGAAATGACAGACAAAGGTAAAAGGCAGCCCTGCTTGTCTGTCTGTAGTTAGAACGTATGCAGTTAGTGTAATTAAACATGGAGGGCCAGATTCAGGTACAATTGCGGCGGCGCAACGTAACCCGTTTACGTTACACCGCCGCAAGTTTTCAGTGTAAGTGCCTGATGCACAAAGCACTTACCTGTAAACTTGCGGCGGTGTAACGTAAACCTGTCCAGCGCAAGCCAGCCCAATTCAAATGGGGCGTGTACCATTTAAATTAGGCGCGCTCCTGCGCCGGACGTTCTGCACATGCTCCGTTCGCAATTTTCCCGACATGCTTTGCGCGAAATTACGGCGGCCCGACGTGTTTGTGAATCGCGACGTGCGTAACGTACTTACGCCGGATAAAAAAATTATTTAAATCGACGCGGGAACGACGCCCATACTTTAACATGGTGGAGTCATTTTACACCATGTTAATAGCACACTTAACTTTGCGACGGGAAAAAAAGACTTGCGCCGACGTAACGAACGCGAAAACCTTTGTGGATCGCTGTAACTGCTAATTTGCATACCCGACGCTGGAAAACGACGCAAACTCCACCCAGCGGCGGCCGAGGTACTGCATCCTAAGATCCGACGGTGTAAGTCAATTACACCTGTCGGATCTTAGGGCTATCTATGCGGAACTGATTCTATGAATCAGCCACATAGATAGAACAAGAGATACGACGGTGTATCAGGAGATACGCCGTCGTATCTATTCTGTGAATCTGGCCCCTCTGCCATAATTCAGTGAAATATTTAACATTTTTAATACAGTGGTTCTAAAGGCTCAAGGCAAGTCCCATCATCATTGGCTCCCACTGCTGTCAATCACAACCAGCAAGCCAATGAGGAGTGAGAGTAGGACGAATGGAATGAATTGTCACATAGATCACCAGCTCAGGAGTGAGCTTGCTCTGGGGGCACTTTGCAGGAGGGAGGGGCCAGTAGCACCAGTGGGAGACCAGAAAAAAGAGGTTCAGGGCTGCTCTGCGCAAAACCACTACACAGAGCAGGTAAGTAGAACATGTTTGTTAGTTAAAAAAAAATTGCCTTTGATACGAGTTTAACATTTATTGGCTACTTGTTGCAACATGCTACTTTCTGGATGTAAAGAATAGCAAAGAGTTTATATAAAAATATAGTATATAAAAATGATCAAAAGGTACATAAAGAAATGAGTATACATAATTGAAGAATATCAAGTTTTCCTTTAAACCTAAATGCTCTTAATCAAGATATGGCATCTGCACTTTCCTGTGCAAAAAGTGGTTAACCCAGTTTTGTTCACCATCATGTCAAGGCTTTCTGTACCCATTATAGATTTGTGACTGGAAAGCAAACTTACCATGGCACAGAAATATCTGGCAAGAGTGGAGCAATGCAGGCATGAATTCAATAAAGGTCAGAAAATGGGGATGACATGAGCAATGTTGATGCTCAGATCTGTTAATCCCCAAGGGGTAAATTTAATCATCTATCATCTCCTTATATTTTTGAAAAACTCTTGTGGGCATCCAGTAGCTAGATCTTAGGTTGTAAATTGGCAGGTACTTATTTTCCATGTTGCGGGCACACAAAGACCAGTAGAATTATCTCACTTCACTCTGCAATGGTCATGGAGTTGGGGGTGGCAGAACAGAGAAGCCCAGGGATGGACAAGATCAAAGGCCTAGAGTCCCAATAAGGTATTATATAAGAAGGCAGTAGGTGTTTAAACTCATCAGAGTCCACCAGTTTTAGCTGGGGTGACAACATTAAAAATAATCTGTTCACTTTTTTACTCCAGTCCTCTTCTATGTATTCACTTCTACTTCATTCTTTATGATGGACTCTGGCTGTCCAGGGTCCACTGTAACCATTACCACATCAGCAATCTGTTCTCCTTTCCGGTGGATTCTTTGATGTTTAATAAGAGTTGAACAGTCAGTGAAGCTTCTGCCACACTCATTACACCTATAAGGTTTCTCCCCAGTGTGGATTCTTTGGTGTTTCACAAGGGTAGAGCTGTCAGTGAAGCACTTCCCACACACTTTGCAGGAATATGGCTTCTCCCCAGTATGAATTCTTTGGTGTTTGATCAAGGTGGAGTTATCAATGAAGTTCTTGCCACAATAGTTGCAAATGTAAGGCCGTTCCCCAGTATGTATACGCTGATGCTTCACCAAGGTGGAGCTGTCCGTGAAACTTTTGCCACATACAGTACATGGGAATGGCTTTTCCCCAGTGTGGAAGCGCTGATGAACCACCAGGTGAGAGTTACAGGAGAAGCACTTCCCACACACAGGGCATGCGTATGGCTTCTCTCCACTATGGGTTCTCTGGTGTTTTACCAGGGTGGACCGAGCGGCAAAGTTCCTTCCACACTGGATGCAGGTGAATGGCTTCTCACCGGTGTGAGTGCGCTGATGTTTGACCAGAGATGAGCTGTCAATGAAGTTCTTGTCACACTGAGTACAGGTGAATGGTTTCTCACCTGTGTGGGTCCTCTGATGCTTCACCATAGCTGACTTCTTGGTGTAGCGGTTCCCACATGTTAGGCACATAAAGGGCTTCTCTCCAGTGTGAACCCGTTGGTGTATAACCAAAGTGGAGCTGTCTGTGAAGCTTTTGCCGCACTCCCGGCACTGGAAGGGCCTCTCACCGGTGTGTGTTCTCTGGTGCACAATTAGATGCGAGTTGCAAGAATAGGTTTTACCACACTCCTTGCAGGCATAAGGTTTCTCGCCAGTGTGACTTCGCCGATGGACAACCAGAGTGGAGTTTTCCGTGAATCTCTTCCCACATTCACCACATTGAAAAGACTTTTCCCCACTATGGATCCTCTGGTGTTTCACCAGATTGGACCGGTCTGTGAAGCTCTTTCCACACTCCAGGCAGGTAAAGGATTTCTCCCGTGTGTGGATACGGTGGTGTTTTACCAGATTCGACCGGTCAGTGAAGCTTTTTCCACAGACCGTACAATTAAAAGGCTTTTCTCCGGTGTGAATTCTCTCATGTTTTACAAGGGATGGGCGATCAGTGAAACACTTTTCACAGTAAGAACAAGCAAAGGGTCGCTCACCTGCGTGGATTCTCTGGTGTATGACCAGGTGTGAGTTATATGAAAAAGCCTTACCACAAACTGTACAAATATGAGGTTTCCCTACCGAGTGCGTCTTCTGGTGCTTTACAAACCGAGCTCTGTCTGTGAAGCTCTTTCCGCATTCAATGCACAAATAGGTAGTCATCTCCATCACTTTACCCGTTATGGGATCAATAGCATTGTAGATGCTGTAACAGTTGTCCACTAGCTTAGTGTGAGGCCCCTCAGAGTGATTTTGTGTGTTGCAGATGTCCTTTCCCGCTGGCATCTTGTCTACTTCTGTTGATGATCTAGACATCGGACAAGGCCTCCCCTTTTCATTCATCACATCTGTACAAAAATAAGATTGCAACAATATATAAAAAATGTCTTTCCTACTGATGAATAGTGCTTTTTAGGGCTCATTTACACTTGCATTTACACTGCCTTCAACGTTAACACACATTAAAGCACCTACCACTTTTTATGAGTTTTTGATGCTACTGTGGTGCATTTTTGAAGCTTTAGGCTGGGTTCACACTAGAGATAGCAGCGGCTCACGGCAGGAGTCTGCTGCGTCTCCATTCATCATTCCAAGTCTGGTTTTAGCCAGAATTCTGGGCTGAATTCAGATCTGAAACCGACCAAAAGACGCACAGGACTCCAGTGCAATTCGCAACCAGAGATGTGTGAACAAGCTCCATAGAGAGCCAGTCACAATCTCATGACAATGTGAATTGGATGCAGGTAAACCGCATCCAATTTGCAATAATGTGAACCCAGCCTAAATGAAGCTTGGCAAATGTCCTGTGTGTGTTGATTTTCCATTTGCTTTAAATGGGCTCATTATTACCCTCGTTCAGCAGATCCCCAGCTTATTAGTACTCTGGCCCAGCCAGAAGAGAAAATTTGACGCTAGACCGCCTACTTTCTCACCACTGAGGACAATGGAGACCGCACACACATGGGTCCCACTTGAAGCACCAGTGAAGAAGAATGTTCTGCTCAGACATTCCCCAGGAGAGAGACTCTTTAGAGGTAACTGGATAGAGCAGGGTTTGACAAATTTGCTTGAAATCTAGGAGCCAGCTAAAAAAAATTAGGAGCCAGAAAACGCGTCCCGACGAGCTTGCGCGCAGAAGCGAACCCATACGTGAGCAGCGCCCGCATATGTAAACGGTGTTCAAACCACACATGTGAGGTATCACCGCGATTGGTAGAGCGAGAGCAATAATTCTAGCCCTAGACCTCCTCTGTAACTCAAAATATGCAACCTGTAGATTTTTTTAAACGTCGCCTATGAAGATTTTAAAGGGTAAAAGTTTGTCGGCATTCCACGAGCGGACGCAATTTTGAAGCGTGACATGTTTGGTATGAATTTACTCGGCGTAACATTATCTTTCATAATATTAAAAAAAATGGGAATGACTTTACTGTTGTCTTATTTTTTAATTTAAAAAAGTGTAATTTTTTCCCAAAAAAGTGCGCTTGTAAGACCGCTGCGCAAATACGGCATGACAGAAAGTATTGCAACGATCGCCATTTTATTCTTTAGGGTGTTAGGATAAAAAAATATATAATGTTTGGGGGTTCTAGTTAGAGGGAAGAAGATGGCAGTGAAAATAGTTAAAAAATAGGATTTTTATAACAGCTTACCTGTAAATCCTTTTCTTTTGAAGTACATCACGGGACACAGAGAAGCATAGTAATTACTATGTGGGTTATAGAGAGTACCTTCAGGTGTGGACACTGGCACGCCCTTAAGGCAAGAAGTTCCCTCCCCTATATAACCCCTCCCATACCGGGAGTGCCTCAGTTTTGTAGCAAGCAATAAGTGTCCCAAATACCCCAAAAGAGGGGCGGGTGCTCTGTGTCCCGTGATGTACTTCAAAAGAAAAGGATTTTACAGGTAAGCTGTTATAAAAATCCTATTTTCTTTATCGTACATCACGGGACACAGAGAAGCATAGTAATTACTATGTGGGACGTCCTAAAGCAATGCTATGAGGGGAGGGAGACCCCAAGAAATAAGCCGGGCGCCATCAGACATGAGGAATCAAACTGCAGCCTGCAGCACACTGCGCCCAAAGGCGCTCTCCTCATTCTTTCTTATGTCCAATTGATAAAACTTAGTGAAAGTATGGACAGACGACCATGTCGCGGCCTTGCAGACTTGAGCCATGGAGGCTTGATGATGCACTGCCCAGGAAGTACCCACCGCTCTAGTGGAATGTGCTTTAACCTTAAATGGGGGAACCTTTCCCCTCAAGCCATAGGCTTGAGTAATAACCTGCCGAATCCATTTGGAGATAGTGGACTTCGACGCTGCCTGCCCACATCTGGGACCTTCTGGCAGGATAAACAATGTATCAGTTTTCCGGACCTGAGCAGTAGCCTTAAGATAGATCTTAACTGCTCTTAATACGTCTAGCGTATGTAAAGACTTCTCCCTTGCAGAACTAGGTTCTGAGAAAAAAGACGGGAGAACAAGATCCTGATTTAAATGAAATTTTGAAACAACTTTAGGTAGGAAAGCCGGGTGGGGCCGTAGGACCACTCTATCCTTATGGAATATAAGGTACGGTTCCTTACAAGACAAGGCCGCCAACTCCGAAACCCTCCTGGCGGAGGTTATGGCTACCAAAAATATCACCTTCCTGGTCAGAAGGACCAAAGGAATATGAGCCAAGGGCTCAAATGGTTGTTTCTGTAAGACAGAAAGGACCAGATTCAGATCCCATGGACACAAGGGAATCTTGACTGGTGGACTAAGCCGGATCATACCTTGCAAAAAGGTTTTGATCAGGGAATGTGTAGCTAGTGGCCTTTGGAAAAAAATCGATAAGGCCGAGATCTGGCCCTTAATGGTGCTTAGGGCCAACTTCATGTCTGCCCCTAACTGCAGAAACTCCAGAATTCTGCCAATGAGATACCTCCGGGGATGCCAACCCCTGGTCTCGCACCAGGCCACATAAGATTTCCAAACTCGGTAATAGATAAGTCTGGATGCCGGTTTTCTGGCATTAATCAAAGTAGATGCCACCGCATTAGAGAGACCCCTTTTCTTTAAGATATGGGACTCAATAGCCAGACCGTCAAATTGAGAGACGGTAAGGAAGGATGGAATATTGGCCCCTGGGACAATAGGTCTGGCCGAAGCGGCAGGGACCACGGTTGCCCCACGGACATCCTTACAATGTCCGCGAACCAGGCCCTTCTGGGCCACGCTGGAGCCACCAGAATCACTGGTCTTCGAGAAAGATAGGAACGTGTAAGTATGCGTCCTTTATATCGATGGACGCTAGTAGTTCCCCTCCTTGCAGGGAGGCCACCACTGACCTGATCGATTCCATCCGGAATGATTGGACCCTTAGGAACTTGTTTAAGGCCTTGAGGTCCAGGATGGGTCTTACATCCCCGTTTGGTTTGGGGACGGTGAAGAGATTGGAATAAAACCCCAAACCTTGTTCTTCCACTGGCAGCTCTCTGATTACCCCTTGGGATAACAGATGATCTAAGGCCAATGCTAAGGACCTTCTTTTGCCGAGGTCCTTTGGGACGTTCGAGGTTAAGAAGCGCGGTGGAGGAAATTCGCTCAACTCCAGCTTGTAGCCCCCGAAGACCGTAGAGAGGACCCACCTGTCTTGGATCCTGTCCAGCCACGCCTCCGCAAACAGCTGAAGTCTTCCCCCCACCCGGCTGAGTGGGGGAGAACCTTCATAATGCTGACTTAGTTGCTGGCTTGGCCTGTGGCTTACGGTTCCAAGGTTTTTTGGAAGCCTGAGGCTGGCCCTGTGGCTTCCCACCTGCATTGAATCGTCCAGGAGGCCGTCGGAACTGCCTGGTACCGGAAGTACTAGGGATAGGAGAGGAGGATCGCTTAAAGGAGGGGGAACCCCTAAACCTTTTCTTTACTGGCAACAGTGTACTTTTGCCACTGGAAATTTTCTGAATGTAAGCATCCAGATCTTCCCCAAACAAACGCTCTCCATGAAAGGGAAACCCCGCCAGTAATTTTTTACACGGGGCTTCAGCAGACCAGTTCTTCAGCCAGAGTAACCTGCGCATATGAACTAGCGAGAGAGTGAGACGTGAGGACTGCTGAATGGAGTCCTTAATAGCATCTATGGCAAAACATAATGCTCTGGGAAACTCAGCCAAATTCTGGGCCTGTTGTGCCGGCAATTCCTTTAAGACCCCTTTAAACTGGTCCTTCAAGGCCTGGCAAATCCCAATAGCCGCAATTGCAGGCTGGGTTATTCCTCTCGCCGAAGCAAAAGAGGTTTTTAATAAAGTCTCTAATCTCTTGTCTGTCGGATCTTTGAATACCAGAACATTGTCTACTGGACAGGTCAAAGATTTGTTTACGCAGGACACAGCTGCGTCAACCTTGGGGATGCCCCATCTTTTAGTGAATTGTTCCTCCATGGGGTATAAAACCGAAAACTTCTTAGGAGGAAGAAAATATCTATCTGGATGTTCCCAATCCTTGTAGATAAGCCCTTCCAGCAGGGGGTGAACCGGGAAGGAATAATTAGCTTGAGGAGCTTTTAAGGAGCCTAAAGATGAGACTGCACTTAAAGCTGGCTCTGAAAGTGGCAACTTGAAGGCCGAACGGACCATCTCAGTGAGGGACTGGACCAACAATTTTTCGGATTGCGACGCCGAAAAGGGTTCTCCCAAAGTGGAATCCTCAGAGTCCACTACTTCCAGCTGACCTTCTGCCAGATCTCCAGAGGGTAAATCAACCTCTTCTGAGGATGCATGCCCCAAATCGAGGGACTCCTCAGAGGGAGAGGGGGACCTTGTGCGTTTTTCCCTTGAGAGAGAGGATGCAATCAAGGTCGCTAATCTCTGCTCCAGACCCCCCATAGCTGAGGCCAGAGCCTCCTGTGTTACAAAAACTGGAGCAAGTGGGACAAGGGCAGAACAGGCATCTGACAGCCCTGATGGTTCACCCTGGGCCTCCTTCAATTTTTTAGGAGAGGAAGCAGCCGCAGGAGCATGCCCGAGATCCTCTGAGCCAGATGGCGATCCCTTTGCTTTTTTGCTTCTAGTCCCTGAGCCTTTAGCCATGATAAAGCTGAGGTACTCACAATAGTTGCAACTACTTGCGAACCTATAGACCAGCACTGACGCTGCTATTTGATGGTTGGCAAGGTGCAGAGCCCACTATGCGCCTTAAGCAAATGTCACTGTCCACCACCAGTACTAAATACTGAAGTATGTGCACAAGATCTCTGTGTCCACCGTCAGCCAGAACCAGTTAGGTGGACTGGAGCATATAAGGACTAGGTGTATCACCTGACCTGCTCTGTCCTGTAATCTCAAGTCTCATAGAGAACAGCTGAGATAGACCCCCTGCGCGCATGCGCACGCGCGCGCCGCTGCTAGGCGTGCACCACGAGGCTACGCGCGCACACGTAGCCGCACGCGCGCACATGTCGTCACACGCATCTCACGGAGCACGCCGCGCACATTCGTGCGCATCGAAGCAGCGTACAAAAAATTCAGTTGCGCGCTCGCGTGCGCCTAAGACCCATCAATGTCGCGCGCGCATGACGCTACGCGCTCATGCATGAGGATGGAACATCACAGCTCCATGTGAGAACCAGGTAAGCCAAGTGAAGCCAAACATTTTTGGACAACTTTTTTCTGCTTTTAACCTGCACAGGAGGGGCTAACTACCTGACTAGAGATACCCCTCCTCCCCACAACACACAGGACCATATAGGAGAAGCACAGACAGTTAGCTTTAGGCAAACATAATGGCTCAAATAAAGGAAGGTTACTCCTAGGACCAAGTCCTGAAGCACCTTCACTTACCTGATCCAACACTGCAGGACTCTGCATAACAGACAGTCCAATCTTCACCCATCACGGAGAGCAGCGTCTATAGACCTTCAGGGACCGGGGTCCATGGACAGGAACACCACACCCCTGGACCCATATCGCACCCTGTCAGTAAACTTTTGGTATTAGGAAATTGACCAAAGTACTGAATAACCAGGATCCAGCTCTCAAAGAGAAGCATTACAGGCCAAACCCCGTTCTTCTTAACCGGGGCCCGGGTACCGTCCACTTTGGCTCAGAAGCACTTTGGACGGATCCGGATTTCATGGAGGCTTTTTACATCCAATATGGATCCCTCCAGTGGAGCTCCTTGGAGCACATGTTCACTCGTGACCAACACCTTAGACACTGGCAAAAAACTGAGGCACTCCCGGTATGGGAGGGGTTATATAGGGGAGGGAACTTCTTGCCTTAAGGGCGTGCCAGTGTCCACACCTGAAGGTACTCTCTATAACCCACATAGTAATTACTATGCTTCTCTGTGTCCCGTGATGTACGATAAAGAAATTACATTAGAATTGCTGCTTAACTTGTAATGCTTAACTTGTAATACCAACGGCCACCACCAGATGGCACCAGCTTACACATCTGGTGGTAATAACTTGCAATACCAACGGCTCACCACCAGATGGCGCCAGCTCACAAAAAAAACAGATGGCGCCCTGGATTTGTCGAGCCCTGGGATAGAGGTAATTACATCATGGAGAACCAAGGTACATTTAAGTGCCTCCAATTATCCACCAGCATTCTCCATACATCATTGACAAGCCCCGTCTTCTGTTGTGGAAGGATTTTAAACCTGGCTTCATTACAAAACACAGTATTTAATGTACCTTGGTTCTCCATAATGTAATTACCTCTATCCAGTTACCTCTAAAGTGTCTCTCTTCTGGGGGATTTCTGAGCAGAACATTCCTCGTCACTGGTGCTTCAAGTTGGACCCATGTGTAGGCGGTCTCCATTGTCCTCAGTGGTGAGAAAGTAGGTGGTCGAGCATCAAATTCTCTCCCCCTCTATTTCGGATGGATAATTGATAACAGGCAATGGCAAAGAGATTTTGAAGCATGCAGTTCTTCATATGTGATGTATACCTACTGCAACCAGGGCCGTTTGAAGGAATTTGGGGGCCCCAAGCAAAATGGACATGGAGGCCCCCCAATCCCCACACGCATGCAAAGCCCCCCCCCCATGTTCTTTTTACTCCCGACCGCCCCGGGCCTCCCCCCCCATCTGTACTGCATGGCAGGAGATTCAGTTTCCTGTTCCCAGTCGGAATGACAGGAAGTAAGCACTCAGTGTGCACTTCCTGTCAGTCCGGGAACAGGAAACTGAATCTCCTGTACCGCGTGGTACCCAGCCGGAGTACGGACTGATAGGAGGAAGGAAGAGGAGCTCAGCCACGCTACAGAGAAGGGGAAGTGACGACTCAAGGCAGCAGTGCTGCAGGCTCTCTATAGAGCTCTCAGGCGGCTGCAGCATATAGGAAGCGCGGCAAAGGAACCTGCTTGGGGCCCCAGGCTAGCTCGGGGCCCCAAGCAATTGCTTGGTTTGCCTGCCTTGTAGCGACGGGCCTGACTGCAACCAATGTAATTTGATAAACCATGTATACCCCTGAAGAAGATGTTTCCTTTGTCACTGAGATCTATCAGATGACAAAACTCCATGGTTCTGTAGAAATCACATAGGTTACAAATGGAAAAAGAAAATATGGACAGCCGCACTCCAAAAAACCTTGATGGTTGTCTTTATTTAAAAAAGGAAAAAATGCACTACAAGTCACAGCACACCACACAGGAGTAAAACAGCTGACGCGTTTCAAACTATAAAATTAGTGCTTAATCATCGCTCATTTTTCCTTTTTTAAATAAAGACAACCATCAAGGTTTTTTGGAGTGCGGCTGTCCATATTTCCTTTTTCATTTGTTGCCTTGTGCATTGCCAGCAGCACCCTTGATCTTCTGAGACCATACTGATCATCCTAACACAATCCACCTGGAGCGGTAATTTAATTTCCCACGTATGTTACAAGACTGCATTAATTTCCGTGTTTTTTTATCTGATATATTGATTTTAATCAGAACAAAATAAAATTGTGTGTAGCATTTAATGATGTGGGCATAATTTATAATTCCTATCAACAGTTTTCCTATGTTCATCAGTAATATAAGAAGCAATTCTCTCTGGTGAGTACTTGCACTCTGGTGGAGGATTGAAGGAGCTGCACCAATATTTTAATGTAAGAACTTACCTTAACCACTTAAGGACCGCCTCATGCACATTTACGTTGACAGAATGGCATGGCTGGGCACAGTTACGTACCTGTACGTCCCCTTTAAGTGCCCACCCGTGAGTCCGAAGCTCCGTGACCGCGCCCGCGGGACCTGAATGCTGCGGGTGTCCCGCGATCGGTCACAGGAGCTGAAGAACGGGGAGAGGTGAGTGTAAACACACCTTCCCCGTTCTTCACAGTGGCAAGGTCACTGATCGTCTGTTCCCTGATATAGGGAAAGGCGATCAGTGACGTCACACGTCCAGCCCCGCCCTCCTACAGTTAGAAACACATATGAGGTCACACATAACCCCTACAGCGCCCCTAGTGTTTAACTGCTAAACTCCAATTGTCATTTTCACAGTAAACAATGCATTTTTATAGCACTTTTTGATGTGAAAATGACAATGGTCCCAAAAATGTGTCAAAATTGTCCAATGTGTCCGCTATAATGCCGCAGTCACGAGAAAAAAAAAATCGCTGATCGCCGCCATTAGTAGTAAAAAAAAAAAAGTATTAATAAAAATGCCATAAAACTATCCCCTATTTTGTAAACGCTATAAATTCTGCTCAAACCAATCGATAAACGCTTATTGCGATTTTTTTTTTACCAAAAATAGGTAGAAGAATACGTATCGGCCTAAATTGAAAAAAATGCATTGGAATACTATAAAAATGCCACTGGCGGGGAAAGGTTTAATACTAGGGGGTGGGGAAGGGGTTAAGTATGTTCCCTGGGTGTGTTCTAACTGTAGGGGGGTGGCCTCACTAGGGGAAATTACAAATCGCTGTTCATACATTGTATGAACAGACGGTCAGGCATTTCTCCCCTGACAGGAACGGGAGCTGTGTGTTTACAAACACAGCTCCCGGTCCTCGCTCTGTAACGAGCAATCGCGGGTGCCCGGCGGCGATCGCGCCCGCCGGGCACGCGCACGGGAGCCAGGGACGAGCAGGGGTCGCGCACGCGCCCCTATACTACGGGCTCTCACGCAGGGGAGCCGACCTGCTGCCGTAGAACTGCGGCGGCTGGTCGGCAAGTAGTTTACAGTGGTTACAGTGTATGTAAACCATAACAATGAACTTCTCTTATTTGGTCTGTTTCTATCTATTGAATATACTATTTTTTTTTTCACACATCTGAGAAGTTAAAAACAATGGCCCAGATTCAGCATAGCTTGCGCTATATTTGCGGGGGAGCAGGGCAACGATTTTGCCCTGCGCCCACGCAAATATTTTGCGCTGCCCTCGATTCATGGAGCAGTAGCTCCGTGACTTGCGAGGGCGAGCCGGCAAATTTTCCCGGCGTAAGCGCGCGCAAGTTAAATGATCCCGCCGGGGGCGGGAATCATTTAAATTAGGCGCGCTCCCGCGCCGAGCGTACAGTGCATGCTCCGTCGGGAAACTTTCCCGACGTGCATTGCGGCAAATGACGTCGCAAGGACGTAATTTTCTTCAAAGTGAACGTGAATGGCGTCCAGCGCCATTCACGAAGCACTTACGCAAACGACGTAACATTTGAACGTCGCGACGCGGGAGCGGCGGTATACTTTAGCACAGGCTGCCCCTGCTATTAGAAAGGGCAGCCTTGCGCTAAAGTAGCCGTACGGAAACTCCGTACCTGGCTTGCGCGGGGCCCGCGCAAGATTGTGAATCAGTGGTAGTATGCAATTTGCATACTACACGCTGATACACAATGGGAGCGCATCCTAGCGGTCCCCGCAAGAATGCAGCCTAAAATCTGCGAGGCATAAGAGCCTTATGCCGCGCAGATTTTAGGCTGCAGCCGGTGTAACGAGGTTCCTGAATCAGGAGCACTCGTTACACCGGAGCAAGTAAGCATTTGCGCCGTGTAACTCATGGTTACACGGGCGCAATTGCTTCTTGAATCTGGGCCATTATCAGTTGAAGTTGCAAGAAATCTTGTGAGCGGATAACTTCCTGTACTCCTTGCCTGTGACAATTTATCAATGACATTGTTCTCAGATATCCAAGGACTACAGAACCACTCCTCTTGGTTATGGAACCCAGGAGAGGGATGGGGTTCCTTGTCCTTTCTTGTTGCCTCGATACAGAAGGTAAATAAACGTTGCCATCCTGGAATTGGAAGCACGTTACTGACAGAATTACAAGATGATTATGAAATAAAACTTGAAAATAACTAATGTGCCCCAACATTGAAGGACATTCTTGTTTTTAGCAATACCCTATAAACATCATAAAAATAAATGTACACATAATTATATATATATTTATAGGGTACTTTCATGATTAAAAACTAGCATTGTACCCATACTGGTGCCAATAGTAAGCATTTGCATAAGCACTTGTACTTGTGAAAATACTTTGATACTAAAACTGATACCTTCAGACTCGGTTCAGATATGTGTGGGCCGGTTTGCGGTGCGATTTCAAAGCCCAGTCCGGTGCAACTTCATTCAGCGGTTCAGGTGCAATTCTAATGCAAATTGTAGTGTATGGGATTAGAAATCTGACTGAAATGGCACAGGAATCTTTTTCAAATCCCACTGTGGCCGGCACACACATATGTGAACAGGCTGTAAACACTCACTAAGGCCCCTTTCACACTAATGCGACTTTAAAGTCACACGACTTCGCGGCCACGATTTTGACGCGATTTCAGGGAATGCCTGTGTAACTGCCATCAAAATCGGATCAAAGTAGTGCAGGGACTACTCTGAAGTCGTACCAATATGAATGGTTGGAAATCACGGGGAACGAATTGCCATGATACTTTGCAGTCACAAATCGTGGGACAAGTTGTACAAGTGTGAAAGGCGCCTTAAACTCACATGAAAACTGAGGTCTCTGCAAGTGAAATTGGTGAGTACCTGAGAAAAAGTTTCGGTACCCGTACTTAAAAACCTGGTATTGGTGCATTCCTATTAAAAACCATGCATTAGCACTTAGGAATACAAATGCCTGACAGCAGTAAGCCCCAGGAGCTTTCTACAATAAAACCCGTCACTGCTACTCTCTCCCTATGCAGGGTGACGGATCTGGTCTCCGCCCCCCTACTGTAGTTTTCTGCAGGAAGCCTTTAGTGGGTGTGGCCTGCTGGGTCCATCTCAAGGTGCTGCTCTCTGCACAGGTTATGTACAGTACAGTGATGTCACCACTAGTTTTATATGGTAATATTTTGGTTTGCAAACCTATTTGGTGCCATTTGTAAAGTAGGGGTGCAACGGATCGTGCTCGATCCGCGATCCGAACGGGTCGACCTGTTCGAATCGGCACAGTATGAGATCCGCGGAACGCACCGCCGCCACGGCCTTAGGATAGACCGCGGCTTCGGCCTAGCTCCGGAGCGGTCGGCCATCTTGGTACACTCGGCGGCGGTGCACGCTGACGTCATCACCCCTCCCTCTGCTCGTGGATCTTTTCTATTCTGCAAGAGCGTGCTGACTCTGCATGCAACCTGAGTACAGTGAGACGGACCGAGTACATCAGTACAGTGAGTTGGCTAATGGCTATTACAGGGGAAAATTGGCTATACACACAGTGTTACGGTTTACTAGTGTGGGGGCAATGTTGGCTATGACTATTATTACAGTGGCAAAAATGGCAATTACAGTGTTACTGTTTTACTAGTGTGGGGGCAATGTTGGCTATGGCTATTAATAATAGCCATAGCCAACATTGCCCCCACACTAGTAAAACAGTAAGACTGTAATTGCCATTTTTGCCACTGTAATGGTCCCAAAAATTTGTCAAAATTGTCCGATGTGTCCGCCATAATGTCGCGGTCACGAAAAAAATCGCTGATCGCCGCCATTGGTAGTAAAAAAAATATATATATTAATAAAAATGTAAAAAGACAAAACTTTTGTTTGTCTTGTGTTTTTTTTTTTACTGATCCGATTCGTGACTCCTGATCCGAGGATTGATCCGATCCGTGAGTTTTTTGATCCGTTGCACCCCTAGTCATTTTGTAATTTCCTTGTACGTATTATTAACCACTTTGGCCGTTTTACCTCCTTAATGACCAGGCCATTTTTTGCGATACGGCACTGTGTTATTTTAACTGACAATTGCGCGGTCATGCAAAGCTGTACCCAAATAATATGTATGTCCTTTTCCCCCCACAAATAGAGCTTTCTTTTGGTGATATTTGAATACCTCTGCGGTTTTAATTTTTTGCGCTACAAACAAAAAAGTGCAATAATTAAAAAAAAATCGATTTTTTACATTCTGCTATAAAACATATCCAATTAAAAAAAAATTAAGTAATCTAATTTATCAATTTAGGCCAATATGTATTCAGCTACATATTGTTTGTAAAAAAAATCCCAATAAGTGTATATTGATTGGTTTGCGCAAAAGTTATCGCATTTACAAACTATGGGATATTTTTATGGCATTTTTTTATTTAGTTTTTACAAAAAATGGCGGCGATCAGTGATTTTTAGCAGGACTGCGTCATTGCGGTGGACAAACTGGACACCTGACACTTTTTTGGGAACCAGTCACATTATTACAGTGATCAGTGCTAAATATATGCACCGTTACTTTACTAATGACACTGGCAAAAAAGGGATTAACATCAGGGGCAATCAAAGGGTGAAGTGTGTTCCTAGGGGGTGCTTGCTAACTGTGTGGGGGACAGCCTGACTGGATAAAGACAGAGATCCATGTTCCTGCCTAGCAGGAACACAAGATCTCTAGATCCTTCCCTGTCAGAACGGCAAGCTGCCTTGTTTACATAGGCAGATCACTGTTCTGCCTCCCCGGGGAACGATCGCGGGTGGCCGGTGGACATCGGGTCCACCAGACCCTCCGATTGGCTCCCCCTCTGTCCAATCAGCGTACGCGCGCCCCCAGTGTCTATTGCACTAAATGACGTACAGGTACGTCATGTCACACAATAGAGCCGACCTGCTGCAGGATATCTGCGGTAGGTTGTCAGCAAGTGGTTAATGAGGACCTCTGATCTTTAACAATTTCTTCTGATGTATGCTAGAGTTTATTGCTGTCAGAAATTTGTATTTATTATTTAATCCAGGTACTTGTATAGCGCCGTCAATTTAAGCAGCGCTTTAAATATCAATTGTACATTCACATCAGTCCCTGCCCTCAAGGAGCTTACAATCTAAGGCCCCCAATTCACTTTCATACAAACACATACTAAAGCCAATTTACCTTCCAGCATGTCTTTGGAGTGTGGTAGAAACCCACGCAGATACAGAGAGAACATGCAAACTGTACAGGTAGTGCCATGGTTGGGATTCGAATTGATGACCCCAGTGCTGCGAGGCGGAAGTGCTACTGTATGTTTTTGATCAGAAATGTATCCTATGCACAGAACTATATAGACATTTGCTTTTGTAAATCTGGACGACAATGTAAACATTTACAAGTGTGCTGTGTTTTACATATGAAGTTAAAATGGCTAAAAGGTCTTCTTCCTGGCTCATCTTCTACATTTAAAGCGTTTGTTACCCCAACACTTCATAATCCTAAAATGTGCCTGCTGTACCATGTACTTGTATGAGAAAGTATCCTGTTCTCTTTGTATTGCTTTTTTTATGTAAAATCCCTGGTGTTTCTGCCAGTCCCTCTGCATTCCTATTAATAACTGACCACACTAAACATCAGAGCACAGTGTGGTAGTACTCTAGGTAGACTTGTCCTGAGTACCCCCCCTCCCCCCAGCCATTTACTGGGAAGCTCAGTGTACTGCTGCTTCTCCTCCCCCTGTTTTTATGCAGCTGAAAACAGAGGGGATGTGATCACTTCTAAAAAAGGGGAAAAAAGGTATTTATTAGTGCTGTCAAGCGATTACAATTTTTAATCGCGATTAATCGCATTAATGTCATAGTTAACTCACGATTAATCGCGCCATTAAGGAGGTTCACCCTTTAAAAAATTTTTTTTTTGTTTTCTTATTTATTTTTTTATAATATTAAATTGTGTTTTTTTATTTTTTTACATTTTGATCACTTTTATTGCTGTCACAAGGAATGTAAACATCCCTTGTGACAGCAATAGGTGGTGACAGGTACTCTTTATGGAGGGATCGGGGGTCTAAAAGACCTCCGAGCCCTCCTTTGCACTTCAAAGTATTCAGATCGCCGAAAACGGCGATTCTGAATACTGTGTACTTTTTTAAATCCGGCGCCATTGGCAGCCGAGAAACCCGGAAGTGACGTCATGACGTCGCTTCCGTGGTTTCAATGCGGAGACTGAATCAAAGCCGCTTACGGCTTAGTGTCAGTCTCCAACCTGGACACAGAAGGCGGCGGATCGAGGATCGGGTCTCCCGGTGGGACGGGAGGCCCGGTTAGAGCGGCGAAAGGCGGCGGGAGGGGGGGGATGTCCCCTCCCGCTCCTCCGGCATAACAACCGAGCGGCTTTTAGCCGCATCGGTTGTTATGTTTGGATAGCCGATCGCCCGCTCTAAACAACGGTACCGGGATGATGCCTGCGGCTGCAGGCATCATCCCGGTATAACCCCCGAGCGCCGCCTCGTTAATCGCGCGATAAAAAAATTGACGGCGTTAACATGGGTTTGCGTTAACGCCGTTAATAGCGCGTTTAACTGACAGCACTAGTATTTATATATTTTTTTTAGATCTATACAAAAATGTTTTGCCTTTATTTCTATTTTAAACTGAATGGGTTGGTTTACAAGGTGATTGTTTACAATCACTTTAATTTTAGGGTCTGTAATTCTGCATAGTGCAGTATTAGGACTTCTAGCACCCCTAGTTGTTGCAAGTAACAGATTATTGTCACTTCACATCGGTTGATACTGATGGCCATGCAAACCATTACCATCTTTTGCTGACAACCTACAACTGATCTATCGGCTTCCTAAACCGATGTCACGCTTCTCTGCCTGCCTACCCTACTTTCTCTCCTCTTCAATACCCACTATTATCCTTGGTGATTTTAACATCCCTGTTAATGTTAACAGCCCAACTGCATCACAACTTTTCAACTTAAAGGAATACTAAAGGCAAAGTTTTTATTTTTTTTAAATAACAAACATGTTATACTTACCTCCACTGTGCAGCTAGTTCTGCACAGAGTGTCCCCTAACCCTGTCTTCTGGGGGTCCACTTGACGGCTGTCTCGGCTCCTCCTCGCAAAAGCTTTCCACCTTCATGCGAGCAAGCTCACATGGTGGAAAGCTTTTGCGAGCGCGTTCCTGTGATACAGCGGCGGGCATAGCCGCCGACTGTATCACTCGGCCCCGCCCCCCGCGTCATCCGCTGTGATTGACAGCAGCGCCAGCCAATGGCTGCGCTGCTATCAATCCGTCCAACCTAGCCAATCAACGACCAGGCTGGGAACTGAAGAGGATCACGTGGACGCGCGTGGGACTTTCGAAGGGTCAGGTAAGTAAAATGTGGGTTCAGGGGGGGCCGGTACCGTCGGATGTTTTTTCACCTTAATGCATAGGATGCATTAAGGTGAAAAAACATTTACCTTTACAACCCTTTTAACCTCATCCTTTGATCTTACACAATGGACACAGTCCCCCACTCACTCCAATGGTAATACCCTCTCTACCTTGTGTTTCTCCCATCTTTGCACCCCCGGTACAACCTCACCAACACCGCATTTTCTCTCTCTGGCCACAACCTCATCACTTTCACAATGTGCTCGTCTCCAACCATCCACCAAGCAGAAACATTCACCACTTTAATCCTATTTTCTACACTGCAACTGATCACCTCCATGACTAAATCTCACCCCTGCCTTGCCCCAACCTGGCCACCTCTATCTACAACAGTTCACTTTCATCCACACTGGACTCTCTCTAGCTCCTCTCACTACACAAAATATCAGGCTTTGACCATTACAACTTCGGCAGACCGATGACACCAGAAACCTTAAGGCCCCGTACAGACGAGCAAACATGTACGATGAAAACGGTCCGCCGGACCGTTTTCAGCATACATGTCTGCCCGGAGATTTCTGTATGATGGCTGTACACACCATCATACAGAAATCCGCACGTACTCGATATGCGGCGACGAGGCCGCGCCGTCACCACGACGATGACGCGGTGACGTGCGCGGCCCTGGCAGTTCAATGCTTCCACGCATGCGTCAAAGTCATTCGACGCATGCGAGGGATGGCGGCCGCTCGGACATGTACGGTAGGTCTGTACAGACGACCGAACCTGTCCGACGGACAGGATTCCAGCGGGCATGTTTCTAAACATGTTTAGAAATATTTGCCCGCTCGAAAAAGGCCCGGCGGGCAAATGTACGGTGGAATCCTGTCCGCTCGGCTGTACAGATGACCGAACATGTCTGCTGAAACTGGTCCGCGGACTAGTTTCAGTAGACATGTTCGGTCGTCTGTATGGGGCCTAAGAGACATTTGAGCGAGTGTGGTGTAAAACCAAATCCCAGTATGCATTCACCCAATATAAATCGACCTTCTTAAAATACAATTCCACCATGCTGCCAAACAAGCCTACTTTGGCATGCTTATTAATACTCTATCCTCCAGTCCTCGCCATCTCTTCTCTACTTTTAACACTCTACTTTCTCAACCACCATTTCCACCCAGTAACTCGCCCACTGATCACGAAATTGCCAATCACTTCAAAAAACAAGATTGATGCGATTCCTGGGGACATCTCCACTGCACAGACATCTATCCCAATTAACATACCCTGTACAAATCCGCTCTCAACACTCTCCTCTTTTGAACTTGCTACTACCATACTACCATTGCAACACCCATCATTTTATTTTATAGGGCCTCTGCTAAAATATATATATTATATGTTTAGGGCTTCCAAGTTATTTTCTAGCAAAGAAAAGTAGATTTTTATATGTAGAAGCAAAGTGTCAGAATTGGCCCTGATGCCAAGTGGTTAAGCACCTAAAGCCCAGCAGGTTTTTACATAATTGTGGCAAAAAATGAAATCACCTTGTGGTGTTATTGGATGAGTTTTATAACAAACACTAAGGGAAAGTTTTTTTCTTTTTTTAGTAAAAAAATTTAAAAATCATGACTATACCACCAAATTAAATCTTAACTGGTATCAAAAAAATTATATTAAAATTAGTTTGGGTACAGTGCTGCATGTCCGAACAATTGCCTGGAAGCAAACAGGTGTAACACACTCGGATTGAGGTGGTTAACCACTTAAGACCCGGATCAAAATGCAGGTAAAGGACCAGGACCCTTTTTGCGATTCGGGACTGCGTCGATTTAACTGACAATTGCGCGGTCGTGCAACGTGGCTCCCAAAAAAAATTGGAGTCCTTTTTTTAACCACAATTAGAGCTTTCTTTTGGTGGTATTTGATCACCTCTGCGGTTTTTATTTTTCGTGCTATAAACAAAAATAGAGCGACAATTTTGAAAAAAAATGCAATATTTTTTACTTTTTGCTATAATAAATATCCCCCAAAAATATATAAAAAACGTTTGTTTCCTCAGTTTAGGCCGATACGTATTCTTCTACATAATTTTGGTAAAAAAAAAAAATCGCAATAAGCGTTTATCGATTGGCTTGCGCAAAATTTATAGCCTTTACAAAATAGGGGATAGTTTTATTGCATTTTTATAATTTTTTTTTTTTTTTACTACTAATGGCGGCAATCAGCGATTTTTTTTTGTGACTGCGACATTATGGCGGACACATCGGACAATTTTGACACATTTTTGGGACCATTGTCATTTTCACAGAAAAAAAAATGCTATAAAAAAATGCATTGTTTACTGTAAAAATGACAATTGCAGTGTGGATGTTAACCACTAGGGGGCGCTGAAGGGGTTATGTGTGACCTCATATGTGTTTCTAACTGTAGGGGGGCGGGGCTGGACGTGTGACGTCATTGATCGCCTTTCCCTATATCAGGGAACAGACTATCAATGACAGCGCCACTGTGAAGAACGGGGAAGGTGTGCTTACACACAGCTCTCCTCGTTCTTCAACTCCGGGGACCGATCGCGGGACTCAGGCACTACTAGTAAAAAAAAATATATTAATAAAAATGTCATAAAACTATCCCCTATTTTGTAAACGCTATAACTTTTGCGCAAACCAATCAATAAAACGCTTATTGTGAATTTTTTTACCAAAAATAAGTAGAAGAATACATATCGGCCCAAAAAAAATGTGTTTTTTTTTATATTTTTTTTGGGGGATATTTATTATAGCAAAAAGTAAAAAATATTGCATTATTTTCAAAATTGTCACTCAATAGCGCAAAAACTAAAAACCGCAGAGGTGATCAAATACCACCAAAAGAAAGCTCTATTTGTAGGAAAAAAGGACGCCAATTTTGCTTGGGAGCCACGTCGCACGACCGCACAATTGTCAGTTAAAGCGGCGCAGTGCGGAATCGCAAAAAGGGGCAAGGTCCTTAACCTGCATAAAGGTCCGGGTCTTAAGTGGTTAAGTTATCAATGAAGTACAATAGTTGTAAACATTCTTTGATATGTATCCGCTGATGTGTTACCAAGCTGGAGCGGTTGAAACTTTTGCTGCATTGATTAGATTGGAATGGCTTCTCCTCAGTGTGGAAGCACCTATGAAACACCAGGTGGGCATTACAGGTTGTGTGTATGGCTTCTCTCCACTATGGGTCCCCTGGTGTTTCACCAAGGCGGACCGAGTGGAAACGTTACTTCCACACTGGATCCAAGTGAATAGTTTGGTATGTTTGACCAGAGATGAGCTATCAATTAAGTTTGCTAGTGTCTCACCTGCGTGGGTCCTCTGATGCTTCACCAAAGCCGACTTCTTGGTGTAGCCGTTCCCACATATTTGGCACACAAAGGGTTTCTCCTCAGAGTGAACCTGTTGGTGTATCACCAAGGTGGAGCTGTCCATGAAGCTTTCTCCGCATTTCTGGCACACAAAGGGTCTTTCGCCAGCGTGACTTTTCTGGTGCAAAATTAGGTGTGAATTGCAGGAATAGGTTTTTCCGCACTCCTTGCAGGAATACGATTTCTCCCCAGTGTGGCTCCGTAGATGGAAAACCAGAGCAGAGTTTTCTGTGAACCTCTGCCCACATTCACCACACTGGAAGGACTTCTCCCCACAATGAACAGTCTGGTGTTTCTCCATACTGGACCGGTCCGTAAAGCTCTTTCCACACTCCAGGCAGGTGAAGGACTTCTCCCGTGTGTGGATACTATGGTGCTTCAACAGATTTGAATGGTCGGTGAAGCTTCTTCCGCAGACTGTACAAGAAAATGGCTTTTCTCCGGTGTGAATTCTTTCGTGTTTCACAAGAGACGGGCGATCAGTGAAAGACTTTTCACAATAGGAACATGCAAAGGGTCTCTCGCCACCATGAGTTCTCTGATGTATGATCAAGTGTGAATTATATGAAAAAGCCTTACCACACACGTTACAAGTATGAGGCTTTGCTACCAAGTGTGTCTTCTGGTGCTTCACAAAGCGAGATTTGTCCGTGAAGCTCTTGCCACAGTCAATGCACAAAAAGGTGGTCATTTCCATCACTTTACCAGTTTTGGGGTCAATGGCATTGTTGTGGCAGTTGTCCACCAGCCTGGCACATGGGTCTTGTTTGTTGTAGACATCCTTTCCCGCTGGTATCTTTTCCACTTTTGAAGATGAGCTGGACATCATACAAGTCTCCCCCTTTTCATTTATCACCACTAAATCTGCACACAAATAAGATTGCAACAATATATAAGAACAAATATTTCACACTAAAGGCCGTTTCCACCTAGAAGTTTAGATGGGCGACTGGTTTTTGAAAATTTGGCATAACCAACTCAGAAGTTCAATTTTTATGGAGGACAGTCGCACTGATAGCCATTAATACACTGTCTCACGCTGATCAGCACATGCTCAGTTGCTCTCTATTTTTAGGCACTGCCGAGTTTGTAGAGGTCAATCTGCTGACAGCCTTAAAGTGGAGTTCCACCCATAAATATAACATTACATCAGTAGTTTTAAAAAAATGTCATTAGTCCTTTACAAAAAAAAAAATTTTTTTAGATGCCTTCAAAGTGTTGTTGCTAGGATTAGTTAATCTTCCCACTTCCTGCACCTAGGTGATTAATGCTTCCTAACCTACACCACACAGACTCCTGGGAATGTAGTGGGTGTAACTTTCCAGGAGTCTGTGCACTCCCCAGTCTCAAAGAATCATATGACTTGGACAGCACAGGTGCTGAAACCTGATCTGACACTGCTTGTGCAGCACTGAGCATGTGCGAGATCTGCAAGGCTGAAATCCAGGAAGTCATACAGTCTGGCTTCATGATGCCCACACTTAAGATGGCCCCAGTCAATTTCTATTTTATAAAGTGTCTAAATGCTGTAACAACCTAACAAAACGGACCTTAGTTTACAGACTAACTTTACTAGAATACATTAAGCTTGTGTATTACAGGGGTATTTATATTTAAAAAGTGAAATTGTGGCCGGAACTCCGCTTTAAAGGGGTTGTAAAACAAATTTTTTTAAATAACAAACATGTTATACTTACCTCCACTGTGCAGCTCGTTTTGCACAGAGTTGCCCCGATCCACGTCTTCTGGGGTCCCTCGGCGGCTGTCTCTAGACCTGCCCGCAAGAACTTTCCACCTTCATGCGAGCTCGCACGGTGGAAAGTTTTTGCAGGGGCGCTCCCGTGATACAGCCGGCGGCTATAGCCATTCACTGTATCACTCGTCATTGGATGTGATTAAAAGCAGCGCAAGACAATGGCTGCGCTGCTTTCAATCCATCCACTCTAGCCAATCAACGACCAGGCTAAGTGGCGAAGGGGACGTCGGGGGCGAGCGCCGCAGGTGAACGGACTCAGGTAAGTAAAGTGTGTGGGGGGGGGCGGTATTGTCGGATGTTTCTTCACCTTAATGCATAGGATGCATTAAGGTGAAAAAACATGTACCTTTAGTGTCCCTTTAAAGCAGAATAAACCCTCCTATCCTTTAAATGCAAAGAAGCTTCTTCTGTTTGATCTGCAACTGCCACTGTGCTGCACATGTGATCAGTTATGACACCAGCCATTTGATGGTTTGGAAGTTTGGTTGAGGACACAAGCTAATGTGATAGTTAGCAATCTCAACATTCCAGAAATATAACTGTTTTTTTAAACCATTAAATCGTTGATGATTTACTGCTGTTCAGGGGCTCTGAGCTGCAGCAAAGAGGCAGCTTCCAGCAAGAAGAAACAGGAGCAAAGCTGGAGGCAAATTACAGCACATGCTAATTTTGTAGCATAATTATTAATGTGGAATGTATGTTCCTTGCTAAAGAACATTCTTTTTTATCAAGTTGTTATGGGTAAAGTTCCACTTTAAGGGGTACAGTGAGGAAAATAAGTATTTGAACACCCTGCTATTTTGCAAGTTCTCCCACTTGGAAATCATGGAGGGGTCTGAAATTGTCATCGTAGGTGCATGTCCACTGTGAGAGACATAATCAAAAAAAATTCCAGAAAGCACAATTTATGATTTTTTAACTATTTATTTGTATGATACAGCTGCAAATAAGTATTTGAACACCTGTCTATCAGCTAGAATTCTGACCCTCAAAGACCTGTTAGTCTGCCTATAAAATGTCCACCTCCACTCCATTTATTATCCTAAATTAGATGCACCTGTTTGAGGTCATTAGCTGCATAAAGACACCTGTCCACCCCATACAATCAGTAAGAATCCAACTACTAACATGGCCAAGACCAAAGAGCTGTCCAAAGACACTAGAGACAAAATTGTACACCTCCACAAGGCTGGAAAGGGCTACGGGGAAATTGCCAAGCAGCTTGGTGAAAAAAGGTCCACTGTTGGAGCAATCATTAGAAAATGGAAGAAGCTAAACATGACTGTCAATCTCCCTCGGACTGGGGCTCCATGCAAAATCTCACCTCGTGGGGTCTCAATGATCCTAAGAAAGGTGAGAAATCAGCCCAGGACTACACGGGAGGAGCTGGTCAATGACCTGAAAAGAGCTGGGACCACCGTTTCCAAGGTTACTGTTGGTAATACACTAAGACGTCATGTTTTGAAATCATGCATGGCACGGAAGGTTCCCCTGCTTAAACCAGCACATGTCAAGGCCCGTCTTAAGTTTGCCAATGACCATTTGTATGATCCAGAGGAGTCATGGGAGAAAGTCATGTGGTCAGATGAGACCAAAATAGAACTTTTTGGTCATAATTCCACTAACCGTGTTTGGAGGAAGAAGAATGATGAGTACCATCCCAAGAACACCATCCCTACTGTGAAGCATGGGGGTGGTAGCATCATGCTTTGGGGGTGTTTTTCTGCACATGGGACAGGGCGACTGCACTGTATTAAGGAGAGGATGACCGGGGCCATGTATTGCGAGATTTTGGGCAACAACCTCCTTCCCTCAGTTAGAGCTTTGAAGATGGGTCGAGGCTGGGTCTTCCAACATGACAATGACCCGAAGCACACAGCCAGGATAACCAAGGAGTGGCTCTGTAAGAAGCATATCAAGGTTCTGGCGTGGCCTAGCCAGTCTCCAGACCTAAACCCAATAGAGAATCTTTGGAGGGAGCTCAAACTCTGTGTTTCTCAGCGACAGCCCAGAAACCTGACTGATCTAGAGAAGATCTGTGTGGAGAAGTGGGCCAAAATCCCTCCTCCAGTGTGTGCAAACCTGGTGAAAAACTACAAGAAACCTCTGTAATTGCAAACAAAGGCTACTGTACCAAATATTAACATTGATTTTCTCAGGTGTTCAAATACTTATTTGCAGCTGTATCATACAAATAAATAGTTAAAAAAATCATACATTGTGATTTCTGGATTTTTTTTTTTTTGAATATGTCTCTCACAGTGGACATGCACCTACGATAACAATTTCAGACCCCTCCATGATTTCCAAGTGGGAGAACTTGCAAAATAGCAGGGTGTTCAAATAAAGAGATTTTTAATACAGCTTACCTGTAAAATCTTTTTCTTGGAGTACATCACGGGACACAGAGCGGCATTCATTACTATATGGGTTATATGGAGTACCTTCAGGTGTAGACACTGGCAATCTCAAACAGGAAATGCCCCTCCCTATATAACCCCCTCCCATAGGAGGAGTACCTCAGTTTTGTAGCAAGCAGTATGCCTCCCAAAATGGTCCTCAAAAAAGAGGGGTGGGAGCTCTGTGTCCCATGATGTACTCCAAGAAAAAGATTTTACAGGTAAGCTGTATTAAAAATCTCTTTTTCTTTATCGTACATCACGGGACACAGAGCGGCATTCATTACTATATGGGATGTCCCAAAGCAATGCTTACAATGAGGGGAGGGAGAACATCTCCAAGACAAAAGGATTTAATTTAGAGATATACTCAAATCATAATAAATCCAACTTAGTTGAGAAAAATAAAATTTTTAAATTTAACTCAAACAAGAGGAGCCCCCGGAATCCGAGGGTCTCAAACTGCAGCCTGCAGCACTGCCTGCCCGAAGGCAGTATCAGTATTCCTTCTTACGTCCAACTTGTAGAATTTTGTAAACGTGTGGACAGAAGACCAGGTTGCCGCCTTGCAAACTTGAGCCATGGAGATCTGGTGGTGTGCTGCCCAGGAGGCGCCCATGGCTCTAGTAGAATGAGCCTTTAATGATACTGGAGGAGGCAACCCTTTCAAGCCGTAGGCCTGAGTGATTAATTGCTTAATCCACCTAGAAATGGTGGACTTTGCAGCTGCCTGCCCCTTCTTGGGCCCATCCGGTAGAATGAACAGCACATCTGTCTTCCGGATCTTCTTTGTAGCTTTAAGATAGGCCTTCATGGCCCTGACAATATCCAAGGTATGCAGCAACCCTTCCTTTCTGGAAGTAGGTTTAGGGAAGAAGGATGGTAATACCAAATCCTGGTTCAAATGAAAACTGGATATGACCTTCGGAAGGAAGGAAGGATGAGGGCGGAGAACGACCCTGTCCTTATGAAAAACAAGATATGGTTCCTTACAGGATAAGGCTGCCAGCTCCGAAACTCTTCTTGCGGAAACTATGGCAACCAAAAATACTAACTTCCTTGTCAGTAGAACCAAAGGAATATCAGCCAACGGCTCAAACGGTTGTTTCTGTAAACTTGACAGAACAAGATTTAAATCCCACGGACAAAGCGGGGATTTAACTGGAGGTCTAATACGTAAGACCCCTTGAAGGAAGGTCTTAACCAGCGAGTGGGTGGCCAGCGGCCGCTGAAACCACACTGACAGAGCAGAATCTGTCCTTTGATTGTGCTTAATGCCAATCCTTTATCCACTCCTAGCTGGAGAAAACGTAATACTCTATCGATGGTAAATTTGCGAGAAAGCCATCGCTTGGACTCACACCAGCCTACATAGGCCTTCCAGACCCTGTAATAAATCACCCTAGAGACCGGTTTCCTGGCTCTGATTAGGGTAGAGATTACTTTCTGAGACAGACCTCTACCCCTGAGAATCAGGGATTCAGCTTCCAGGCCGTCAAATTTAGATGCCGTAAGGCAGGGTGGAGGATCGGACCTTGCGATAGCAGGTCTGGCCGTAGAGGAAGAGTCCACGGGTCTCCCACTACCATCCTTAAGATTAGTGAGTACCATGCTCTTCTGGGCCATGCTGGAGCTACCAGGATGACTGGTATGTGCTCCACCCGGATCCTGCGCAGCAGGCGGGGTAGTAACTGGAGCGGGGGAAACGCATAAAGAAGTTTGAACTGATGCCAAGGGCAAACCAACGCATCGGTTCCGCAGGCCATTGGATCCCTTGAACGGGATATGAACCTGTCTAGTTTCTTGTTGAGTCTCGATGCCATGATATCCACGTCCGGCACTCCCCATCTTTGGCAGAGTGCTTGAAAGACTTGTGGATGCAGAGACCATTCCCCCGGCCATAGAGTCTGGCGGCTTAAGAAGTCCGCCTGAAAGTTGTCCACTCCTGGAATGAATATTGCCGATATGCAGGGCACATGAGCCTCTGCCCATAGGAGAATCAAGCTCACCTCTCTTTGAGCGGCTTGACTCCTGGTTCCCCCTTGGTGATTTATGTATGCCACGGCCGTGGCATTGTCTGATTGAATTCTCACCGGGAACCCCTGCAATTTTGACGTCCAAGCCCTGAGGGCTAGTCGAGCAGCTCTGAGCTCCAAGATGTTGATGGGCAACTGCTTCTCTGGCTTTGCCCAAGTACCTTGGCGAGTGCAACCATCCAAAATTGCTCCCCAGCCCGTCAGGCTGGCGTCTGTGGTCACTATCTTCCAAGCCACTGGGCTGAAAGACTTCCCCTTCAGTAGATTCTGGGGGTCTAACCACCAACACAGACTTTGTCGGACTCTTGATGAGAGCGGCAACGGGATATCCAAGGCCTGTGGCCTTCTGCTCCATGCTGACAGGATGGCTGCCTGTAGGATGCGAGTGTGGCTCTGGGCGTATGGTACCGCCTCGAATGTGGCCACCATCTTGCCTAGTAACCTCATACATAGGCGAATAGTCGGTTCTTTCTTGCTTAGAACCAGTAGGATTAATTCCTTGATGGCTTTTACCTTCCTCAGAGGTAGGAACACTCCTTGTTGTTCTGTGTCTAATCTCATGCCGAGATATTCCAACTGCCTTGTGGGCTGGAAAGCTGACTTTTCTCGATTTAGGACCCAGCCGAACCTCTCGAGGTATTGGACCGTGAGGGCCACTGCTCGCTCCAAGCCGGGAGACGAGTGATCTATGACTAGGAGGTCGTCCAGGTATGCTAGGATCGTGACCCCTTGGATCCTTAGTTTGGCTAGGATTGGAGCTAGGACCTTCGTGAACACCCGGGGGGCCGTAGCCAACCCGAAGGGAAGCGCCACGAATTGGAAGTGACGCGAAGCCACCATGAAGCGTAAATATCTTTGATGTGGCTGATAAATTGGAACATGAAGGTAGGCATCCTTTATGTCTATGGACGCCATGAAGTCGTCCTTCTGGAGTGTGGCAGCTGCTGACCGCACGGATTCCATCCGAAATGAGCGGATCTTTAGATATGCATTTACCATCTTTAGGTCCAAAATTGGCCTGACATCTCCATTGGATTTTGGGATGATGAATAGGTTGGAGTAGAAACCCAGCCCCTGTTCCAGGACTGGTACCTCTACTATTACTTCCTGGGAAAGTAGATGATCTAATGCCGATCTTAATGCGGCTCCCTTTTCCGGATCGTTTGGAATCCTCGACTTCTGGAAATGAGGAGGAGGAAACCTTAGGAAATCTAATTTGTAGCCTGTGGCCACGGAAGACCGTACCCACTCGTCGGGAATGCTGGCTTCCCAAATCTCTGAAAAGAGTCGCAGCCTTCCCCCCACCTTCGTGGGTGGGGGCGCCCCTTCATAAGGTTGGCTTGGGGGCTGGTTTTGCTGGTTTGCGAAACCACTGCCTTTTGCCTCTAACAGCCTGTCCTTGTGATCTGCTGTTGAAGCCGAAGTTTGCTTTTGCAGGAGGCCGTCGATACTGCTTGGCATTAGAGGGCCCCTGCCCAGGGGAATACTGTCGTTTAAACGCAGGTCCCTGAACCTTCTTCCTGTCTTCTCCGAAGAGTCGTCCTCCATGGAAGGGGAACCCTACCAGGAGCTTCTTGCATGGGGGCTCAGCCTCCCAGCTTTTTAACCATAAGAGTCTTCTCATATGGATAAGGGATAACGATAAACGTGACGCTTGCTGGATAGAATCCTTGATTGCGTCTACCGTAAAACATATGGCCTTAGGGACATCCGAAAATTTTTCTGCCTGCTGGGCCGGAATAAGTTTAAGCATCTGCTTAAATTGATCCGATAATGCTTGAGCGACCCCAATCGCAGCCACAGCTGGCTGTACTACTGCCCCTGCAGTAGTGAAGGAGTTCTTAAGTAGTGCTTCCAAGCGCTTATCAACTGGATCCTTGAACACCTGTATGTTTTCTACAGGGCATGTTAACGATCTGTTAATACATGAGATGGCTGCGTCCACTGCAGGAGTAGCCCATCTTTTGGAAAATTTTTCTTCCATAGGATATAGGACAGAGAACCTTTTAGGTGGTAAGAAGATCTTATCTGGCTTGTTCCAATCTTGGAACAAAATTCCCTCTAATAGAGGATGGATCGGAAACACAGCATTGCTTTGAGGCGCCCTCAGTGAGCCCAAAGCTGAAACCGTCGATACCTGGAGATCTGGTACTGGCAAGTTGAATGCCCTATGGACCAAGTCCGACAAGACTGCCCCAGACTCCTCTGTATCCGGATCTTCGATCCCTGAACCTACTTGGTCCTTGTCCAAGAGGTCGTCCAATTCCCCTGAGGAAAGGACCTCCTCTTCTGAGGGTCCGCGCTCGGGCGACGGAGATCTATTCCGCTTACTGCCCCGCATAGCTGCGGCTATCATTTTTTCCCATGCTTTTCTGCATCTCTTTTAAAGAGGTGAGTAATACCTCCTCCGTGACCATCTTAGGGTTGGACTGACCCGCGTCAGCTCCAGCCCCAGATCCCGATGGCCCCAAGGCTCCCTGTAGGGAAAGCAGCGGCATATGTCTGAGACCTCAGACTCTCTGGGGGAATCCCCACCTCTTGTACCCTCTGACCCGGATGCCATGGTACAATACCGAGGTACACCTGCTACCTATTGGTATTTGGAACTATAAAAGTTAATTGCCCAAACACCTGTTTGGGGGATAAAAAATGCTTCCTCTCCCCTAGATGACTTCTTTTTTTTTTTTTTTTCGTTTTTTTTTTTTCAAATCCAGGAAAGAAAAAACATTCTGTCCCCCTGAGTAGTATTGCAAAGAAAAACTATGAGATGGAAAAGAAACAGCCTATTTCTAGGCTTGAAAAACAGTCCTCTGAAGACTGCAATATCCTTTCTGGCCACTGTGTGTCCTCGGCGCCCCGTGCTGCCGCTCTGGTCTTTCTCCTCAGTTCCAAAGTATTGAATGGAACAAACAAGAAAGGGCCGCCCCTTCCTTTAAGCCACTGACCCGCCCTTCCCCCCCAGCAATCTCAAACAGGAAATGCCCCTCCCGACAGGGGGAGGGGGGGGGGATTTTGGGAGGAAGGGACCTCTCTGTTCCAGCAAACTGCAGCCTGCAGCCTGGAACCATGAGGAGGTCAGCGTTTTGCCTGCTTGCAGGCTCTGAGGAGGAAGACTGAATGGAGCATCGCCTGGAGGCCTGCAGGTAAGCAAAGCTCTCTGACACACACATATATTTTTATATAACACAGGCCCCACTCAATGCTTTTCCAACACTACAAGGGAGGTCACATCTTATGGGGAATAATACATAGAGAGCCATCCTATCTTTATGATATGTGACTAGTTTGCCAGATGCAGTGCATAACTTTAGGCATGTCCCCTGTGACCCCCCAGAAAAAAACCTGCTAAGAACCAAGTTCCGCAAGTTTTCCCCTCACTTACCTGCTCCATGCCGCAGGACTTTGCCAAGCAAGAGGCCCAATCTTCCCCCATCTCCGTGGGGATGTCTAGACCTTCAGGCCCTGGGTTCCTATGAAGGATCCACTGTCCTGGGCCCATATAGCACCCTGGCAACAGAAAACTTTAGGTACCCAAAGGTTTCTAAGTTCTGGGCCCAGGGTCCAGCTCTCTAAAAAGAAAAGCATTATGGGCTATACCCCAAGGGTTTGGGGTCCGGTTACTGACCACTTTAGCGCTGAGGCTTTTTTGGACAGAACCGGTAGCTCACCTAATCCCAAGGATGCGGAGGCAAGCTAAACCATGACTAACACCTAAGACACTGGCGTAAAAACTGAGGTACTCCTCCTATGGGAGGGGGTTATATAGGGAGGGGCATTTCCTGTTTGAGATTGCCAGTGTCTACACCTGAAGGTACTCCATATAACCCATATAGTAATGAATGCCGCTCTGTGTCCCGTGATGTACGATAAAGAAACTTATTTTCATCACTGTATGTTCATGTTTAGGTTTATGGGCTAGATCAAGGCTAAGGTTAAGCATTATATCATGTTGAGTTGATAGGCTAAGAAGTGGACTAGTAACTAAGATACAAGTTCATGTATTATATTAAAATCCTTCCAAAACCCCCAGCCCCCACTAATTCATTAATTAACCCTCCTGGATGCTTACATTTCTTGTTCCCCCTCCCCCAGCCACATAAAGGGATAAGTTCACCTTTCTGGACATGCTGCTTTAGGATGTAACATGTTTAGCATCATACCCCCCCCCTTTTGTGGAAGTGGGCCAGGGGATCTTCTCCTCGTACCCGCTGCCACAAATCAAAGAGAGAGGGGGCTCCACCCAGGCGGCTGCATCATTGATTCACAGATCCCTGTGAATCAATGAACTACATGTACCGACAGCCTTCGCAGCTTAGTTCTCAATGAACTACCATGGCACTGTTGAGTGCGGTGGTAGTTCATTGATTCTTCCTGTCAATGTAAAACTGCCTGCCCATACGATGTACGGGCAGACAGCGTATAATGACAGTCCACAGACAACCTGCTGATCTTTGGTGCAATGTTTTACAGGCTCCTAAAACAAAAACAAAATAGTAAATGCACATTTTTTTACCTACAAAAAAAGTTGTGTTTAGTGTTTTATGTTAAAAGATGAACTTATCCTCTAACTGAACTCTCCCAGTGGTGTACAAAGTAAAACTTTAGTGCAGGGCGTTCCTATTGACTTCAATTGGACATACGCATGGTGCTTAACCAAATTATCCCTACATAGTATTTTACATAGTAGGTGAGGCTGAAAAAAGACACAAGTCCATCAAGTCCAACCTATGTGTGTGATTACATGTCAGTGTTACCGTGTATATCCCTGTATATTGGGGTCGTTCAGGTGCTTATCTAATAGGTTTTTTAAACTATTGATGCCCCCCACTGAGACCACCGCCTGTGGAAGGGAATTCCACATCCTTACCGCTCTTACAGTAAAGAACCCTCTACGCAGTTTAAGGTTAAACCTCTTTTCTTTTAATTTCAGTGAGTGGCCACGTGTCTTATTAAACTCCCTTCCTCAAAAAAGTTTTATGTCCATTGTGAGGTCACCAGTATGGTAATTGTAAATTGAAATCATACCCCCTCTCAAGCATCTCTTCTCTAGAGAGAATAAGTTCAGTACTCGCAACCTTTCCTCATAACTAACATCCTCCAGGCCCTTTATTAGCTTTGTTGCCCTTCTTTGTACTCGCTCAATTTCCAGCACATCCTTTCTGAGGACTGGTGACCAGAAATGGACAGCCTACTCCAAATGCGGCTGGACCAGAGTCTTGTAGACTGGCAGAATTATCGCTTTATCACTCCCTTTATCTACCAGGATCTAAACAGCACAGGAGGCCGCAGCCATGAAGAGAGGGTAACTAAACACCCGAGTTTGGAGTTTAGCTTCGCGTAGCTCACAAAGTGAATAATTAATGAACTTATCCTTTAAGGGTTGTGGCAAGGGGTTAAGGTTTATAGTAGGGATGCACCGATATATCGGTGGCCGATACATATCGGCCAAAAACAGCTGTTTTGGGGACATGCCGAAACAGCTTTAAAATTGCCGATAATGAATAGTGGCTGCAGAGCGGTAAAACACATACTAAAATTGTCTCAGCTCTGCTCGCACACAGCCCCGCCTGCTCCTAACCACGCTATGATAAACAGAATGCCGGTCTAATGCTGAGATGTGTGGGGTTAGGAGGATGCGGGGGTGTGTGCGAGCCGAGCGGAAACAGTTTCATCATACGGGTGGCAGTGAGTCGATTTCTTTTCTAGCAGCCATCCGTCCCCCGCCCCCCCCCCCACATCACATACCTCCCTCTGGCTGGCTATATCTTCGGGACTCTGTCCCCCGCCCCCCTCCTCCTCCCCCGGCTGCCTAGTTTGGCTACTGTCCCTGACGCCAATCCACTCCTGAGGTGACAGGGTTAATAAAGAGAACCTGTCACCTCCAATTGCTATCACACAGGGAATTATTTTCTCCTGTGTGATAGCAATAAATTTAAGTGTAAAAAAAAAAATAAGAAATAATAATTAAATTAATAAAATAAGTAATTAAAAATTAAAGAATAAGAAAAATAATATTAAAAATAAGAAAATTATACAAAAAGAAAAAAAGTAATAAAAAAAAAGAAAAAAAAAAGAAACAAGAGGCGGCAATTGGGGGCACATTGAGGCGGCAATTGGGGGCACAGTGAGGCGGCAATTGGGGGCACAGTGAGTGTATGTTTTAACATACAATTATTTAAAAAAGAAGAAAAGTAATTTTCGATTTCGGCCTGACATTTTTTTTTTATTTCGGTTTCGTTTCTGAAATTTCCATTTCGGTGCACCTCTAGTTTATAGTATCGGCACCGTTTAAAGTAATGTTTGTACAAGTTGCCTGCATTGCAATTCATTGTGAATGCTACCCAAATGCACCCCTACAATGCACATGCCTTGCAAAACCCTGTGTGTCCTCTGTGCGACAATGTGAAAAAAATGTAGCTGGCACTACTTTTGGCCATTGAGGCGCATTGCAGTCTATTCATTTTGAATAGGCTGCTTAATACAGTGCACCACAATGCACAACAAATGCAACACATGCACATTGCAGGGTATTGCAGTCTCACTGGGCCCCCCAATTTTTTTTTCTTGTTTTTTGTTTTTTTTAAAGTTGTGATCAGTTCATTATTCAGGTCTTACCACACTGATTTTAGAATGGGATTTTTTTTGGTGTCAAAGCGCTTAAAAATCCTGCACCCAAAAGTAAGGGCTGATATGTCTGTACACAATATAAACATTTACACTTTTTTACCTTCAGTTGAATCATCATCAGACACAGCAGTGTTCATCCGGTCATATTCAGAGTCAGAATTGGATTCAACGTCATAATACATATCAAGGGAGACCTAAAGCAGAAGCACAGAAAAAAATAACTCAGTGACCCAGTCATTAAAAACCGAGCACATCAATGTAGAGACATTCACCACTAATCCAAAATTATTTGTATTTGTTTATTAGATATTACAGCCTTTCATTTATAAGGCCTCTACCACAAGAGTCCAACATAAATGCAGCTTCACAAAAAGAAGAATGTATCCCCATAGCAAGCCGCTTGCTATGGAGGCGCAGTGTCTGCGAGCTCCCGAGCTGCGTGCCACGCTCCATAGCAGCGAGACTTAGCCCCGCCCCATCTTCCTCCTCACTGCATTTGACGGGTCCCTGTGAGAAGAGCAGGAGAGGGGAGAATAGATGCAGCCATGCACAGCACCGGATCTATTCTCCCTTCTCTTCCCCTTCACACAGGGAGGGGGATTGGGCCAGGGAATTTTTTATTTTTTTTACCTTAACCACTTGCTTACTGGGCACATATACCCCCTTCCTGACCAGAGGACTTTTTGCGATTCGGCACTGCGTCGCTTTAACTGACAATTGCGCGGTCGTGCGACGTGGCTCCCAAACAAAATTGACGTCCTTTTGTTCCCACAAATAGTGCTTTCTTTTGGTGGTATTTGATCACCTCTGATAAGTGACTGGTTTGCGCAAAAGTTATAGCGCCTACAAAATAGGGGACAGAATTATTATTATTTATTTTTTTTACTAGTAATGGCGGCGATCTGCAATTTTTATCGGTACTGCGACATTATGGCGAACACATCGGACACTTTTGACACATTTTTGGCACCATTCACATTTATACTGCGATTAGTGCTATAAATATGCACTGATTACTGTATAAATGTGACTGGCATTAAAGGGGTTAACACTAGGGGGTGAGGAAGGGATTAAATGTGTACCCTATATAGTGTTACTAACTGTGGGGGAAGGGGACTGACTGGGTGAAGTGACCGATCTGTGTCTCTATGTACAAGAGACACAGATCGGTCTCCTCTCTCCCTGACAGGACGTGGATCTGTGTGTTTACACACACAGATCCACGTCCTTGTCTCTGTAACCGCCGATCGCGGGAGCCTGTCGGACATCGCAGCCGCCAGGCACGCGCATCGGCATCCCAGTGATGCGGCGGGCGCGCGCCCCCCAGTGGCCAGGAGGAGCGGAAGCCGTAAAAACACGGCCTCCCAGAGATTTAGAGCCACCCTGCGGCCGTATAAAGTCATACGGCCGTCGGGAAGTGGTTAATGTGAAGAATGCAAAGAAAGAGGAACTGCAGTCTGCTCACGTAATTTGTAATAAAAACATCTTTGCCATTCTGAAGTTTCCCTCCAACCACTTTGCATATTATTTTATATATACTGTGATACTGTGAGTCTGGCTGCAACCATTTTAACTGTGGGCAGCTGTAGCTGCTGCCTGATCACTTCCTGGATTTACACAGAGGCACCCCCCCCCCCCCCAGCTTTGCAGCTCTCATTGGCCCTCTTATGTCTCATCCCCCCTCCCTTACTGGCAAACTCTCACAAGTGTGAGAGAGAGAGAGAGCTGTGCATGATGTCATAAGCCTAGGCTTTTTACCAGACAAGAAACAGGAAGTGGGCTGTATAAGGTATTTACTGGCAGAAAAAAAATGTTTTACTATCCAAAGTTAAAACAACAAGGGCAGAAGATTTAATAGATGGAAAGTTAAAAAAAATGGTAAAAAACACTTTTAGCTTTAGTATCACTATAAAGTGGACCTTCACCCTTTTCTTCTACTTCCCTCCGCTCCACCCCACCTTCCATCCTCTCTAGGTATCGGGCTGTTTTTCTTTTTTAGGTAAAAATATTCGGCCCCCGTCTCCCCATGCATGCCAGGCAAATGACGCACACACTGCCCACTGTGCCTCCCATCATATGCAGGTCACATATCCCAGGAGGCATAGCCTTCCTTTCAGAAAAGGAGGTGGGGTGGGCCCATCAGTTCATCTCCTGGAGGCCTGCCCGCTAAACCAGAAAGAGCAGGCGGGCCTCTTGGTGATATCAGAAAGAACATGGCGGCGTGGGACAGAGCTGTGGCCGGCCATGAGAGGATCTCAGCGTGACATCGCTGGATGGGTGAGCATTTGAAGTGTGCAAATACTACCTTAACCACTTAAGGACCAGAAGGATTTACCCCCTTAATGACCAGGCCATTTTTTTTTTTTGCGATAAGGCACAGCGTTGTTTTAACTGACAATTACGCGGTCGTCTGATGCTGTACCCAAACAAAATTTACATTCTTTTTTCCCACAAATAGAGCTTTCTTTTGGTGGTATTTGATCACCTCTGCAGTTTTTATTTTTTGTGCTATAAACATAAAAATAGAGCAACAATTTTGAAGAAAAAAAATATATTTTTTACTTTTTGCTATAATAAATATCCCCAAAATATATATATAAAAATAACGAATTTCCGCCTCAGTTTAGGTCAATATGTATTCTTCTACATATTTCTGTTAAAAAAAAAAATCGTAATAAGAGTACCGTATTTATCGGCGTATACCGCGCACTATTTTGCCCTGAAAATCAGGGCAAAATCGTGGGTGCGCGGTATACGCCGATACCCGCTTTCCCGCGCTGAATTTGAATACTGCAACGGCATTTACCGAGCGCAGTACATTCGTGTATCTTCGGGCAGTTTCGGCGCCTCTCGCGTTGACGTCCTGGACGTACAGGACGTCACCACGAGAGTAGCCGAGCCTGCCTGACGATACACGAGTGTACTGCGCTCGGTATATGTCGGCGCAGTATTTAAACTCGGCGCGGGAAACGAGCGGGGAGGACGCGAGGACACCGCAGAAGGACGCCGGACCCGACGAAGAGGACACCCGAAGCCGCAGACGGACGCCGGACCCGACGAGGCCGCCGATGGACGCCGCGGAAGACACCAAAACTGTAAGTACAAAAAATCTTTTTTTCACAGGAATCCGGGTCAAGTTTAGGGGTGCGCGCTATACGCGGGAGCGCGCTATACCCCGGTAAATACGGTAAATTCATTGGTTTGTGCAAAAGTCATAGGCCTGGATTCACGTAACACTTACGCCGATGTATCTACAGATACGCCGCGTAAGTGTCAATGTGCGCCGTCGTATCCCATAGAACTAGATACGCCTGAAAATAGGCTTCCTACGACCGACGTAAGTTTCCTACGCCGTCGTATCCTGGGCGCATATTTACGCTGGCCGCAAGGGGCGCTTTCATTGATTTACGATTCGAATATGCAAATGAGTGAGATACGGCGATTCACGAACGTACTTGCGCCCGGCGCATGAATATACGCGGTTTACGTAAGTCGTACATCCGGCGTAATGTTAAGCCTCATAAAGCAGGGGCAAGTCATGTTAAGGTATGGACCAGGGAACAGCCGCCGTATTTTACGTCGTTTACGTAGTAGTACGTGAATAGGGCTGGGCGTAGGTTACGTCACGTCGTAGGCAGTGATTCGACGTATCTTATGGAGTATTTACGACGTGATTCTGACGCATGCGTACTGGGATGCGTCCACGGGACGGCGCATGCGCCGTTCGTTCGGCCCATTATTTGCATGGGGTCACGGTTCATTTAAATGGATCACCCCCACTTCCACCTACTTTGAATTAGGCCGGCTTACGCCGAAGACTTTACGTTACGCTGGCGCAACGTTGGGAGCAAGTGCTTTGTGAATACTGTGCTCGCCGCTCTGTGCGACGTCGGCGTAGCGTATATTCGATACGCTACGCCGGCATAACTATGCGCCGAGCTACCTGAATCCGGCCCATAGTGTCTACAAAATAGGAGATACATTTATGGTATTCATTTTTTAACTAGTAATGGCAGCGATCTGCGATTTTTTGCAGGACTGCGACATTGCGGCCGACAGAGCAGACGCTTTTTTGGGACCAGTGACATTTATACAGCAATCAGTGCTACAAAAATGCAGGGAAGGGGTTAACACCAGGGGTGATCAAAGGGTTAAGTGTTCCCTGGGAGGTGTTTCTAACTGTATGGGGTTAGGGCTGACTGGACTAATCACTAGGAACAGACAATCACTCTCAGCTCCCCTGTCAGAACGGAGATCTGCCGTGTTTACAGTGGCAGATCCCCGTTCTGCCTCTGTGTGGAGCGATTGCGAGTGGCTGGCGGACATCGCACCCGCCGGCCATGCGCACAGGCCCCGGGGGCCGCGCACCTGCTATGTCTTTTACGTGAATCGACGTACAATGACCCCGATTCACGTAATAGAGCCAACCTGCCGCAGTACAACTGCCGCGGCTGGTCTTTAAGTGGTTAAGGTAAACAGGTGTGCAGTAAGATCTACGACTGCACTTCCAAGTGGATTTTCCTTTAGTAAATAACCCCCCAGAGTGTTGTCACCCTAGGACAGGAAGATGTGTTATAGGAAGAAACACCAGCCAAAAAGAAATTAAAAAAGAAAACGAATGCTGCAATATAATAGTTTTTTCTTAATGTTTAAATACATTTAAGGCCTTGTACTCACGGCAGGACATGTCCGATGAAAACGGTCTGCAGACCGTTTCCATCGGACATGTCTGGCCGGGGACTGCCCGGGGACTTCTGTTCGATGGCTATACACACCATCGAACAGAAGCCCGCGCGTAAACATTACGCGGGGCGTGTCCGCGGTGTCGCCGCGTCGATGACGCGGTGTCGCCGCGACAATGACGCGGCGACGTGGGCGGGCCGCCTTAAATATGCTTCCACGCATGCGTCGAAGTCATTCGACGCATGCGAGGGATGCGGGCGGCAGGACATGTACGGTAGGTCTGTACAGACGACCGTACATGTCCGGGCGGACAGGTTTCCAGCGGACTGTTTTAAAACAAGTCCGGGAAACAGTTGTCCGCTGGAAACCTGTCCGATCCGTCCCAAAATGGTCCGCTCGGGCCAACACACGGCCAAACATGTCTGCTGAAACTGGTCTGCGGACCAGTTTCAGCAGACATGTTTGGTCGTGAGTACGGGGCCTGAGAGTATTAGAGAAGCAATTAGTCTATTATTCAGTATAGTCTGGTATTTATTCCAGTAATGTCTACAGATGCCCAGCACATGTCGACAAGCACCTACCACTTTTCTCCTTACAGTAATACTCAGGAGAGCTTGGCCATGGGCCCTGGTCCTTGTCTATGGGCTCTATCCGGTGATCTGACATGCTGGTTCCATGTATCATGGAAGTTCCAGCGCATGCGCGAACTGATGCGCTGAGATGGTTCCAGCCATCGGGAAAGTTCCTTCAAACACTGCGCAGGTGCAAACTTGCTGACGGAAATCCCCGAACGGCGGCCTGCATCCAGGGCGACGTGGATTGTGAGGTAAGTGGCCAGTCGGCCTCACGTCCTCGCTGCGCTCGGACGGCTCGCTTCGCTCGCTCGGCCTCCTGGCTCTTTTTTTAACATCCTCCAATCCACGGGGATGTTAAAGAATGAGCCTGGATGCCGGGCGAGGTTCGGGGATTTCCGTCGGGAAGCTTGCGCCTGCGCAGTCAGTGGAGGAACTTCCCCCATAGGGGAACATTCAGGACAAGTCACCGGCATTTCGATTTGCTCACCTTGTCACTGTCCTGGCAGCGTTCATTATCGGATGCTGGCTCCCCAGACGGACTGGGCTCACTGTCTGACATATTTAATATGTCAAATCGTATCACGGAGTAGAGGAATTATAGCTGAGCTGCGGAAAGGAAAACAGTATAATTCAATATGTGTCAGTAAAGCTTTCACATACAAGATTTGCACAGAAAAAAAAAACTCCCTTAGTAAAATTATTTTCTCCATTTTATTTTGCAGAAATCTGACTATTTCATAACTACAGGAGCCCTTCCATCTAGGACTCCGCTGCACTGGGAATAATCAGAACATTCACAAAACGTTTTTAATTTCATCCAACCTACACATCTATTTTTGACTGTTAGGGGCGGTAAAGCCCCCTTCCTTTTTTGTTTTACTTTCTTTTTTTATTTGCCGAGCTCCAATTTTTCACTGTGGAAATGTGCCCTTTGATCTCAATAGGTGAGTTTGACAGATGGTGCTGTACCATTGATCTTAATGGGTGAGTTTGACAGGTGGTGCAGGCCCCATTGATCTCAATCGGTGAGTTTGACAGGTTGCGCGGCCCCATTGATCTCAATGGGTGAGTTTCACAGGTGATGTGGCCCCACTGATCTCAATGGGTGAGTTTGACAGGCGGTGCGGCCCCACTGATCTCAATGGGCGAGTTTGACAGGCGGTGCGGTCCCACTAAACTCAATAGGAGAGTTTGGCAGGTGGTGCGGCCCCACTGATCTCAATGGGTAAGTTTGACAGGTGGTGCAGGCCCCACTGATCTCAATGGGTAAGTTTGCATCTCAATGGGTCAGTTTGACAGGCGGTGCGGCCCCACTGATCTCAATGGGCGAGTTTGACAGGCGGTGCGGTCCCACTAAACTCAATGGGTAAGTTTGCAGGTGGTGCAGGTCCCACTGATCTCAATGGGTGAGTTTGACAGGTGGTGCAGGTCCCACTGATCTCAATGGGTAAGTTTGCAGGTGGTGCAGGTCCCACTGATCTCAATGGGTAAGTTTGCAGGTGGTGCAGGCCCCACTGATCTCAATATGTACGTATGACAGATGGTACAGCCCCACTGATCTCAATGGGTATGTGTGACAGGTGGTGCAGCCCCACTGATCTCAATGGTTGAGTTTGACAGGTGGTGTGGCCCCTTTGATCTCAATAGGTGAGTTTGACAGATGGTGCGGCCCCATTGATCTTAATGGGTGAGTTTGACAGGTGGTGCAGGCCCCATTGATCTCAATGGGTGAGTTTGACAGGCGGTGTGGCCCCACTGATCCCAATGGGTGAGTTTGACAGGTGGTGCGACCCCACTGATCTCAATGGGTATGTATGACAGGTGGTGCGGCCCCACTGATCTCAATGGGTATGTATGACAGGTGGTGCGGCCCCACTGATCTCAATGGGTATGTATGACAGGTGGTGCGGCCCCACTGATCTCAATGGGTATGTATGACAGGTGGTGAAGCCCCACTGATCTCTAGGGTTGTCCCGATACCGATACTAGTATCGGGACCGATACCGAGCATTTGTGCGAGTACTTGTACTCGCACAAATGCTCCCGATGCCTGAGCCGATACCTGGAAGTCGGCGGACAGAGAGGGGGCGGAGCCAGTGGGGTAGCGTGGAAAGCGCCGTCACACCGGGTGCAACATTCAGGGGGACGCCAGTCAGTGTGTGTCACTGCCGGATCCGTCCCACTGTTTACTTCCTGTGTCCCTGGCTGGTGCCCTGTGAATGGTCACGTACGGCGGCAGGGCGGGGCTATTACAGCGTTGCTGGCCTATCCGTGATCACGGCAGGGCTAGCCAATCCGTGATCATGGCGGGGCGAGGCTGGCCTCCGCCTAGCCTCCGAACCGACGTGCTGAGTGCTCTCTTCCCCTAAATTTTTGGCACAGCACTTGTTACCACGGAAAATCGCACAGTGCACTTTATATATTTTAGCTTTATTTAACAGCTCAGCACTACCTCACATATATATATATATATCTCCCCCCCCCCTCCTCCGGACACCCTCTCTTCACCTCCTCCAGGCTGATGGAAGACATAAGCTGCAGGTGAGACTAAGTCAGCCAGAGAGAGAGATTAGAGAGTTTAGACAAGTCAGTATTGGTCAGTATATAGTGTAGTGGAAAGAGCAGTGGTCAGTTGTGCCATCCATCCGTCAGTGCCCCCTGTCAGTGCAATCCATCCATCAGTGGCCCCCTGTCAGTGCCATCCATCCATCAGTGGCCCCCTGTCAGTGCCATCCATCCGTCAGTGGCCCCCTGTCAGTGCCATCCATCCGTCAGTGGTCCCTGTCAGTGCCATCCATCCGTCAGTGCCATCCATCCGTCAGTGGCCCCTGTCAGTGCCATCCATCCGTCAGTGGCCCCTGTCAGTGCCATCCATCCGTCAGTGGCCCCTGTCAGTGCCATCCATCCGTCAGTGGCCCCCTGTCAGTGCCATCCATCTGTCAGTGCCCATTATTCAAATTGTCACATGACATTAAAAAAAAAAGTATCGGTATTCGGTATCGGCGAGTACTTGAAAAAAAGTATCGATATTTGTACTCGGTCTTAAAAAAGTGGTATCGGGACAACCCTACTGATCTCAATAGGTGAGTTTGACAGGCGGTGTGGCCAGGGCCGGACTTACCATTGGGCTTGACTGGGCTCAAGCCCATGGGCCCCGTCCAATAGGGGGCCCCCCTTTAAAAAAAATAAAAAAAAAAACATTTTTTTTTTTAGAGGTCCGGAGGTCCCCCGGGCCCCGGACGTCAACCCCCCTTTTTTATTTATTTTTTATTAAAAAAAATGTTTTTATATATATATATATATATATATATATATATATATATATATATATTTTTTTTTTATATATATATATTTTATTATTATTATTATTATTAAAGGGCCCAGAGGCCCCCCGGGCCCCTGACGTCAACCCCCCTTTTTTATTTATTTTTTATTAAAAAAAATGTTTTTTTATATATATATATATATATATTTTTTTTATATATATATATTTTATTATTATTATTATTAAAGGGCCCAGAGGCCCCCCGGGCCCCGGATGTCAACCCCCCTTTTTTATTTATTTTTTTATTTAAAAAAATGTTTTTTTATATTTTTATATATATTTTTTATTATTATTATAGGGCCCAGAGGCCCCCCGGGCCCCGGACGTCAACCCCCCTTTTTTATTTATTTTTTATTAAAAAAAATGTTTTTTTTATATATATTTTATATAAATATATTTTATTATTATTAAAGGGCCCAGAGGTCTCCAGGGCCCCCGGATGGCAACCCCCTTTTTTTTTAATATATATATATTTTTTTTTTTACAGAGGTCCCCAGGGCCCCATGTGGCAACCCCCCCTTTTTTATTTATTTTTATAAATGTTTATTTTTGTTTATATTTTTTTATTTTTTATTAAAAGGCCCAGAGGCCCCAGATGGCAACCTCTCTTTTTTTATGTATTTTTTATAAATGTTTATTTATTTATTATTATTTTTTTATTAAAGGGCCCAGAGGTTTCTTTTTTCTTTTTATTAAAGGGCCGGGCGCTGCTCACGTATGTGTTCGCTTCTGCGCGCAAGCTCGTCGGGACGGGGTGCGTTTTCTGGCTCCTAACTTTTTTAGCTGGCTCCTAGATTCCAAGCAAATTTGTCAACCCCTGCCTTACAGTAGCGATTATTTGCTCTTTTTGTACTTATTTTAGTTTTTTTAACCCCCATTATGTTACTAAACATCTCAGGCCGGGGTCACACCTCTGTTTTTTGGTGCTTTTTGCAGAAACGCACTACAGTTCATTTACATGTTTTCCTATGGGACACGTTCACATCCATGATTTTTTTCAGCTGCTGCGTATTTGGAAAGGGCAAGGACTTTTTTTTTTTTAATGCACAACGGTGCTATTTTGGTTAAATATAGAAAAGCATGTAATGCATTTTTGCGGCAATTAGTGTTTTTTAATCTGCCCAACATAAAAAAATACTGTATTTATCAGCGTATACCGTGCACTTTTTTGCCCTTAAAATCAGGGCAAAATCATGGGTGCGCGATAAACGCCAATACCCGCTTCCCGCGCTGTGTTTGAACCACTCCGCCGACATATACCGAGCGCAGTACACTCGGGTATAGTCGGGCAGGCTCGGCTCCGCTCGCGGTCACGTCCTGTACGTCCTTTACGCGAGAGGAGCCGAGCGTACCCGAGTGTACTGCGCTCGGTATATGTCGGCGGAGTGGTTCAAACACAGCGCGGGAATCGGCTGAAAAACACAGCAGGGAGGACACCACGATAGCCGCAGAAGGACGCCGGACAAGGCCGCCGGGCAAGACATCCAAACTGTAAGTATTTCTTTTTTTTCCAGGAATTTTCCTTCTAGGTTGGGGGTGCCCGCTATACGCCGGGGCGCGTTATATGAAGATAAATACGGTAAAAATGCAAATCGTTTTTTAAGGTTATTAACCAATTAATCGAAATAGGGCTGCAACTAACGATTATTTTCATAATCGATTAGTTGGCCTATTATTGTTTCGATGAATCGATTGGATAATAGCCTTTAAAAAAAAAAAAAATTAAATTTTTTTGGGCCAATTTGTTGTTGGGCAGATTACAAAACACAAATTGCCGCAATAACACATTACACGCTTTTCTGCAGCTTCTCCATTGAAGTATATTGAACCAAAAAAAAATAGCACCGTTTTGCGTTAAAAACTCCTTGCCCTTTCCAAATACGCAGCAGCTGAAAAAAATTCATGGATGTGAACGCGTCCCATAGGAAAACATGTAAATGAACTGTAGTGTGTTTCTGCAAAAAGCACCAAAAAACAGAGGCGTGACCCCGGCCTGAGATGTTTAGTAACATAATGGGGGTTAAAAAAACAAAAATAAGTACAAAAAGAGCAAATAATCGCTACTGTAAGGGGTTCATTTTTTTACTGTGGGACAGTGAAAGTAATATTTACAGTAGCGATTTGCTCTTTCGTACTATAAAGGGCTAATTTTAGTTTTTTAACTCCATTATGTTACTGGCCGATTAATCGATTATGAAAATTGTAATCGATTTATTTCATAATTGATTAGTTTTTTCGGCCCTGAATTGAAACAATAATTGGCCAACTAATCGATTATGAAAACAATCGTTAGTCGCCGCCCCTAATCAGGAGCATGTTGTTGTGGTGTGAGCCAGCCCGAACATGCTGCGTTTTTCCTGTACTGGATTGCAGTAAAATACATAAACGCACTGAAAGGCACTGGACGCATCAAAAACGCACAAGGCCTCAGTGCAGTGAAAAAATGTAAAAATAGGGGGGGGGAAAAAGCATCTGGAATGCATCCAGAAACGTATCAAAGAATATGCATGAAGAAACACATCCGGGAAGGGATATGAAGTTTGTTATTGTGGTGTGAACGCATAAAAAACACTGAAACGCATCAAAAACACACCAGACCTCAATACAGTGGGACAAAAAAAAGCATCTGGAATACATCCAGAAATGCACCAAAAACACCTTAAAAATGCGTATGCAGAAACGCATCGTGCGTTTTTGCGGTGTGAAGCAGCCCTATAAATCTTCCACATCTGGTCTGAAATCCGAAGACACAGCTCCTCACTATACATGTCCTCTACATTCATTTATATACGAAGACTGGAGCAGCTGTGCATGGCAACCAATCAGCTTCTAGCTTTCATTTTCAAAGCAAACAGAACAAGCTGAAGCTAGAAGCCGATTGGCTGCCATGCACAGCTGCCCCAGATGGTGCCTGTTCCAGTTTTAGTAAACTCCCCCAATGTATTGCCATGGATGTGCACACACCAATGAGAAGGGGGAGTGTGAGAGGAGTCCGTGCAGCTGGTCAGGCCGGAGAGGGTGTGAAGAGGACGGTCAGCTCTCCCCTGGTAATAACGAGCACATGCACTCCGTGTCCCCCCAATAATCCGCTCTATTATCCCCTTACCTTATCCAGCCCGCAGCCTTTGTGTGCACAGGGGGAAGAGGCGGGGCGGCAAACGTGCGCTCTCATTGGCTGCCGCACTGTTCACGTCATTCGGCCGACTCCTCTCCTGGGAGCTGTAGTTCTGGAAAGGGAAGTCCAGTCAAGAATTCTCGCCTCTCATTTGGTTGGAACGCACCTTGGACCACACTATAGGACTTCAACTCCCAGCAGGCAACATCACGCAGCTGTAAAAGGTGGTATCCGGAAGGATATTGTAGTTCTTTATTAGTGAAACACAGAGTGGTGGGCGGAGGGATGGACTACAAGTCCCAGAATCCTTTGCTGCTGGATAGATGGCTGTGTAGTGACAAGGGATGACAGTACCAGGCAGGTGGGGGACATTGCAGAATGAGGCTTGCAGACAGTTGAATGCATTTTGAAGTGCACTCCCACTGCATAGATAGCCCAAAATCAAGGTAATCCTATAGGCACAGTTCACATCATTGCAGTGCAGTTCAGCGCAGTTAAAATAAGTAGATCATGCTGCATTTTTCCACGCCGCAAATGCAGGGAATGCTCTACAAATGTACCCCACTGCACCCCTGAAAAGCCAAGCCCAAAAACATATAGAAAAATGCACTGCAAACACACCGCACTGCTAAATGCACCGCAAAACGCATTCAAGCGCACTTCAAACACGCTTTAAATGCATATAAACATGCAGTCAAAAGCGCGCAGTTACAGTATATCACATAAGTGAGTACACCCCTCACAATTTCGTGAATATTTTATTCTATCTTTTCATGTGACAACACTGAAGAAATGACACTTTGCTACAATGTAAAGTAGTGAGTGTACAGCTTGTATAAGGGCCCTTTCACACGGGGCAGATCAGTAATGATCCGCCCCGTGAACTTCCGCTTGCTCAGCGGGGATCGCTCCGTTGATCCCCGCTGAACCGGCGGATGACAGGGCGGTCCCCGCACACTGGATGAAAAAGCGGACATACGGTCCGCCCGTGTGAAAGGGGCCTTACAGTGTAAATTTGCTGTCCCTTCAAAATAACTCAACACACAGCCATTATTGTCTAAACCGCTGGCAACCAAAGCGAGTACACCCCTAAGTGAAAATGTCCACATTTTCCCTCCCCGATGTCATGTGACTCGTTAGTGTTACAATAGGGTGACCAGATTTTTCAAATTAAATCCAGGGACACATTTTGTTTTTACTAGTAATGGCGGCAATCAGCGACTCTCTGCCCGTCGCCACAACCTGTCAAGTCTTACACTCCGGCCCCGGCTACTACTGGATGGGAAGCGGAGGAAAATCACTCAGCCAGGAAAGGCAAAGAGATAGGTAGGCAGCTGGCCAGGACTTAAGCCAAAGCAGAAGAACATGCAAGCGGGAGTGGAACGGGCATGCACCCGAAACTGAAGAAATATTCCCTCTGCTCCGACCAGCACATGATCATCAGAAAGGGGTACAGATAATGAAAGAAATTTTTTTTTTATTCTGCACTGACTGTCTTTGAAATTGTCCAAGCCCCTGTTCAAATCCAATCTGGGCACAGACTTGGTCTGGGGACAGTGTCCTTAATTCGGGGACTGTCCCCGGAAACCGGGGATATCTGGTCAGCCTACCATACAGGTTTTACATGTATATCTGCTGTGTTCACATTTATATACTATTTAGAAAGTTCAGATCGTGTTAGGAAATTTTCTCTTCCTGTTTAACACAGAGTGTGATGTCTGGGAATACAGCCAAGATAGCTAAAATTGCTAATTGAAGGAAAGGCACACACCCCCTCTCCACATAGGCAGAGACTGTCAGAGGTGTTTTGTATCAGGGCCAACTCCCTGCTAATCTATTTACAGTAACTTCCCCAGACAGAAATTTCTGGCTGCTTTTATCTGATGTGTCCGAGAATTTGTCAGGAGTTACATAGTTGCCAACACTCCCGATTTTTCCCAGGACAATCCCGATTTTGGGACCCTTGTCCCGATCGGAGGCTGTCCCGAATCTGGATTTTTGGCCTTTGTCCAGGAAAAAAACGGGAATGTTTGGCTCTGAAGCACTTCTGGCTCCAACAAAATGGCCGCCGTCACCACCGCAAGAGCTTTGCCCTTGTGTTCAGTTACGTCTCCTTGTGTTCAGTGGAGAGGGGAGGGGTCGATCCTTGCAGCCAATGAATCGGCTTCTCTCTTCACAATTCTTCAGCCGGGGTTAGCTGCACGGATCAGCCTCTCCCCTCTCCACTGAACACGAGGATCGAGCCAATACTGTGACTCATAGCTGTCAAACAGTATGTCTGTGTATTGGTCTTTGTAGGAAAGCATGTCTCCTGAATTTATGAATCACTAATCGCTCTGACACTAAGCAATGTGCTTGTAGTTAATCACAGGGAACAGCAGAGCTTAAATTAAGTAGAACACAACCTTCCATCTGCAGCCAACCCTCTGCTGGGGGCACTGATTTAAGAGGCACTCTGCTGGGGACACTGATCGCTGGGGACACCTGATGTAAGAGGTACTCCACTGGGGACACTGACCGCTGGGGACACCTGATTTAAGAGGCACTCTGCTGGGGGCACTGTCCGCTGGGGACACCTGATGTAAGAGGCACTCTGCCGGGGACACCTGATGTAAGAGGCACTCTGCTGGGGACACCTGATGTAAGGAGGCACTCTGCTGGGGACACCTGATGTAAGGAGGCACTCTGCTGGGGACACCTGATGTAAGGAGGCACTCTGCTGGGGACACCTGATGTAAGGAGGCACTCTGCTGGGGACACCTAAAGTAAGGAGGCACTCTGCTGGGGACACCTGATGTAAGGAGGCACTCTGCTGGGGACACTTAAAGTAAGGAGGCACTCTGCTGGGGACACCTGATGTAAGAGGCACTCTGCTGGGGGCACTGTCCGCTGGGGACACCTGATGTAAAAGGCACTCTGCCGGGGACACCTGATGTAAGAGGCACTCTGCTGGGGACACCTGATGTAAGGAGGCACTCTGCTGGGGACACCTGATGTAAGGAGGCACTCTGCTGGGGACACCTAAAGTAAGGAGGCACTCTGCTGGGGACACCTAAAGTAAGGAGGCACTCTGCTGGGGACACCTGATGTAAGGAGGCACTCTGCTGGGGACACTTAAAGTAAGGAGGCACTCTGCTGGGGACACCTAAAGTAAGGAGGCACTCTGCTGGGGACACCTGATGTAAGAGGCACTCTGCTGGGGGCACTGTCCGCTGGGGACACCTGATGTAAGAGGCACTCTGCCGGGGACACCTGATGTAAGAGGCACTCTGCTGGGGACACCTGATGTAAGGAGGCACTCTGCTGGGGACACCTAAAGTAAGGAGGCACTCTGTGGGGGACACCTGATGTAAGAGGCACTCTGCTGGGGACACCTGATGTAAGGAGGCACTCTGCTGGGGACACCTAAAGTAAGGAGGCACTCTGTGGGGGACACCTGATGTAAGGAGGCACTCTGCTGGGGACACCTGATGTAAGGAGGCACTCTGCTCGGGACACCTGATGTAAGGAGGCACTCTGCTGGGGACACCTGATGGCATCTGGTGGCAGGCGACATGTAAAGTGACACGCTCAGGGCTTCCACTGATTCGGCATTATGGTGAGTTGAATTATTTCATTTTATATTACAATGTAATAATAGAAATAATGCCCTTCAATCATCCTGACACCATACCAACCATGGCGCCGTGATGATTAAAGTGCCAACACCAGGTGTTTGGAGTATTCTTATCTGCTGATTGTTAAACTTTCTGGAATACACACATTTCTATTGTGGTGTAGGATCTGGGCCTGCTGTCCCTCCATCCCTCTTTCTTTGAGCCACCCCTTTAAGCCACACCCAATATTTAGCTTAAACCATGCCCATTTTTCACTGTGCCACATTTTTATTTTCCCTACTACTTCACACCTCCAAATGAATGCCCCGCCCCTAATTATAATAAGACTCCGTCCACATACACAAAAGTGTCCCTATTTTTTTTTTTACAATGTTGGCAACTATGGAGTTATCAGGCTGATAACAGAGGAATTGGTCAGGAGAGAGATAACAAAATACTGGAGATATTTGTGCCCAGCTCAAATTTCATGAATTGGGCTTACATCCACTTTAAGGTGGTGCATGTCAGAAAAAAGAGAGTGTCAGGTGGGTTGGAATGTTTATCAGGTCATGGCACTGCAGATGAGCAGGTAATTTCAAGCAGCCCCTCAGGGAGTCGTGCTACAATAATTTTCTTCAATTGATGGAAATGTTGATTAAAGCGATATTAAAGCCTTGTCTTAAAACAAATAAATAACAAACATGTCATACTTAACTGCTCTGTGCAATAGTTGTGCACAGAGCAGCCCAGATCCTCCTCTTCTTGGGTCCCATGCCGGTGCTCCCGACACCCCCCTCCTGCCGGGTGCCCCCACAGCAAGCAGCTTGCTTTGGGGACACCCAAGCAGGCGCACTCTCGACCTGCAGCTCTGTGTGTCTATTCATTTAGGGGGGGCTGCTGCCCGAAGAAGGTTGTCTACCTTCCTGCTTTGCAGGAAGGTAAAAAACCCTGTGCCTTTACAACCACTTTAGTTTTTGTTTTGTTTTCATCACTGGAAATGACAAACTGGTGTTTCACTGTTGGCGGCTATAGTTTCCGGCAGTAATAACATGCAAAATATCCAACAGGCTGGTCGTACTGAAGTTGATCGATGGTTTAACTTTAGTGCAACCAGCCTGCCCTTAAGTGGACTAAAAACCTTGGCCGGTTCAGCAGGAACTGATCCATCTATGACCGGCTTTACACTACCCTCCCCAGACAATGCTGCTGAGTGGGGACGTTTTAATACAGAAGGTGTGTTACTGGCTAGATCACCAATTGAACAGAGGCTTTGGGTTTAATACCCCTATGAACTTTGGGCCAGATTCAGGTACATTTGCGGCGGCGCAACGTAACCCGTTTACGTTACACCGCTGCAAGTTTTCAGTGTAAGTGCCTGATCCACAAAGCACTTACAAGTAAACTTGCGGCGGTGTATCGTAAACACGTCCGGCGCAAGCCCGCCCAATTCAAATGAGGCGTGTACCATTTAAATTAGGCGCGCTCCCGCGCCGGACGTACTGCGCATGCTCAGTTTAGAATTTCCCGCCGTGCTTTGCGCGATGTGACATCATTTTTTAGAACAGTGACGTGCGTAGCGTCCATTCGTATTCCCGGACATCTTGCGCCAAAAAAAAATTGAAATTCGACCCGGGAACGACGGCCATAATTTAACATGGCTTGACTAAAGTTAAGCCATGTTAAAGCAGGTGTAACATTGCGACGGGAAAAAAATACTAGTGACGACGTAACGAACGCGAAAACTGTCGTGGATCGCCGTAAATGCTCATTAGCATACCCGACGCAGGAAAACGACGCAAACTCCACCCAGCGGCGGCCGAAGTATTGCATCCTAAGATCCGACAGTGTAAGTCAATTACACCTGTCGGATCTTAGGGCTATCTATGCGGAACTGATTCTATGAATCAGCCGCATAGATAGGACAAGAGATACGATGGTGTATCAGGAGATACGCCGTCGTATCTTATCTCTGAATCTGGCTCTTTGATAAATTGCCCCAAATCTTACAATTAAAGTAAAGCAATATATTATTGAAGTTTTAAAATCCTAAAACAACTTTTTAATTATTTGTAACTATGGCCCAAAGTGTAACAAGTTTGTTTTCAGTGAAAATAAATAAATTCTATTCACATTTAAATTAAATATCTAAAATTAGTATCTTTCGAATGCCCCAATTTGACTGGCCACAATGTTTGAAAGAGATGGTTGGGCTGAATACTGGCTCGACAGACACATCAAGGACTACAACAAGATGGTGCCCGACAACACAATGCCTATACATATATACTGAGTTCTTCTAAGTAAAACATTTCTTCATCTTTGTCTTCTACCCATGGGAGAATGCCCTCTAACATGTTTCGTCCAGTAGGGGTTTAATCGTTAAGGGTCTCCATAGGGCGGAGTCGTGACATCGTCACACTCTCCAGGAAGTGAGCAGGCATCAAGAAGGGTGGTGCTCACATCTGAGTTTTACTCAAGGGGACATTTACTTATATTATACTTATATTATACAGTGCACAAATTTATGTGAGTTCATTTTTCCATTTTCAATAAAAGGATGCTTTTAACAGAAAGCACTATGATGGCAATATCTTTATTTTGAGCTGAAACATTGGTGGAGACATAAGAAGGTGGATGCTAGAGCCACTGCTCTTTAACCGCTTAACGACCGTGCCACGCCGATATACGTCGGCAGAATGGCACGGCTGGACAGATCAATGTGTATATATACGTTGGCCCTTTAAGAGCGGCATTTCTCCGTGAGTCCGACCGACGGTGAAGATGAACGGGGAAATGCTGATGTAAACAAGCATTTCCCCATTCTTCCTAATGACAGGACACTGATCACAGCTCCTTGTAATCAGGAGCGGTGATCAGTGTCATGTCACACACAGCCCATCCCCCCCTACAGTTAGAAGCACTCCCTAGGACACACTTAACCCCTTCAGCGCCCCCTAGTGGTTAACCCCTTCACTGCCAGTGTAATTTTTACAGTAATCAGTGCATTTTTATAGCACTGGTTGCTGTAAAAATGACAATGGCCCCAAAATAGTGTCAAAAGTGTCCGCCATAAAGTTGCAGTCATGATAAAAATCGCAGATCGCCGCCATTACTAGTAAAAAAAAAATATATAAAAATGCCATAAAACTATCCCCTATTTTGTAGATGCTATAACTTTTGCGCAAACCAATCAATAAATGCTTATTGCGATTTTTTTTTCTTTTACCAAAAATATGTAGAAGAATACGTATCGTCCTAAACAGAGGGAAAAAAAAAGTTTTTTTAAATATATTTTTGGGGATATTTATTATAGCAAAAAGTAAAAAATATTGCTTTTTTTTTCAAAATTGTCGCTCTATTTTTGTTTATAGCGCAAAAAAAAAAAAAACGCAGAGGTGATCAAATGCCACCAAAACAAAACTATTTGTAAAAAAAAAAAAAAAGGACGTCAATTTTGTTTGGGAGCCACGCGCAATTGTCAGTGTGGAAAGGAGTACACCAATGTTTTTTGTGGTGGAAGTTGATATAGAACATCATTATATTGTGACACAAAAGTGAGACACATATTTGGATAATTTTCCATATTTGCGTTTATTACGTTTCTTCTTTTGAACATCACTGTTTTTGTTTGAAATATAATAGCAATTCACTATATTTAGCACTATATAAATCCTGTAAAATAATAATAATATTTGAGATACATTATTTTATGTTGAAGTATAATTTGCAGAATGAGAATGATTATTGGTATTTATTTCCTTGCCGTAATCATTCTCTTGTCACACAACAAATTACCAAATCCTTCTCATCACAAGTGCAGCACCTGCTTGAAGCACGGCCCCTCCCCCAGCAACCGCCCCTAATACAAATTCTGACACTGTTGCAGCTGCTGCAGGCGCTGCAGGCGCAGCTGAAAACCATCCTCCAACTGACGAAAACCAGCCTACTGCTGCTGCCGGTGCCGCCGCTGGAAGCAGTAATGGTGCTGCAGCTGTCACAGCAGCTGCCAGTCCCACATGTACAATAGCTTTGACTCCGGTATGCATTAGACCACTTTTGTGAGTTGCACAAAAGTTGTCTCCTTCCTCCTTTAGTTGTTGTTTCAGTGTTGTTAGCAATAATTCTTGATGATCATATCTGATTAGTAGGGGTAGCTCTTGAAATGTTTTCATAATCTCTGTGGTCTTTTCAGTAACCAGAGTTGACATTTGTTTTGGTAATCTCCACCATGTCTATGAAAATAGAGAAATAGCCATTAAAAATATTTTGAGACTGTCAAAAGCACATTCTGTGATGATTTATTCTTCATACATTATTCACAACACAATTTATTTACTGTAGCTGTAGGCTGCCACCTCAGTGGCTAAGGATAATAGCAAGCAGTAGTGTTAGGCCCCTTTCACACCGGGGAGGGAGGTACGGTGGCAGTATAGTGGCGCTATACCCTCGGAATTGCGGCGGTATTCGTCCGCTAGCAGTTTTAACTCCCGCTAGCAGCCGAAAAAGGGTTAATACTGCCGGCAATGCACCTCTGCAGAGGCGCATTGCCAGCGGTATAGCCGCGGTGTCCCATTGCTTTCAATGGGAAGGAGCAGTAAACACACCACTCCTTTCACCACTCCAAAGATGCTGCTGGCAGGACTTTTGGAGCGGTCCCGCCAGCGCATTGCCTCAGTGTGAAAAACTCCAGGGCAGGAGTTTTTCAGGAGGTATTTAGGCGGTATTTTTAGCGCTAAACCGCCTGAAAAACTCCTCAGTGTGAAAGGGGTCTTAGGAGGGTTAATATGTTGTGAGTAGATATGGGTACTGTGCTTTACTACCCTGGGGGTATTGTCAGTCGGCATTAAAAAATAATAATTCTGCCATCTCTTCTTGTGCTTTTTTCCTCCAAATACATAAACAGCCAGTTAGCTCATTGCTACATGTCAAGCTGCAGCAGTTTAATATTTCCTTTAACCACTACTGGCTTCTACACACAGCTTACTAGCCCCAGCTTTAAGATGGATGGTCATATGCTGGCCTGCTGGTGTTTGTTACCCATCCTCTCACTACAGAGCGTTTTCAGGCTTTCCCGACTCCGAGGGCGCAGGCGCAGTGTTCCTGTCGGGGCCGGCAGCAGCCATTTTTTTTTTCAGGTGCCGCAGCCGATGCGTTGCTCTTCACCCAGTCCCAGGGCAGGGGGACCTGGCAGCGTGCAGGGGGACCTGGCAGTGCCTGCTGCTGTGACTCGTAGGAGTCGGACTCCTGTGATGATCATGTGAGTAACTGACTGCGAGCTGTGATAACCGCACGGCGCCCCTGTTGCCCATGGCGCCCTGTGTGGCCGCACAGCTCGCACACCCCAAAGGCCAGCCCTGGACAGAGGGACGCAGTGAGATGAGGACAGAGAGGGATGCAGTGAGCTGAGGACAGACAGAGGGACGCAGTGAGCTGAGGACAGACAGAGGGACGCAGTGAGCTGAGGACAGACAGAGGGACGCAGTGAGCTGAGGACAGACAGAGGGACGCAGTGAGCTGAGGACAGACAGAGGGACGCAGTGAGCTGAGGACAGACAGAGGGACGCAGTGAGATGAGGACAGAGAGGGACGCAGTGAGATGAGGACAGAGAGGGACGCAGTGAGATGAGGACAGACAGAGGGACAGAGTGAGATGAGGACAGAGAGGGACGCAGTGAGATGAGGACAGAGAGGGACGCAGTGAGATGAGGACAGAGAGGGACACAGTGAGATGAGGACAGAGAGGGACACAGTGAGATGAGGACAGAGAGGGACGCAGTGAGATGAGGACAGACAGAGGGACAGAGTGAGATGAGGACAGAGAGAGACGCAGTGAGATGAGGACAGAGAGGGACGCAGTGAGATGAGGACAGAGAGGGACACAGTGAGATGAGGACAGAGAGGGACACAGTGAGATGAGGACAGAGAGGGACACAGTGAGATGAGGACAGAGAGGGACACAGTGAGATGAGGACAGAGAGAGACGCAGTGAGATGAGGACAGAGAGGGACGCAGTGAGATGAGGACAGAGAGGGACGCAGTGAGATGAGGACAGACAGAGGGACGCAAAGGACACAAAGGGACACTGGGGACAGAGAGGGACGCAGTGAGATGAGGACAGACAGAGAGGGACGCAGTGAGATGAGGACAGACAGAGAGGGACGCAGTGAGATGAGGACAGACAGAGAGGGACGCAGTGAGATGAGGACAGACAGAGAGGGACGCAGTGAGATGAGGACAGACAGAGAGGGACGCAGTGAGATGAGGACAGACAGAGAGGGACGCAGTGAGATGAGGACAGACAGAGAGGGACGCAGTGAGATGAGGACAGACAGAGAGGGACGCAGTGAGATGAGGACAGACAGAGAGGGACGCAGTGAGATGAGGACGGACAGAGAGGGACGCAGTGAGATGAGGACAGACAGAGAGGGACGCAGTGAGATGAGGACAGACAGAGGGACGCAGTGAGATGAGGACAGAGAGGGACGCAGTGAGATGAGGACAGAGAGGGACGCAGTGAGATGAGGACAGAGAGGGACGCAGTGAGATGAGGACAGAGAGGGACGCAGTGAGATGAGGACAGACAGAGGGACGCAGTGAGATGAGGACAGAGAGGGACGCAGTGAGATGAGGACAGAGAGGGACGCAGTGAGATGAGGACAGAGAGGGACGCAGTGAGATGAGGACAGACAGAGGGACGCAAAGGACACAAAGGGACACTGGGGACAGAGAGGGACGCAGTGAGATGAGGACAGAGAGGGACGCAGTGAGATGAGGACAGACAGAGGGACGCAAAGGACATAAAGGGACACTGGGGACAGAGAGGGACGCAGTGAGATGAGGACAGAGAGGGACGCAGTGAGATGAGGACAGACAGAGAGGGACGCAGTGAGATGAGGACAGACAGAGAGGGACGCAGTGAGATGAGGACAGAGAGGGACGCAGTGAGATGAGGACAGAGAGGGACGCAGTGAGATGAGGACAGAGAGAGGGATGCAGTGAGATGAGGACAGAGGGATGCAGTGAGATGAGGACAGAGAGGGACGCAGTGAGATGAGGACAGAGAGGGACGCAGTGAGATGAGGACAGACAGAGGGACGCAGTGAGATGAGGACAGACAGAGGGACGCAGTGAGATGAGGACAGACAGAGGGACGCAGTGAGATGAGGACAGACAGAGGGACGCAGTGAGATGAGGACAGAGAGAGGGACGCAGTGAGATGAGGACAGACAGAGGGACGCAGTGAGATGAGGACAGACAGAGGGACGCAGTGAGATGAGGACAGACAGAGGGACGCAGTGAGATGAGGACAGACAGAGGGACGCAGTGAGATGAGGACAGACAGAGGGACGCAGTGAGATGAGGACAGACAGAGGGACGCAGTGAGATGAGGACAGACAGAGGGACGCAGTGAGATGAGGACAGACAGAGGGACGCAGTGAGATGAGGACAGAGAGGGACGCAGTGAGATGAGGACAGAGAGGGACACAGTGAGATGAGGACAGAGAGGGACACAGTGAGATGAGGACAGAGAGAGACGCAGTGAGATGAGGACAGAGAGGGACGCAGTGAGATGAGAACAGAGAGGGACGCAGTGAGATGAGGACAGATAGAGGGACGCAGTGAGATGAGGACAGAGAGGGACGCAGTGAGATGAGGACAGAGAGGGACGCAGTGAGATGAGGACAGAGAGGGACGCAGTGAGATGAGGACAGAGAAGGACGCAGTGAGATGAGGACAGACACAGGGACGCAGTGAGATGAGGACAGACAGAGGGACGCAGTGAGATGAGGACAGAGAGGGACGCAGTGAGATGAGGACAGACAGAGGGACGCAGTGAGATGAGGACAGACAGGGACGCAGTGGGATGAGGACAGAAAGGGATGCTGGGGACAGACAGAGTGTGATGAGGACAGAAAGCGATGCAGTAGGGACAGGGGACACAGTAGTGGAGGGGGACACACATAGGGGGACACTGTTGTGGGAGGGACAAAGGGGGGCACACTGGTGGGGGGACACTGTGCTGGGGGGGGACACTGTGGTGGGGGGACACAGTGGGACACTGTGGTGGGGGGACATTGTGGTGGGGGGACACATGGGGACACACTGGTGGTGGGACACTGCGGTTGGGGGACACTGTGGTGGGGGGGCACAGTGAAACACTGTGGTGGAAGGGCACTGTGGTGGTGGGACACTGTGGTGGGGGGGCACAGTGAAACACTGGTGGAAGGGCACTGTGGTGGGGGGACACTGTGGGGGGGGACACAGTGAAACACTGTGGTGGAGGGGCACTGTGGTGGGGGGATAGTGTGGTGGGGGGATACTGTGGTGGAGGGACACTGTGGTGGGGGGACACTGCGGTGGGGGGGGGGCAGGGGGACACTGTGGTGGGGGCACACAGGGGGACACTGTGGTGGGAGGACACTGTGGTGGGAGGACAGGGGGACACTGTGGTGGGGGGACACAGGGGGACACTGTGGTTGGAGGGACAATGCGGTGGAGGGGACACTGCGGTGGGGGGACACTGCAGTGGGGGGGGACACTGCGCTGGGGGGGACACTGCGCTGGGGGGGACACTGCGCTGGGGGGGCACTGTGGTGGGGGGACACTGTGGTGGAAGGGACCCTGCGGTGGGAGGGACAGGGGGACACTGTGGTGGGGACACTGGGGGGGACACTGTGGTGGGGGGACAGGGGGACACTGTGGTGGGGGGACACAGGGGAACACTGTGGTGGGGGGACACAGGGGAACACTGTGGTGGGGGGACACAGGGGAACACTGTGGTGGGGGGACACTGTGGTGGGGACACTGTGGTGGGGGGACAGGGGGACACTGTGGTGGGGGGACAGGGGGACACTGTGGTGGGGGGACACTGTGGTGGGAGGGACAGGGGGACACTGTGGTGGGGACACTGGGGGGGAAACTGTGGTGGGGGACACAGGGGGACACTGTGGTGGGGGGGGAACATGTGAATATTATGGGACCTCCTGCATCTGTACTGGCTCCCCCCTCCCCATGGTGTCTCTAAATAGACAGACTCACCCGTCCCTGAAATTAAGACTCCACCCTCCTCTCTTCTCATTCGTCCCAGTACTTGTGCTGTGCTGGCCGCTGCCTGGGGGTTCCCGTCCTCTTCCTCTCCTCCTCGTTTCTTCACAGACCTCCGGGCAGGTGAGGGAAGAAGACCCATGATGCCGCGCGGAGGAGGGTAGGCGGAGCATTAGGCTCCGCCTCCTTCAGTTAATGTGCACCCGATCTGGCCAGTAATCAGCCGTCTTTTGGGAGCGACAGTCGCTCCCCTCCCCCGGCCAAAGTCACCCAATAGTATTAGGCAATGCCGCGCTATATGAATCTATGTGGGAGGCGGCCGCGGGACGATATCTCTTGCATCATTTTACAAGCAGATGTCCGGACACACATTAGGGTGTGCCCAGGCACACTCGGCACACCCCGTGTGCACGCCTATGGCGTACCTTTCTCTCCAAAATCTGGCGTAAACCTACAGTCTTTAAGGTCGCTCAGGGTCCCACCGCCACACTGTACAATAACAGGAATTCTAATTAAGATGTCAACCTTCTGAAGTCCCAACATAAGCATACATTCAAGCTGAGAGCTTTGGCAGGGATTGTAGTACCCAACTATAAAGTGCAGCAAGAATCCCGATGCTGACCAGTATTACTACTCCTATTGTCCTAAATCCCTTGGAGATCAATAAATACTCAACCTGTTAAATTTTATGGTCTGTTTATTTTACTCACTGGCTGAATTAGGCATCAAATCCTGCCTTTACACTGAATTTGACAGGTTTGGCTAAACCCTATGTGGTCTCATACCTTAAAGTGGAAGTAAACCCTTCAATTTGATAGTTACAAAGAAACAGTTAACATTCCCGGCATGCCGGAAATGCTAGCTGTCACATTTGCTTGTGCTCTCAACCAAACTGTCAAACCATCCAATGGCTGGTTTCATAACAGGTCACATGTACAGCATTATGGCAGTTACAGATTAAACAGAGGTCAAGATGGCCGCTTCCTTGGCTGAAAACGATAGGAGGGTTTACTTCCTCTTTAAGTGTCTGTAAACCTTTTACAAACACTTTAACCTACAGGTAAACCTAGATGAAGGCTTGCCTGTAGGTGCTTAAAATATCTCCCAGACCTGCATGGTCTAGGAGATATTTGCAAATAGCCGTAGGGCGATTTCTTCTGCCCATCCCCAGGATTTAGAAAGGGCATGCTGTGCCGCTTCTATCTCGGGTCAGGCCGTTAAAGGCGGCTCCCGTGCGCATGTGCGAGAGTGACGTCACGTGACTCCGGACAGTCACAGAGCCAGAGTTTGTGGCCCCCGGAAGGAAGAGGGGTGAAGAATGGATGCTCGCTACTAGCAAGTAAGACAGGGACATTGCGGTGTTCTCTTGCAGGTAAGTGTCACATAATGGGCTACTATGCGATGCATAGTAGTCCATTATGTTTTACCTTTGCAGGGAAACAAAAAGGAAGTAACACCCATCAGGTGTTTTCCCTGAATAGCTTCCTTTACCTTAGTGCAGTCCTCCTTCACTTACCTCATCCTTCCATTTTGCTTTTAAATGTCCTTATTTCTTCTGAGAAATCCTCACTTCCTGTTCTTCTGCCTGTAACTCCACACAGTAATGCAAGGCTTTCTCCCTGGTGTGGAGTGTCGTGCTCGCTCCCTCCTTTGAGGGGAGAGGGGGCGAGCAGGAGAGTCAGGACGCCCACTAAGGCCTAGTACACACGAGAGGATTTATCCGCGGATACGGTCCAGCGGACCGTATCCGCGGATAAATCCTCTCGAGGATTTCCACGGATTTGGATCCGATGGAGTGTACTCACCATCGGATCGAAATCCGCGCCGAAATCCCCTTGCGATGACGTGTCGCGCCGTCGCCGCGATGATGACGCGGCGACGTGCGCGACGCTGTCATAAAAGGAATTCCACGCATGCGTCGAATCATTACGACGCATGCGGGGGATCCCTTCGGACGGATCGATCCGGTGAGTCTGTACAGACCACCGGATCGATCTGCGGGAGCCAATTCAAGCGGATAGATTTGTAGACATGTCTACAAATTTTTATCTGCTGGAATTGGGAAATTTCCGCGGATAAATATCCGCAGGAATGAATGAATGAATGAATGAATGAAAAACTTATAAAGCGCGGCGCATGCGAACTGAATCGCTTCTGGGCGCTAGTTGTTCGTGTCTCATGACATCAAAAGAGCAGAGTTTTGATCTGTCTTCTGAAAGTCAGGTGGTTTTCCTCCAACCGAATGCTGGTTGGTAAAGCGTTCCATAGTCTAGGACCCTGAAAAGCAAACCTTCTTTCTCCTTTGGACTTGTATTTGGTTTTTGGTACCCTGACCAGATTTTGTACACACCATAGAATCTATCCGCTGAAACCGATCCGCTGAGATTTTTCAGCGGATGGATTCTATCGTGTGTACGGGGCCTAACACACAGCTCCTTTCTCTATCTGCAACGTAGAGAGCTTTCTGACTCTCCTGCTCGCCCCCTCCCCCCTCAAGGGAGGGGGCAAGCATGACACTCCACACCAGGGAGAAAGCCTTGCATTACTGTGTGGAGTTACAGACAGAAGAACAGGAAGTGAGGATTTCTAAAAAGAAATAAGGACATTTAAAAGCAAAAATCGAAGGATGAGGTAAGTGAAGGAGGACTGCAGTAAGGTAAAGGAAGCTATTTAGTTTGTTTTTTTTACCTTTGCAACCCCTTTACGTCAATACTGTATAGGTAGGTGAGAACTTTGCCTGTTGACCAGTTTCCAGTTAATGACTTTAGTATAACTGGAATTTTGGTGGTGCCTCTGGCATTCCCACACCCTTTCAAACACCCATATTTTGACTTTACCCTGATTCCTTTCCACTTGCAATGCACTGGACAATCCTGATGTTCACTCTCCTATGTAAAAATGTAACTGAAATAGAACTATTAAAAAATGAACTGTGTTGTTACTCATGTAGGTGCTGTCTGCTAGCGCTGTAATGAGATGAGAAGACAGTGCAGGGGACATGGTTTTCAGCCTTTCCGCTGCCAATTCACAAGCCTGTAGCTTGTTAGTCAGCATCTGCCAATGCCTAGTCCTGCACATTGCTTTCTGTATTGGCAGCAGTATCTCTTCTGCTGAAATCCTCCCACTATGAGCTGCAGTGTCTGATAGGGGGAGTGTGAGGAACAAGTCAAGGAAGATTTTGGGTCTTTAACCGATTGCCGACTGCCCCATAGTAGATTTACTGCTACAGGGTGGCCATGCTGTTCAAAATCACATATGTATATATTCATGCTTCTGCACTTCTGGGTTTTGGACGCGAGTGCGCGCCGCCCTGCTGTGATTTTACGCAGGGGGAGCTGATCACCTGGTGACCCGATGTCCTCCGTGACCCGCAAATCATTCGATACACTGACAGAATGCCACTCTGCCTATGTAAACAAGGCCAATTGTAATTTTGTCAGTATAGAAGACATGGATCCTGTGTTCCTGTAGAGCAGAAACACAGATCCATGTCTTCCACTAGTAAAAGCACCTCCCCACAGTAGTAAAGCACTAGTCAGGCATACAGCTAACCCTTTGATCGCCCTCATTGTTAACCCCTTCCCTGGCAGTGTCATTAGTACAGTGACAGTGCATATTTTTAGCACTGATCACTGTAATGTCACTGGTCCCCAAAAAAGTGTCAGTTATGTGTCCGATTTGTCTGCCACAATATCGCAGTCCCGCTATAAGTCGCTGATCGCCACTATTACTAGTAAAAGAAATAACAAAATAAAAATATCCCATAGTTTTGTAGATGCTATGGGGCAGATCCACAAAGATCTGCCCCGGCGCAGCGTATCTGAGATACGCTACGCCGCCGTAACGTACTTTTTTTGGTTTGAATTCGCGCCGTAAGTTACGGCGGCATAGTGTATCTCTCGCGGCGTAAGGGCGCCTAATTCAAATCGGCAAGTAGGGGGGCACTGATGAGGCGGCACTGATGGGGCTGCACTGATGGGTGGCACTGATAGGCACTAATGGGTGTCACTGATAGGCACTAATGGGTGGCATTGATGGGCACTAATAGGTGGCATTGATGGGCACTGATTGGTGGAACAGAGAGGTGGCACTGATAGGCGGCAATAATGGCAACTGATTGGTAGCACTAATATATGGCACTGGTGGGCATGGATTTGCAGCACTGGAGGGCACAGATTAGGGACTGATGTCCTAACAGAAGCCGATTACCGGCTTTATTATTTTTTTCACTTTGACAGCGTGAAGAAAAAAAAAAAAGCTGGTAACCGACTTCTGTTTACTTCTGTGATCAGCTGTCATTGGCTGACAGCTGATCACGTGGTAAAGGGCCTGCTGTGATTGGCCCTTTACCCTGCTCTGTGATCAGCCGAGAACTCGGTGATCACCGAGCGTGCCGTGGGCACGGGCAGCACGAGAGCAGGAGGACATACATGGACGCCCTCCCGGCATTTAAGGTCTGCGCTGTAGCCATCTTTCGGCTATAGCGTGGATGTCAAGTGGTTGGTTACTAGATGAATAAACATGCACCCCTCTCTGAGTTTTACCTGATCCCGAAGAACATTTTGAAACTCGATTTTCATTCTTGTCATTTCGTCTGCAGTTTTCCTTTCAGTTTGAATTTTGAGGTGGTTGCACAGCTGTAAACACAATAAAGATAATTATATGTTATAAGCAGACAACAATTTGAGACCAGGCCTTTTCCTGACATTTGTTGTTTACAAGTAATTTCTTTTATTTTTTGCTAGAAAATTACTTAGCACTCCCAAACATTATATATTTTTTAGAAGAGGTCCTAAAGAATAAAATGGCCGTTGTTGTAATATTTTATGTCACACTGTATTTGCACAGTGATCTTTCAAACACAATTATTTTTTTAATTAAAATACATTTTAGTTAATAAAAAAATTAAAATAAAGTTAGCCCAATTTTTTTTGTATAATATGAAAGATGATGTTATGCCAAGTAAATAGATACCTAACATGTCATGCTTTCAAATTGTGCACACTCGTGGAATGGCAACAAACTACGGTACTTAAAAATCTCCATAGGTGGAGCTTAAATTTTTTTTTTACAGGTTACCTGTTTAGATTTACAGAGAAGGTCCCGTGCTAGAAGTTTTGCTCTCGCTCGAACGATCGCGGCAATACCTCACATGTGTGGTTTGAACACCGTTTACATATGTGTGCACTTCTGCACCGCATACTAGCACATTATGAAAGATCTACCTTTAACCACTTAACGCCCGCCGCACGCCTATTTACGTCCACAGAATGGCACGTACAGGCAGATGGGCGTGTATATACGTCCTTGCCTTCTAGCGGGTGGGGGGTCCGATCGGGACCCCCCCTGCGTGCGGCGGGCGGCTTACCTCGGGGAGCGATCCGGGACGACGGATTCGTTTATTCGTTTATAGCCGCTCCGTCGCAATCGTGCTTCCCCGTGCTTCACTGTGGCGGCGTATCGATCGAGTGATCCCTTTTATAGGGAGACTCGATCGATGACATCAGACCTACAGCCACACCACCCTACAGTTATAAACACACACTAGGTGAACCCTAACTCCTACAGCGCCCCCTGTGGTTAACTCCCAAACTGCAACTGTCATTTTCACAATAAACAATGCAATTTAAATGCATTTTTTGCTGTGAAAATGACAATGGTTCCAAAAATGTGTCAAAATTGTCCGAAGTGTCCGCCATAATGTCGCAGTCACGAAAAAAATCGCTGATCGCCGCCAATAGTAGTAAAAAAAAATAATTAATAAAAATGCAATAAAACTATCCCCTATTTTGTAAACGCTATAAATTTTGCGCAAACCAATCGATAAACACTTATTGCGATTTTTTTTACCAAAAATAGGTAGAAGAATACGTATCGGCCTAAACTGAGGAAAATTGCATTTTTTTCAAAATTGTCGCTCTATTTTTGTTTACAACGCAAAAAATAAAAACCGCAGAGGTGATCAAATACCACCAAAATAAAGCTCTATTTGTGGGGAAAAAAGGACGCTAATTTTGTTTGGGAGCCACGTCGCACGACCGCGCAATTGTCTGTTAAAGCGACGCAGTGCCGAATCGCAAAACCTGGCCTGGGCATTTAGCTGCCTAAAGGTCCGGGGCTTAAGTGGTTAAAACAGATCCCTCCAGCTAAGGATTCATATGTTAAACAAATAATTTTCTCATATTCGCTATGTTAAAATGATACATTTTTAGAATTCATTTAGTATATTTGAGTTTTGTTTTTCCGAAATGATTCGTAATTTTCAGAAGTTATTTAAAATTCAGCCCGGAATAGCTGATTGTTAAAGGGGAGTTCCACGCACAATTTCACTTTTTAAATATAAATACCCCTGTAATACACAAGCTTAATGTATTCTAGTAAAGTTAGTCTGTAAACTAAGGTCCGTTTTGTTAGGTTGTTACAGCATTTAAATAGTTTATAATCTAGAAATAGACCGTGGCCATCTTAAGTGTGGGCATCATGAATCCAGACTGTATGACTTCCTGGATTTCAGCTTTGCATATCTCGCACATGCTCAGTGCACAAGCAATATAATAGGTTTCAGTCAGGTTTGCAAGGACTACTGGGAACATGATGCCTATCCCAGAAACCCTTGCAAATAGCCTAGGCAAATAAGGAGGAGGAAGTAATGAAGGACTACAAAATAAAGGTATTTACAAGCAACAAATTAAAGCGGGAGTTCACCCATTTCTAAAAAAAAAAATTTTCTTCCCCTAGATTCCTGCTCGTTCGGTCTAGGGGAATCGGCTATTTGTATTAAAATATGAGCCGTACTTACCCGTTTTCGAGCTGCATCTTCTTCCGTCGCTTCCGGGTATGGGTCTTCGGGAGCGGGCGTTCCTTCTTGATTGACATTCTTCCGAGAGGCTTCCGACGGTCGCATCCATCGCGTCACTCGTAGCCGAAAGAAGCCGAACATCGGTGCGGCTCTATACTGCGCCTGCGCACCGACGTTCGGCTTCTTTCGGAAAATCGTGACGCGATGGATGCGACCGTCGGAAGCCTCTCGGAAGACTGTCAATCAAGAAGGAACGCCCATTCCCGAAGCCCATACCCGGAAGCGACGGAAGAAGATGCAGCTCGAAAACGGGTAAGTACTGCACATATTTTAATACAAATAGCCGATTCCCCTAGAGAAAACGAGCAGGAAGCTAAGGGGAAAAAGTGCCCTCTAAGGGTGAACCCCCGCTTTAAATAAAAATTGTCCATTCTGAACACTATGAGATTAGAGCATGCAGCACAGACAAACATAACAAAATGGGTGGAACTCCACTTTAAGGAGCGTGTGGCACGCTCCTTGACAAATATGACTCGCCTGCTGTCCGAGTTCCCAGCTAACATCAGAATGTAAACAAAAGAAAAGCTGGTGTTCTGCCGATAAAGGTCCCCCCGGCGGATAAGGACCCCCCTGTACTGCGCAGGCCCGTCGCTTGCACAGTACGAACCTCAACGGAGCTGCCAAAAATAGCCGAATATGTAGAGCTGAGAGTCGGCTCTACACAGCGCCTGCGAAATGACTATGACACATGATGCACGCTCCCGATGCTAGTGCTACTCTGCAAGTAAGTGATTTTAGCAATAAAGTACACATCTTAGCGGGGCGTGTTAAAACAAATGGAGGGCAGATTTTGCAATGGGGTTAAGTCATAAGCATAATAACAATAAACTGTGAGAAATATTGAAATTGGCCATCAACATTAAACTATCCGCCCTTATCTCTTTTTAAAATCATCATTTTAAAATACTGCCTCTTTTGTGAGTTAAATCGTTTGTGAAAATCCGCCCATCAACACTGCAAAACCAGCCCACCAACATTGCAAATCCCGCCCTCCATTTGTTTTAACACGCCCCGCTAAGATGTGTACTTTATTGCTAAAATCACCCCCGCCCCTTGCAGAGTAGCATTAGTATCGGGAGCGTGCGGCATGTGTCAGTCATTGCGCAGGGCGTGACTGGATGGAGGTGTGGAGGCGTGAGGCATGTGAGGTGACGAGGAGTGTGTCTCCCTCTGCCCTATGCCTGACAACACAGGCTATACCCCTAGGCTAATGCCGGAACGAAGGCTTGGAAGTTCCTATCCTGGCCATTGACACGGCTAAATCCAGCTAAATCGAAGGCTTACCCTACCGTGTGGTCGCGGGCAGCGGTGTGTATCCTCTGGTTTCTATTCGTTGCCGTCTGTTTGTTTCCCACTGATTGGATGTCTGGATGTCAGTAGCCTGCCCCCTGGAAACATGTGACCGAGACTGGCGAATACCAAAGTGCCTGGGCTTGAAGGCTGGCGGTGGTTTTTCCGGGAAGCTTGGGACGGTATACCGGTGACCCCCCACCTCCCCGGACTGAAGGGGGAGTAGTAGGGGAGACAGTGGGCTGCACGGTGCCTGGCACGCTGAGGAGCGCGGGACCATGGAGTGCGGGCCACGGATGGCGAGGCGCTAATATACCAGCGTATATTCCAGCGCATAAGAGAGGAGGTTGTCTATTACATCTATTACATCAAATAGAAAGGAGCCAGAAAAGGGGGAAAAAAGATGAAGGTAAAAGTTGAAAACCCAAGAAAATCCAAAGGATTGTGTGTGTAAATAATTAGTAGAAGAGCAACATAAATTAGCACATTGTGCATGATACTGTGCTGGACATAAATGATATACTGTGTATTACAAGCGGCAGGTGGCATACCATAAACAGTATATGGATGTTGCACAGGCAGTAGATGCTAAGAGAGATCTATTTGGTCAGAAGACTGCGCTTTAAGTGGCATACGAAATGCTGTTGCAGATATCTATCTTGAATAATAAAATCCAGCATAGTGTACCTTTACAAAGTTGCTATAAAGTGGATAAGACGAAGTATACTATATGTCAAAGAGTGATTCTCCAGATATCTACGCTCTGTTTTTTTTTTTTTTTCTTCTGCCATTTTTGGTCTCCCTGTTATTGTGTAAGGGAAGGAAAATTGTCTTTTCCCTTTTTTTCCCCCCCCTCTTTTCTTCTGGAAAAGCCCTTAAACTCTAGGACTGGTTACTGGAAAAGTTGCTGCTCTTACTGCTTTTTTAGCTGTTTTTCTCCTTTTTTTTTTTTCTCTTCTTTTTTTTGCTCTGTTATGGAATAAAAGCTGGTTAAATGAGCGAATTTGGTGCCCAGATTGGGGTCAGAGAAAAAACCCAGTGGCCCAGATTCAGGTAGATTTGCCCATTTCTTACACATGCGCAGCGCAGCTCAATCGCACTGCGCCGGCGCAATCGTGCGAGATTGCCACCTGATTCAGGATGCCTTTGTGTGTAAATTTGCGCCTGCGTAAGGTAAATTTGAGGGCGCAAGCCTGCGCAAGTGAAAGTGGGTGTGCCCCTATGCAAATGATGGTCTGCCTGTTCAGCAGTGGCTTGCGCCCGGCGCATCCTCGACGGAGCATGCGCAGATCGAACGCTTCCATGTGCACACGCGTGCAACTGCGCCTGTCCTACTTCCTGGGCTACGCCGGCCCACCTGCTTGCACTGAGCAAATAAATAGGGGCAGACATGCGCAGGTCCTGTGCAAAATTACATCCTGCTTTTTTCACCCCCCCTGAGCAAGGTAATTTTGCCCCTTATTTGCAATGGCACCTCCTCAGAGGGTAAACAAGAGGAAAGCTAACTTTAATACCTCTGAGATGGAGATTATGCTGGCGGCACTCACTAGACATACTGCTGCCCTGTATGGTGCCCAGCGCAAACACACCACCATAGCCCAAAGGAGGGCAATCTATGATGCGATAACGCTGGACATTAATGCGCTCGGGAATGAGGAGAGGACCTGGGACGAGATCCAAAAAAAATTAAATGATATGCGGCGTCGGGTCCGGGATAAACTGGTAATAATCCGCAAACATACCAGGGGCACGGGAGGAGGACCAGCCTGCCCATTGCGATTGAATGCGGAGGAGGAGGTGATCGCCCAAAGTTTATCGCTGAAGCAGGTGGAGGGAGTCCCAGGCTATGATTCCACTGTTGGGGACTTGGGGACAGGTAAGTGTGTTTTATCTCATATTTGCTGTGTATCATGGGAGGGGGTAGAAGGGAACATGTGAGGGGGTAGAAGGGAACATGTGAGGGGGTAGAAGGGAACATGTGACAGGTGTGTGGCTCCAGCAACATGTGTTTTTTTGTGTCATCCACAGATGTTCAGGATGAAGCTGGGCCGTTGTCGGCTGTAGGGCGACCCACGCCATCCCCACATCATCATGGGGTCCAGTCAACCCCCATGCAGATCCTGGCCATGTTGGTGGAGGAGGAGAGCGACCATAGGCAATCTATGGAGGAGGAAGTGTTGGAGGAGTCGATTGACCTCCACCAGGAGGACTCTGTCTACCTCCAGGAGGATCCCACCATCCCTGACCAACCCCCCCCCCCCCCCCCCGACCATCACGTCATCCCCCTCCAGTGTCCCTCCCACCATTGTCGCCCCCTTCAGTGTCCCTCCCACCATTGTTGCCCCCTCCAGTGACCCTCCCACCATTGTCGCCCCCTCCAGTGTGGCCCCCTCCCCTTCTTTTCCCTCAGTCCGTGCCCCAGCCTCTCCTACCAGGAAGGCTCTCTCAAAAATGAGGGGTGTCCCCTCAGGCCTCCGAGAAGGGCTGCAGGAGGAACAGGGCCGGCAGACCCGTCATATAGGGGCCATGGTGGGAGATTTGAGGCGGGTGGCGGACAGCCTGGCATCCTCCTCCTCCTCAGTGCAGCAGGCCCTCACCCTGCATGCGGAGCTGGGGATAAAAGACTGTGAGAGCTTGCAGGAAGTCAGCTCCAATTGTGTGGCCATGGTCACCTGCATGGTGGAGCAGCAGGGCGCCACCGCTTTGCTGACAGCGGAGGTGAGCAGGTTGGCAGGGGCGGTAGAGGCCAACACTGCCGCTGTGTGGGAGGAGGGGAGACTTACCCGCCGGCACCAGCAGCACAACACCACCCGGCAGCTGCGTATGCTGGCACAGACAAACAGTGTGCTCACCTGCCTGGCCAACGCCATGGAGGGCAGGCAGGCACCACCTGCCAGGAGTGAGGAAGTAGGGGATGCTGCTCCTCCCCCCCCCTTCATCCCCACCCCATGCACCATCCCCACCCCATGCTCCATCCACACCCCAGGCTCCATCCTCAGCCCAGGGTCCACCACGCCGACTGAGGAGCCAGAGCCGGGGTACCCTTGGCACCAGGATGTCAAAAATAACAAAAAAATAATTGGCATGCGGATCTTTTTTTTTTTTATAACGATTTGTGCTCAGATTATGAGCTTTTTATATTTAGTTGTATTATGCTCATATTATGAGTTTTTGTTTTAATTTGTATAATGCTCAGATTATGAGCTTTTTTTTATTTATTTTATGCTCAAAGTTTGAGTTTTTTTTTTATTTTGTAGTCCCTACACACGGTGAGGAGTGTATACTACAGTGTGACTGGTGTGTGAATGGGGGGGGGGGGGTGTCACTCCTGCTGGAAAAGGCATGCCATGTGAAAGGTGTATGAATGGACAGCAACATAATTGGAGCCTTGACGCGGTGTTGCTGCTCCCTAATACCATGCAGTATCCTTGGGTCTAATCCAATTTTGGGTGCATGTGTGTTGTGTGTGCTAGGGACCACAGTGGTGTGCATGCGTGCATTCTACTTGTGACATGATTAATGTGTGTGTTTAACATGCAAAGATACGTTCCACGAGACCACTCCTGATTGCTCTTCCCTCAGTAGACCCGGTAGAGTTTCTTGGGGGGGGGGATTGTGTGGCTCGGGGGTCAGGTCATCACATATGTCAATCTGCAGGCCCTTTCTCTCGGCAAAGTTGTGCAGAATACAACATGCCCCGATGATCTTGCATACAAAGTTTGGGGAATACAACAGGGTACTCCCAGACTTATCCAGGCATCTGAAACGTGACTTCAGGATGCCAAATGTGCGTTCCACCACTGCACGGGTACGTGCGTGAGCTTCATTGTATCTTTCCTCTCCTGGGGTTTGGGGGTTCCGGAATGGGGTCATAAGATGAGGTCCCAGTGCATATGCCACGTCACCTGGAAGGGAAAAGACAGGAGGATGTTAGTCATGCATGTGCCCCTCGTGATGTCTGCATCATGGGGGGGGACAGTCATACCTGACACCCATATCACTCACCAACCAGCCAGCTGTCCCCATACATGTTCTGTTCAAATTCGGTGGGGATGCTGCTCTGACGGAATATGAAGCTGTCATGGCTGGATCCTGGGTGTTTGGCACGGACGTGCCATATGAGGCCATGGGCATCCACTATCACCTGGACATTGATTGAATGCCAATGCTTCCTATTGCAGTATATATGCTCTATGTCACGGGGGGGCCGTAGTGCCACATGGGTGCAATCAATGGCCCCCACAGTGCGTGGGAATCTGGCAATTTGATAGAAATCTGTCACTGCCTTCTGCCGCAGGTCCTCCTGGGTGGGTTTGATGAATTGGTGGGACATGCGTCTCAGGATTGGGGGGATAACCTGGTGCACACATCTGCTCATGGAGGATTGTGACATCCCAGCCACAATTCCACCTGTGCGTTGAAAAGATCCACTTGCCAGGAAATGCAGGGTTGCCACTACCTTGACCAGTGGCTCCACTGCATGTCCACGATGTGTCTGGCTGGTGATGTCATCATGCAGGATTGTGGCTAATTCCAGGATGACTTCAGGGCTGAATCTAAACATGCGATACACCTCCGAATCCCCCATGTCAAAGATGTTCCTGTGCACTCGGTATATCCTCTCCCGTGCCCTCCTACGAGTCGGTTCACTCAGTAGTATTGCTAGAACCATGGCTGCCCCTGGCATGTTGACACACAGATGTGAGGTCCTGCAAGTGTGGGTGCTCTGCTTGCTCAGCTCGTCTGTATTGGTGCTGCTGTAGTTGCTCTCCAGCTGACCTGTGGAAGTCTGTTGCTAACTTGCCCCTGCTTTTATAATGTGCAAGTTTGCCCTGGTCGAACAGCTTGCGCGCTTTGTGCGCAAACTGCGCCTCACACGCGCAGGTTTTTGAATCAGCGTTAGTTCCTCATTTGCATATTTGCTGAGTTCAACATTGTTGTAATTCTCATACTGGCCTGTGGTACCAGTGACACCTACTGGCAATAGTGAAAAATGCACAACTCAGTTAAGCTTAGAACAGAACCAAATAAAATATACAATCAAATCTGAGCTGTTTACAGCTCAGCCAAAAACAAAATTTACATTATAGCCCCAATTTTAGGAACAGGGGGCTACATACAAAATCTCCTTTAAATATAATTGCAGCTTCTCTGAATTTTTAGTTATTAATTAAGTGTCTGTGAAGATTTTAATTTATCTAGGTCGTGACCTAGCAAGCAGTAGTTAGTTATGTTTAAACTGATTTGTTTAGTATAGGCAAGCCTAGGGTTATGAAGAAGAGAGGTTCTGTAGGTTTGTTCCCAAGTTGAATCTGTATGCAAGTTGGAACAGGTAAAGCTTTTAGGTGTAACTCCAGCCAAAAAATGTTTTTTAGGTTTTGGATAGCATAGGGAGGGGTTAATTGGATATGCTGTGATGTGGGATTGCTGACAGGTCCGCCTGACAGTAGGTGGCAGCATGCAGTGACCAATGTGCCGCCACGCTGCCTCCGTTCTTCAGTATGAGCCGGATGTAACTTTGATGTTTATAACTTGGGGACTGCCTGTAAACTTAACCACTTCAATACCCGCCCATTGTCATTTGACGTCCACAGATGGGATCTCCCATCCTGGGTGGACGTCAAATGACGTCCTGGGCTTTGCGGGTGGATATCTGAATGATGCCTGCAGCTAGAGGCATCATCCAGATATCCTTTTGTTCTGCCGGCGATACTGCGCAACATAAGAACGATCATAGCGGCGGTTCCACCGCTTGATCGTTCTTACAGGCGGCGGGAGGGGACATCCCCCCCCCTCCCGCCGCCATCCGGTGCTTCTCCGGGCTCTCCCGTGCCATCGGGGGCCCGGAGAAAGAATCGTCCGGCGCTCGCAGGAAACATAGAGATGACTGGTGACCAGATGGTCACCAGTCATCTCTATGACTGTTGAAGGACCCGGGCGCGATGTGATGACGTCACGCCCGGGTCCCCGTAAGTAAACAAAGCCGCGATTGCGGCTAGTAAGCAACAGTATTCATGAGATCGTGAATTTTTTTTCACCGATCTCATGGTTTGCAGCCTGGAGGAGAGATGCAGGGTCTTATTGACCCCGCATCTCTCCATAAAGAGGACCTGTCACACACATTTCCTATTACAAGGGATGTTTACATTCCTTGTAATAGGAATAAAAGTAAAAAAAAAAAAAAAAATTAGAAAAGAAGTGTAAAAAAAGAAAAAAATAAGTAAAAAAAATAAATAAAAGAATAAAAAATAAAATTAAAACGCCCCTGTCCCCGGTAGCTCGCGCGCAGTAGCGAACGCATACGTAAGTCCCGCCGACATATATGAACGCCGTTTAAACCACATATGTGAGGTATCGCCGCGTGCGTTAGAGTGCCAGCAACAAATCTAGAACTAGATCTCCTCTGTAAATCTAAATTGGTAACCTGTAAAAAAAAAATTAATGCGTTGCCTATGGAGATTTTTAAGTACCGAAGTTTGGCACCATTCCATGAGTATGCACAATTTTAAGGCGTGACATGTTAGGTATCTATTTACTCGGTGTAACATAATCTTTCACATTATACAAAAAAATTGGGCTAACTTTACTGTTTTGTTATTTTTTTAATTCATGAAACAATTTTTTTTTAAAAAAAAGGGCGTTTGAAAAATTATTGCGCGAATACCATGCAAGATAAAACGTTGCAATGACCGTCGTTTTATTCCCTAGGGCGTCTGCTAAAAAAAACATATATAATATTTGGGGTTTCTGCGTAATTTTCTACCAAAAGAATGATGATTTTTACATGTAGGAGAGAAGTGCCAGAATAGGCCCGGTAATGAGGTGTGTATAAAAGCCCGGTATTGAAGTGGTTAAAGATGTTTCACCACTTGTGCAAGTGGCTTCCTCCATTCTAATGAGTGTCAGAAACATGCTCTGGTATTTAACCACACATGTAACTAAGTCACCTTCATTCAGTCACCATGTCATGAAATGTGTCAGTTTTCACCCATATAATAATCACATTTTTGTAATGTTACACCAGTCTGTAATAAATGTCGCCACATGGTTGTTCTTTGTCCTCTTTTGGAATTTAGATGCACCCTTGTTCATAACCAGTCATTAATATCTGACAAATAAAATCCTCACCTCTAAAGGACTTGAGCAATAGCGTTCATTTTGTACATACTCCATGCACACCTGAAAAATGAAAAGAAAACCCATATTAACATGCTTTAAAAAGTTCAAAAACTGTTAACTTTGTTTCAATTAACGTGAACCTGCCCCAACGTGAGTAAGCCGTTGCTGGCATGTGACATTCTGCACCAATTCACATGACAATGATTTGCTTATCCAGTCAGGGTGGAAGCAATCTTGGCACTGACAGTTTTTCGACAGTGACATGATCACTAGTGTGATGTGACCCTTAAGCTGGGTACACATGGATTGAAACTTTGACGGTTCGGCAGGGACCGGCCAAATTTTGATCTGTGTGTAGCCCTTGTTAGATCGGCCTCTGCTGAATGAGACTGATACAAAACCTTTGTTCAACAGCCAATCAACTGCAGTGCTGATCAGTGTATTCTAAAAGCAGAGAGTCCACACTGTCAGAATATAATGTCCCATTGAGGGGGATTCCTGTTTTTTGTGGATGGACAAATCTGTAAATTTTTTTCATTCAGCCTGACGGCTGCTGAAATAAAACAGCTAACCATGTAAAATCAGCTTTATATTCAGTAAAAACCACCAGGAATACTGGTGACTAGTCCATTGCCCTCTACCTGCCTCCTCTGGGCACAGCTTATATCAGTCAAGTCCTCCTAAAAGCCTGGAGGACACTCAGAGGTGTTTAAGGGGACTTTAATTCTATTGTAGCACTACCCCCGTAGGAGCCACTGGTTAAGATGTTTCCTCTGTTCTTTGCCTCAACCACCGAAAGAACTTCAGTCCCTCTGACACACTAGGTTGAGTGTCCAAAGCATGCAATATCACAGAAAATCACTGAAAGTAATACCTGGTAACTAATAATAATACCATGTCCAGGAAACAGTCACTGAACCAGTTAGTAAAGTCAAATTTAATATATTGTAACCCAATATAGTGGGTAACCAGGCAAGCATAAAAATGGATTAACAAAGGTAATATCACAATTTCACATACAGAGTGATTAGTAGTAAGGACTAGGCATAAGATGACACTTGGCGTCCAGATCAGCATAAACAGTAGCGAGGTCACCTAAAATGTAACAGTCGGCAGTAATAAAGCTTGAGTTACTGGATACATGAGACTATACTGCTGAAGTGCATTAATGGCAATGATGCTAGGCCTAGACCAACTGGATATGCACTGTCTGTAAAAGGTTGTCGTTTTTCGGATGGCTATAATTGGGACCCTTGAAGAAGCGGTGGTGCACTTAAAACTGTTTTAGTAAAGCAGCATGCAGTCTAGTTGCGGTAAGGATGCGGTAAAGATGCAGTCAAGTTGTGGTACAGGTGCAGTGTAGATGCGTGTCAAATACAGTGACAGTTCATAATAACTTCAGCAGCCCTCAAAAATTCCACTCGCCTGCTCGCATTTTGCGAGTGGAATTTAGTGCAGGGCGAGTGAGGTACAGGGACGGAGCAGGCTGACCGTTTTCTGGCTGAAGCGATCAGCCAGGAAACTGTCAGCCGGAGGACACAGAGCGGCGTGGCTGGACTGTAGCTGGAGCCATCCCCTCCTCACACGCACACAGCGGACATCTCCCACTGTGTGTTACGGAGCTGAGTCTGTGTTCGGCGGCTCAGTGTAACAAGGTCTTGCCCCCCTAGACTGGCTTGTGTGATAGTAGATTGATTCAGTGATCTGCCTATCACATGAGCCGGTCTAAGGGGGCGGGATCTTGTTACACCGAGCCGCCGAACACAGACCCAGCTCCGTAACACACAGTGGGAGATGCCCGCTGTGTGTGTGTGTGAACCAGCATCAAGGCAATGGTGAGTCTGGAGTGATGGGGCAAGGTGACGCTGCAATTGATGGGGCACGGTGATGCTGCATTTGATGGGGCACAGTGATGCTGCATTTGATGGGGCACAGTGAAGCTGCATTTAATGGGGCACGGTGACGCTGCATTTGATGGGGCATGGTGGTGACGCTGCATTTGATGGGGCATGGTGACGCTGCATTTAATAGGGCACGGTGATGCTGCATTTGATAGGGCACGGTGACGCTGCATCTGATGGGGCACGGTGACGCTGCATTTGATGGGGCACGGTGACGCTGCATTTGATGGGGCACGGTGACGCTGCAATTGATGGGGCACGGTGATGCTGCAATTGATGGGGAACGGTGACGCTGCATTTAATGGTACACTGTAAAGCTGCATTTGATGGGGCACGATGAGGATGCAATTGATGGCCACGGTGATGTTGCATTTGATGGGGCATGGTGACGCTGCAATTGATGGGGCATGGTGACACTGCAATTGATGGGGCATGGTGACGCTGCAATTGATGGGGCACTACGACTCTGCAATTGATGGGGCACAGTGAAGCTGCATTTGATGGGGCACAATGAAGCTGCATTTGATGGGGCACAGTGAGGCTTCATTTGATGGGGCACAGTGAGGCTGCATTTGATGGGGCACAGTGAGGCTGCGTTCATGGGCACAGTGAAGCTGCATTTGATGGGGCACAGTGAAGCTGCATTTGATGGGGCACAGTGAGGCTGCATTTGATGAGGGGAAAGTGAGGCTGCATTCATGGGCACAGTGAGGCTGTATTCATGGGCACCGTAAAGCTGTATTTGATGGGCACGGTGAGGCTGCACTGATGGGTACTGATATGTTTTAAGTTAACGTTGTTGTTAATAATATATTTTTTTTTAATTCTGGTTAAAACATTTAACAGTGTAATTTCATGAGATAATTTACAAGGACGTGTTTAGGGGTGGGGCAAGTGCAACTTGTGGCGAGTAACTCTTAAGGCCTGGCTAGTGGCTCAGGACTTGAAATTTTGAGCCCTGACTTCAGTATAGGGTTGGTATGGGTGCAGTATAGGTTTGGCAGAAATTTGATATAGGGCTGGTATAGATGCAGTATGGGTTGGGTACACTTGGTGTCCTGCTCTCACTAACTCAGTCTCTGCTAGCAGTGTTAATAATGGGTGGATAGCCCTCTCACCAGTTTCCAGGATGCAGCTGTGGAGGACGCTCGCTGTACAATGTGGTCTCACCATGGTGATCAGCGGTGGGAAGCAGAGGGTGAATGGAGCATCCTTGCGGCAGCAGTACAGGAGCTATGATGTGGGGCCGTGCTGTGCTGCCCCCGGGTGTCCTCAGTCTCAGGTTCGCATCCCCACTGGCAGGTGAATCCTGAGGCAGAGGCTCTCCTTCTCTCTAACGCCTGGCCAGTTTAATACAAATCCCTTCTCCACTCCTCCTACTGCACAGTGTCTATGGGATTTCTAGTCTAAAGATCTATGGGTCCTATTATATGGCTGCCATCCAAAACTACAGCTTCCAGGATTCTTAGTGCTTTGAATAAAAGTCTATGGGCTTGCTTGGCTTTAGCTCTCCCCTTGCTGGCCAGAGAAAAATGGTGCAGCATAAAAGCAGTATCTCAGTAGAAAGTGAAAGTAAACTGATAAAGACAGAAATGTCTCCTTCTCCATGTTTCTGTAGTTCAGCGCCCGGCTACACTATTTGACTAGATGTCCCATGACTCTTAGAAGATTTGACTGTGTTGTACGGGATAACTTTTAAGGGTTGAACTTAATCTTTTGTATAAAATTTGAAGAAATAGCTTTGAGTGAGTTGAAGCTACAGGCAGCAGACGAAAGTCTTTGTTTCTCAAAATTTGGGAATAAACAGTCAGCTATGATAAAAGTAGGTGGCAACCTGAAACCGAATGAGGGTGTCCGTCACAACCTAGGATGTAGACACTGCGCCTTGATGTGGCTGCTTTTTGTGAGAGTGGAGTCCAATGCCGCGTACACACGATCCAAATTTACGGTGGAAAAAATCAGACTGACTTTTTCCATTGGATATCAAGTGTAGCCCCATCTGAGTTTTTTCATCGGAAATTCCGATGAATTCCATTTGAGTTTACATATAGAATATGTTCTATTTTTCTCCGATGGAATTCCATCAGAATTCCGATGTGATTTGTTCGGGCACGCGGCATAAGAGTTAGCCAGCAGGCATGTACTGGCCATAGGGACTACAGGGAGTTTCCCGGTGGGCCGATGGCTCAGTGGGCCAGTTTCAGTGATAGCCTGTCAAAGTAGGAGGAGAATAAGTTAAATAAAAGAGGTGAGTGAGGACTCTTTATGTTATGCTACTTATGTTTTCTTGCACAATTGCGTATAGTTTATATACTATTTTTGTGCTTGTTTGCAAACTTAAAGTAGGACGGTCTGGATGAAGTCCAGGGCCAAATTTTGGTCTCAGTCCAGCCCTGTTAGCCAGTGTTCTGCCAGGGATCCCCTCATGTAGTTTGGACTTAGATGCAGGCAACCTTCAGGTAACCCAACATTCACTCACAAACACAGAGGAGGGTGAGAGTCGGGTAATGAGAAACTGAGATGTGAGAGAGGTATTGAGCACTGTACAGCTGGAAGCAGGCGTGAGTCTGAAGGTTGCGGGTGCAGAGATAGCACAGAGGAGATTCCAACAATAGTTGCAGCAGAGACCACAGGTACTGAAGTGGCACAGCAGAGGCCAAAACTGTGGATGTAGTGGAGATGAAGTATAGACTGCAGGTCAGTGGCGGCTGGTGCTCAAATAATTTTTTTGGGGGGCGCAAACAAACGAAAAAAAAAAATCAAATGCAGCTAGTGTGCCATCAAACGCAGCTAGTGTGCCATCAAACGCAGCTAGTGTGCCATCAAACGCAGCCACTGTGCCCATCAAATGTAGCCACTGTGCCCATAAATTGCCACCACTGTGCCCATCAAACGCAGCCACTGTGCCCATCAATTTCTGCCAGTGTGCCCATCAATTGCCGCTACTGTGCCCCATCAAATGCTGCCAGTGTGCCCATCAATTGCCACTACTGTGCCCCATCAGATGCTGCCAGTGTGCCAGGGGCTTTGCTAGGTGGCAAAAAGACCAGGGGCTTCAGCTGGCAGGGGGGGGGGGGCGCGGTGGAGTGGCGCATGGTTTTTTGGCTGGGCAGTGGGGTTGTGTGACCTACCTGATACACATAGCCTGACCTACATACACTGACCTACATGTCAGTGTATGTACAGTATGTCAGTGTGTGTATGTATATGTCAGTGTGTGTGTATATGTCAGTGTTTGTGATGTGTGTGTGTGTGTGTGTGTGTGTGTCAGTCTGTGTGTGTGCGTCAGTGTGTGTATACAGTCAGGCCCGGATTTACTCCATTTGCCGCCCCAAGGCAGGGTCCTTCAATGCTGTATACTAACGGTAAAATGTCGCCACTGTGCCCGTCAAATGCAGTCACTTTTGCCCCATCAAATGTCGCCACTGTGCCCATCAAATGCCATCACTGTGCCCGTCAAATGCCACCACTGTGCCCATCAAATACATCATTGTGCCCATCAAATACCATCACTGTGTCCATCAAATGCCGCCACTGTTCCCGTCAAAGCCATCACTGTGCCTGTTAAATGCCATCACTGTGCCCATCTAATGCCATCACTGTGCCCGTCATATGCAGCCACTGTGCCCGTCAAATGCCATTACTGTGCCCGTCAAATGCAGCCATTACTGTGCCCCCCCCCCCTTATCAGACTAGCTCAGGACACAAGCACTCCTCCTTCTTATCACACCAGCTCTGGACGGCTCAGGTCAGTGTGATTGGGTGGCGGACACCATGCCAACCCCCCCACCCCCCACCTTCAGCAACAGCTCACCTTGGGCTCCAGAACACCCCCATCGTAAGACGCCCACACCGCCCGTTACCGCACTAGCTCTGTGTTATGGCGAGCGGCTCTGCCTCTGTTACACCCAGGTGGCAGCTAAAGGGAACACACACAGTGTGCAGCGGCAGCTGCACCGCCCGAGCAGAGAAAGTGAAAGGCTCGTACATCCCTATTCGCGAACGACTTACGCAAATGACGTAAAATTTTCAAAACTCGACGCGGGAACGACGGCCATACTTAACATAGGATACGCCTCATATAGCAGGGGTAACTATACGCCGAAAAAAGCCTAACGTAAACGACGTAAAAAAATGCGCCGGCCGGACGTACGTTTCTGAATCGACGTATCTAGCTCATTTGCATATTCCTCGCTTAACTATACGGAAGCGCCACCTAGCGGCCAGCGTAAATATGCAGCCTAAGATACGACGGTGTAAAACACTTACGCCGGTCGTATCTTAGGGAAATCTATGCGTAACTGATTCTATGAATCAGGTGCATAGATACGACCGGCCGGACTCAGAGATACGACGGCGTATCTGGAGATACGCCGGCGTATCTCCTCTCTGAATCTAGCCCTAACTGTATAAATTGCATATATTAAGAGTTTTAAATTGTATGAACTATGCATTCACAGTTTATAGAATTTTCTCTAACCAATACTTTAATCAAATATATATATTACATATATATTATCTATTACACGCATATTTGTCCATTTACATGAAGGTCAGGTTATTATAACCCAGCCTGCACAGAGTTCCCCCATATATCAGAGTCTGCAGGATTCCCCCTTACAGTGCAAGGGAACTCTGATATAAAGGGGAATGCTGCGGATCGTGATCTAAGGGGGAACCTGCAGACTTTGGTGTAAAGGGGAACTCTAATGTAAGGGAGGGGGGAGCACTGGTGACCAAAGATTACCTTTATATCAGAGTCCACTGCATTCCCCTTCACGTCACAGAGTTAAAATTTGCATTTAAAATGGGAACTCTAATGCAGAGGGGGCTCTGGAGCACCTTCCGTAGAGTAGGAGAGTCGCAGACATGATACAGTAGATGGCCGGAGACTGCAGACATGATACAAGAGATGGTCAGAGACTGCAGACATGGTATAAGAGATGGTCAGAGACTGCAGACACGATACAAGAGATGGTCAAAGACTGCAGACATGATACAAGAGACGGTCAGAGACTGCGGACATGATACAAGAGATGGTCAGAGACTGCGGACATGATACAAGAGATGGTCAGAGTCTGCAGACATGATACAGGAGACGGTCAAAGACTGCAGACATGATACAGGAGACGGTCAGAGACTGCAGACATGATACAGGAGATGGTCAGAGACTGCAGACGTGATGCAGGGGATAGTCAGAGACTGCAGACGTGATACAAGAGATGGTCAGAGACTGCAGATGTGATACAAGAGATGGTCAGAGACTGCAGACGTGATACAAGAGATAGAAGAAGATTTTCACCGCTCCAGGTGAGCCCTATAGACAATCAGGGACGGTCAGATTACCAAGGTGCTGGCAATGCACGTAGCAGTAGCAATAGGAGGAAGGAGATGGACAGCCGCACTCCGAAATAACTTTTCAAAAAAGTTGTCTTTTATTTTCAAGCAGGAACATGCATAATCACCACAACCATAAACCAGGACAGCCGACTAGTTTCGCACTCTTGCTAGTGCTTAATCATGGCTCATGATTAAGCACTAGCAAGAGTGCGAAACTAGTAGGCTGTCCTGGTTTATGGTTGTGGTGATTATGCATGTTCCTGCTTGGAAATAAAAGACAACTTTTTTGAAAAGTTATTTCGGAGTGCGGCTGTCCATCTCCTTCCTCCTATTGCTAGTGATACAAGAGATGGTCAGAGACTGCAAACATGATACAAGAGATGGTCAGAGACTGCAGACGTGATACAAGAGATGGGCAGAGACTGCAGACATGATACAGGAGATGATCAGAGATTGCAGACGTGATACAAAAGATGGTCAGAGACTGCAAACATGATACAAGATATGGGCAGAGACTGTGCTTACATACTACAGGAGATGATCAGAGACTGCAGACATGATACATGACACGAGCAGAGACTGTGCTGACATAGTACAGGAGATGATCAGAAACTGCAGACATAGTACAAGAGATGGTCAGAGACTGCGCAGAGATTATATAAAAGATGATCAGAGGCTGCAGACATGATACAAGAGATCAGTGGTAGCTGGTGCTCACAATTCTTGGGGGGGGGGGGGAGGGTTGCAAACAAACTGAAAATTTCAAAAATAAAAACATCAATTACAGCCACTGTGCCCATCAAGTGCAGCCACTGTGCCAATCAAGTGCAGCCACTGTGCCATCAAGTGCAGCCACTGTGCCCATCAAATGCAACCAATGTGCCCATCAAGGGCAACCACTGTACCCATCAAATACAGCCACTATGTGCCCATCAAGTGCAGCCACTGTGCCCATCAAGTGCAGTCACTGTAGCCATCAAATGCAGCCACTGTAGCCATCAAATGCAGCCACTGTAGCCATCAAATGCAGCCACTGTGCCCTCAAATGCAGCCACTGTGCCCATCAATAGCAGCCACTGGGTCCTCAATAGCAGCCACTGCGCCCTCAAATGCAGCCACTGTGCCCATCAAATGCAGCCACTGTGCCCCATTTATCCATATGTATTGTGGGGTGCCTAGAGCCACCCCCTTTGTGGCAAACAGCATCTGTTTGGGGGAGGATATGCCCTAGGGGGGCTTTGGGAGGGGAGAAGACGTGCTGGGGGGTGGATTTCATATCCAAGCCCCCTTGTAGCACAAGTCCTAAAGTGCCCCCTAGCACACAGTGGCATGACTAGGGTTGGTGTCACCTGGTGCGGCAGAACGTGGTGTCACACCCTGCACTTAGCAGGCTAGTGCGTTGGTGTGGCTTTCCCCCCTTAACCTGCCACAATGGATGGAGTAGGGATGGAAGGGGGATGGATAAAGCTGGGATAGGATCGGGGAGAATGGATGGACCTGGGATGGGATTGGGGTTAGGTGGATGGAGCCGGGATGTATGGGGGAATGGATGGAGCTGAGATGGGATCGGGGGGGGATGGATGGAGCCAGGGTGTGATTTGGGCTGGGTGGATGGTGCGGGGGTGGGAAGGGGATGGATGGAGTTGGGATGGTATGGGGGATGGATGAATCTGGGATTGGATTGGGGAAATGGATGGAGCTGGGATGGTATTGGAATGGGTTGAATGGAACCGAGATGGGATGGGGGTGGATGGAGCTGGGATGGTATTGGGGTGGGGTGGATGGAGCTGGGATGTGATTGGGTGGATGGAGCTGGGATGGGATTGGGAGTGGATGGAGCTGGGATGTATGGGGATGTATGGGCAAGTACTCGTGCAAAAGCTTGGTATCAGCACTGATACTGATACTAGTATCAGTATCTGTCCAACCCTAGAAAAGATGACTGTAGATACACAGGTACAACTTATGTAGGAGGATTTGTTAAAAAAAGAGGGTTTACTTCCTCTTTAAACACCCTGCAAGGCAAAGGCATAATGAGCAAGTACTTACCTGAGATCGAAGCCCCCGCAGCAGTGCTCGCTCGCCTCCTCCGTTGGCGCCATCGCTGCAAGATTCACTTCTGCATATAGCGGCTCCGGCGCTGTGACTGGCCGGGTACCGCCACTAATGGCATGATCGCCGCTAGTAACGGCACGCTCAGTGCGCCATAGACATCAGTGTCTTTCTTTTGCAAATATCTCCTAAACCGTGTAGGTTTAGGAGATATTTGTTGCACCTACAGCTAAGCCTTAATCTAGGCTTACATGTAGATTAAAGTGGTCTGTAAGAGTTTACAACCCCTTTAATCTCTGTATCACCTGAGGCCATTTCATTGCACTGGGTATATGTGAGGGTTTACAACCAATATTGTGACACATTCATTAATAGTGACAAAGCTCCTTTCAATGCAACCCTCAGTGCTGAATGGCAAGCAGGTAGCCTGGCATATAGCTGGACAAAATAAGCCGTTTTCTCAGTATAAAGGGCACATCAAGTGCATCCAGCTTATTGATAAGAATGGAAATCCAGTTAACACCAACCTTCAACTTTGCAGCCATCTTCTGACATGTCATAACAGAAGTGCAGCCCTGGGCTCTCCGTACCACCTCCAACAGGTACATTCCTAAATGTTTTTTGAAATCTTCATTCATATCTGGGAAAATTTAGTCAGATTGGGAAGGAGAAATATTATATTACATTATATTAAAAACACACAAACAGAATAAACATATTAAAGCGGTTGTGTCCTGCTGGAAGTTTTTTTTTTCTTCCTGCAAGGTAAAGTCATAATGTGCTAGTATGCATCGCATACTAGCACATTATGTGAAACTTACCTTAAAATTAAGCTGTTCCAGTGCCGCGATGTCAGTGCTGCAGTCGCTTCCATTTTCACCCGTCTTGCTTCTGGGTTTCGCAGGCTCAAGCTCTGTGATTGGCCGGAGCCGCGATGACGTCACTTCCGTGCATGCGCACAGGAGTTGCCATTCACGGCACAGGTCTCAGAAGGAACGTGGCCATACCTTTAGAGCGCATGCGCCAGTGATGTCATTGGCTGCATGTAATGTAAATATCTCCTAAACGATTCATGTTTAGGAGATGTTTACCTATAGGTAAGCTGTCTTATAGGCTTACCCAGCCCTCAAAATTTCCACTCGCCTGCTCGCATTTTGCGAGTGGATTTTGATGGCTGGCGAGTGTGGGAGTGATCTTAGGGGAAGAGAGAGAGTCACCGCCGCCGCATTGTTCAAAGCGCAGGGAATATAACAGCTTTCAATTAAATAGCTGTGTTCCCTGCCGCGGCCCGTTCCACGTGCTTTGAACAACGCGGCGGTGGCTCTCCTCTCTCTTACCCAGCACAGGTAGGCTGCACTGGGGACACATGGCTGCACTGGGGACACATGGCTGCACTGGGGACACATGGCTGCACTGGGGACACATGGCTGCACTGGTAGACATGGGCAGGCTGCATTTTTGGGCACGGATAAAGTTGTTGTTAATATGTATTTTTATAACTTCATTCTGCATAAAACATTTAAGTGTAATTTCATGAGATAATTTAGGAGGGTGTGTCTAGGGGCGGGATTGGGGGGCGGGACATGGTAGGGGTTGGGCGGGGCAATTGGTGGCGAGTAAACCTTGAGGCCTGGCTAGTAGCTCAGGACTTGAAATTTTGAGCCCTGGGCTTACCTATAGAAAAATGTCAGCAGAGGAAGTTTACTTCCTCTTTAAAGAAAAATACATATAGTGTGGGTAAGTCTACCTACGTTCTGATGTTGTATGATATGAAATTAAACTGGTTCTCAGCTTTGGTCAAGGTATAGGAACCTTTATCAGTCTTGTATGTTTTTTAACCAATACCTATGACTTTGCTATCAGCCTCTTGCAATCCCCTGTACAGCGGCACTCAGACAGAGTTAGGGTTAGAGTTAATTGTTAGGGTTAGAAAGCTAACCCTAGCAATTATCGCCAACTCTAACAATTACTGTTACCCTAATGATTACCACTAACCAAAACTCTAATATCTAACCCTAACCCTAGCCCTTAACTAGTGTTGCACGATTCTGGCCAAAATTAGAATAATGATTGTTTTGCTTAGAATAAAGATTACGATTCTCGCGGCGTAAAATCTTTCACATTATATAAAAAAAAATGGGCTAACTTTACTGGTTAGTTGTTTTTTATTATTCATTAAAGTAAGTTTTTTCCCCCAAAAATTGCATTTGAAAGACCGCTGCGCAAATACAGTGTGACATAAAATATTGCAACAACCACCATTTTATTCTCTAGGGTCTCTACAAAAAATACATATATATATATATATATATATATATATATATATATATATATATATTAGTGCTGTCAGTTAAACGCGTTATTAACGGCGTTAACACAAACCCATTTTAACGCCGTAAATTTTTTTATCGCGCGATTAATGAGGTTCACCCTTTAAAACATTTTTTATATGCGTCCTCGGCGTTCGGGGGTTATACCGGGATGATGTCTGCAGCCGCAGGCATCATCCCGGTACCGTTGTTTAGAGCGGGCGATCGGCTATCCAAACATAACAACCGATGCGGCTAAAAGCCGCTCGGTTGTTATGCCGGAGGAGCGGGAGGGGACAACCCCCCCCTCCCGCCGCCTTTCGCCGCTCTGACCGGGCCTCCCGTCCCACCGGGAGACCCGATCCTCCACCCGCCGCGTTCTGTGTTCAGGCGGAGACTGACACTAAGCCGTAAACGGCTTTGATTCAGTCTCCGCATTGAAACCACGGAAGCGGCGTCATGACGTCACTTCCGGGTTTCTCGGCTGCCAATGGCGCCGGATTTAAAAAAGTACACAGTATTCAGAATCGCCGTTTTCGGCGATCTGAATACTTTGAAGTGCAAAGGAGGGCTCGGGGGTCTTTTAGACCCCGATCCCTCCATAAAGAGTACCTGTCACCACCTATTGCTGTCACAAGGGATGTTTACATTCCTTGTGACAGCAATAAAAGTGATCAAAATGTAAAAAAATAAAAAAACACAATTTAATATTATAAAAAAAAATAAGAAAACAAAAAAAAAATGTTTTAAAGGGTGAACCTCCTTAATCGCGCGAGTTAACTATGACATTAATGCGATTTAATCGCTTGACAGCACTAATATATATATATATATAATGTTTGGAGGTTCTAATGCCGCGTACACACGATCAGTCCATCCGATGAGAACGGACCGATGGAGCGTTTTCTTCGGTTAACCGATGAAGCTGACTGATGGTCTGTCGCGCCTACACACCATCGATTAAAAAAACGATCGTGTCAGAACGCGGTGACTTAAAACACAACAACGTGCTGAAAAAAACGAAGTTTAATGCTTCCAAGCATGCGTCGACTTGATTCTGAGCATACGTGCATTTTTAACCGATGGTTGTGCCTACTAACGATCGTTTTTTTCCCATCGGTTAGGAATCCATTGGTTAAATTTAAAGCAAGTTGGCTTTTTTTAACCGATGGTTAAATAACCTCTGGGGCCCACACACGATCGGTTTTGACCGATGAAAACGGTCCATCAGACCGTTGTCCTCTGTTTAACCTATCGTGTGTACGAGGCCTTATGCCGCATACACACCATCACTTTATGTCATGAAAAAAAACGACATTTTCTGTGAAGTAAAAAATTACGTTTTTGAAACTTCAATTTTCAAAGACGAAGTTGCCTACACACCATCGTTTTTTCACAATGCTCTAGCAAAGCGAGGTTACGTTCACCACGTTTTTCCATTGAAGCTCGCTTCATAACTAGCTTCTGGGCATGCGCGGGTGTAAAAACTTAGTTTTAAACGACGTTTTTTGCTACACACGGTCAATTTCTGTGAAGTAAAAAACGACGTTTTGAAAAACGACACATAAAATTGAAGCATGCTTCAATTTTTTTTGTCGTTTTTCACAAGACATAAAACAACGTTTTCCCCCACACACGGTCATTTAAAGTGACGTTTTTAAAAACGTTGTTTTTTTTCATCAAATAAAGTGATGGTGTGTACGCGGCATTAGTGGTTACATTTTCCTAATTTACATACAGAAGTCTATTCTTTTGATGGAAAAGACAAATTGATACAATGTTTAGACTTAACATTTCACTGAATTTGTAAAATTTGGCAGACTGGGACTTTTGACAGCAGAGAGAATTCTCTGCATACAAAAGATTGGGAAATACTTTGTCAAGATCGAAACGGGGAAAAATCGCAATAACGATTCTTGACGTGCAGCTCTACCCTTAACCCTAACATTTAACCCTAACCCTAGCCCCAACATGTGACTTTGGACATAAAAAGGTGCCTGCACTATTTTGATGAGACTTTTGCCCGTACAGACGACCGAACATGTCTGCTGAAACAGGTCCGCGGACCATTTTCAGCAGACATGTTCGGTCGTGTGTGTAGGCCCGAGCGGACAGGATTCCAGCGTACATTTGCCCGCCGGGCCTTTTTCCAGCGGGCAAATATTTCCAAACTTGTTTAGAAACAGCCCGCTGGAATCCTGTCCGCTCGGACATGTTCGGTCGTCTGTACAGACCTACCGTACATGTCCGAGCGCCCGCCATCCCTCGCATGCGTTGAATGACTTTGACGCATGCGTGGAAGCCTTGAACTGGCAGGGCCGCCCACGTCGCTGCGTCATCGTCGCAGCGACGGCGCGGCCACGCCCCGCGTATTGTTTACGCGCGGATTTCTGTATGAAGGTGAGTACAGCCATCATACAGAAATCCCCGGGCAGACATGTACGGTGAAAACGGTCCAGCGGACCGGTTTCATCGTACATGTTTGCTCGTCTGTACGCGGCCTTTGATGCAACTTTACGCTCATTGGCACTCAAGTAGCATCAAAGTAGTGCAGGCACCTTTATGTGTCCAAAGCCATATGATAGGGTTAGGGTTAAATATTAGGGTTAGAGTTTAGGGTTAAGAGCTAGGGTTAGGGTTAAATGCTAGGGTTGTGGGCTAGGGTTAGGGTTTAAAGTTCGGGTTAGAGTTAAAGGTTAGGGTTAAATGTTAGGCCTAGCTAGGGTTAGGGTTAGTGGTAATTGTTAGGGTTATGGTTAGTAAACATTAAAAAAAAGGGGGCAGAGGCAGCCCAGGGTCAGACATTAGAGGCATAATTGACAATATTTAGGTAAAAATATAATTTTATTGATAACAATTAATTGTGCAAACAGAGCAAGTAGAAAAGTAGGCACTATTTGTAAATTTAAGTTATCTGAGCTGTAGTTTAGCTCGGAATAATTATGTCAAATTATTGGTTTCTGTTCCAGTTCATCTCCGTTGCACATTTTCCACTTGACTGTGGGTGTCGCTGTCACCACGGGTCAAGGTTGGAAATGCAGCGGGCTGGGTGTATTGAGTATTCTTTGCAATGAGCCCCCTGATGCACAGGGCTCATTGCTGTCTATATGGTGTTAATACTCTGTTTATGCCATATATATTAGTGTTGCTCACGAATATTCGCATTGCGAATATTCGACTCGAATATAGCATATTCGAGAAATCGCGCTATATTTCGAAATTCGCGGTGAATATTCGCAATTCCGAATATTCGATTTTTTACAATTTTTTTTTTGAATCAGATCACATCCTAGATATCTCCATCGACGTCTAAAAGCATTGCTGGTATCATTAGAGACCCTGGGCCGAGTAGCTGAAGCGTTCATTGAATTTTCCAGAAAGATCGCAATGCGATTATTCGGCAAACGCAATATCGCGCGATTATTTTCCTCGCCCCGATCTTCCGCATCAGAGCGATTTTTACAGTTTCATTTTTAAAACAGATCACATCCTAGTGATCTCCATAGACGTCTGAAAGCATTGCTGGTATGATTAGAGCCATTGGGCCGAGTAGCTGAAGCGATCATTTTATATTGCCGAATATTCGCAATGCGAATATTCGGCAATAGGAATATTGCGCGATTATTTGCTCCGCCCTTTTGCATCAGAGCCAATCAGAGTTCTCCTTCCACACTCGTCACAGGTTAGCAACCAATAGGAACCTGCCTGCATGGACATTATATAAGCTCACTCCCAGCACCATTTCATTGCAGATTCAGAAGCTGGCTATAGAGTGTGGAGGCTGTTTCTGTGTTCCTGGTTTCCTGTGTCTTTGTTCTTGATTGATTTAGATCATCACCAGCATTGCTATTTAGTGATTCCAGTGGATCTTTTCCAGTATATCAACTGCTTTTTTCAAAGCAATAGACCCAAGAGCTTTTTTCAAAGCTACGTTTTGTGCTGTTTTGTGCTGTTTTTTTCATTTGTGTTACTGTTTGATCCTGCAATCCTCCCTGTTCAGTTATATTTGCAAGAGATTTCAGAACACATATTGATCTGAGCTTTATAAAAGAGCTTTTCTAAAAGCTAAGTTTTGTTCATCTTGTGTTACTGTCAGATCTTGCAGGTTCACTGTTCAGTGATATTTGATAGGCATCTCAGTTCAAATTTTGTTTAGTTTTCCCTAAAGAGCTTTTATAAAAGCTAAGTTTTGTGTTCAGTTTAGTTAAATTTTGTGTAGTAAGTGTACACACTGTTAGTGTACATTTATTTCATCTAGCTTAGCTTAGTGTGTGTTTAGTGTCTGTGTTTTGTGTTTAAAAAAAAAAAAAAAAAAAAAGTTAGTGTTTGTTTAGTGCTTTTTTTTTTTTTTTTTTAATTTTGTAGTCCTTGTCTGGTGTACTACTTTTCTTATAGTTTAGTAGCTGTCTGTGTACGTCTTTGTCTGCGTGCCTGTCTTGTAAAAAAAACACAAAAACACATTTTGTTCACATTTTCCCCCCCAATAAAGTTTAACCCCCCCACACACATATCAGCAATTATGAGCGGCATCCGTGGCCGTGGCAGTAGGGGTAGGGGAGTTACTCCCAGTGCTGGATCGCTGCCAGCACGGGGTACCTCTCGTGCCCCTACTAGTGGTAGAGGATCGGGTGCAAGGGGAGTACGCCTGATCCGGGAGTTCTTCCCATCGGGCAGCCGCCCGATATTGCCATCTCAGGCTCAAGTAGTGGTGGACTACATGGGGCACAGCAGTGCCACTGAGTCGTCGGTCCCGACTCACAGTAGTACCACCATTACACCGTTGCCTGTACTACCCCCCCCCCAGCCCCCAAGAGTCCAGCATCTTACTGTTCGACAGCGACAGTGATAGGGATCTCTTGGGGGAGGCCATGCATCAGGCAGACCTCCAGCTCTGTCCTGATGGTCAGGACCTTTTTGAAGGGATGGATGAGGAGGATGGGATACCTGCTGGCAGTATCCCAGAGACATCCCTTCAAACTGGTGCTGCTGTTTTGGTGCAGGAAACAGCAGCACCTAGTCAGACCCAGGCGTGGGTGAGGGGACAGCGGAGCCAGGCTAGAGGCTCCATGTCACGTGGTTCCCTCAGACCAACACATCTCAGCCCTTGGTCTGACATCTCTGGGGGCGAAGAGGGTGACCCATCATGGTTGCCATCTGACGCGTCGGCTCACTACGTCAGTGACGACGGGGAAGGTAGGCACCCTGGTGAAACGGTGCGCCAGGTCACCACCAGGGAGACCATCGTCAGGGTCTCCACTGGTGATGGCAGCAGGAGGTGTCAGGAGGAGGAGCAGCAGCAGCAGCAGCAGGCAGCTCCACCTGTGCGCACCGAATCCCAGCAGGTGCAAGTAAGCGTCACCCCATCTGACAGGAGGGCGGTGCTGAAGTCACCTGTCTGGAATTTCTTTACCCTGGTGGCAGACAACCCTACCGTGGCCATCTGCCGGATTTGTAAAGTGAGGGTGAAGAGAGGGAAGTGTTTGGCTCGGGTGGGTACCACAGCCCTGAACCAGCACCTCAGGATAAACCACTGGGCGTTGTATGAGGAGATGAAGCGTGGTGGTGGTAGCAGCGCCACCACCACAAGTGAGCAGGGTACAGCAGCCCCTGCCACATCTTCATCTGTTTCCAGCAGGTCATGCCCCCCCGCTCCCTCTAGTAGAGGTACTGGTACCGGCAGCCAGACCTCTACTTCCACAGCACCCTCCACGTCTGTGTCCCGCACTGCCGTCCGGCGCCAGGTGTCGATTTCAGACGCCTTTGACCGCACCACTCCCTTCCCCCCTGGAGACCGACGTGTGCGTTCCCTCAATGGGCTCCTGGCAAGGGTTATTGCCCAACATCTGCTGCCCTTCAACATAGTTGACAGCAACCCCTTCAGGCAGATGTTGGAGCAGGCCCAACCCCAATGGCGTGTCCCCAGCCGCCATTTCTTTGCCAGGACTGGTGTCCCTGCCCTACACCAGCACATTGTTCAGAATGTAACCCTGTCGCTGGATCACGCTGTCAGCGACAGGGTTCATCTGACAATGGATGGCTGGACCAGCAGGCATGGGCAGGGACGCTACATCAGCTTCACGGCCCATTGGGTTTCCCTCCGAGGCGTCGGTGAGGGATCGTCGGCAACCGATCTTGTGGTGCCGCCCCGGGGTGTCCAGGGGAGAACTGCTGGTCTCCCTCAAGCCACTGTCTCCGCAGCTGCTGAGCCTCCCAGCAAGCGCCCCCGTAGCTACTCAAGTGTGGGGCACGTGCGCTGTCAGGCCGTGCTCCAGCTTGTTAGTTTAGGGGACCGGAGACACACTGCAGAAGAAGTGCTGAAAGCACTTCAAGCTCAGGTCCAGAAGTGGCTGACACCCCGAAGGCTCCAGCCAGGTATGGTTGTCTGCGATAACGGCAGCAACCTACTCGCCGCCCTCCATGCTGGCAGTCTGACGCACGTGCCCTGTCTGGCACATGTCCTCAACCTGGTGGTGCAGAAGTTCCTGCGCACTTATCCAGGGTTGAGTGACATTGTGGCAAAGGCGCGTAGGATTGCCAGCCACTTCAGGCGCTCCCCAACCGCTACCGCGTCCCTGTCCAAATTGCAGCGGAAGTACAATCTGCCCCTTCACAGGCTGATTGTGGACAGTGTGACGCGGTGGAACTCCACCCTCCACATGCTGAAGAGGTTGTGGGAGCAGCAAAGGGCGGTGAGGGAGTACCTGATGGAACTAGGCACTCAGAGGGCTTCACCACAACTCCCTTTCATCGCCTGTGCGCAGTGGGGGCAGATAAACCAGGTCTGCCAAGTGTTGTCCTCCTTCGAGCAGGCGACCAAGATGGTCAGCAGTGAGCAAATTGGCCTCAATAGCGTGCTGCCAATACTGTTCATGCTGGAGAGGACACTAGATCGCCTGCTCGAGGCTGGGGAGAGTGCCTTGGTGGAGCAGGAGGAGTCAGCAATGCTCCACCGAGACCAGGGCCAGGACCAGGAGGAGGAGGAGGAGGAGGAGGATGATGATGAAGAGGAGGAGGAGGTGGTTGCTGGTGTCGTCCCGGAGTCAGGGCCTGGTCAGGAGGGAGAGCCGGTGTTGGGGGCACCGATAGTCCGGGGGTTGGGCATGTCTGAGTTTGACCAGCAGCGCCTCAGGGAAGAAGAGTCGCACCTCATTAACCTGGCCAGCATTGAGGAGTCACAGCGGGCTGTGCTCTTCCCCATGGCTGCCCACATGCTCAGATGCCTCAGGAGGGACCCCCGGGTTAAGACCATCAAGACGAGGGATGATTTCTGGATGGCCACCCTTTTGGATCCCAGGTGCAAGGGGAAACTGGAGCAGTTCATCCCAGCCAGCCGGAGGCAGCACCGGATGGAGGAACTGCAGGCAGCCATTGTCAGACGGTTGGAGCAGGCAACTCCCCGGCCTCCAGTTGTCCCCCCTCATCTCACCCAGCAGGTGGCTGCACCCAGCTGCAGCCGAGCAGGGGACCTAATGGAAGAGATGAGGATGTTCTTCCAAACCGAGCGACCCAGTACCACCACCAGCAGCAGCAGCAGCAGTCACCACCAGCGGCTGGCCCACATGGTGGCAGACTACATGGCGTCCGTCGGTGCTTCTGACAGTATGAGCACCGACGACCCCATGGAGTACTGGGTTGCCAGATTGGACACCTGCCGCGAGCTCGCTCAGTATGCGCTGGAGTTATTGTCTTGCCCCCCCTCCAGCGTACTATCTGAGCGGACATTCAGCGCGGCAGGTGGGGTGGTCACGGACAAGAGGACCCGTCTGTCCACAGAGTCCGTGGACAGACTCACATTCATAAAGATGAATGAGTCCTGGATCGGCGGTGACTTTCTGGCACCCGTCGTCGGTTCAGGGCGCTGAAGGGTCCCTTGCCATGCATTCCCTGATGAAGCCCCGGACCTGATGTATTTACAGTGCTGAATATAACTATTTCAACATCAGAGAAAATCAATGTTAATATTTGGTACAGTAGGCTTTCTTTGCAATTACAGCGGTCAAAAATTTCTTGTAGTTTTACACCAGCTTTGCACACACTGGAGGAGGGATTTTGGCCCACTCCTCCACACAGATCTTCTCTACATCAGTCATGTTTCTGGGCTATCGCTGAGAAACACGGAGTTTGAGCTCCCTCCAAAGATTCTCTATTGGGTTTAGGTCTGGAGACTGGCTAGGCCACGCCAGAACCTTGATATGCTCCTTACAGAGCCAATCCTTGGTTATCCTGGCTGTGTGCTTTGGGTCATTCTCATGTTGGAAGACCCAGCCTCGACCCATCTTCAAAGCTCTAACTCAGGGAAGGAGGTTGTTGCCCAAAATCTTGCAATACATGGCCCCGGTCATCCTCTCCTTAATACAGTGCAGTCACCCTGTCCCATGTGCAGAAAAACACCACCAAAGCATGATGCTACCACCCCCATGCTTCACATTAGGGATGGCGTTCTTGGCATGGTACTCATCATTATTCTTCCTCCGAACACGGTTAGTGAAATTATGATCAAAAAATTATATTATAGTCTCATCTGACCACATGATTTTCTCCCATGACTCCTTTGGATCAGTCAAGACAATTATGTCAGCAGTTATTTCACACCCTATATACTCTTATTAAGACTGCTGTACATCATGGCAACTCCTGCCCATGTGATATGACTCTGTATCAACTACTACTGTTAATACTACTACTGCTGCTTCTGCTGCTGCTGCTGCCCAGTCAAGACACCTATGTCAGCAGTTATTTGACACTCTATATACTCCTATTCCTACTGCTGTTCATCATGGCACCTCCTGCCCATGTGATATGACTCTGTATCAACTACTACTGTTAATACTACTGCTGCTTCTGCTGCTGCTGCCCAGTCAATACACCTATGTCAGCAGTTATTTGACACTCTATATACTCCTATTCCTACTGCTGTTCATGATGGCACCTCCTGCCCATGTGATATGACTCTGTATCAACTACTACTGTTAATACTACTGCTGCTTCTGCTGCTGCTGCCCAGTCAAGACACCTATGTCAGCAGTTATTTGACACTCTATATACTCCTATTCCTACTGCTGTTCATGATGGCACCTCCTGCCCATGTGATATGACTCTGTATCAACTACTACTGTTAATACTACTGCTGCTTCTGCTGCTGCTGCCCAGTCAAGACACCTATGTCAGCAGTTATTTGACACTCTATATACTCCTATTCCTACTGCTGTTCATCATGGCACCTCCTGCCCATGTGATATGACTCTGTATCAACTACTACTGTTAATACTACTGCTGCTGCTTCTGCTGCTGCTGCTGCCCAGTCAAGACACCTATGTCAGCAGTTATTTGACACTCTATATACTCCTATTCCTACTGCTGTTCATCATGGCACCTCCTGCCCATGTGATATGACTCTGTATCAACTACTACTGTTAATACTACTGCTGCTGCTTCTGCTGCTGCTGCTGCCCAGTCAAGACACCTATGTCAGCAGTTATTTGACACTCTATATACTCCTATTCCTACTGCTGTTCATGATGGCACCTCCTGCCCATGTGATATGACTCTGTATCAACTACTACTGTTAATACTACTGCTGCTTCTGCTGCTGCTGCCCAGTCAAGACACCTATGTCAGCAGTTATTTGACACTCTATATACTCCTATTCCTACTGCTGTTCATCATGGCACCTCCTGCCCATGTGATATGACTCTGTATCAACTACTACTGTTAATACTACTGCTGCTTCTGCTGCTGCTGCCCAGTCAATACACCTATGTCAGCAGTTATTTGACACTCTATATACTCCTATTCCTACTGCTGTTCATGATGGCACCTCCTGCCCATGTGATATGACTCTGTATCAACTACTACTGTTAATACTACTGCTGCTTCTGCTGCTGCTGCCCAGTCAAGACACCTATGTCAGCAGTTATTTGACACTCTATATACTCCTATTCCTACTGCTGTTCATCATGGCACCTCCTGCCCATGTGATATGACTCTGTATCAACTACTACTGTTAATACTACTGCTGCTTCTGCTGCTGCTGCCCAGTCAATACACCTATGTCAGCAGTTATTTGACACTCTATATACTCCTATTCCTACTGCTGTTCATGATGGCACCTCCTGCCCATGTGATATGACTCTGTATCAACTACTACTGTTAATACTACTACTGCTGCTTCTGCTGCCCAGTCAAGACACCTATGTCAGCAGTTATTTCACACCCTATATACTCTTATTAAGACTGCTGTTCATCATGGCACCTCTTGCCCGAGTGATTTGACACTGTATTGTCAATGTCTACTACTACTATTACAGCTCAGTCAAGACACCTGTGTCCCAATTTTTTGGTACACTATTGACTACTATGACCACTACTGATGCTGTAAAGTATTCCCCAAGTGTTTTTATGCTATGTATTACTATTACCACTACTGCTTGTAAATCATGCCTGTGTGATACTTAGTGGGAATGCTTTAATAAGCATTCCTAGTATGGATACCCGTAAATGTATTAATCTTAATTAGTGTGAATGCTTTAATAAACATTTCCAGTATTGATATCCGTAAATTTAGTAATCTTATTATTCCTTAAGTTTTTTGGTTCTGCGTAACTTCGGCATACTTTCAACTATTGAGACCATTCAACTGTAAAAATGTTCGTCTCGTTCAGCTAATGATGGGACTTCTTCAAGTTTTTTTCTACTTTTTACACTTTTATAAATTTTAAGCTTTTAGACCCTTTTTTTAAACATTGAAGTCAATGAGAACATCCTTTTCCCCTTTGAATTCACATGCCATGCCAAAAGTTTCAGCTACTTCATACTTTCACTTACAGACACTGAAAAAACTTTAAAGCGGTCACAAAATATTTAGCTATCCGGCTATGACTTTTCAAATCGTTATCGTTTACAATTTTTTGGTGAAAACGCAATTTACGTTTTGCGAATTTTTCACAAAAATGCAATAGGTTATAATGTAATCCTATGGAGGGGATTTAGAGTCTGTCAGGTGACCTTAACATTGGAGATCTTTGTAATTAAAAATATCTTTACAAAAAGGGGAAACAAATTGGTCTCACGCCCACAAGATCTACTTTTCATACACAATTTTTAGATCAAAACGTAGCTATGCTTGTCTGGTTTATGGCAATGTGACCAATTCTGCGATACGTATTTTAGTTTTAATTATTGGAGCAACAGCCAGAAATTATGTCTCATAGACTCTCATGTGAAATTATCTAAAAAATGTTGCTGCAGAACTCACAAAGACGCTCTTTTCTAAATCGCAGAAATGGCCACATTTTTAAGTTTATCTACATAAATTTCATATCGATGCGTTTACAAGGGCCGTGTATTTCAAACGGTGTAGTCGTTGTATCAATTGCATGTACGTTTGAGGATTTATTAAGCTTTGTTTGGAGGCTTAAATCATGTATTAGATCTGTGAATTAAAAGCGTTTGTAATGTTATTTCTTTCCATAAATAACTTTCCTGACCTCAGTGCAATATTCCTCCTCACTGACCTGGGGGGGAGGGGAAACCTATTGAGGGGGGAGGGGCGACCAGGAAGTCAGCATACTCTATACTTTGCAGATAGAGAAAGAAGCTGTGTGTCCTAAAGATAGTGTAGTGGTTATGGTGAATGTCTTTGGCAAGGGGCTCACCAATTAAGCTATTCAGCATTCCCACTCGCATTTTCCTCAGGAAATGCATTGTCTAGTTATATTATATTTTAATACTCCTGCTGCTGCCTCCATGCTGAGTAAAGCTTCATGAGCTTTCTGGCACAGCGGATCCACCAACAGCCTCCGCTACAAGCTACCAGACCGGACTACCAGACCGGATCTAAACAGCAAGTGTAACTATAACAATGAACCTTATGTTAAACCCTGTTTTGCGGCATTTATACTGCAACCATTGGGCTGACTGCAAGAGCTCATCTGCATTCTCTCTCTTTCTTGCTCTCCCTCTCTCTCTCTTTGTATATATATATATATATATTGTTGCTTTTGTTATGTTCATTTTTCAACAGTTTATTTTGTGTTCGTCGTGTCTGTGTCGTGTGCTTTAGTTTGTCCTAGGTTAATGTTAAATAAAATAATAGTATAAAATGTTTTTGCTTATTATGAAGTTAAATGTGTTGATGTTGATTTGTTTGATGTGAAGTTAGATGTGTTGAAAAACCTACAACTCTATCTCAAAAAGAAATGAAACATTTCCAAAAAATAAGTTTTTTTAATACAAAAATAAATTTAAATATAGCTCTCAATCCGTTTTTGAATGCGGTGCATTTCCGCAATCTGACCCGATAGCTGCTGCTCTAGCAGAGCATTTTGTTGGTTGAGGTAGCTCATCTTACGCTGGTTCTGAAGGATCTTCTGGTGCGTCTTTTCAATGAGTATATTTTGCCTCTTCAGATCTCTTGATGCTTTTAGGATATAATAAAAAAACATTTGGATTTCAAATAACGTTACCAAATAAATAAATATTTTTTTTTGCTTATTAATCAATCATTATCATGTGTATACACTTGTTATGTGTCTAACACATCCCGGGAGTGCAGAATTATTAGGCAAATGAGTATTTGGACCACATCATCCTCTTTATGCATGTTGTCTTACTCCAAGCTGTATAGGCTCGAAAGCCTACTACAGATTAGGCATATTAGGTAATGTACATCTCTGTAATGAGAAGGTGTGTGGTCTAATGACATCAACACTCTATATCAGGTGTGCATAATTATTAGTCAATTTCCTTTTCTTTGGCAAAATTGGCCAAAAGAAGGATTTGACAGACTCTGAAAAGTCCAAAATAGAGAGATATCTAGCAGAGGGATGCAGCACTCTTAAAGTTGCAAAGCTTCTGAAGCGTGATCATCAAACAAAAGAAGCGTGTGGAAAAACAAAGGTGCAAAATAACTGCCCATGAACTGAGAAAAGTTAAGCGTGCAGCTGCCAAGATGCCACTTGCCACAAGATTGGCCATATTTCAGAGCTGCAACATCACTGGGGTGCCCAAAAGCACAAGGTGTGCAATACCCAGAGACATGGCCAAGGTAAGAAAGGCTGAAAGACGATGACCACTGAACAAGACACACAAGCTGCAACGTCAAGACTGTGCCAATAAATATCTCAAGAAAGATTTTTCTAAGGTTTTATGGACTGCTGAAATGAGAGTGAGTCTTGATGGGCCAGATGGAAGAGCCCGTGGCTGGATTGGTAAAGGGCAGGGAGCTCCAGTCCGACTCAGACGCCAGCAAGGTGGTGGTGGAGTACTGGTTTGGGCTGGTATCATCAAAGATGAGCTTGTGGGGCCTTTTCGGATTGAGGATGGAGTCAAGCTCAACTCCCAGTCCTACTGCCAGATTATGGAAGAGACCTTCTTCAAGCAGTGGTACAGGAAAAAGTCACCATCCTTCAAGAAAAACATGATTTTCATGCAGGACAATGCTCCATCACACGTGTCAAAGTACTCCACAGCGTGGCTGGCAAGAAAGGGTATTAAATAAAAAAAAGTAATGACATGGCCTCCTTGTTCACCTGATCTGAACCCCATTGAGAACCTGTGGTCCATCATCAAATGTGGGATTTACAAGGAGGGAAAACAGTACACCTCTCTGAACAGTGTCTGGCAGGCTGTGGTTGCTGCTGCACGCAATGTTGATGGTGAACAGATCAAAACACTGACAGAATCCATGGATGTCAGGCTTTTGAGTGTCCTTGCAAAGAAAGGTGGCTATATTGGTCACTGATTTGTTTTTGTTTTGTTTTTAAATGTCAGAAATGTGTATTTGTGAATGTTGAGATGTTATATTGGTTTCACTGTTAAAAATAAATCATTGAAATGGCTATCTATTTATTTTTTGGTTAAGTTGCCTAATAATTCTGCACAGTAATAGTAGTCACCTGCACACACAGATATCCCCCGAAAATAACTAACACTAAAAACAAACTAAAAACTACTTCCAAAAAAATTCAGCTTTGATATTAATGAGTTTTTGGGGTTCATTGAGAACATGGTTGTTGTTCAATAATAAAATGAATCCTCAAAAAATACAACTTGCCTAATAATTATGCACTACCTGTATACTTCTAGCATCAATACCATATTATGGTTATACAATCTGACAGGTGCGCTTTATATGTTGTCCATTTTTATATCTACATTTTGTTGTTGAAATGTTATTAATCATTGTGCACATATTTACCTTCCTGAATGAGGCTCACAGGACCGCTCTCTTCCTCCTGCTCTTCTGCTTGAGAAGTTGGGGTGGTGGGGGGGGGAAGCTCCTCAGCTTGCTCCTCAACAGGAGCTGGGGTTGGGGAGTGGGAGGGCCCTGGCTGCTCCTCCTCATCCATGTCCTCCTCTGCCGCATCCTCCTCTGCCGCATCCTCCTCCTCCTCCTCATCGGCCTGGCGCCTTCTGCGCTTGGCGCGGACAACTGGCATTGGAGCTCCTATAATAACACAATGTTCATATATTATAAAAATGTTTTCTAATGACGTATGCAAATTCTGTGTACTGTGCTGTATTGTATATGAATACAAATTGATTTATATAGACAGTTAACCAATGGGACAATGTTATATTAAAGGGTCTTGTGGGCACTACAGGGGACTGAGCGTGAGCTGGGATGCAACCATGTTAAAATGAGCTGTTTTTGTCTCCTTTGTTTTGTTCAGACCATCTCATGTTAAAAAAAGGGCCTGATGGAGCACACGGGATTACTATAACAACCCCACTCCTAACACAGGAATTTAGTGGTAATCTATATATATAAAACTCAACGTGTGTGTGTGCATAAATGTATGTATGTATGTATGTATGTATGTATGTTCCAGCATCACGTACAAACGGCTAAAGATATTTATATGAAACTTGGCACACAGGTTACTTATATGTCAGCCACAAACATAGGATAGGTGGTTTAAACCTTACCCACCCCCACTTGCCATGGTCGGGGTTTTTCTTTAAAGTCCCATGCAAAGCAATGGGAAAATTATGTTCCCACATAACTTCTGTGTTCCTGTCTGCTGCCCCATGTCTTTTTTCAACAGTACTATGAATACCTTGGCCGGTGGTGATATATGTTAGCACAACATGGCATCTTGGTTAACAACATCTGACCTTACATGAATTACATATGACCTTACATAACTGTCACCAAAGGAGCTGCGGTGGCTCCACGCGATTGCCACTGCACTGACAACTGATTCACCTCTGCAGCTAGGGGTTCGGATCCCGCTCTCGGCTACCTGTGAATTGAGTTTGGTGGTCTCAGCCCCGCCACTGGTGGGTGTGCTATGCGAGGTTGGGTTGGGAGGACCCCCTCACACCCGCCATTGCCAACCGGGGCATGGAGAAAGGTGGCAGATTGCCTCTGGGGGAGGCCTCCCAACTCCTGCAGGCCGGCTCCTCTCTCTTTCGAGTTCACGCACAAAATACACTTTTTTAAAAAAAAACATAACTGTCAACAATAACTTACCTGGATGATATTTAGCCCGAAGACGTCTGACATTACCCATTTGGCGCCTCTTGAGGTCAGACCACTTCTTAACAATGGCCTTGTGGTCATGTTGGCCGCCAAAGTCAGCGATTAGGGCGCTGACCACAGCCCTTTTCTGTGGCTGCCGCCGCAGGTCATCGTATCCTGTTTCCAGGAACTTCTGCAAGATGAAGAACAAAGTATATTGTAATACTTCTGTTGACAGCCTTATGGATATATGACGTAAATGTATGCTATTCAACAATTGGAAGCATTCTCGCCTTATTAATCAATGACAGGGGTAACATGAAAGATTTTATATCCTGCCATTTCGGTCGCCACCTTTTTTGCATAAATATAGCAGCCATTATCATTTGCATAATTATGAATATATTATTAACAACACAGGATACACGTATAGGGGAGATATGCGTTGCTAACTCTTTTCCCTGTCAGGAGCCTAACGCCCCGGGGGGTCAGAGACGGGACCTTTTTCGGAGGACCACTGACGTATGTACCAGTCGCAGTTTTTTGTGATGTCACTCTTTAGGTGTGTGCACATTTTTCACTGCATCCGGGTGGAGTTTTTGGGTTGTGTTTTGCACGCCACAGGCTTTTCAACAGGAAAAAAACAGCTGGAGGCAGAATGGTTGCAAAACACTACGTGTTTGTTACTTAACTCTGGGTTTCAAGACCAGTCCACCTCCAGCTGTTGCAAAACTACTACTCCCATCAGCCACGGTCTGTCAGTGCATGCTAAGAATTTTACTTTTGCTGCATTTAGGGTGCCACAGTTTAGAGACCCGTGCATAAAGGCCTGAAAAATGGGGGCCTGCAGAACTTACAATACTAGAAGTGCCAGCATTCCCAGGCATGCTGGAAGTTGTAGTTCTGCAACATCTAAAGGGCAATATGTATTCGAACGTCCTTGGGCCTTGAGGACACTGAAGTCAGGACGTTCGCATACGTCCTATGTCCAAAAAAATTTTAAATTCATTATGCTAAATAACAAGGAAAAGTGCCTAAATACACATTTGCCAACCAGGGTGTCTGCAGCTGTCCAGGCATGCTGGGACTTGTAGTTTTGTAAAAGCAGGAGACACATTTTTTGTGAAATACTAATATATGATCATATATACTAACTTTTAAACTAGACTTAAATGCTGGGCTGGGCTGGGACTTGTAGTTTTGTAAAAGCAGGAGACACATTTTTGGTTAAATACTAATATCTGATCATATATACTAACTTTTAAACTAGACTTAAATGCAGTTGAAGATGATGAAATAACAGTGGTCAAAATACTTACACAAATCAGCAACTTTTCCTCAGACTTAGTGAAATTGCTTCCAACCATGTTGCTGTGTGATTGCGCTGCGATCATAAGTTGGAAACTGGCAAGGCTCCAGGAAATGGTCGCGTGTTGTTCGCGTGTTGATTGCGCTGCTTGGACCGAGATGGGTCCATATGGCTTCGGCTGTATGGACCACAGTAACTCTTTTCCCTGTCAGGAGCCTAGGAGCCTAACGCCCCGGGGGGTCAGAGACGGGACCTTTTCGGAGGACCACTGACGTATGCAACCGTCGCAGTTTTTTGTGATGTCACTCTTTAGGTGTGTGCAAATTTTTCCTTGCACCGGGTGGAGTTTTTGGGTTGTGTTTTGCACGCCACAGGCTTTTCAACAGAAAATAACCAGCTGGAGGCAGAATGGTTGCAAAACACTACGGGTTTGTTACCTAACTCTGGGTTTCAAGACCAGTCCACCTCCAGCTGTTGCAAAACTACTACTCCCATCAGCCACGGTCTTTCAGTGCATGCTAAGAATTTTACTTTTGCTGCATCTAGGGTGCCACAGTTTAGAGACCCGTGCATAAAGGCCTGAAAAATGTGGGCCTGCAGAACTTACAATACTAGAAGTGCCAGCATTCCCAGGCATGCTGGAAGTTGTAGTTCTGCAACATCTAAAGGGCAATATGTATTCGAACGTCCTTGGGCCTTGAGGACACTGAAGTCAGGACGTTCGCATACGTCCTATGTCCAAAAAAATTTTAAATTCATTATGCTAAATAACAAGGAAAAGTGCCTAAATACACATTTGCCAACCAGGGTGTCTGCAGCTGTCCAGGCATGCTGGGACTTGTAGTTTTGTAAAAGCAGGAGACACATTTTTGGTTAAATACTAATATCTGATCATATATACTAACTTTTAAACTAGACTTAAATGCAGTTGAAGATGATGAAATAACAGTGGTCAAAATACTTACACAAATCAGCAACTTTTCCTCAGACTTTGAGAAATTGCTTCCCACCATGTTGCTGTAATATTGGGAAACTGGCAAGGCTCCAGGAAATGGTCGCGTGTTGTTCGCGCAATTGCGCATGCGCGATCGAAAAATCGCAATCGCAATATGTATTTTGGTTAAAATATCATACATATTCGATTTCAGAGTGCTGCTACAGCAGTTTTCGAAATATCTGCAATAAATTTCGCATTCGCATGTTGCGATATTTCGATAAAATATCAGGAATATTCTGAGCCAATCAGAGCGCTCCTCCAGCATATCTCGAAATTGCGCAATAAATATCGCATTCGCATGTTGCGATATTTCGATAAAATATCAGGAATATTCTGAGCCAATCAGAGCGCTCCTCCAGCATATCTCGAAATTGCGCAATAAATATCGCATTCGCATGTTGCGATATTTCGATAAAATATCACGAATATTCTGAGCCAATCAGAGCGCTCCTCCAGCATATCTCGAAATTGCGCAATAAATATCGCATTCGCATGTTGCGATATTTCGATAAAATATCACGAATATTCTGAGCCAATCAGAGCGCTCCTCCAGCATATCTCGAAATTGCGCAATAAATATCGCATTCGCATGTTGCGATATTTCGATAAAATATCACGAATATTCTAAGCCAATCAGAGCGCTCCTACCGCAGTTATTAAAAAAATCGCAATTATTTTCGCATTCGCAATAGCGAAAAATCGCATTCAATTAATTTCGATAAAATATCACGAATATTCGAATTTAGCGAATATATCTCGAATATTCGAATATATATTCGAGATATATCGCGAAATCGAATATGGCATATTCTGCTCAACACTAATATATATGTCCATTGTGTGTTACATGTTTTTAATTATTTTCTACTTGCTCTGTTTGCACAATTAATTGTTATCAATAAAATTATATTTCTACCTAAATATCATCCATTATTCTTCTAAGTCTGACCCAGGGCTGCCTCTGCCCCTTTTTTTATTAATGTTTATCTTCCCAATATGGATGTGGCTCTAGGAGTGTTTTTTTGTTCCAGTTGATTTCATGGTTATGGTTAGTAGTAATTGTTAGAAAGCTAGCCCTAATGATTCCGGCTAACCCTACTCCTACTAACATTTAACCCTAATGCTGCGTACACACAATCGTTTTTCGGGTTCTAAAAAAATTACATTTTTCAGGCTCTAGAAAAAACGACGTTTTTTTCAACCCTATCATTAAAACGGCCTTGGCTACACACGATCGTGAAAACAAAAATGTTTTAGCAAAGCATGGTAAAGTACAACACGTACGACGGCACTATAAAGGGGAAGTTCCATGCGGATGACGCCACCCTTGGGGCTGCTTTAGCTGATTTTGTGTTAGTAAAAGACGATTCGCGCCTTTCTGTCTGTTACAGTGTGATGAATGTGCTTACTCCATTACGAACGGTAGTTTTACCAGAACGAGCGCTCCCATCTCATAACTTGCTTCTGACCATGCTTGGATTTTTCACGTCGTTAAAGCCCACACACGACAATTTTTTACAACCCAAAAAACGACATCGTTAAAAATGTCGTGAAAAAATAGAGCATGTTCGAATTTTTTTTTGGACATTTTTTAGAACCCGAAAAATGCTCTGAAGCCCACACACGATCGTTTTTAATGACATTAAAAAAAGACGTAATTTTTTACAACCCGAAAAACGATCGTGTGTACGCGGCATAACACTAGCCATAATATTTACCGCTAACCCTAGTCCTTAACCCTAACATGTGACTTTGAACATATAAAGGTTCCTGCACTACTTTGATGCTACTTAAGTGCCAAAGAGTGGAAAGTTGCATCAAAATCGCACTACATGAACAGAACGGTCATACTTTTCTAGTAGCCAAAAAAAGAAACAATCGCTTCAAAAACTGAAAATTTGTGTTTTTTGGTGACGGTTAGGGTTAGAAAGGTGACGGTCCATTGAAGTCTATTGCACGAAAAATGCAATCTGCTGCGGGAAAAAAGTCCCTGACCCATTCACACTGGCTATAAACACACAGGTGTGAACTAGATCCAAAGGAAACTATTTTAAATGGACTGTAGTGCATTTCTGCAAAACGCACTAAAAAACACAAAGGTGTGAACCATGGACAAGGAACATGTTGGGAGATAGGAGAAAGGATTAGAGTGAGACCTCATCAGTCTCCTGCTGCTTTTTCACTGTCCCGTGAATACTACTGCATTTCTTCCATATACTATAACTTCTACCAAAAATTTGTGTCATCTGGCTAGCTGTGCTGTCGACAGTGCTGTGTAAATGCACATTTTTTAGCAAGTGAGCAGCTCTTCTATATCTGCTTGTTTAGATGTTTGCCTGCATTTGAACTTTAAAGTGTCACTAAACAACATCATAAAAAACGATCAATAAATGGTGTATTACATGCTGTTCATACTCACTCAGTCCTGCTGCTCTCTATGTCCACCTTTCTGTTCATGCCCCCAATTCAGCTAGGAATTTCACAGCTGTGGTGGCAACTCTGCACATGCTCAGTTTTCAGTTTCTATGCTGAGCATTTCCTCCCTATCACATCTAAGCAGCTCATGTGATTATAGCCTCACACAGTGGTAAATGACAGCCAACTCCCTCCCTCTACCTCCATGCTCACTAACCAGCTAAATACAATGGAGGTGGGATATTACATGTGGATTAATGGAGGCTTCACCTCCCTCTTATGTTAAGACACAGGCTGGAGAGGTGTGAAATAGCCTGTGACTGGAAGAAATCCGTCAACACCATGTTATTGCCAGAAAATAATAAAGATTTTATTTCAAATATATATTTGTATGCCAATTTAAAACAGTTTATTGATATTATTATTTTTTTCTCTGTATTCCAAAGACTGTTTTTTTTTTCTTTGATCATTTAACCAGCAGCAGAGGACTAGAAGAGAACTAGAGGCTCCTCCTACTTATGTTTCCCTGCAGACAGGCTGGGAAAGATCTAGGTCATGTAACAGCTGTGTATCGATTAGGAAAATGGTACTGGTAGATTTTTTTTGTATTAAAATAGTTAGCGTGCCATCATCCACATACAGAAATAAAAGGGAAAATGTAAACTAAACAGTGTGGCCCAGATTCTCGTAGAATCGCCTATCTTTAGGTGGGCGTAGCGCATCTGATATACACTACGCCACCGTAACTTAGAGCGGCATGTCCCGTATTCTCAAAGAATTTGCACTTTAAGTGACGCCAGCGTAGTGTAACTGGGCCGGCGTAAGCCCGCCTAATTCAAATGTGGAAGTGGTGGGCGTGTTTTATGGAAATTAATCGTGACCCCACGTAATTGACGCTTTTTTCGAACGGCGCATGCTCAGTATCACGTCGAATTTTCAAATTAAATTGCGCCCGCTCAATGCCTAGTCGACGTGAACGTAACTTATGTCCAGCTCCATTCACAGACGACTTACGCAAACAACGTAAAACGTGAAAAATTTGACGCTGTTCCGACGTCCATACCTAACATTGGTACGCCTCATCTACGTCTCATAGAGCAGGGGTAACTTTACGCCCAAAAAAGCCTAACGTAAACAACGTAAAAAAAAGCACCGGCCGCACGTACGTTTTGAGAATCAGCGTATCTAGCTCATTACCATATTTGATGCGTAAATCGACGGAAGCGCCACCTAGCGGCCAGCGTAAATATGCAACTTAGATACAACGGCGTAAGAGACTTATGCCGGTCGGATCTAAGACAAATCTATGCGTAACTGATTCTAAGAATCGGGCGCATAGATACGACGCCTCAAACTCAGAGTTACAACGGCGTATCTGGAGATACGCGGGCGTAACTCCTACGAGAATCTGGGCCTGTGTGTTTAGTATCACTTTAAGTATCACTTTAAGTTGGCTGATGAAAAGGCACAACTGCATTAACGTGTATGTACAGTAAACCCTCACCTTGTAAAACAACAAATTTTGTTAAAAATAGAGATGAAAGGCAAAACCTGTGTGTGTGTGTGTGTGTATATATATATATATATATATATATATATATATATATATATATATATATTTAAAAAATACATAAATACTTTTTTCCCTTCTTTATAAATGATCACATAGCCTCTGTTCAGCCTCTGTTCTCAGCAGCACAGAGAGGTGAGGGAGGTGGAGAAACAGCTGTACACTGGTCTTCCAAGTGAATGCTGTGCAGTGGGGGGTGTAAGCAGTCTGATCATTGGAGGAGATCACAATGAGTTCCCAGCACAGCTAGAGAACTGACCATTTTGTGCTCTCCTGCTTAGTGTGGTCAGTTTTTATCAGGGGGGCTGGCAGGATTACCAGAGATTTCACACAAAGGAAGCAATACAAAGCGAACCAAATCCTTTTTAATACAAGTACATGGTACAGCAGGCACATATCAGGAATATGAAATGTTGGGTTTACATATTCTTTAAATATCCAGAAACACAGAAGACCAAATGGACAAAAGTCCAGCTTACCTCTCAGCCTTGCATTTTCACCTTTTATTATGGCATTGCCAGCATATGGCATTAGGAAACATCGGACTGTTTTTTCTTCCACCATGTTTAAAACACCTTTCATATTCCTTCTCCCAAGTTTCTGTAAATTTATTGCATAGGTATAAGCACTGACATATCTAATACTATAGATGCTGCTGCAAAAAAAACATAAAACTCAACCTTTTATGCATGAAAACAAAAGTTATGTAATGTTACCGTATATATTTAATTTAAGAAAGCAGGCACGGCCAGTGTAAAACATTCTGTCCCCTGCCAGCATAATGTAGAGAAGAAATGCTAAGCATTACGTGAGAGCAGCAGTCCAACAAACTCCCTGATGACTGCACAACTTTGACTTACAGGGAGTGTGCTAACCAGGGTGGATTAAAATCTATAATTAAATAAAAAATAAATAAAAAAAAAATAGAAATAATCTGATCTTTTTTTTTATTTAAATATGATTTCTAAAGATAGTTTTCTATTTAAGTTACAATAATAATTTAGTTTATTCAGCATGAAATGGAGCTTAGTTATGTAGCATGAGGCTTTACAACCACTTTAAAGAATTATTTATTTATTTTTTCTCAACTTCTTCATTAGATCTCACTTTGCTCAGCCTTTTGCTATCCTTGTGAGCATTGGTGCGCTGCGTGGGTCCGCCTACCAATAGTTTTTAACATGCCTGTCTGCCCTGCTGAAAAAGCCAAATAACCTTTAGGCCCCATACACACGATAGAATCCATCCGCAGATAAATCCCAGCAAATGGGTTTCTGCGGATAGATCCTATGGTGTGTACACGCCAGCGGATCTGTTTCCGCTGAGAAATCTCCTCTGGGATGGATTCCAGCAGATCGGATATTTGCTGACATGCACAACAAATCCATCTGCTGGAATCCATTCCAACGGATGGATCCGCTCGTCTGTACAGACTTACCGGATCCATCCGTCCAAAGGGATTCCCCGCAGGCGTCGTAATGATTTGACACATGCGTGGAATTCCTTATATGACAGCGTCGCGCCCGTCGCCGCGTCATAATAGCGGCGACGGCGCGACACGTCATCGCCAGAGGATTTCAGCGCGGATTTCAATGCGATGGTGTGTACACGCCATCGCATAGAAATCTTCTGAAATCCTCGAGAGGATTTATCCGCGGATACGGTCCGCTGGACCGTATCTGCGGATAAATCCTCTTGTGTGTATGGGGCCTTATATCCACTTGGATAGTAGTACATATACATCTATATACTTCCTTGTTTTTTAAAGGGCCAGGCTCTATTTGTTTCTCTTCATTCTATGGGATGTAAGTATCATGCATGTTTTTGATCATTCAACACACTTTAAAAGATTATTGGATGTTTTGACATTAATATGTAAATCGCACTTTGTATGAGAGATTGAAAGAAACGAATAATTATATTTATTATTTTTTCGATATCATGTTTTTTCTCTTTTTTTTTTGAAAAATTAAAAATGTTCTGCCCATACATAAACCCTGAAGAAGGAATTATATACATATGTGCTCTGAATAAACCCAGCCATTGTGTCTCCGAAACATGTCGGGTATTATCCACCCCTTTGTGTATTGACCCACCAGTCAACATTTGGGTGTGGAATTTATGTATTTTGGCAACTCCAATTGCATGTCAGTTCTTTGTTTTTAACAAACTTTTTCTATAACTTTTGTATATTGTTACTTTTGTGTTTACTATAATTAATAAATATTCAATATTTTTCTATATACTCGTTTGTCAATTCCATATTATTGTCCTAATCCGCACCATCCCAGGGGCATTCCTTTTCTACATTTTCAGAGAGAATGACAAGGGCCACTGCCGGCTGAAGCGCTTCGAAGGATTACCTTCTTCCTCAGAGCCCAGCCGCTGGGTTCTGAGGAAGAAGGTAATCCTTCGAGGAGCGTCAACTGGCAGTGGCCCTTGTTATTCTCTCTGTGACCATCTGGAGTTCATTTGGTTCTGACACATTGCTGCTACTTGTGGAGACTATTTACATTGTGAGACATTCTTCTACGTTTGTGAGTAGTTTTCTTTTTATCCATTTTTAATAAAATTTATCCTAAGGATAATGCACTCGGCTGGTGCGCGCTTTTTTTTCTTCTTCTTTTCGTTTAGGGGGTAAAATCTTCTGGGGCTGAAGTGGTTACATTGTTATTTAAATCAAATCCACCCTGAGGTGACCACTGTAAAGAGACTGCTACTCTCACAAAGAGCTCAGCAGTCCTTCTCTGCAAATGGCTTCTAAGGACAGGAAGGTGTACAAAGGGTTTATTTTGCTGATTAAGCCCCCATTTACATTGTAACGCCGCGTACGCGGCGTATTTTGCCGCGATTAGGTTACTTTTTTTTTTTTTTTCACATAGAATTGCCATTGATGTCTATGGCCGAGAGTGATTTCCCCTGACTTCCTTTTATACCTGACACCTGATAAAAAAAATTCCAGGGGGACAAAAACAGCAATAAAACATGAAGAGACACTATTACTTCCCCACTCTACTAGAAAAACGTCTGTCTACTTTAGTCTTCCACTCTTTTTACATTCAATAAGAATTAAGAAAAAACAATCCCCTCTGGGTGATCAAGGTACATCTCAGGGATTTTAATAAACTTTCTTGCAGATTCCTACCCGTTACTGTTATCAATCAGGTCAAGCTCTCGCTGCTTTGCAGGAAAAATATGTATTGCAATGTGGGCAGCCGTGGTGCCGAATAGATGTCCGGCAAGCAGCAAGCAATGCTAGGCCCCTCTTGTCCAGGTCGGAATGTGATGCGTGGTAGGCCGTGACCTCTCTCCCATGCACGGAGAGGTCCATCTTGCATCAGGCCCAGGAGGAAAAGAGTGCCGGGCAGGGCTTTGGCTTCATATATAGGTTCTCCCAGCAATCTCTCCGATGATAGCAAAGATTCCTGGGATATGTGGTTTAGGTACGGAGTCATGTCAAGCAATTAACAGACTGAGGAACTACTCATCCCTCCAGCTTGGCTCACAAATATGATGTCAGTTGATAACACTGGGCACTAGAGGGACATGCGATGCTTAGAAATACCGGTGGAACACTGTACTTTATAATTTTAGTCAACATTGCTAAATAAGGTTTGGCATGTTGGGTATCTATTTACTCGGTGCAACCTCGTCTTTTATATTTTACCAAAAATGTGGTTAATTTATTGTGTTTGTTTGCCCTAAGGCCTCGTACACATGACCGAACATGTCTGCTGTTCTGTCCATCACAGGAGGCGGGACTTTCGATTAAAGAGGCCGCCGATATTCAGGACAAGGGGGGCTGCATTCAGGACAAGGGGGTGCTGCATTTAGGGCAATGCTGGTGCTGCATTTAGGGAAATGGGGGTGCTGCATTCATGACAATGGGGGTGCTGCATTCATGACAACGGGGGTGCTGCATTCAGGGCAACGGGGGTGCTGCATTCAGGGCAAGGGGGGTGCTGCATTCAGGGCAAGGGGGGTGCTGCATTCAGGGCAAGGGAGGTGCTGCATTTATGGCACTTGTGAGGCTGTATTGATGGGCAGTGACCCTTATTTTGATTCACAGTTCTTTATTTAAAATGTAAGATTTTTTAAAGTGAAGGTGCGTGTTATACGCTGATAAATATGGTATATCCAAATAACACACCTGAGCTCATCTCTTTACCACACACAGCCACAAAGACAAGGGAATTCTTGTTGGGCAGTGTATTAGTGCTGAAACTAACACATTTAGACTGAATTTAAATGGTTCAAAGAATGTCAGGCAAAATGGTCGGCCCTCATGCATGTTCACTTCATCAAATCTAGCCCTCTTTGAAAAAAGTTTGGACACCCCTGCTCTAGGGTGTCTGCTTTCAGAAAATATATAATATTTGTGGGTTTTGTGTTATCTTCAGGCCTAAAATGATTTTTTAAACATGTGTGCAAAAACGCAAAAAATGGCTCTGGCAGTGAAAGGGTAAAATCATCATATAGGGGACGTTTTGTCCACTATGGGATAAAAAAAAAAAAAATTGTTAAGTAAACATTTTTTTGTTAAATTGTAAAAAAATATAATCACGCCCAAGCACATAAAATCCCCCCAGCCCTACATATATGTACGTACAAACGTAAACACATGCGTCGGGGGGTGCCTACCCATGAAAGCGTCAATTGCGATACACATGTTACATATTGCCACGCATGCCGGAGTGTAGAAAAAGGGGTCCACCCGAAAGGGTTGGGATTTTAAGGGCAACAAGTTGTAGGTACAAAGCCAATAAATGTTTTTATAATTTATTAAACATGGTATAAGAAGTCAATAATATAGACAACTATAAAATGGATTAATATAAAAACAGTATCACACTAACAGAATGAGTTACAATGATTATGCTCATGCCAGAGTGAGAACAATACTTCTAGCATCTGACTTCCTCTGTAACACCCCTATTGGGGGCTTTTTTAAGCTTTGCCTATAGAAAACATATGGTGTTGATACTTGTTGCCATTTCACAGGCATTATGTTGGGTATCTATTCAGTTGATGCAACCTCATTTTTTATATATTTACAAAAACATTGGGTAATTGATTGCATTTGTGTACCCTAAAAATAATGTTTTTTTTAACTGAAACTTTGTGTTTCCTAGACCTTTTTGGTAATATCATGTAACATAAAAAATTGGATCTACCACTATTTTATTCCAGGGAAGGCAAAATATGAGCAGATTACACTTCAGATTTAGGAAGGACGACTAAGGGCTGGGGTATTACTTAGAATCCTTAACAGGAGCTGCAATGCTCTTATTTTATCATTTCATATTTTAAACTAGCAAATTTGGGCTCAGTTTTGCTAGGGTTTCATTCAGAAATTTTCTTCTGTCATGAATCTTGGAAATTTGCTCATTTGTATGAGTGGCGTCGCTATGGGGGTGCGGACCGCACCCAGGTGACACCCGCCAGAGGGTGTCACCTGTCACCCGAGTCAGAATTATTTAAAAAAAGTTGTTTGTCTTTTAAAAAGCTTGTTAACTGAGTTTCTCGTAAACCGAGGTTCCACTGTACTTTATCAACCTCCAAAAGGGGACCTCTAAAGATCATTTGTAAACTGCTACCCAGCTCATGGTGTATTCTACTCAAAGAGTCCACCTTCCCCTATCCCACCACTCCAGTGCCCTCATAAATTACCCTTTGTCTGCTCCCCAAAAGACAGTTAGCCACTATGATGATTAGAATTATTATGGATATAATGTTACAAACCTGTATTTCTTCTTTAATATAGGTTGTTGAAAAATGTACTCCAACGTCCTCACCTTCAAGCCGATCCCGAACCAAGACATCAACATACTTTAAAACAAAACAGATATTAATTACCAAAACATTGCAGAACTGTAGAATCAATAAATAATGTGTAGTCAAGTGCAGTCTACTTTCTCTACTGCAGGTGGCACTTTTTTGTGGCACTGCAGTTGGAGAGGAAGTCAGGAAGAACATGGTTCCTCTATGGTTTCCTGGGTCACTGGGGATGTTAATTAAATGGGTCCGGCAGGGCCTATTTAGGGCAGAGTGGGTAAAGTAAGGAGAGGTACTCCGCATGGTAGGGACAGAACTAACGGTAGGGAAAGGTTCTTGACGAGGAGGGAAAGCGCAGGGCTCGCAACTTCTGTGGGCATCTTCCTGCTTTGTCACGAGATGGCCAGGCCACATTCTGCCCTTGTCAGCAGACGCTATCAATTCAGCTGAAACCTGATCTCTACACGCTGTTGGACCTGTGAGTGCTCCTGGTTGGGCTGTCTTCCCACCGAGTTTATTGTGAACTGTTTTTGCATTATTTCAATACAAGGAGCTGTGCAAGAGAGCTTAGTGTGAAGAAGAACTGTAAAACAGAGCTGAATGTGAGGAGAAAGTACCGTATTTATCGGCGTATAACACGCACAGGCGTATAACACGCACCCTAACTTTAAGAGGGACGTTTCTGGAAAAAAACTTTCCACGGCCCCCTGCGTATAACACGCAGGCACAGTTTACTCTCTATTTTCAGGGTAAAAAAGTGAGTGTTATATGCCAATAAATACAGTAAGCAAGAGGTGTGAGGAGGTGATGTGCAAAAGACCTGGGCATGAAGAAGAGCAGTGCAAGGGAGGTGTGTGACAATGAGCAGTGCAAGACATATTAGAATGAAGAAGAACTATGCTAGTGAGCTAATATGCAGAGGAGCTGTGCAACAGAGCTAATGTGTGGAAGGGACGTACAAAACAGATAATGTGAGAAAGAGCTGTAAAAGAGAGCTAATGTGAGGGAGAGCTGTGCTAGAGAGCTAAATGTAAGGAGGGGTTGTGCAAGTGTACTGAGTGTAAGGACATTTTTAATTTAAAGCGATTGTAAACTGCAGACTTTAAAAAAAAAAAAATCCCCTGCAAGGCAATAGCATAATGTGCTAGTATGCATCGCATACTAGCACATTATGAAATACTTATCTTAGAACGAAGCACTCCAGCAGTGTGCTCTCACCACTGACTGGGCTTCCACCTTCCCCCTAGTCTTCCTTCCAGGTTCTTGACCTCTGGTAGTATAAATGGCCAGGGCGACAATGATGTCACTCCTGCACATACGTGTGGGAGCCCAGGCACGGAGTTCTGAAGGTACGGCACAGGTTTATCTTCTAAACAACGCAAGTTTGGGAGATATTTACTGTACCTACAGGTAAGCTTTATTATAAGCTTGCCTCTAGGTACAAGTTAAAAAGTGGACTTTACTTCCATTTTAAGTGCTTTTTAAGAGCACACAAAAACGATGAAATTATAATTACATTTCCTAGGATGCATACTTCTGTCCAGTATTTTAAATGTACACATTAATGTTCATTCTGTTTTTTTGTCCAGAAGAGGTTAGTACAATGCAATATACAGAAAAAAAAAACGACATACTTATTTATATGTATTCACTACCATGGCCCTGTCACTTAAAAATGTATGTAAACATAGCAGCTTTGGTATGAATCAGTTATGAATAGGGTTAACTGGAATATGTCATGAAACAGTAATACTTGTGATAAATGCTATCATTTGTAGAGACAGTTTGCTGTTGAGCTGGTGAAATAATACTACATTTTAATCTAAGGACAACAGAATACAGTAAATATAATTATGGCATACTAATTAAAAAAAAAATCATAGAAAAGTCTTCTTGAAAAACACAGGATCTTCAAAACTTGGAATCTTATACATGCAAACATTGTCTTAAGGCTTAGGGGAGCAAGGTTGAAGGCTGAGCTCAGTAGCCAATGGTATGACTATCTGAGTTGGTAATGACATATTGTTTTTTTTTTTGAGTTTTGGTGGGCATAGGATGCACGAAAATTCATTTTCATTGATGTTGCAGTGTTACATGCACAATGTTATAAAAACACAAATAGTACTAAAAAATCTAAAGGATTAAAGTATAACTAAAATGTAGCACAATCTACTAGGTAGGTGCTAGAGGTAGTTTTTCGGTTAGTGCAGGTAAATTTAGGCAGGCCTAGCTGGAGGCTAGGCCTGTTTGTTTTGATCTGTGTGGGCTGGGAGTGGTTCAGAGTAGGCTGGTGACTCACAGATAGCATAACTTTTCTGTCACCTTCCTCTTGCTGTCCATCACTTTTCTGTCATCTCCCTCTTGAGGTGGGGCTGTCTGGGATGTCTCAGGGAGCCCTGACCAATCCCCAACTAGGATTGGCAGGGGGCTGGCCTCCTTGAAATACCTTGAGTTAGCCCAGCTGGGGAAGAGTTGTCGGGTTGAAGAACTGGAGATGGAACACTAGGTTGTCGGGGCTTTTGAGGGCGCTCCCCGATCTGGTGGGGTGAACTCGGGCCTGGAGATTGAGTGCAGCATGGGGCTCTTTTGGAAAGCAAGAAGGATCAGGTCAGGAGGCACAGAGAGGAACCAAAGAGCACAACAGGAGCAAGTCTCCAGGAGGGAGCCACCGGTCACAGTCAGGAGGGGGCTGGTGAGTGACACGGGCAGTCGGGAGGACTAAAGAGGCATGCCAGTGAGGACGTAGAGGAAACAGTCAGAGCTGGGTGTGGATTTCAATGTCACAGGCAGTGAAGTTGGGCAGCTGCAGCCAGGAGGGCTGGCAGGGCCAAATAAGGACTTACTGGGAGACGTAGTCCACCTTAGGACAGCTAGCACTAAATACTTCCTATTCTATTTTTGCTACACTCAAAGGGACCCACAGGCCCTGCCTGCAAAAGGCAATTTCTGAGGCCTTACTGAGTCAGAGTTGGGCCAAACCATGTGCTAGCTGTGCCTGAAGTGATATGTTGTGCAGGAGAAAGAGAGAGAGCGAAACAGTCTGCAAGCAAGTGTTGTGCTGGAGGAGACTGGAGCTGTAAAGTGTAGATAGAAGTTCCTATTGATCATTATCGATCCAACCATTGATCTCTGGGCATCCCATAAACCTCTTACCCATCCAAGTTCAAATCCCCTCAATAAATCAACAAAAAAACTAAGCACAGTATTGTTCATTGTCTCATGAGTGACTGAGGAGTGAATGACAAGCTGGGCAGGGTGACAGGTGGATCACAACTTTCAGCAGCCCCTACGGAGTACCGCTACAAAAGGTAAACCGTTTTGTTTAGTTTTGGATAGAATGCAGAAGGATTAGAATGCTTGTCAGTTTTGTTTTGCTGTCTGTGCCCCCGTTAAGGAGCTTCACCCTCTCTCTTAGTCCTGTTTACCATTATCATTGAAAGTAAAAGAAAATTCCAAATGTTGGGTTGTCCGCAGAAAAGTAATAGAGAGGAAATCTTCCAATGGTCCCCAAGGAATTCCCTTAACATGTAGGTATTTCCTCTAACTTTCTGTTTTGATATGGGACAAGTTAGTGAAGACAAATCTCCGCAATGGGACATGAATGGACAAAAAAATCTGACTGGTTATAAACCTCCCTTACTCTATCCAAAATGTAAAAAAAAGGAAAATTGTTTCATACTTACCGTAATTTTCCTTTTCTAGTGCATATCAATGGCAGCATACTAGTGATAGGCTCCGCCCTCAGGACAGTGAATATCATAAAAGAAAAGGTTAGTGACTCCCCCAGCCTTTCTCCATAATATAGAATACAGAGGGAGGGTGCGTATGCTGCCATGGATATGCACCGGAAAAAAAAATTACAGTAAGTATGAAACAATTTTATGTTTTCCTGGTGCATCCATGGCAGCATACTAGTGATAAATAACCAGCTGAGACAGGTGGATAATGCTTAGAAAAGGAGATTTATTTGGACAAAACAAAAGGAGATTCAATTGTCCTCTTGCCGAAATCTACAGAGGTTAGAGCTCCTGGGTCTATCCTATAGTGCCTTATGAATGTGTGCTGCAAAGTCCACATCCCTGCTTTGCAAATTGTATCCAGCGAGACACGGTTAAGGAGACATTTGTAACAAAGAAGGCACCGATGTCTACGGCCCATGCGATTTCCTGTTTAACCGCCTGTACGTAGGGTTGTACTAAGGCGAAACTGAAGCTGGTTGGGTCTGCTTCATCAGAAGAATCCCCTGAATGATCCACTGGGGTCTTTGTGGGTGGATCTACTGCTGGTAAGGTAGCTTCACCTGTAGATGGCCCCGGGAGTACGTGCTCCCCTTTCTTTTCCATATGTTGAAGGACTTGCTGCAATGGCAGAGAAGCCATTAGCTCAGCGAACAAATCCTTAACCACCTTCTTTAGCATATCGAACACTTGTTGGCCCTTTGATTCCCTGTCTGCGGCATTGGCTCTAAAACAATTTTGGCAGACTAGCTTGTCAGCCATCGGGGGTTGCACCGCATGCCCAGCACTTTTTGGATCTTTCGTGACCAGCTGAATGGCATGAGCTATGGCCTCCTGAGGACCTATGACCATCAAGGCCAGGCTTCCCCCCCCCCTCCTTCCAAGATGGCCACTGCAGCCTCTCTGCACATCACGCATGCACGCCAGGGGGAAAGGGGAAATTCTACAAAAGCTGGCAACATACATGCGCCGGCTCCTAGAGGACGCAAAGTGCACCATAAACACTGCTGCTGACAAGGAAAGAGTGGAGCAGAGCCCTATATTCTGGGGGGAATCCTCTAGAAAGGTATACAGCGGGTATACTACGGAGTGTAAAGTGTAACAGAGCTTTTGGAAGAACCAGGAAGAAATTAGGAAGAAGGAGGGGAAAAAAAGTCAGATGCTCGCAGAGTCACCGGCTAGTCCGGCTCTTAGAAGAAACAGCAAATTGCTCTCCTGGTTAGGAAAGCTGCTGCAATCCCAAAAGACCCACAGAAGAGACTCCTCAGCCTATTAGCTCTTTGAGCGGCCCAGGACTGAGGACTGCATCTGGGAGAGGCTAAACCCAGGCAGAAGCTGCCTAAAGTAGAGGTAAGGACTATCGCGATATCACTGAGGTATGAGGAAAAAAAGGAGAATGGTGGGGGAGTCATTAACCTTTTGTTTTATGATATTCACTGTCTTGAGGGCTGAGCCTATCACTAGTATGCTGCCATGGATGCACCATGAAAAAGTTTTGCCTATAGTTCCACTTTAAACCTGACAGGGAGAAGAATGGTTTCATGATACTGCTGGTTGGTGGAAAGAAAGGCATATGAATAGGAAGAAAAAATATTATTTTTTTAGGTTAACAAATGCTTTAACTTAGCAGATAATGTATACCTTTAATTCAAAGAATGGATAGTATGGATCGTCTTCCAATGGATCATAGTAAATCTGAAAAACAATGTCCAGTTTATAGTTTCTATATATATTTTATATTTATTTTTCACATACAATTGATAACAATGAATAAATGGGAAAAACAATTCCAAAGAATATCAGATATCATGTTTTTTTTATAGTTCCCTTTAAGGTATTATGGGCCTAATCCTCAAAAAACTGGCGCAACGTAACTTTTTCCATTTAAGTTACACCGCCGCAAAATCTCTAACTAAGTGCCCGATCCACAAAGCACTTACCTAGAAATTTTGAGCGGTGTAACTTAAATCGGGCCGGCGCAAGGCGTTCCTCTTCTCCAGGGGGCGATTACCATTTAAATGAGGCGCGCTCCCGCGCCGGCCGTACTGCGCATGCTCGTGACGTCATTTTCCCGATGTGCATAGCGCGAAATTACGTTACGTCGGGCTTTGTGGATTGCGACGGGACAATAAAGTTGCGTCGGGTAAAAAAAAAGATACGGCGCCAAAAAAAATAATTATATTTAAAAAAAATCGCGTCGCGAGCAAGAAAGGTCTGTTTTTACAAGGTGTAAACAGTTTACACCTTGTAAAAGCAGCCCTAATTTTGAGTTAGCAAAATAAAACTTACGGAGAAAAAACGAAGCTGAAAAGCTTCGTGGATCTCCGTAAGTCCTAATTTGCATACCCGAGGCGGCATTTCGACGCAAAATGCCCCCAGCGGCGGATGCGGTACTGCATCCTAAGATCCGACAGTGTAATTCAAATTACACATGTCGGATCTTCGTCCTAACTATGGGAAACTGATTCTGTGGATCAGTTCCATAGTTAGGACCAGGGATACGACGGAGTAACAGCAGTTACTCCGTCGTATCTCTTTTGAGGATTTGGCCCTATATTCTTTCTGGTTTTAAAAATAAAAACTGTATATAGATGGAACCCATTTTACCCATGGGTATAAATTGTTTATATAAAATGTAACAAGAGCGTGGGCTTTACTAAAATTAAATAGATGAAGATCTTCTTACCTCAAGATAGTTTATGTCTGTCTCTTGCACATTGCCTTTCACATTGTACACCTGAAACATTAAAAATAAATCACAATTTTAAATACAGGACATGGATGGCAACAATCTGAGAAAGTTACTATAACTTGAATTTTAGGTGGCTAAGCAGTGAACAATGGGTAATAAGGTTGAGTTGAGTGGTTTTACAGGATTTTTTAGTGCATCGTCCCACACAAAATCACACAGATGAGAACTGTACTGCTAAAAAAAAGATTTTTATGCATTTTCAATGCATGTTGAAGAGGAACTGAACTCTGAAACTTGTGCCCTAAATTGGCAGCCAGAGGGCAAAGGACCAGTCACTAGAATTTCCTGTTGTCGCCCTGCAGCCGATTGCAGTCATCTTGGCAGATGTAGTCTCTATGTCACCAGGAAGGAAAACAATGGACAGCACAGTAATGGCATCACCAGATCTCACTCCAATGTCTTAAAGTGGAGTTCCACCCACTTTTGAGAGGTGGTCTTAAACGAAAAAGACCACCCATCGTTTTTGGATATTTAAATTTTTAATTAATTTAATTCTTTAATGCATTTTTTTTAAGTACAACCTGTACGTCATGTCCTTTTGTCCTTTTGTAACATTTCTAGATGTTCCCTATTACATTGCAAATCCTCACTTTCTTGAGTTCAGGTCCAATTTAAAGTTTTTGCAAAGGCAGAAGGGTTTACAAAGTTTGCATCAGGTAAAAGAGATCTGAGATCAGCGCCCACTCTACTTACCTGAGCCTGATCTCGATCCAGTGCTTCTCTCTCTTTCCCTCCTCTCTAGACACTGTGGCAGCAGAGGGAGCCATTGGCACCTGCTTCTGTCAATCAAATTCAGTGAGGAGGGAGTAAGGGGGCTGTGTGTGTCAATAGATGCACACACCCTGGCTCAGGATTGAGCCCACATCAGTGCCCTTATAGAAAGTGGCTTGCTAAGAGAGCACTCTGAAGGGGGGAGGAGCCAGGAGCACTGGTGGGAGACACCAGAAGAGGAGGTTCAGGGTTGCTCTGTGCAAAATTCTCACACAGAGCAAGTATGACATACTACAAACATTATAATAAATCTGCAGCTAGTATTTTTGAACCAATAAACAGATGGCAATGATTCATCCATTGGTGTATTTAGTTGGGGAAAAGACAAGCATTTGTGTGACCAGGATCACCAATGCTACGTATGGTTTTTAGCTGTTACTTACAAGGTGAGAGCTGATCATCATGGTTAATACATGAAGCTTCATGCTTGCACTTTCATGATATGCTTCATTCTCAGCGCCTTCAGTGTCCAGAAGAAATACAGCCATCTGTAGGGAACCAAATTGAGAAATTGTCACATTGCTGGCAAGGCATTGAGAATTTTTCAAGATGCAGCTCTAACCAGGATTGACTCTTCAAAAAAATAAATAAATACTGAAATATAAAACTCCCACCAACTCCATCAACGTTCATCATCCCAAACCCTCCAAGATAGTGTTCAGAATTTTTTTTGCTAGTTAAATTTAGATTCTTTCATTGTAACCAGTGTGGCTGTAATTGTTGTGTTAGGTAAATCTAGTTCTGCTTACTGTAATCAGTGATTAGTTAGGTCTAAGTGATTAGTTAGGTCTGCTCAATGTTTCAGCTTCCCGCTAGTTTTGACTATTTCCTTTGCTTTCCTGAGAACTGGGCAACCATCTGGAACATACAGTTGCAAGAAAAAGTATGTGAACCCTTTTGGAATGATATGGATTTCTGCACAAATTGGTCCTAAAATTTGATCTGATCTTCATCTAAGTCACTACAATAGACAATCACAGTCTGCTTAAACTAATAACACACAAAGAATTAAATGTCACCATGTTTTTATTGAACACATCATGTAAACATTCACAGTGCAGGTGGAAAAAGTATGTGAACCCCTAGACTAATGACATCTCCAAGCGCTAATTGGAGTGAGGTGTCAGCTAACTGGAGTCCAATCAATGAGATGAGATTGGAGGTGTTGGTTACAGCTGCCCTATAAAAAAGACACACCAGTTCTGGGTTTGCTTTTCACAAGAGGCATTGCCTGATGTGAATGATGCCTCGCACAAAAGAGCTCTCAGAAGGCCTACGATTAATAATTGTTGACTTGCATAAAGCTGGAAAGGGTTATAAAGGTCTTCCTCCCAGGACTATTCCCTTCTCTTCTGTACTTTCCTTCCTCACTTCCCCCCGCCCCCCCTCTTTTTTCCTCCCCCGCCCCTCCTTTGCCCCCCCTTCCCTTCCCTCTCCCCTGTTCTACCCCTCTTCCCTTCATCCTTCCCCACTTCCCCCTCCTCCCTTCCCTTCCCTCTTTCCTTCACTTCCTTTCCCTCACTCCATTCATTACCTTTTCCATCCACATTTACATGTTGTGGTCCCTTTTACTCACTAATCCTTTAATAGCATTACTAAAGAATTTTACTTACTTTATCAGAGCTTGTCACATTATTCCCCTTTGTGCGCCGCGGGGGTATTTGAGCCCATGCCTGGCCCATGAACCATTTTTAGGTGAGCATTTGACACCTTTTTTGATACCTGACTGCTTTTCAATGTTAAAATGTTGTAATTTTATATCTACTATGTTTTTGTATAATTTTGCTTGTCTTTTGTCAATTATATTATATATAATACAGATCCTTCTGAAGAAGCGGTAATTCTGCGAAACCGGTCAAGGTCCTGGCCTGCTCCACTTTAACAGATATATGGAGTTTTTTGTTACCAACAATGCTGTTTTCTACTGTGGGGTTTGGCCCAAATGTTTTAACATTGTATAGTTTCTTTTATGTTAAAAAAAAATTGTTATGCTATTACCTGGTTGTGTTATCAGTGCCTAGAAAAATCCTAGTCAACCCTTGACCTGTGACTATTGATGGGTTAGACAGCATTAAGCAGCCCTCACCCTATACTCACTTGGTCCCATTCTCTGCATTCACAGCTGAGCGTAGCATTTTAAAGTGTTTTTCAGGTGTTTTTTTGCGTGTTTTTATGTGCGACTTGAACAGTTTTATACAGCGTTTCGGAGCGTTGGTGTTTTCTTTTATTAGCCAAATGGGAAAACGTATCTGTTGCATCATTTGTTGCTAGTTATTTCATTTTTCTTTAGCTTTTCCATTGGCTTTTATTTATTTTTGTATTATTAGGCTTTTTTTTTTTTTTTTGCTAGGGTAAGGGCTTAATAACAAACATATCATACTTACCTACTCTGTGCAATAGATTTGCACGGGGCAGGCCTAATCTTCCTCTTCTTAGCTCCCCCACTGCGCTGGGTTTCAAAGGCATAAGTCGGCGTAGGTGGAAGTGGGCGTGAGTCATGCAAATGAGGCGTGACCCCATGCAAATGATGGGCCGAGCGCCAGACAGATACGTATCACCAACTGCGCATGCGCCGAGACGAGGACGCATCCCTCTGCGCATGCTCATAACCACGTCGGAACAACTGCCTAAAATACGCCGGATCACTGCCTACGGCGTGAACGTAACCTACGCCCAGCCACACACGCGTCCAACGTAAACTCCATAAAATACGCCGGCTTGTGTTCCCTGGTGCAGACCTTTGCATGTCTAGTGCTGGGTTACACCTCCTTTATGGTGCTTAACGTTACACCGGACATACAACTTACGCGCACATCGCGTAGCCTGCGTCGGGCGCACATACGTTCGTGAATCGCCGTATTTCCCTCATTTGCATATTTGAATAGAAAATCAATGGGAGCGCCACATGCGTCCAGCCTAAATATGCGCCCACGCTACGCCGGCGTAGGCAAGTTACTTAGACGGGATGAAGCCTGTTTTTAGGCGTATCTTAGTTTGTGGGTCCGGCGCACAGATACGACGGCGAACATTTGCCCTTACGCGGCGTATCTTGAGATACGTCGGCACAAGTGCTTTGTGAATCCGGGCCACTGAGTTTAACAACTTGCTGATCGCCATCCATCTTTTACTGCGGACGAGCAGCTCATACAGGCACAAACATGTACCTGTACGTCAGCAGTGTCTTCCGGGTTCAGGGTCTGCGCACCCCCCGACCTTGGCTGACTCCCACTGTGATTGGACACAGCAGGATTTTGTCAACAGGTTTCAGCCAATGATTCATGGCTGAGACCTGCTGATTGGCTGTGTCAGAGGGCTGTACAGAGGGAGCTAACAATCAGAACAAACAGATATTTAGTAAAAAGCTTCACACATTACACATTGTTAGGTACACAATTAACCCTTTGATCACCTCTATATGTTAAAACAGAAGTATAGGATTGTTTACCTAGGTGGATGCTGCATCTGTCCCCCTCTGGGTCTAAGGCTGTATTCACACCTATGCATTTTTTGTGTTTTTTGCATTTTGCAGATTTGCACTGCAGTCCATTTAACATGGTTTCATATGAAACACGTTCTGTAGTGCAAAATGCAAAAAGCACTAAAAATGCATAGGTGTGAATCCAGCCTAACACTTATGCCGCGTACACACGATCATTTTTCCGCATGAAAAAAACGTTGTTTTTAAAAAACATAATTTAAAATGATTGTGTGTGGGCTGCACATCGTTTTTCAGTTTCTGAAAAATTACAATTTTTTTTTTTTTTTCGAACATGCTGCATTTTTTAACGTCGTTTTAAAAAAAAATAGTTTTTCGGGTTGTAAAAAATTATCGTGTGTGGGCTTAAACGACAGAGATGGGAGCGCTCGTTCTGGTAAAACTACCGTTCATAATGTAGTAAGCACATTCATCACGCTGTAACAGACAAAAAAGCGCAAATCGTCTTTTACTAACAAGGAATCAGCTAAAGCAGCCCAAAAAGGCGAATAGAACTTCCTCTTTAGAGTGTCATTGTACTTGTTGTACGTCACCGCGCTTTGTTCATACATTTTTTTAAAACAATGGTGTGTGGGCAACATCGTTTTTAAGTTGGAAAAACGTCGTTTTTTGGACATGCTGAAAAACAACGTTTTCTTTCATGCTAAAAAATGATCGTGTGTACGGGGGCATAAGAGCCGAACGATCAAACACCACCGATAATTTGGTTCTCAGAGATCCGTGAGCAGAGAGCTGGTGAAAGTCAGCCCGCCACAGTATCACAGTTCCACTAAAAGTTGCTGATCACTGTCTATACAGGTATAAAAAAAATTATATAAACATTACAATATATATATACCACAGTTTTAGATGTTATAACTTTCACACAGACCAATCAATATACACTTATTAGGATTTTTTATCAAAGACATGTAGCAGAATACATTTTGGCCTAAATTTATGAAGAAATGTGATTTTATAATTAGGGCTGTTACTGATTAAAATTTTCGTGTTCGATTAATTATAACTGTAATGTCCACACCTCTCCCCCAGTAATGTCCGCACATCTCACCCAGTAATGTCCACATCTCCCCCAGTAATGTCCACATCTCCCCCGTAATGTCCAATCTCCCCCCAGTAATGTCCACATCTCCCCCGTAATGTCCAATCTCCCCCCAGTAATGTCTACATCTCCCCCCGTAATGTCCACATGTCCCCCATAATGTCCACATCTCCCCCAGTAATTGTCACTTCTCCCCCAGTAATGTCCACATCTCCCCCGTAATGTCCACATCTCCCCCGTAATGTCCACTAGGGATGAGCCGAACACCTCCCCATTCGGTTCGCACCAGAACCTGCGAACAGACCAAAAGTTTGTGTGCTAATTTTAAAGGCTAATATGCAAGTTATTGTCCTAAAAAGTGTTTGGAGACCTGGGTCCTGCCCCAGGGGACATCTATCAATGCAAAAAAAAGTTTTAAAAACTACTGTTTTTTCGGGAGCAGTGATTTTAATAATGCTTAAAGTGAAACAATAAAAGTGAAATATTCCTTTAAATTTCAAACCTGGGAGGGGGGGGGAGTGTATAGTATGCCTGTAAAGCAGCGCTTGTTTCTCGTGCTTAGAATTGTCCCTGCACAAAATGTCATTTCTGAAGGAAAAAAAGTCATTTAATATCACTCGGGGTTATAATGAATTGTCAGCTCCCAGCAATAAAGAGAAAAATCTATTAAAAAAAAGAAAATGCGTGGGGTCCCCCCAAATTCAACACAGTTGGGAAAGTCCTTTATCTATATATATAAAACTCAACGTGTGTGTGTGTGTATGTATGTATGTATGTATGGATGTTCCAGCATCAAGTCCAAACGGCTAAAGATATTAACATGAAACTTGGCACACATGTTACTTATATGTCAGCAACAAACATAGGATAGGTGGTTTAACCCTTACCCACCCCCATTTGCCATGGTCGGGGTTTTTCTTTAAAGTCCCATTCAACTCTATGGGAAATACATGTTACTTCATAACTTCCAAACGGCTGTACATATTTCGATAACACTTGGTCACATGTTACTTATGTGTCCACTTAAACTATAGGATAGTTAATTTATCCCTTAACTACCCCCATTTGTGAGGGTCTGGGGTTTTGTTTAAAGTCCCATGCAAATCAATGGGAAATGTATGTTCCCACATAACTTCTGTACGCCTGGAGATATTTCAATAATACCTGGTACACATATTACTTATATGCCAAATAAAAATATATGACAGTTAAATTAACCCTTACCTACACCCTTATATAAAAGATGGGTATATTTATATTACTATGATTTTCCTCCCCAAAAGGTTAAGATAGGAAGACCGGGCAACGCCGGGTATTCAGCTAGTTAAAAATAAAAATGAAAAAAAAGATTCCAGCGGTAGTAATCCACTCTCGGTCTCCAGTCTTTGTATGAATGACTTTTCTCTGTATTGCCGGGAGCTGACAATTCATTATAGCCGCGAGTGATTTTAAATTACTTTTTTTCTTCAACAAACAAGCGCTGCTTTACAGGCATACTATACACCCCCCCCCCCCAGGTACAAAATTTTTAATATTTCACTTTTATTGTTTCACTTTAATCATTATTAAAATTACTGCTCCCAAAAAAAAAACAGTTTTAAAAAAAAAAATTGCATTGGTACAATTTTATGACAATAACTTGCATATAAGCCTTTAAAATTAGCACTTTAGATTTCTCATATAGACTTTTACAGGGTGTTCCGCAGCTTTTCGAATTTGCCGCAAACACCCCAAATTGATCGCCGAACAGGCGTTGTTCAAGTCGAACATGAGTTCGACACAAACTCGAAGCTCATCCCTAATGTCCACATCTCCCCCGTAATGTCCACATCTCCCAAAATAGAAAGCACACTCACAGGCAGCAGACGATGACGTCAGCACGCCGCTAATAGGCTGCCGCCGGGTGTACCAAGATGGCCCCGGCTCCGGAACTAGGTCGAAGCTGCGGCCTTTCCTATGGGCGAGACCACGTAGCTCAATCCGCGGATCTCGTACTCGAACAAAATTATTTTGATCAATCAAAGAAATTAACGATTAATCGAGGAATTAATCGTTAATTTCCGCAGCCCTATTTATAATTTTTTTATTGGATGTTTTATAGCAGAACGAAAAAAATATCGTTTTTTTTTATAATTTTTGGTCTTTTTTCGTTTATATAATATAAAATAAATCCAGTGGTGATCAAATACCACCAAAATAAAGTTATATTTATGTGAAAAAAGATATACAAATTTGGGTACAGCATTGCATGACCGTGCAATTACCAGTTTAACTAACGCAGTGTTAAATAGCAAAAAATTGCCCGTCATGAATGGCGTAAATACTTCTAGAGATCGAGAGGTAATACTGATTTGAGGAGAAAAGGACTGCCTCTCTGTGCATTCTGATATATGTCCCATAGCTGGTAACTCAGATAATTTAAAGTTGGGGACTTCACTTATCAGAGGTGCTTTGATGCAGCACTGTCTTTTCCAAATGTATTTGAAAATGTATGCAACTACACCATGACTGAAAATCACCGACATTGGAATGGAATGTACCTGTTACATTGGTAAAGCACTTATAAACAGTTTGATGGGCAAGTAAAATATGGTACAGGACATACATGTAAATCAGAGTCGGGTACTTACCTTCTGTCCGTTGTTCTCCAGAAGGAAGGGTTTACCCCAAATCCAGATACCCTCAGTGACAATATCAGTGCCAGACCCCCATCGGAAACCATTCAGGGGTTCATCTTCTTTTAAATCATGATCTCTCTTCTCCTATTAAATTAAGTAGCAATTTAGAAACACCTTACAAAACCTTTTTATACAATGGTTAGGTTAGATTTAAGCGAAGTCTATATATGCTGCATGCAATGGAAACATATCAAGTACACCTGATAGCAGTGTTGCCAACCGTCTGTAGAATTACGGACAGCCCGTAAAAACAGGGCACTTTTCTCCTGTCCGTGAAAGTCTGTGGCAGGAGAAAAGTGCCAGTAAAAATTGCGGCGACCGGCTCTGGAATTTGCCGATAACGTACAATCCTCAGGCTCCTCCTAAGTCGAGCCTTCCTGCTACCTCTGCTAAGCCCAGCCCACCTGCCGCGCAACCAATGATGTGTTTGAGCGGGCGGATTTGAGGAGCATCGTGGTGGAGTGGACAGAGCAGCAGACGCTGGCGCGTGTGGGAGTCACTGCGCGGACTTGGACTGGACCGCACTGGTGCAAGTTAACGGACCCCTGCCTTGCTGAGGCTGACTGAGCCTGGTGGTGTGGTGAGTGCACTCACAGTCTCTCAGAAAAAAATTGAGACAGGCAGCCCGATGATATGTCTGATGGTGGCAGGGGGATGATGTCTGATGGTGGCAGGGGATGATGTCTGATGGTGGCAGGGGGATGATGTCTGATGGTGGCAGGAGGTGATATGTCTGGTGGTGGCAGGGGGTGATGATGGTTGTAGGAGGTGATGGTTGGCAGGGGGTGATATGTCTGATGGTTGGCAGGGGGTGATATGTCTGATGGTTGGCAGGGAGTGATATGTCTGATGGCTGGCAGGGGGTGATATGTCTGGTGGTAGGGGGTGATGATGGTTGTAGGAGGTGATGGTGGCAGCGGGTTGATGATGGTGTCAGGGGGTGATGTCTGATGGTTGGCAGGGGGTGATTTGTCTGATGGGTGGCAGGGGGTGATGATGGTTGTAGGAGGTGATGGTGGCAGGGGGTTGATGATGGTGTCAGGGGGTGATGATGGTTGGCAGGGGGTGATTTGTCTGATGGGTGGCAGGGGGTGATGATGGCGGCAGGGGGTGGTGTCTGATGGATGGCAGGGGGTGATTTGTCTGATGGGTGGCAGGGGGTGATGATGGTGGCAGGGGGTGATGTCTGGATGGCGGGGGGTGATGATGGTTGTAGTGGGTGATGGTGGCAGGGGGTGATGTCTGATGGTGGCAGGGGGTGATGATGGTTGTGATGTCTGATGGTGGCAGGGGGTGATGATGGTTGTGATGTCTGATGGTGGCAGGGGGTGATGTCTGATGGTGGCAGGGGGTGATGATGGTTGTGATGTCTGATGGTGGCAGGGGGTGATGGGTAATTATGGTGGCAGGGGATGATGGTGGTTGTGATGTCTGATGGTGGCAGGGGCTGATGTCTGATGGTGGCAGGGGGTGATGATGGTGGCAGGGGGTGATGATGGTTGTAGTGGGTAATGTCTGATGGTGGCAGGGGCTGATGTCTGATGGTGGCATTTATTTATTTTTATTTATCACTATTTATTTGGGAAGCGCGCATATACCACCGGTCGGTGGTGCCAAAGCGCTTTGTGACAAAATAGCCCGGATGTTCTGGCGTGGGGAGCATAATTAAAAGAGAAGGGAGAAGAAAAAAAAAGAAATCAGCGAAGAAAAATTGGCCTAGGATTGAAATGCTTGGCAGAATAGCCAGGTCTTCAGCTTCTTCCTGAACGCATATAGGCTTCGGGAGATGCGAATGTTAAGCGGGATTTGGTTCCAGAGAGTCGCCCCCGCGGAGCCAATCCGTTTTCCTCCTATAGAAATTAGCCTGTCAGTATTGCCAATGAGTAGAGCTTTGTCGGCTGAGCGAAGACAGCGTCTAGGTATATAGTGTGGAGTCAGATCTGATAGGAACTGTGGGCCCAGCTGGTGGTAGCCCCTGTAGATCAGACAGAGGATTTTAAAATTGACCCGTTTTGTAACAGGGAGCCAGTGAAGTTCTTTGAGCACAGGGCTGATATGGTCTTGCTTTTGGAGATTGTAGATAAGCCTGGCTGCTTGATTCTGCACCAGCTGCAGTTTCTTAGACCATTTCATTGGAATGCCTAGTAGGACTCCATTTGAAAAGTCAAGGCGAGAAATAATTAGTGCCTGGACTAAGTCTTTCCTCTGGTGGCAGGGGATGATGTCTGATGGTGGCAGGGGGATGATGTCTGATGGTGGCAGGAGGTGATATGTCTGGTGGTGGCAGGGGGTGATGATGGTTGTAGGAGGTGATGGTTGGCAGGGGGTGATATGTCTGATGGTTGGCAGGGGTCGATATGTCTGATGGTTGGCAGGGAGTGATATGTCTGATGGCTGGCAGGGGGTGATATGTCTGGTGGTAGGGGGTGATGATGGTTGTAGGAGGTGATGGTGGCAGCGGGTTGATGATGGTGTCAGGGGGTGATGTCTGATGGTTGGCAGGGGGTGATTTGTCTGATGGGTGGCAGGGGGTGATGATGGTTGTAGGAGGTGATGGTGGCAGGGGGTTGATGATGGTGTCAGGGGGTGATGATGGTTGGCAGGGGGTGATTTGTCTGATGGGTGGCAGGGGGTGATGATGGCGGCAGGGGGTGGTGTCTGATGGATGGCAGGGGGTGATTTGTCTGATGGGTGGCAGGGGGTGATGATGGTGGCAGGGGGTGATGTCTGGATGGCGGGGGGTGATGATGGTTGTAGTGGGTGATGGTGGCAGGGGGTGATGTCTGATGGTGGCAGGGGGTGATGATGGTTGTGATGTCTGATGGTGGCAGGGGGTGATGATGGTTGTGATGTCTGATGGTGGCAGGGGGTGATGTCTGATGGTGGCAGGGGGTGATGATGGTTGTGATGTCTGATGGTGGCAGGGGGTGATGGGTAATTATGGTGGCAGGGGATGATGGTGGTTGTGATGTCTGATGGTGGCAGGGGCTGATGTCTGATGGTGGCAGGGGGTGATGATGGTGGCAGGGGGTGATGATGGTTGTAGTGGGTAATGTCTGATGGTGGCAGGGGCTGATGTCTGATGGTGGCATTTATTTATTTTTATTTATCACTATTTATTTGGGAAGCGCGCATATACCACCGGTCGGTGGTGCCAAAGCGCTTTGTGACAAAATAGCCCGGATGTTCTGGCGTGGGGAGCATAATTAAAAGAGAAGGGAGAAGAAAAAAAAAGAAATCAGCGAAGAAAAATTGGCCTAGGATTGAAATGCTTGGCAGAATAGCCAGGTCTTCAGCTTCTTCCTGAACGCATATAGGCTTCGGGAGATGCGAATGTTAAGCGGGATTTGGTTCCAGAGAGTCGCCCCCGCGGAGCCAATCCGTTTTCCTCCTATAGAAATTAGCCTGTCAGTATTGCCAATGAGTAGAGCTTTGTCGGCTGAGCGAAGACAGCGTCTAGGTATATAGTGTGGAGTCAGATCTGATAGGAACTGTGGGCCCAGCTGGTGGTAGCCCCTGTAGATCAGACAGAGGATTTTAAAATTGACCCGTTTTGTAACAGGGAGCCAGTGAAGTTCTTTGAGCACAGGGCTGATATGGTCTTGCTTTTGGAGATTGTAGATAAGCCTGGCTGCTTGATTCTGCACCAGCTGCAGTTTCTTAGACCATTTCATTGGAATGCCTAGTAGGACTCCATTTGAAAAGTCAAGGCGAGAAATAATTAGTGCCTGGACTAAGTCTTTCCTCTGGTCTTGGGTCAGGAGATGTTTTGCCTTGCGGATAAGTCATAGAAAATGGGAGGCTCTCGACACCGATTGTCTAACCTGGGGAATCATACTTAGTTTTTCGTCCAGGATAACCCCCAGGACCGTCACCTTATCTTTCGGATTAGGTGTCAAGCCTAATCCGGCAGGGGGTGATGATGGTGGCAGGGGGTGATGATGGTGGCAGGGGGTGATTTGTCTGATGGGTGGCAGGGGGTGATGATGGTGGCAGGGGGTGATGATGGTTGTAGTGGGTGATGGTGGCAGGGGGTGATGTCTGATGGTGGCAGGGGGTGATGATGGTTGTGATGTCTGATGGTGGCAGGGGGTGATGTCTGATGGTGGCAGGGGGTGATGATGGTGGCAGGGGATTATGGGTAATGATGCTGGCAGGGGGTGATGATGGTTGTAGTGGCTAATGTCTGATGGTGGCAGGGGCTGATGTCTGATGGTGGCAGGGGCTGATGTCTGATGGTGGCAGGGGCTGATGTCTGATGGTGGCAAGGGGTGATGATGGTGCCAGGGGGTGATGGGTAATGATGGTGGCAGGGGGTGATGATGGTTGTAGTGGCTGATGTCTGATGGTAACAGGGGCTGATGTCTGATGGTGGCAGGGGCTGATGTCTGATGGTGGCAGGGGGTGATGATGGTGGCAGGGAGTGATGGGTAATGATGGTGACAGGGGGTGATGATGGTGGCAGGGGCTGATGTCTGATGGTGGCAGGGGGTGATGATGGTGGCAGGGGGTGATGATGGTGGCAGGGGGTGATGGTGTCAGGAGGTGATGGTGGCAGGGGGTCTTTAAAATTGGGAACATAAATTCTGGTGATCCTAGTAGCTACCAGGCATTTCCCCTCACTTTCTGTGGTGGTTATGGAACAGAAGTGAAGGGGAAATCTCTCCAGTTGGACATGGGTGACAAAAACTGATGGACTTAAAGCGGGAGTTCACCCGAAAAAAAAAAATGTAACAGTAGATTGGGCCTAATTACGTGAAGCAGAATCGGGTGTTTTGATTAAAATCAATGCAGTACTTACCTTTTTTGAGATAGATGTTCTCCCGCCGCTTCCGGGTATAGTCTTCGTGACTGGTCGTTCCTATTTGATTGACAGCCTTCCGACGGTCGCATACAGCGTGTCACGAGTTGCCGAACGTCGGTGCGGCGCTATACGGCGCCTGCGCACCGACGTTCGGCTACTTTCGGAAACTGGTGACGCGCTGTATGCGACGGTCGGAAGGCTGTCAATCAAATAGGAACGCCCAGTCCCGCAGCCCATACCCGGAAGCAGCAGGAGAACATCTATCTCAAAAAAGGTAAGTACTGCATTGATTTTAATCAAAACACCCGATTCTGCTTCACGTAATTAGGCCCAATCTACTGTTAAAAATGTATTTTTTGGGTGAACCTCCACTTTAATAATCCCCCCTTATTATATCAAAAATAACAAAAATATGTTTTTTTACCTTAATATCTCCCTTAAATCACATTGCTATTTGCCTAGTGTACTTGTTTGTAGCCTAAATACTGAAATTTGCGCTTAAAGATGTAGTTTTGTAACTTTTGTAAACTGACAGTAAAATCTTGGCTGTGCCAGTACATTTTTGGTGTTCCGCCAGTAAATTTCAATCTGGTAGGTTGGCAACACTGCCTGATAAGTGAGGACCAGTTAAAGTGACACTCATCTCTGATTTTAAAAAAATATAAAAAATATAAATTCAAGTATGTATTCCTAACTCAAAAATGTCTCTTTTATTGGTATCAGCCTTCTTTAACTCCAAATTCCTTCTTTTTTTTTAGCTGCTGTGTTCTGACTTTTTGTTAGAGGATGGCTACATTCATTATGTTCCTACTGTAAGACTCGGTTCACACTGGGGCGACACGTCAGGCGGCTGAGCCGCCTGACGAGTCGCGTCCCATTCAATGCAATGGAACCGTTCTAATAGGAGCGACGTAAGTCGCTCCGACTTAGAAAAAGGTTCCTGTACGACTTCGGGGGCGGCTCGGGGTGACCTGCATTGACTTCTATACAGAAGTCGTTTTGCAAAACGCCTCTGAAGTCGTCCTCAGGACGACTTGCAGAGTCGCCTCCGAAGTCGTGCGGCTGGAGTGTGAACCGACTCTAAGGCCCCATACACACGAGAGGATTTATCCGCAGATACGGTCCAGCGGACCGTATCCGCGGATAAATCCTCTCGAGGATTTCAGAGGATTTCTATGCGATGGCGTGTACACACCATCGCATTGAAATCCGCGCTGAAATCCTCTGCCGATGACGTGTCGCGCCGTCGCCGCTATTATGACGCGGCGACGGGCGCGACGCTGTCATATAAGGAATTCCACGCATGCGTCAAATCATTACGGCGCGTGCGGGGAATCCCTTTAGACGGATGGATCCGGTAAGTCTGTACAGACGAGCGGATCCATCCGTTGGAATGGATTCCAGCAGATGGATTTGTTGTGCATGTCAGCAAATATCCATCTGCTGGAAATCCATCCCAGGGGAGATTTATCTGCGGATAAATATCCGTTGGCGTGTACACACCATAGGATCTATCCGCAGAAACCCATTTGATGGGATTTATCTGCGGATAGATTCTATGGTGTGTATGGGGCCTAAGAATATAGCTGCCCTCTCTTTCTCTCTCCCAAGATGGCTAATGGACTATGGGAAATGTAGAGCGCACAGAGTAGTGCACTTGACTACAACTAACATGCATTGCTTTTTGAAAATGGAAGTGAGAGGGAAAAAGAAAGGTTTGAGAGCCCACGGAGGACGTTACAAAGAGGGGGAAAAACACAGCATAACAATTTCTTGAAAAATAGATTACAGGACCTAGTAGTGGATGTGTGTAAATTATTTCTGAAAAACATACTTGGGATATGGGAGTCTTATACACTATGGGCCAGATCCTCAAAAGAGATACTCCGACTTAACTGCTGTTCAGTCTGTGTGTAACTTTGGAAACGATCCTCAAAAGGCTTTTTCCAAAGTTACACAGAAGATCCGGCATGTGTAATTGAATTACACTGCCGAATCTTAGGATGCAGTACCGCATCCGCCGCTGGGGGCATTTCGAGTCGAAATGCCGTTGCTAGTATGCAAATTAGCACTTAAGGCGATCCACAAAGCTTTCTAGCTTCCTTTTTGCGCCGTAAGTGTTATTTTGCAAGTGTAAAATTAGGGCTCGTTCTACAAAGTGTAAACTAGTTACACCTTGTAAAAGCCCATTCCAGCGACGGCATTTGGTATGCTTTCCCGAGGGAGAACTCCACGGCAATTTGTAAAAAACAAAACCGGCATGGGTTCCCCCCCAGGAGCATACCAGGCCCTTAGGTCTGGTATGGGTTGTAAGGGGACCCCCCCTACGCCGAAAAATCGACGTAGGGGTCCCCCTACAATCCATACCAGACCCGTATCCAAAGCACGCTACCCGGCCGGCCAGGAAGGGAGTGGGGACGAGCGAGCGCCCCCCCCCCCTCCTGAGCCGTGCCAGGCCGCGTGCCCTCAACATGGGGGGGTTGGGTGCTCTGGGGCAGGGGGGCGCACTGCGGGCCCCCCCACCCCAGAGCACCCTGTCCCCATGTTGATGAGGACAGGACCTCTTCCCGACAACCCTTGCCATTGGTTGTCGGGGTCTGCGGGCGGAGGCTTATCGGAATCTGGGAGTCCCCTCAAATAAGGGGGCCCCCAGATACCGGCCCCCCACCCTAAGTGAATGGATATGGGGTACATTGTACCCCTATCCATTCACCTGGAGGCAAAAAGTAAAAGTTAATAAACACACAACACAAGGCTTTTTAAAATATTTTATTATTCTGCTCCGGACGCCCCCCCTGTCTTCGTTATTAGCTCAATTAGCAGGGGGGGCTTCTTCTTCCACTCTCCGGGGGTCTTCTCCGCTCTCCGGGGGGGTTTCTTCTTCCGCTCTCCGGGGGGGGCTTCTCCGGACTCCGGGGGGGCTTCTCCGGACTCCGGGGGGCTTCTTCCATCTTCTCCCCTCTTCCGCTCTTGACTCGGCGAACCCCGGTTCTTCTGCAGCTCTCCGGTGCCTTCTTCTTCAGCGCTGGCTGCCTGCTATGTTTGTGTGTTAGCTCGATTTCAAACAGGCAGCCAGCGCGGTCTTCTGTGGCGTCAGGGTCTTCTGGTCTTCTGTTCTTCCGATGTTGCCTCGTCGCCTGTTGTCGCTGTAATGATGGAAGCGCGCCTTGCATCACATTTATATAGGCATCACCGTCCCATCATGCTCCGGTAGGTACCCACGTGGTGGGTGCCTACCCACGTGCACCCACCACGTGGGTACCTGCCGGAGCATGATGGGACGGTGATGCCTATATAAATGTGATGCAAGGCGCGCTTCCATCATTACAGCGACAACAGGCGACGAGGCAACATCGGAAGAACAGAAGACCAGAAGACCCTGACGCCACAGAAGACCGCGCTGGCTGCCTGTTTGAAATCGAGCTAACACACAAACATAGCAGGCAGCCAGCGCTGAAGAAGAAGGCACCGGAGAGCTGCAGAAGAACCGGGGTTCGCCGAGTCAAGAGCGGAAGAGGGGAGAAGATGGAAGAAGCCCCCCGGAGTCCGGAGAAGCCCCCCCGGAGTCCGGAGAAGCCCCCCCCGGAGAGCGGAAGAAGAAACCCCCCCCGGAGAGCGGAGAAGACCCCCGGAGAGTGGAAGAAGAAGCCCCCCCTGCTAATTGAGCTAATAACGAAGACAGGGGGGGCGTCCGGAGCAGAATATTAAAATATTTTAAAAAGCCTTGTGTTGTGTGTTTATTAACTTTTACTTTTTGCCTCCAGGTGAATGGATAGGGGTACGATGTACCCCATATCCATTCACTTAGGGTGGGGGGCCGGTATCTGGGGGCCCCCTTATTTGAGGGGACTCCCAGATTCCGATAAGCCTCCGCCCGCAGACCCCGACAACCAATGGCAAGGGTTGTCGGGAAGAGGTCCTGTCCTCATCAACATGGGGACAGGGTGCTCTGGGGTGGGGGGGCCCGCAGTGCGCCCCCCTGCCCCAGAGCACCCAACCCCCCCATGTTGAGGGCACGCGGCCTGGCACGGCTCAGGAGGGGGGGGGGGCGCTCGCTCGTCCCCACTCCCTTCCTGGCCGGCCGGGTAGCGTGCTTTGGATACGGGTCTGGTATGGATTGTAGGGGGACCCCCTACGTCAATTTTTCGGCGTGGGGGGGTCTCCTTACAACCCATGCCAGACCTAAGGGCCTGGTATGCTCCTGGGGGGGGAACCCATGCCGGTTTTTTCTTTGAAAATTGGCATGGAGTTCTCCCTCAGGAATGCATGCCGCTGTCATTTTTTTTTCCCCGACGCAACTTTAAGCCGTCGCGATCCTCAAAACTCGGCGTAACGTAACTTTGCGCATGCGCAGTACGGCCGGCGCGGGAGCGCGCCTCATTTAAATGGGACTCGCCCCATTTGAATAGGAACGCCTTGCGCCGGCGGAATTTTAGTTACACAGCCTGAAATTTCTAGATAAGTGCTTTGTGGATCAGGCACTTAGGTAGAAACTTTAAGGCAGTGTAACTTAAATTGGATTTTTTAAGTTACGTCAGGTTTTTGTGGATCTGGCCCTATATTACCAAAGCGCATTTGTGAGGTCAGGTACTGATGTCGGACGAGAAGGCCTGGCTCTCAGTCTCCGCTCTAATTCATCCCAAAGGTGTTCTATCTGGTCGAGGTCAGGACTTTGTGCAGGCCAGTCAAGTTCCTTCACCCCAAACTCGTTCATCCATGTCTTTATGGACCTTGCTTTGTGCACTGGCCCAAATCATTTCTTGGAGGGGGATTATGGTGTGGGGTTGTTTTTCAGGGGTTGGGCTTCACCTCTTAGTTCCAGTGAAGAAAAATCTTAAGGTGTCAGCATACCAAGACATTTTGGACAATTTCATGCTTCCAACTTTGTGGGAACAGTTTGGGGATGGCCCCTTCCTGTTCCAACATGACTGTGCACCAGTGCACAAAGCAAGGTCCATAAAGACATGGATGAGGGAGTTTGGGGTGGAGGAACTTAACCTGACCTCAAACCGATAGAATACCTTTGGGATGAACCTCACAAATGCGCTTCTGGAAGAATAGCCAAACGTTCCCATAGACCTTCCCAGAAGAGCTGAGGCTGTTATAGCTACAATGGGTGAGCCAACTCAATACTGAACCGTATGGACTAAGACTGGGATGCCAATTAAGTTCATGTGCGTGTGAAGGCAGGTGTCCCAATACTTTCGGTAATTTAGTGTACATAACAGTAATATATGTATATAGCGTATATACAGTATAGTATGCGACAAAGTCTGTTTGTTATAAAATTATACGAACCGAGTGGGCTCTAATTACATCCCCAAAACTTTTATAATCCAAAAATGTGATGCTGTACAAAAAACTTGAATATGCAATTAAATTGTATAATGTAACCATTTAATTGCATATTCAAGTTTTTTTTTTCCCAATCACATTTTTACTAGAAAGATAGAGAGCCAACACCATATTGATAGAGAAGTCGCTTTAGCAGATAAGTGCATTGGTGTTCAGTTTTAACAAATAGGGCAAAAAAGGCCATATGTTTTGAAATGACCATGTTAGGAGCACAACTTCTTAGTTACTGTTTTCAATGAGCCTGATCTATAATATAAATCTGAACAAGTTACTTATCTGTCAGTTTTACCATATTACGAAGTATGTTCATAAGACAATTCATTAGAAATGATTTTCCTGTTCGTCTTTTTCCAATCACGCTAATCACATAGACTGGGTGGTTGTCACATTTCAAGAAACATCTCTCTACTGCAGATTCGTGTAGATGTAATTGTCCAGTCCTGTTTACCGATACCAGTTGTTGAGGCTGTCCAGGGGATATAAAGAACTAAAATCAGAAAACTCTGCAAAGAAGTGGATCTGAAGTCAAATAACAAATGCTCATACCAGGGAGTTTATTTTTGGCTTGTCATTGTCCTCCCTGGCCCCCATGTACTAAAATTAGGGTTGTCCCGATACCACATTTTTAAGACCGAGTACAAGTACCGATACTTTTTTTTAAGTACTCGCCGATACCGATTACCGATACTTTTTTTTTATGTCATGTGTCAGTATTTTTTTTTATTTTACAATTAAAAATGTTCAAAAATTGTTGTTGTTTTTTTTACAATGCTTTCTTGGGGGGGTGGATGGTGTCAGTGTGTTTTTTTTTTAATTTTAATATGTATTATTTTTTACAATAATTATTTTTATTTATTGCTATATTTTTTTTCTTAGCCATGTTGGGGGGCTTTGGAGAGATATCAGGGGTCTTAACAGACCTCTGACATCTCCCCTTTGAGACAGAGAAAGGTAAAAAACCGTGGGAACCAATCTCTCCGGTCTTGAGGTCCCTCCACTGGCTGCCCATACAGGACCGGGTGACATTCAAGACACTCTGCCTCACCCACAAATGTATACAGGGTAACGCTCCCCAATACTTAAGCGAGAAAATAAAACCCTACGTCACCAAGCGCGTGCTCTGGTCAACCAACCAAAACCTTCTCCAAATCCCCAAATCCCGCTACAAATCTAAGGGAGAACGTAGATTTGCAGTCCAAGGACCCCGGCTTTGGAATGCTCTACCCACGACCATCCGCTTGGAAGAAAACCATCAGGCTTTTAGGAAAAAACTAAAGACTCACCTCTTCTAAAGGATCAGGACAACACTGGATGCAAAGCGCCTTGAGGTGATTAAGTTTGCATTGTTGCGCTATACAAGTTACTCACTCACTCACTAAGGACAGTCCCTTTTTCAGCTGCACTGAAAGTGAATGGAGAGAAGACAGAGGCTCCAATCCATTCATAAACTGAAACATTGTAAACACAGGTTACGATGTTTCAGTTATATGAATGAACAGAGTCAGTGATCACTGACTCTGTTCATTCGGAAAAGGTAGGAGCTGGGTTCAGCGGCTCCTACCGCCGATCTCCATCCTGACAGAGGGGGTGGAGGAGGAGGACATGGAGAGTGACACCAACGAGGGGGGAAGCAGCGGCACGGAGGGGGGACACGGAGCATGGAGGGGGAGAGCGGAGCATGGAGGAGGACAGCTGCGGCACGGAGGGGGACAGCAGCGGCACGGAGGGGGACAGCAGCGGCACAGAGGGTGACAACAGCGGGACAGAGGGGGACAACAGCGGCACGGAGGGGGAGAGCAGCGGCACGGAGGGGGACAGCAGCGGCACGGAGGTGGACAGCAGCGGCACGGAGGGGGACAGCAGCGGAACAGAGGGGTACAACAGCGGCATGGAGGGGAGAGCAGCGGGATGGAGGGGGAGAGCAGAACTGAGGAGAATAGCAGCGGCACGGAGGGGGGACACGGAGCATGGAGGGGGAGCGCAGAGCCAAGGAGGATAGCAGCGGTACAGAAGGGGGGGACACAGACCATGGTGGGGGAGAGCAGAACCCACGAGGATAGCAGAGGCATGGAGAGGGGACACGGAGCGTGGAGGGGGAGAGCAGAACAGATGGGGGGAACTGGAGGAGGATACAGGGAAAGTCAGGTATCAGGTGAAGTATCGGAGCATTTTCCCCGAGTACAAGTACTCGGGGAAATGCTTAGTATCGGTCCCGATAACGATACTAGTATCGGTATCAGGACAACCCTAACTAAAATGTATCAAGGAAGTGCTGCCCATAGCCACAAATAAGCTTCTCTCTTACGGCCTGTACACACGATCGGATATTCTGACAGCAATTGTCCGATGGACGTGTTTTGTCGGAAAATCCGACCGTCTGTATGCTCCATCGGACAATTGTTGTCGGAATTTCCTACAACAAATGTTGGATGGCCATGCTCTTAAATTGTTCGACAATAAATGTGTTACGTCGGAATTTCCGATCGTGTGTACGCGGCATTAGGCTTTCCTTTATTTTCATCTGGTGGTCCAGCCAGTAAATCTGTTGCTTTTCAACAGAACAAGCCCTTCTGCAAATGCATGAGTTAGATTATTGATACAAACCATTTACCACAGCTTAGAATGATAAGGTGAAAACACAACGAAAAACCCAGAACTAATGCAGTCATAGTTACATAGTTACGCTGGGCCAGATTCACAAAAGAGATACGACGGCGTATCTCCTGATACGCCGTCGTATCTCTGTTTTAGGGCCGTTCTAACAATGCGACTGATTCATAGAATCAGTTACGCATAGCTAGCCCTAAGATCCGACAGGTGTAATTGAATTACACCGTCGGATCCTAGGATGCAATACTTCGGCCGCCGCTGGGGGGAGTTCGCGTCGTAAAACCAGCGTCGGGTATGCAAATTAGAGTTACGGCGATCCACGAAGGTTTTTCCCGTCGTTACGTTGTCGCAAGTTTTAGATTCCCGTCGCAAAGATAGGGGTACTTTAACATGGTGTAAAATTACTCCACCATGTTAAAGTATGCCCGTCTTTCCCGCGTCGCTTTTGAATTTTTTTGTTTTCCCGGCGTAAGTACGTTACGCACGTCGCGATTCTCAACATGTTGGCGCGTCGTAATTTCGCGCAAAGCACGTCAGGGAAATTTGCGAACGGAGCATGCCCAGTACGTCCGGCGCGGGAGCACGCCTAATTTAAATGGTACCCGCCCCATTTGAATTGGGCCGCCTTGCGCCTGACGTGTTTACTTTGTGGATCGGGCACTTAGACTGAAAACTTGCGGCGGTGTAACGTAAACGGGTTACGTTACGCTGCGCCGCAGGTAGTTAGTCAGGTTGAAGAAAGACTCAAGTCCATCCAGTTCAACCATAAAAAAATAAAATAATAATAATACCATACAATCCCATACACCCAACTCCACATCCACAGTTGATCCAGAGGTAGGCAAAAAAAAAACAGCAAAGCATTATCCAATTTGCTACAGCAGGGGAAAAAATTCCTTCCTGATCCCCAAGAGAACCAATTTTATACACAGTCCCCTAATTTTCAGGGGCTCAAATGTAATTGGACAAATTAATGTAATCATAAATAAAATGTTATGTAGCGCTCACCCCCGAAGGAGCCGCTGATTGATTTGGGATCGGCAAATTAAGTTACCCTGACATGGCTCGAGGGGTGCAGTGGTGGAACAAATAGTGAGCGAAGGTCCAGACAGTGACTGAAGGGTTTTCAATGCTTTATTTCTAGGCCAACACGGCCAACATCAACATCATTTCGGAAGGACAAGGTTGATGAAAGGATAGAAGGAGAGATCTTTGCAGTATCAGGCCTAGATAGCAATGGAGCAGTCAGCACTACTCTGTGTAGCACCAACTTCTGTAACTCGTCGCCACTCTACTTGGAGTGGGTAAAGTGCCCCCGGACAGACCCTTATGATGGGCCTGGCAGCCGAAGTGTCACTATGAACTGTCTGGGAGGAGCAGGTCTGTCTCACAGGCCCGGCTCCAGGGCTTCGGCCATAGGCCAATTTCAATAAAATACTTGGGTGAACAAAGAGCACCTCCTCCCAGTAGACTTTTCCTTAAACAGGCCCCCGGATGATAGCAAGCATACCTGTCAGTGGTCCGGACACCCGATCCCAGACTGGGATTTTCTCAATAGGTCCCGGGAACCCAGCAAAACACTGGGGTCCCCTCTCACCTCCAGATGAGGTTCAATGCAGCCTTGAGCTTTGGCCAGGTGGGTCGCGCTGGCGGGGTCCATGGATGCGCGTACCCTGAAGGTGGGTACCACACCTGGAACGGGGACCCCGCGAAGATTTCTGAACACATGACACCTGTCCCAGATATACTCTCCCCCAGCATGCCCCGCGAGGGAAAACTCCTCCAATTGGCTGCTGGGAAAGCTTTCTCTGCCAGAACCCCTCTAGCACCAACTGCTGGCCAGGGATGGCACTGCATCCCTGGACCACAGACTGACCCAGTGGACAATTCTGGAATGACAGAGGTCCCGAAATTTGAACAAATCATGAGTGGGAGCAAAGTAACTCTCCCACTCCCCATTAACTTTAGCGTAGTGCCCATGTTGAAAGCAAGGGGGCGCTACAGTTAATTTTTAAAATTTTGTTGAGAATTCTTTACTGGCAATGACTGCCTTAGGTCTGGAATCCATGGACATTACCAAAGACCGGATTTCCTCCTTTCTGATGCTTTACCAGGCTCTAACTGCAGCCATCTTCAGTTGTTCTTTGTTTGTGGGTCTTTCTGTCTTTAGGTTTGCCTTCTGCAAGTGAAATGCATGCTCAATTGGGTTGAGATCAGGTGATTGGCTCGGCCATTGCAGAATATTCAACTTATTTGCTGCTTATATTGCATTGCATTGTGGTGAGGGGGTTTCAGTTTCGGCCCTGGATCACAAAATTGCGGGTCTAGCCTTTTATTCTACCTTACACAGCTGCCAAGATTATACCATGGTCATAGTTACATAGTAGGCGAGGTTGAACAAAAAGACACAAGCCCATCAAGTCCAACCTATGTGTGTGATTATAAGTCAGTATTACATTGTATATCCCTGAATGTTGTGGTCGTTTACCTGCAGAAGACACCAGGTCAAGTGTGAAGAACATGATTGACGAGTGAGGATCCTGGATCCCTTGAATCCCTGTGACCATCCAAGTCTATGCGCCCCTTAGTAGTGTTCAGAGGCTGCTGTGTTTGGATCTGCCATTTGTTTGTTACCCCTGGCGGAAAAGGCCCTGGCTGGGTATTAGCCACAAGCGAGTTAGCTTGTGCAAGCTGGTAAGCGTGCACTCTGTGTGGTGGTGGATTCACAACTGTTTGTTCATCTGATCGTGTTATTCACAAGAGGAAGATAAACATACCTTTTTACTGTTTTCCACACATCATTCATTTTGAAGGATGCAATTGCTCCCTATATCATCATTGGGACTTGCAGACATGTATTGTCACTTATCAAATGTGTCATCACGTATTATGTTGATTTATGTCCACCTTTGTAATTTTTTGTAATATGCAATGTTTATTTATTTCTAATAGTTTAGAGCGCAGCTCCCCTTTTTAAATTTACTCCATATATACAATTGCTCCATCTGGGTGGGAATGTCTTGGGGGTTGGGTCCATGCGTGAGCACATTCACAATGTTATGTTTGAATTTTGCTCTTCCTTCCCAGACATGTTAATTATCTACTCTGATGCTGTGGGTTGTACTACATGGTGCCTGGCACGGGCTGTAGATGGGGTAAATAAAGCATGCATTAAGGTAAATAAAGAAGTAGGTAGATGTGTGGTGAAAAATGGTGGGCTAGGTTTTAGACATTTTGGATCTGGAAGCCGACACATGGCAGTATCTGCAATAGTGATGGGGTGGTACTGCAATGCCGTGGGTAAGGTACTGTGGTTCTGTGGTTCCTGGGGTTGCAGGAAGGTTTTACAGAGAGCTTTGCAGGTGTGGAGGGGCACGCAAGGGTAAGGTACTTGTGCGATGTGGCGGTTGTGGTCTTTGGAGGCGGGTAAATAATCAGTTACAGTCTAATGGTTGGGGACCCATCTGTGGTATGGCATCATCGGGTAATGGTTGGGGACCCATCTGTTGTATGGTGTCCTCGGGAAATGGTTGGGGACCCATCTGTGTTATCGCATCATCGGGTAATGGTTGGGGACCCATCTGTTGTATGGTGTCCTCGGGAAATGGTTGGGGACCCATCTGTGTTATCGCATCATCGGGTAATGGTTGGGGACCCATCTGTTGTATGGTGTCCTTGGGAAATGGTTGGGGACCCATCTGTGGTATGGCGTCCTTGTATAATGGTTGGGAACCCATCTATGGTATGGCGTTCTCGGGTGCATTCCAGTTAACAACAGGTTAACTGGGGATAGTTTGGTCATTGTCTCCGAGCCGGTGTGTTGCGGCTGGGTGCCCATTGTTCCGCAGATAAAATCAACCAGTTTTGAGTGTACTGCCCCTAAAGATCAGCTACTTTAATACATATATTTCTGTTCTAAAGGAATTATGTTTTGTTACTATTGTTACATGTTAATAAAAGGCTGCTATGGCCAATTTGTATCCAAACTCTGGTGTGGTCTGGTTATTGGTGGGTATGGGTACAGAATTTCTTTAATATGTCATAGCAGCTAATTTTATTATAATTGGGGACATCTGTTCTACCTCAGTCATGTACTGTGAAGCGCTGTCCAATCAACTTTGTTGCATTTGGCAGAATCTGGGCTGACAGTATATCTCTAAACACTCCAGATGTCATCCGGCTGCTTCTGTCTTCTGTCACATCATCAATAAACACCAATGACCCAGTGCCACTGGAAGCCATGCATGCCCATGCCATCACACTGCCTCCACTATGTTTTACAGATGACATTGTGTGCTTTGGATCATGAGCTGTTCCAAGCCTCCTCCACACTTTTTTCTTCCCGTCATTCTGGTACAGATTATTCTTAGTTTCATCCGTCCAAAGAATGCTTTTTCAGAACTGGTCTGGCTTTTTTAGATGTTTTTTGGAAAAGTCTAATCTGGCTTTTTTATTCCTCAGGCTTGTGAATAGTGTGCACCTTGTGGCGAACCCTCTGTATTTGATCTCTTGATTGTAGGCTTTGACAATGATACACCCACCTCCTGCAGAGTGTCCTTAACTTGTCTGGATGTTTTGAATGGGTTTTCCTTTACTATAGAGAGATAGAGAGGATCCTGCTATCATCCACCACTTTGGGACTTTGTCCGACTAACGCATGTCCAGACCATGTGGAGGTCTGGGACCTTGTTAGTCGACTTTTGATGGGGGAGAAATGTGAAAGACTCATCCGGAACATCCCCGAACCATCTTATGTCTAAAATCAAACTATGTCCAATAGGGGCATAGGATGACTTAGGCCACGTACAAACAATAGAATCCATCCGCTGAAAAATCTCAGCGGATCGGTTTCAGCGGATAGATTCTATGGTGTGTACATTCCTGCGGATATTTATCCGCGGAAATTTCCCAATTCCAGCAGATAAAAATTTGTAGACATGTCTACAAATCTATCCGCTTGAATTGGCTCCCGCGGATCGATCCGGTGGTCTGTACAGACTCACCAGATCGATCCGTCCGAAGGGATCCCCCGCATGCGTCGTAATGATTCGACGCATGCGTGGATTTCCTTTTATGACAGCGTCGCGCACGTTGCCGCGTCATCATCGCGGCGACGGCGCGACACGTCATCGCGAGGGGATTTCGGCGCGGATTTCGATCCGATGGTGAGTACACTCCATCGGTGGACCGTATCCGCGGATAAATCCTCTCGTGTGTACTAGGCCTAAGAAATGATATCTTGGACTACCTGAGATGGGATTATTTAATTATTATCCACAATATATTCCAGGATATGTGTAAGAACCATTTACAGGTTGTTGATTCTGAACTCAACGGGTTAATTGTAAGAGTGATTCATTCATCATGTTGGGACACATACTGTTAGATGCTAATTGATCCTGCTATTGTGGAGGTGTCCTGTGTTTACATTTATGATAATGCGTATTGTATAGCAGGTGAGAGGAGCCGGGATGTCTACCTTGAAAGGTCATATCTCATACCTCGTCTGGGTAAATGATTAGTTAATTAGCTCATGTTAATTTATGTTCTGGTTACCTCCTCTAACTGTATATAAGGCTGTATTCTTGGTTCTATTAAACACTCCATGTTTGGCACACAACAAGTCTCATCTCGTTGTGTGTTGAGGGCAGCTGAAATATCTGATATCTATATCCAGACTGATAGGAAGCACTCAATCGGAGTGTGGGACGTTCCGTTACAGGGCCCCTGATGCACGAGGGAACTTTTATGGGCATACAGATGCAAGGGGGACACTGATGTAAGGGGAGACTCTGATGGGGACTCCGATGTAAGGGGAGACTCTGATGGGGACTCTGATGTAAGGGGAGATTCTGATGGAGACTCTAATGTATGAGGGGACTTCAATGTAAGGGGGACTTTGATGGTGACTCTGGTGTAAGGGTTCTCGTCTGTGGACTCTAATGTAAGAGAGAGGAGACACTGATGAGCTAAAGATTATTTGGAATTTATATTCTTTGTTTTCTTCACCAGATGTTTTTTCAACTTAATGCATAGATTGAATTTCATTTACAACTCCTTTAATGACTTGGAGAGGATCTGCAAAGATGAGTAGGACAAAATCCCTCCTGAGATGTGTGCAAACCTGGTGGCCAACTACAAGAAACGTCTGACCTCTGTGATTGACAGCAAGGGTTTTGCCACCAAGTACTAAGTCATGTTTTGCGAAGGGGTCAAATACTTATTTTACTGTTTAAAATGCAAATCAATTTATAACTTTGGTGAAATGCGTTTTTCTGGATATTTTTGTTATTCTGTCTCTTACTATTAAAATAAACCTACCATTAAAATTATAGACTGATCATTTCTTTGTCAGTGGGAAAACTTACAAAATCAGCAGGGGACTGTGTTGCATTTAAAACAGGGATCAAATACTTTTTTTCCTCACTGTGTGTATACAGGCATACCCCGTTTTGCGGACACTCGCTTTACGTACACTTGCGAGTACGGACATGCCTGCGAGTGTACGTAAAGTGCCTCGCAAGTACGGACATTCTGGACATTCCCGTGCCCCGCAGCTGCAGTATGACCTGAAGAGGCAAAGTTCCTGCGAGCCAGCCCAGAGTTGCCAGCAAGCCAGCCCAGCATGGCCCGTCGGCCGAGAGGTACCCGCCAGCCAGCTCAGCATTGCCTGTCGGCCCAGAGGTGCCAGAGGTGCCGCCAGCCCAGAGGCCCAGAGTTGCTCACCAGCCACAGTCTTCAAAAACGTAAGAACTGTACAGTACTGTATAGCCCCCCTCTATTGGCCCTGATCCCCCCACTACCGGCCCTGAACACCCCACTACAGGCCCTGGACCCCCCACTACAGGCAATGGACCCCACAATACAGCCCCTGACCCCCCTCTGTTCTTTTCATTGTTACAGGTATCTATTGTGCCTGCCAACCCAGAGGTGGTCGCCAGCCAGCACCAAGGCCCAGAGGTGCCCGCCAGCCACCCCTGAGGCCCAGAGGTGCCCGCCAGCCACCCCAGCATTGCCCAGAGGTGCGTGCCAGCCAGCCTAGCATTGCCCGCCAGCCCAGTGTTGCTCGCCAACTAGCGCAGAATTGCAGTCTGCATAAACGTAAGTGGAGTATAGCCCCCTACAGGCCCTGACCCTCCCCACTTCATCCCCTGACCCCCACTACATCCCCAAAACCCCTCACTACAGCCCCTGACCCTCTAAAAAAAACTTCTACAGTACTGTACAGTATTTGTTCTTTTCATTGTTACAGGTACCTATCGTGTACGTGCTGTGCATTGCTTGCAAGCCCAGAGGTGCCCGTCAGCCAGCACCAAGGTCCAGAGGTGCCCACCAGCCAGCACCAAGGCCCAGAGGTGCCAGCCAGCCCAGCATTGCCCAGAGGTGCCCGCCAGCCAGACCAGCATTGCCCACCAGCCCAGAGTTGCTCACCAGCCAGCCCAGAATTGCAATCTGCATAAAGAGAAAAAGAGAGCTACACTTCAAACCTCAATAGAAACTTACTTTTCTAAAAGTTCATCAGCACGCAGATCATCAACATTGACAGACAGTCATTTGGATCCCAGATCATCATCAACTGACAGTCCATTTCCAGCTCTGACATCACCACCACGTCCTGCTCTTATTGCTACTTGTAGTACACCCAATTCTCCAGCAAGAATGTGCCTTGTTTTTTAAGACTTGGCTTGTGAAACAGAAGATACCTGCATACCTGAAAGTTAATTTCCAGCTCTGATATCACCATCAAGTCCTGTTCTTACTCTGATTTCTTCTTGTAGTACACCCAATACGCCAGCAAGAAAGCGTCTCGCCTTTGAAGATTTGACTAGTGAAAAAGAAGATACCTGTATCCCTTCACCCGTCCTACTACAATAAATTCCCTCAGCTGCTCTGGCCTTGCGACAACAATGAGATGGGGTAAGCTTACAATTTTTCTTTTAATATTGTGTTTATTTTAGCTATCAATGCATTATTCATATCAGTTATGCTTGTAAATGACTATTTCAATGCAGTGCATGCATTTAGAAGTGAAACAAAGTATTGCTTCACTTTAAGTACATTTTCATTTTACATACATGCTCTGGTCCCATTGTGTACTTAAAAGTGGGGTATGCCTGTATACAGTATCTCACAAAAGTAAGTACACCCTTCATATTTTTGTAAATATTTTATTATATCTTTTCATGTGAGAACACTGAAGAAATTATACTTTGCTACAATGTAAAGTAGTGAGTGTACAGCTTGTATAACAGTGTAAATTTGCTGTACCCTCAAAATAACTCAACACGCAGCCATTAATGTCTAAACTACAGGGAACAAAAGTGAGTACACCCCTAAGTGAAAATGTCCAAATTGGGCCCAATTACCCATTTTTCCCTCTCCTGTGTCATGTGACTCGTTTTTGTTTCAAGGTCTCAGGTGTGAATAGGGAGCAGGTGTGTTAAATTTGGTGTTATCGCTGTCACTCTCTCATACTGGTCACTGGAAGTTCAATATGTCACCTCATGGTAAAGAACTTTCTGAGGATCTGAAAAAAAGTAGAATTGTGGCTCTACATAAAGATGGCCTAGGCCATGGGTGCTCAACCTGTGGCTCTCCAGCTGTTGCAGAACTTCAAGTCCCATCATGCCTCTGCCTTTGGGAGTCATGCTTGTAACAGTCAGTAGCTTGCAATGCCTCATGGGAATTGTAGTTCTGAAACAGCTGGAGAGCCACAGGTTGAGCACCCATGGCCTAGGCTATAAGAAGATTGCCAAGACCCTGAAACTGAGCTGCAGCACGATGGCCAAGACCATACAGGGGTTTAACAGGACAGGTTCCACTCAGAACATGACTCGCCATGGTCGACCAAAGAAGTTGAGTGCACGTGCCCAGCGTCATATCCAGAGGTTGTCTTTGGGAAATAGACTTATGAGTGCTGCCAGCATTGCTGCAGAGGTTGAAGAGGTGGGGGGTCAGCCTGTCAGTGCACAGACCATACGAATCACACTGCATCAAATTCGTATGCAGACTAAGGACATGGATTACTGGAACCATGTCCCGTGGTCTGATGAGACCAAGATAAACTTATTTGGTTCAGATGGTGTCAAGCGTGTGTGGCGGCAACCAGGTGAGGAGTACAAAGACAAGTGTGTCTTGCCTACAGTCAAGCATGGTGGTGGGAGTGTCATGGTCTGGGACTGCATGAGTGCTACCAGCACTGGGGAGCTACAGTTCATTGAGGGAACCATGAATGCCAACATGTACTGTGACATACTGAAGCAGAGCATGATCCCCTCCCTTCGGAGACTGGGCTGCAGGGCGATATTCCAACATGATACTGACCCAAAACACACCTCCATAACGACCACTGCCTTGCTAAAGAAGCTGAGGGTAAAGGTGATGGACTGGCCAATCATGTCTCCAGACTTAAACCACATTGAGCATCTGTGGGGCATTCTCAAATGGAAGGTGGAGGAGTGCAAGGTCTCTAACATCCACCAACTCTGTGATGTCATCATGGAGGAGTGGAAGAGGACTCCAGCGGCAACCTGTGAAGCTCTGGTGAACTCCATGCCCAAGAGGATTAAGGCAGTGCTGAAAAATAATGGTGGTCACACAAATTTTGATACTTTGGGCCCAATTTGGACATTTTCACTTAGGGGTGTACTCACTTTTGTTGCCAGTGGCATTAATGGCTGTGTGTTAAATTATTTTGAGGGGACAGCAAATTTACACTGTTATACAAGATGTACACTCACTACTTTACATTGTAGCAAAGTGTCATTTCTTCACTGTTGTCACATGAAAAGATATAATAAAATATTTACATAAATGTTGGAGGTGTACTCACTTTTGTGAGATACTGTGTATGTATGTATGTATATATATATATATATATATATATATATATATATATATATATATATATATATATATATATAGTACAGACCAAAAGTTTAGACACACCTTCTCATTCAAAGAGTTTTCTTTATTTTCATGACTATGAAAATTGTAGATTCACACTGAAGGCATCAAAACTAAATATAAAAATAAATAAAATATATTTCATATTTTAGGTTCTTCAAAGTAGCCACCTTTTGCTTTGATTACTGCTTGGCACACTCTTGGCATTCTCTTGATGAGCTTCAAGAGGTAGTCACCTGGCGCAGCACCCCATCACTCTCCTTCTTGGTCAAATAGCCCTTACAAAGCCTGGAGGTGTGTTTGGGGTCATTGTCCTGTTGAAAAATAAATGATGGTCCAACTAAACGCAAACCGGATGGAATAGCATGCCGCTGCAAGATGCTGTGGTAGCCATGCTGGTTCAGTATGCCTTCAATTTTGAATAAATCCCCAACAGTGTCACCAGCAAAGCACCCCCACACCATCACACCTCCTCCTCCATGCTTCACGGTGGGAACCAGGCATGTAGAGTCCATCCGTTCACCTTTTCTGCGTCGCACAAAGACACGGGGGTTGGAACCAAAGATCTCAAGTTTGGACTCATCAGACCAAATCACAGATTTCCACTGGTCTAATGTCCATTCCTTGTGTTCTTTAGCCCAAACAAGTCTCTTCTGCTTGTTGCCTTTCTTTAGCAGTGGTTTCCTAGCAGATATTCTACCATGAAGGCCTGATTCACACAGTCTCCTCTTACCAGTTCTAGAGATGTGTCTGCTGCAAAAGGTGGAAGAACCTAGAATATGAAATATATTTTCAGTTGTTTCACACTTTTTTGTTATGTATAATTCCACATGTGTTAATTCATAGTTTTGATGCCTTCAGTGTGAATCTACAATTTTCATAGTCATGAAAATAAAGAAAACTCTTTGATTGAGAAGGTGTGTCCAAACTTTTGGTCTGTACTGTATATCTATATATATACTATTATAAATACTTTTTAACTGTTCCCCAGCTTATAACTTTAGAAAACTGACAGTGTCGGGAAAGAGGTGCTCTCATAACTAGTGTGGTCAGTTTGAAATAGAAAAGCAGGGAAAGTAGCAGGATCACCAGTTATTTCACAGAAAGTGCACAAGTACATGGTACAACATGAGCATGAAATATTGGGGTAACAAACACTTTAAAGCCCCACACTCTTTTACAACAAAAGTAAATAGGATAATGTACATAGTAAATCAAGTTTCATATTTATCTTGTCCATCCACTATGGCACCTACCTTGTTGAAGTAGCATGTTGGGCATTTGTTTCCCAAGATGGCTTGGTACTTTGTGATGCAACATTGGCAAAGCACATGTTTGCAGAAGTTATTATATGGGTTATAGAAATAATCCTTCAGTTCTTCAGTACACAGGTCACAGATATGATGGGTTTTGGTTCTGCTTGGCCTATATATGTATTAAACATAAAAAATGAGGTAAGGATTATTTGAATAACACATATTTACTAAACAATGTACTATTTTTTTGTGTGCTCTTTGGACCATATTTTCATATTTTTTCATTCATTTTTCATTTTATTGATCATTCTTTAATAAAGATTTGGACACTATTTGACACTCAATAGTGTGCTGGCGAATATGTGCATTTGATATATGATAGTGAAGACCCCTGCATGGGAAACTCTGATTTAAGGACTTTGTTTAGGTTTTTAAATAAAAGTGGGCCGGCAAGCCCTAAACCAGGTGTCTTGAATTAAAATTCAAGGAGGTCCGGTCACTAAAATTTTCTTTGGGCCAAGGTCCGAATCTCAAGTCCCCATTTTTCCCCATCACAGCGCCCCTTTATATCAGGTGCCCCCATCACAGCACCCCTTTACATCAGGTGTCCCCCATCACAGGGCCCCTTTACATCAGGTGTCCCCATCACAGTACAATTGGGGTTTTCTTATTAATTATATAAATTTTTACACAAAAAAAAAATGGGTCACTTTTATTCTTATTACAAGAAATGTAAACATCCCTTGTAATAGAAAAAAGCATGACAGGTCCTCTTAAATATGAGATCTGGGAACAAAAAGACCTCAGATCCCATATTTAGACTAAAATGCAAAAAAAAATAAAAAATTATTGTCATTTGAAAAAATTACAACAAGAAAATGTCACTTCACCTGCCACAAGTTGTGGATTGTCCACTGGCCACGTCATTTGGCCACGTCACCTGCCATGTCACCTGCCACAAGTTGTGGATTGTTCACTTGCCACGTCACCTGGCCACATCACCTGCCACAAGTTGTGGATTGTCCACTTGCCACGTCACCTGGCCACGTCACCTTCACATGGGTATTTACGCTACGCCGCCGTAAGTCAGAGAGGCAAGTGCTGTATTCACAAAGCACTTGCCTCCTAAGTTACGGTGGCGTAGCGTAAATGGGGCCGGCGTAAGCGCGCCTAATTCAAATGAGGATGAGGGGGGCGTGTTTTATGTAAATGGGTGGTGACCCAACGTGATTGACGTTGTTTACGAACGGCGCATGCGCCGTCCGTGTACATATCCCAGTGTGCATTGCTCCAAAGTACGCCGCAAGGACGTATTGGTTTTGACGTGAATGTAAATTACGTCCAGCCCCATTCATGGACGACTTACGCAAACGACGTAAACATTTCAAATTTCGATGGGGGAACGAGGGCCATACTTAACATTGACTAGGACACCTAGGGGCAGCTTTATCTTTACGCCGGCGTACCTCTTACGGAAACGGCGTATCTTTACTGCGACGGGCAAGCGTACGTTCGTGAATCGGCGTATCTAGTCATTTACATATTCTACGCCAAACTCAACGGAAGCGCCACCTAGCGACCAGCGTAAATATTGCACCCTAAGATACGACGGCGTAGGAGACTTACGCCGCTCGTATCTTAGCCTAATTTAAGCGTATCTGGTTTCCAGAATATGCTTAAATTTAGGACGGTGTAGATTCAGAGTTACGTCGGCGTATCTACTGATACGCCGGCGTAAAGCTTTCTGAATCTAGCTATAAATGTGAACAATTGTCTGCTTCTTCCAGCCCAGGGCAGCGTGTGCAATCTACACATACCATAGATTGCAGTGCAACCGGTTTGAGTATTTCTAGATGCAACACCCTTCTAAGGTATGCGCTAGTTTAAACAACTCACTGAAAGGTGGGAGCTCTTTTGAAAGTGCTCCTATATCGCGTATGCAGCCAGAAAAGGTTGATAATCAGATCTTAGCCATTGAATATTCTCAGCCCAAGGGCCGGTTCACACTGGTGCGCTGTGCGAGATCGCATGTGATTCGCACCGCACTGCACGCACAGGACCCTTTTTTTTGGTCCGCACCAGAATAGGATCGCATGTGTGTTCACACTTAGGCCCCGTACACACGACCGGATCGATCCGCTGGGATCATGTGTACGGCCTAGCGGACATTTTCAGGCGGATAAAAATCCAGCCAACGGATTTTCAGCGGATAAAAATTTCTTAGCATGCTAAGAAATCTATCCGCTGGAATCCTGTCCGCCGGACTTATCCGGTCGTCTGTACAGACTCACCGGATAAGTCCGTCTGATCCCATCCCTCGCATGCGTCGTAATGATTCGACGCATGCGTGGAAGTATTTACCTTCCAGGGTCGCGACGGCGCGGCCACGTCACCGCGGATGTATTCCGCGGGGATTTTGATCTGATGGTGTGTACAGCCATCAGATCAAAATCCGCCAGAGGATTTATCCGCTGGAAACGGTCCGGCGGACCGTTTCCAGCGGAAATCCTCTCGTGTGTAAAAGGCCTTATGCGATCCGATTCATGCCTGAACTGTCAGTTCGCAGTGCAATATGCAAGCTGAACTGGGGGTGTTGTTAACATTGTATGACACTCCCCAGCAGTTCGCATATGGCAGTGTGAACTGCCGTGCAAGTCGGGTGCAATGTGGGAACCCGCAGTGGATTCGCAGGGTTCTCGTATCGCGCCGGTTGGCTAGTTCACACTGGTGCGATGCAAGAACCCTGCGAATCCACTGCGGGTTCTTGCATCGCACCTGACTCACACAGCAGTTTACACTGCCATATGCAAACTGCTGGGGAGTGTCATACAAAGTTAACGACACCCCCATTTCAGCTCGCCTATCGCACTGTGAACTGACAGTTCGGACATGAATTGGATCGCATAGGTGTGAACACCCATGCAATCCAATTGGTGACTGAAACTGTAACAAGATGAGTTTGTGAAAGAATTCCAAACCTTTTAAAGAACATTTATGGAATCCTTAACTTGGAAAGATGGATGGAGAAACCTGCCTATTGTGAACCAAACTGGAATAGTAATACGGGATGAAATACAGTGGAACCTCGGCTTGCGAGTAATGCGGTTAACGAGCGTTTTGCAATAAAAACACTGTATTTTTTAATATTCTAATGCAGTTAGCGAGTGTTGTCTCGCGAAACGAGCAGGATTCAGGCCAAAGCGGTGTGCAGTACCGCGTTTGGCCTGAGGTGCAGTCGATGCGGTATTGCATGCCATTGAAGTCCATGCAGAACTAATTATTTTCGTTTCCAATGACTACAATGGGGAAACTTGCTTTGATATGCGAGTACCTTGGATTACGAGCATTCTCCTGGAACGGATTATGCTCGCAATCCGAGGTTCCACTGTACCAGATATAAGTTATGTTTCAGAGTTCTATGGCATTTTAGTTTCACTAGATCAAAGTGGAAATGTCAGTGACCATTTACCAATGTACACATAAGAATGCTGTATTGTTTGTTTTCTTTGTAGGTTAAAGAAAAAAGGATAGAATAATAACTTTTGTCTATAAGTTTACTTTCTCAGGTTCAGTGAATTCCTGAAAGTGTATTCACATATAAAGCAGGTGCATAAATACACACGCCTAACAGAAGGTAAAGTATAATAGACTAGGTACCAGGGTGGATAAAAATCAATGATTTAAAAATACAAAAACATTTGGGGGATTTAAATCAAATTTTTTTTATTGAAATCGATTTATTTTTTATTTTTATAAAATTTATATAAATGACAATGGTCCCAAAATAGTGTCAAAAGTGTCCGATGTCGCAGTCCCGATAGAAAGATAGCCACCATTATTAGTAAAAAAAATAATAATAAAAAAAAATTCATAATTGTATCCCCTATTTTGTAAACGCTATAACTTTTGCGCAAACCAATAAATATACGCTTATTGCGATTTTTTTTACCAAAAATATGTAGAAGAATATAGATTTGGCCTAAACTGTGGAAGAAATTCATTGTTTTTTTTTAATATATTTTTGGGGGATATTTATTATAGCACAAAGTAAAAAAGACTGACTGCCTTTTTTTTATTAGCGCAAAAAATAAAAACCGCAGAGATGATCAAATACCACCAAAAAGCTCTATTTGTGGGAGATAAAGGACATCAATTTTGTTTGGGTACAGTGTCACACGACCACGCAATTGTCAGCTAAAGCGACGCAGTGCCGAAATGCAAAAAAATCCCTTTTGGTGCGGAGGTACTTCTATTATTGCCCCCTTTTGTGACAGTTTTGTTACATATTGTAGAAGTAACCTTCTTTTGTCTGGGGAAGATGGTACTCTGGGAGGCTGGAATGTGTTCTCCGGCAATGTGCCCCTGAATTTCTGTTTGTGACCGGTCTTGGTAATGGACAGTGTCCATGGATCTATTATATGACTTGCCCATATTTGAGCGAATCTCTTGAGCCTGGTGCCCACCTGAATTAGGTGGGCGGGCGAACAATCAAAGGGACTTCTGCTGTTCCCCAGTTGTGATGGCCTTAGCTTTCTGTACCCTCGTGAAGGAGGGTCGAGTATTCTTCCGGTCCCTCTTGAGTTTTCTGCCAGGACGGTAGGATCTAACATCCCTGTACTTGTCAGGGAGATTACGCCTGTAAACGGGGCCCCTCTGGGGCTTCGGTCTCCTATCGGAGGGAATCAGCCCGGATCTTCCCCCGGTAACTTGGAGATGGCTGAGCCCAGCTTTGCGCCAAAATAAATTTGAGTCGTCATATGGAATTTTGCACCAGTTCGATCTTGATGCCGCATCCGCTATCTGGGTTTCAGCCATAAGGCTCCTCTTGCCATAACTGAAGCTAGCACTGCCCTTGCTGAAGTTCTCAACGTTAGCCGCCCTTGCAGTGATGGCTTTAGCTACTGCAGCCGTGGTGATATCCGGCCTACAAGCACCTCTTGCTGTGGAGTAAGCTTCCTTCAGCTCTAGATCGATTTTATGATCGAGTACGTCCCGGAAGGTAACTACATCCTCAATCGGCAGGGTAACGTGTCTAGCTAGACGCATTAAAGATGAATCGGCCGTAGGCGCGTTGCGACTAAACAGAAGAGGAAGCCGGACGCCGGCTGGCGTCCCTCATTCCCCGAGAGGGTCTCTGAGGCCTCGGCGTAACGGCCGGTGTAGCCACTCTGGCATTTGATTCCATCTCTTAGGTTGCTTCGTTGAAGCAACAGCGGTAATCCAATTTACCTGGCAAGGCTGAAGCCCCGCATACTCAGCAAGCGTTTGTCGTGGGGCGGGTATAATAGCTCAGTTCATGGTGGGATGAAGGTGATTGTCTACGGTGAGACCGACTATGACGAGAGCGGCTGTGATGCGAGCGGCTATGTTATGAGCGATGGTAGCGAGAGGGTGACCCTGAGCGACTTCTGCGTGACCTTCTGCTGGAAGCATGGCTTGATCTCCGTCTGTGCCGCGAACTTGCGTCTCGTGACCCGATGGGGCTACCAAAAAAGTAGCGTTGGTGGTCAGGCTCTCTTTTTTGTCACCTCTCTACTTACCACCTACTGGATGGCCTCTATATCTAGTTTGCTGATGGTGGTCTGCGAGGGCAGTGGCCTCCATGAAGAGATAGAAGAGAAACAGCCTGAAAGATAGGGAAAGGAGAGGAAAGGCGAGACGTAAAAATATGTCCCCCCCCCCCATGAATTTTTATCTATTCATTTACTTATTTAGAAAGTTTTTATTTTTTTATGTAATGAATTATTTATTTATTTATATATATATTTTCCCTTTATTATAAATATAAATTTTCCTCCCTGTTTTTTTTTTTTTTTTTTTTGCTGTAAAAAACGGTTGGGCCAGCTGGGCTGGGACATCAGTGTACAAACCTTATGAATCTTCACTCTGGCTAAGCAGAGCAGCAAAACGGCAGCTTCCAGCACACCAGTGTAGAACTGAGCTTTAAAATTCGCCACCGCCGTCGCAGCGCAAATGACGCATTCTCGCTCGCCCGGCGCCATTTTGGAAGAGGGCAGAGGGGACAGGCGGCGTCATCGTTGTGCTGCACGCATGCGCAGACCGGCATGGAGGACGCAGCGGTGATCTACACAGTGTGGGGGTGCCAGAGGAACCACAAAGCTCAGCGAGAGCTGATGCATTCAAAAAAAGTACCAGTTATGAAAACAAACACTGGATGGCAGAAGTAAACGTTAAAAGTGGCGGTGACCCAGAAAGTATGGGGGTGCCAGAGGAAACGCAGGGCTCAGCGAGAGCTGATCCAACACAAAAGGGTACCATATGAATAATCTTGATGGTAAATGCATTAGAAAACAATACTTTCTTACCTGTAAGGCCTTGTACTCACGGCAGGACATGTCCGATGAAAACGGTCTGCAGACCGTTTCCATCGGACATGTCTGGCCGGGGACTGCCCGGGGACTTCTGTTCGATGGCTATACACACCATCGAACAGAAGCCCGCGCGTAAACATTACGCGGGGCGTGTCCGCGGTGTCGCCGCGTCGATGACGCGGTGTCGCCGCGACAATGACGCGGCGACGTGGGCGGGCCGCCTTAAATATGCTTCCACGCATGCGTCGAAGTCATTCGACGCATGCGAGGGATGCGGGCGGCAGGACATGTACGGTAGGTCTGTACAGACGACCGTACATGTCCGGGCGGACAGGTTTCCAGCGGACTGTTTTAAAACAAGTCCGGGAAACAGTTGTCCGCTGGAAACCTGTCCGATCCGTCCCAAAATGGTCCGCTCGGGCCAACACACGGCCAAACATGTCTGCTGAAACTGGTCTGCGGACCAGTTTCAGCAGACATGTTTGGTCGTGAGTACGGGGCCTAAGAGTCTTGTCTGTTCATGTTTGCGACGTAGCAGACTTGTTCTGTCCTTCACTTGCTTTCACGCATTAAGTACTCATCCTTAGCTACGCCTCACTCAGTTACAAGTTAAACAATATGTCTACGGGTTGTGTTGAGTTTCCATTCTGAGAAATAGAAACTGAAACTTGATACTTACTAAAGGAAAAAATCAAAGGTGAATGGATTGGCAGTGATTAGTCTGTATGAAATCTGACATCTTGAACACATTAACCACTTAAAGTGGAGTTTCCATCCCCCCAAAAAATTGTCATTATTGTGCTCATTTGACCTAAAAAAAATAAATAAAAAAAAAAAATGTTTTTACTCATCTGGAAATGCCTGTTGCTATGCGGTCCCACTAAATCTGCCTTTGGAATCACCTAGGATTCTGACATCATCTCCCTCTAATGCTCCTGGGAAATGTGTGTCATCATACTTTTTTTTGGAATTTTTTTTTTTTTCCATTAAAAAATAAGACAACAGTAAAGTTGGCCCAATTGTGAAAGATAATGTTACGCCAAGTAAAATGATACCCAACATGTCACGCTTCAAAATTGTGCCTGCTCGTGGAATGGGGTGAAACTTTTAAGCTTAAAAATCTCCATAGGCGATGTTTAAAAAATTCTATAGGTTGCATCTTTTGAGTTACAGAGGAGGTCTAGGGCTAGAATTGTTGCTCTCGCTCTAACGATCCCGGTGATACCTGAACACTGTTTTCATATGTGGGCGCCACTCACGTATTTTATTCCTATTACAAGAAATGTAAACATCCCTTGTAATAGAAAAAAGCATGACAGGTCCTCTTAAATATGAGATCTGGGGTCAAAAAGACCTCAGATCCCATATTTAGACTAAAATGCAAAAAAAAATAAAAAATAATTGTCATTTGAAAAAATTACAAGAAAATGTCACTTTAAGAAGCATGGGCGGAAGTGACGTTTTGACTTCGCTTCCGCCCTGCTATGCTATGGGGACGGGTGGGGGCCATCTTGCCCTCACTCGTATCCTAGCCAAGCAGGGGACAGGACCCGATCTCCTCCGCCGCTGCCGCCGGCCCCTCTCCCGCCGCCAATAACAATGATCTTGCGGCGAATCCGCCGCGGAGACCACCGTTAACGTTTACAGGACCGCTCAAAGAAAAGATGGATATCTCAGTTGTGGCAGCAGCTACTGCCGTTACCGACATATCCATCTTTAAAATACCGACATATATGTACATGAGCGGGTCCTTAAAGCGGGAGTTCACCCATTTATTTATTTTTTGACCTTTTCCCCTTAGATTCCTGCTTGTTTTGTCTAGGGGAATCGGCTAGTTGTTTTAAAATATGAGCAGTACTTACCCGTTTTCGAGATGCATCTTCTCCATCGCTTCCGGGTATGGGTCTTCGGGAGCGGGCGTTCCTTCTTGATTGACAGTCTTCCGAGAGGCTTCCGACGGTCGCATCCATCGCATCACTAGTAGCCGAAAGAAGCCGAACGTCGGTGCGGCTCTATACTGCGCCTGCGCACCGACGTTCGGCTTCTTTCGGAAAATCGTGACGCGATGGATGCGACCGTCGGAAGCATCTCGGAAGACTGTCAATCAAAATAGGAACGCCCAGTCCCGCAGCCCATACCCGGAAGCGACGGAGAGGATGCATCTCGTAAACCGTAAGTACTGCTCATATTTTAAAACAACTAGCCAATTCCCCTAGACAAAACGAGCATCCATCTAAGGGGAAAAAGTATATTGTAGGGGTGAACCTCCGCTTTAAGTGGTTAAAGGGGTTGTATGGGTTATTTTTTATTTAAATAACAAACATGTTATACTTACCTTGTTTTGCACAGTGTGGCCCCGATCCTCGTCTTCTGGGGTCCCTCAGCTCCTCCCCACAAGAGCTAACCCCCCTCTGGGAAGCGCTCTCCCAAGGGTGTTAGCTTGCACCCCCGACGAGCTGCGTCATTGATTTGATTGACAGCAGCGGGAGCCAATGGCTGCGCTGCTATCAATCATCCAATAAAGAGCCAACTAGAGCTCGGCGAAAGCAGATTCGGGTCTCAGGTAAGTAAAACGGGGGCTCGGGGGACTGGTGACAGCGAGGTGTTTTTTCACCTTAAAGCAGAGTTCCACCTAAAAATGGAACTTCCACTTTTCGTAACACCGCCCCCCCCTCCGGTGTCACATTTGGCACCTTTCAGACAGGTATTTGCACCCACTTCCCGGCATAGACTCCCGTCACACCACTTACCACCCCCAGCCCCCCCCCTGCAACGCTTTACTTCCTGATTCCCTCACCGAGGATGGCGGCGGCAGCATCCGAGGGACGAGCGATCGCTCAGCCTCGGCTGCCGACATCGCGGGCTCGCTGGACAGGTAAGTGTCAATTTCTTAAAAGTCAGCAGTTGCAGTATTAGTTTTCGAATTTTTCATTTTAGAAAATTTGAAATTTCGAAAATTCGAAAAATAAAAAATTCATAAATTTGAAAAATAAAAAATTCGAAATTTCGAAAATGAAAAATTCGAAATTTCGAAAATGAAAAATTCGAAATTTCGAAAATGAAAAATTCGAAATTTCGAAAATGAAAAATTCGAAATTTCGAAAATGAAAAATTCGAAATTTCGAAAATGAAAAATTCAAAAAATCGAAAATTGAAAATTTTTAACTGTAGAAAAAAATCGTAAATTCGAAATTTCGGAAGTCCGAAAATTTGTAAATTGAAAAATTCAGAAATACGAAAATTTCGGAAATACGAAAATTGGAATTTTCGGAAATCGGAAAACCCAGATATTCGGAAATTCAAAATTTTCGGAAGTCTGAAAATTCGGAAATAAAACATTTGTTAATACGAAAATTCGGAATTAACTGTCTCCTGAGTAGGGATAAGCCGAACACCCCCCCCCCCCCCCCCGTCGGTTCGCACCAGAACCTTAGAACGGACCGATCGTTCGTTCGAACTTTAGAACCCCATTGAAGTCTATGGGACTCGAACGTTCGAAATCAAAAGTACTAATTTTAAAGGCTAATATGCAAGTTATTGTCGTAAAACAGGTTTTTAGGACCCGGTCTTGCCCCAGGGATCATGTATCAATTGAAAAAAAAGTTTTAAAAAACTGAAGTTTTTTCGGTAGCATGGATTTTAATGATGCTTAAAGTGAAAAAAATTGAAACATTCCTTTAAATATCGTACCTGCTGGGTGTCTATAGTATGCCTGTGAAGTGGCACGTGTTTCCCGTGTTTAGAACTGTCCCTGCACAAAATGACATTACTATAGGAAAAAAGTCATTTAAAACTGCTTGCGGCTTTAATCTAATGTTTGGTCCCTGAAATATGGATGAAAATCATTGAGAAAAATAGCATGGGTTTCCCCGCCCCCCCTCCCCCAGGTCATTACCAGACCCTTTGGCCCTATATGCTTTGAACAGCAGTATACAGGCGGTGCAAACAAGACAGGGACTGTAGGTTTGTTGTTAAGTAGAATCTGTTTGTAATTTTGAACTGGTACATTTTTAAAGTGTAGCTTCAGCCATAAAATCTTTTTTTAAGCTTTATGGAAAACATAGAGAGGGGTTATCACCCCTGTAACATTTGTTTTGCTGTCTGTGTGCATCTGTTCAGAAGATTGGACCTCACTTTCTGTCCCAATGACAAATGTTTTTTTGAATTTTTTTTTTTTTAGTGAAACAAGGATTGGTGATAAAGCATCAGTGGACAGGAGACACCTTATAGAAGAGAATTTCCCTTCCTAGGGGTAGATTTCCTCTCACTTCCTGTTGTCTCCTTCCTTTTACAAGTAGGAGTCGTTTGTAAGTTGGATGTTTGAAAGTAGGGCCCTGCCGTATATACTCTGCAGAAATTTGGGCCCTAGGTGTTGGTGTTGCCACAACACTGTAAGCCCTCACAGTTAGTCTTGGTGGACGCTGGAACGCACTGCTGTGAAATATTAAATCAAGAATTGTAATTACATGCCCCTGTTGAACAGTGGTAGAAAAATTGGACCTTTGGTGCTGGCGCTGGTGCCACAACACTGTAAGTCCTCACAGTTACTCTTGGTGGGCGCAGGAATGGGCCCTGCTGTGAAATATTAGATCAAGAATTGTAATTACAAGCCCCTGTTGAACAGGGGCAGAAAAATTGTGCCTTAGGCACTGGTTCCACAACACAGCAACCCCTCACAGATACTCTAGTTGGAGCGCACTAATGAGCCCTGCTGCAAAGTATTGCATCAAAAATTGTAATTACACGCCCCTGTTAAACAGGGGCAGAAAAATTGGGCCACACAGTACACCAAGTGAAAATACTTGCAGATCCCTGCCTGTTGTATTAATATGAGAACACCAGCAAATGTATTGACGTAGCTTTAGGTGCACACTATGCAGAGGACACAGTACACCAAGTGAAAATACTTGCAGATCCCTGCCTGTTGTATTAATATGAGAACACCAGCAAATGTATTGACGTAGCTTTAGGTGCACACTATGCAGAGGACACAGTACACCAAGTGAAAATACTTGCTGATCAGTCCAGAGCTGGTGCAAGGATTTTTGACACCCTAGGGCCTAGGCGAAACCTCATTTTGCTGCCCCCCCCCCACACACACACACATTGGCTCCGCCCCTCACTAAAAAATTTGCGCCACCTATTTCTTCAGCCGTGGTCCGCAGGTTTTCACCTGTGCCTCTGGACCCGGCCCAAAGACAAATAGTGGATGGTACCAGCACCCTTCCTCACGCCAGCTGTGGTCCACAGGCTAGGACAGTATACAGACAGGCTAACTGTGTAACTGCCTGTCTCTACGAGCATACAGATACACTGACAATGCTTTACAGGTTCTTACTAGAAACAATAATAAATGCAAATTTTTGTACCTGCAAAAAGATCTGCATTTTTTTTTTTTTTTACAAAGGTGGATTTGAACTTTCACACCTCAAATGGCCCCAATTCCTGTATTATCAGGTCTCAGATCACCACAGTTTTTCCACCTTCTCACCCCATCACTTTATCACTCGGCATGCCTGTTCCCCTCTGCACACCCCCCCCCTGTACATCTCTCCCACACACACATCTGCTACCCCTCTGTAACCCCCTTGCACATCTGCCCCCCCCCCACACACACATATCTGTTCCCCTCTGTCCCCCCCTGCACATCTGTCCCCCCCACACACACACATCTGTTACCCTCTGTACCCCCCTGCACATCTGCCCCCCCACACACACACCTGTTCCCCCTCTGTACCCCCCTGCACATCTGTCCCCCCCCCACACACACCTGTTCCCCCTCTGTACCCCCCTGCACATCTGCCCCCCCCCCACACACACATCTGTTACCCTCTGTACCCCCCTGCACATCTCCCCCCCCCCCCACACACACACCTGTTCCCCCTCTGTACCCCCCTGCACATCTGTCCCCCCCACACACACACCTGTTCCCCCTCTGTACCCCCCTGCACATCTGTCCCCCCCCACACACATCTGTCCCCCCCACACACATATCTGTCCATCCGCCCACCCACACACATTCAGTACCCCCCTGCACATCTGCCCCCCCCACACACATTCAGTACCCCCCTGCACATCTGCCCCCCCCCACACATATCAGTACCCCCCTGCATGTCTGCCCCCCCCCCAAACACATATCAGTACCCCCCTGCACGTCCATTTCCCCCACACACATATCAGTACCCCCCTCCATGTCTGTCCCCCCTCCCCACACATATCAGTACCCCCCTGCATGTCTGTCCCCCCCACATATCAGTACCCCCCTGCACTGCATGTCTGCCCCCCCCACACACATCAGTACCCCCCTGCATGTCTGTCCCCCCCCCACACACATATCAGTACCCCCCTGCACGTCTGCCCCCCACACACATATCAGTACCCCCCTGCATGTCTGTCCCCCCCCCACACACACATATCAGTACCCCCTGCACGTCTGCCCCCCCCCACATATTAGTTCCCCCTCTGTACACAGTGCAATGCACTATTAACTTAGCAGAGTAAAAGCAGAGTCAATGTTTTCTTTTTCCTGACTGGGTGCAGGCTACAGCACGGAGTGCTGTCTGTGCTTCCACTATACCTGAGCCAGCGGCGGGTGATTACTTTACTCCAGGTCCAGGAGAGTGGCGCTGCACCTGCCTGTCCTTACACACCAGATCCTCGAGCGCCCAGGAGGAGGGGGGAGCAGATATCACGGCAAGCCTGCCGTAGTTACACTACATGCAGGGCTGCCATCTCATCATCCGCCTCCACCGATCATCAGCACTTCCGGCCGGCTGCTTCTCGTCCTGGCTCTCTTCCCTCATCTTCTCACTGCCGCCGCTACCATGACGGTCCTGGTGGTATTTTAATAATCTGAATCCCCAGCGAGTGGCTGGGGATCCGGATTTTGCCGCCCCCCTACTCTGGCGCCCTAGGCAGCCGCCTGACCCGCCTATTGCTAGCGCCGGCCCTGGATCAGTCACTGTCTGTGGTATTAATATGAGAACAACAGAAAATGTATTGACGTAGCTTTAGGTGCACATTGTGCAGAGGACACAGTACACCAAGTGAAAATACTTGCAGATCCCTGCCTGTGGTATTAATATGAGAACACCAGCAAATGTATTGACGTAGCTTTAGGTGCACACTGTGCAGAGGATACAGTCAGTACACCAAGTGAAAATACTTGGCTGGGGCGTGGCCTGGACGGGCATGTGAGCGGTCGCTTAGCACGGAGCTCCCGCTAATGATCCTGATTCGATCCGGTTCCCGGTTCTCACAGACATAGGCGATCGACTTTCTAGTGCCCGGCCGTTGCACTGACCGTAGCGGAGACCGTTCGAACGATTGGCGTGGTCCGGATGGCCCGCAGACCTGAGAAAGGAGCCGCAGCAGCGCCGGTTATGGATCTCCAAGATGGCGCTGGGGCCTCACAACAGCCGAAGGCAGCGCGTGGGGCAGAGAGGCAGACGGAGGTCGGCGGTAAGGCTCCTAAGACGCAGAGACAGCAGGGGAGGGATCCCCCCAGAGACATGCTGTATTTCACGCAAAAACTGCAGGGCCCTAGCAGCTCTCCTACTCCGTCCCAGCTGTCGTGGGCCCAGAGAGTACAGGGCCAACATGGCGACGCGACCATGGATGACACATTACCGCTTGAGAGCTCCTCAGATGCCATACAGGACATATTCGGGGAACTGCAGGAGGACTCCCCGCAACCCACGCTTAGCGAGATCCTCCGGGCGGTGCAGAAATGCACCACGTCGGTTACTGCTGCAGTAGATGGCCTGAAGCTCCAGTTTGGAGAGCTCACTGAAACGGTGTCACTTATGCGCCATGACCTCCAGAAGATCAGGGAGAGGACCACGGCTGTGGAGGGCCGCATTAGTGACATGGAGGATGCACTCCCTCCCCTCACCAGAGACACTAGATCTGCCCTGCAACAATCCGCGCAGGCTACCGCAAAAACAGATGACATCGAGAACCGCCTGAGAAGGAACAATGTCCGTATAGTGGGGCTCCCAGAGAAGGCGGAAGGCAGGGACCCCACGGCCTTTGTTGAGACATGGCTCCAGGACATATTTGGCAAAGAGGCCTTCACCGCATTGTTCGCGGTGGAGAGGGCACACCGCACACCTCCTAGGCCCCTTCCCCCTGGTGGCCCCCCCAGATCCATGCTTGCCAGACTCCTAAACTACCGTGACAGGGAGATAATCCTGCGGCTGGCCAGGGAGAGGGGATCGGTGCATTATAACGGAGCCAGAGTCTCGTTCTACCCGGACTTCTCAGCTGAGGTACAGCGCAAGAGGGCTAAATTCGCAGAGGTCAAGAAGCGCCTGCAGAAGGTACAAGTTACATATGCAATGCTGTTCCCGGCGAAGCTGCGGGTTACAGTGAGAGGCCAAGCCACTTTCTTTGAATCAGCCGCAGAAGCCGCGCAGTGGCTAGACCACAATGAGCAGGACCTGAGGAGACGCCGAGAGGACGACAGGGGAGACTGACGCCCCACAGCTGCCTTCGCACGTTACCGTTTTCGCCGCAGACAAGATACGTTTTTACCTGTTTACCGGGATTTTACCTGTTTTACACTTTATTAGCGATCGAACAGAGCTTCGGCAGTTGAAGTTTACCCCCCCTGGAATCTATGCTACAGCGGGGGGCATGCACCGGCGCGCTGATCAGTGCCGCTGTTTCACCCTGGCTAGGGAATTGTATTTGTTTGTGCCCGGTTGGCACGCATCGTTGGCCGAATCCACACATTGGAGGGTCGCGGACAGGAAGCGCCTCCACCCCGGCTGGGGCTGTGCTGTGGACATTGCTACAACACCCTTTTTTGTTCACAACTTTTGCTCAGTTGCTTACAGGACCACGACATTTATTACCTATTCTTTTTCCGGACCTACTGCAGTCATATACCTGGTTTTGCTTACCCGAGATGACCCTAAGGCCCATGGCCTTAACCATTGATCGCTTCTGGTTTCACCCATGGCCACCACCCCGGTAGTGACTTGGAATGTGCGCGGGGTACATGACCCGTTGAAACGCACCATGATTCGTTCTGGACTGAAAAAGTTCCTCCCCGCGGTCGTGGGCTTGCAGGAGACCCATCTTACGAAGGACACGGTGGGGTGTCTGGGATTTTCCTGGGTGGGCAGGGCATACCACTCCACTCACACCTCATATTCACGGGGGGTGAGTGTGCTGGTGCATAGCTCCCTGGCCTACCAGGAAATCGATGCAGCCATAGATACTCTTGGCAGATATGTGTTTTTATATTGCAAGTTGTTTACAGTCAACATGGTACTAGCTTTTGTATACATCCCCCCACCCTTCTCTCGAGAGGTGTTACAGCTACTTTTGTCTTACCTGGGCGATAAGCCTGATGTCCCCGTCCTGGTAATGGGAGATTTCAATGCATGCATTGACCCTAGGTTGGATAGGCATCCCCCAGCTCGGGCTCCTCAGGGGGGCAGGGGAACGATACTGAGCAGATGGCTGGGAGAAGTGGGGTGGTTAGACATCTGGAGGGCTAGGTACCCTGTTGTTAAACAGTTCTCGTGCTTCTCTAAGACCCACGGTTCATTGTCCCGCAATGATCTCTGTGTGGGGTCCCCTCAGGCTCTGAATATGATTCCTAGGGTAGAGTACTTTCCGAGAGGGGTCTCTGACCACTCTCCGCTGGTGGCTCACTTGGTGACCCGCCCGGTCTCCTCTCTGCCCAGGGCCCCTTGGAAATTGAATGCCTTTTGGCTGAAATTGTTCACCTCCCATGATCAGGTCACACGCCGGATAGAACAGTACTTTATAGATAACTGGGGAGGGGGGGACCGTGCCCTAAACTGGGACTCCTTTAAGGCCTGTCTCAGGGGAACGTTTATTGAGGAAATTGCAGCCGTTAAGCACAACTCATCCGCTCTCTTGGAGCGGGTGGAGGATCAGGTGAGACAGCTGGAATTAACCTACGTTATGGACCCATCGGACTCCGCGAGGGAGGCATGGACGTCGGGCCAGGACTCCCTGGACCGGCTGAGATCCTCCGCCGCGGAGAAGAAACGTTTCTTTACCCAGCAAGCTTATTATGAGGAGGGGGAAAAGACGGGTCGTCTGCTGGCCAGAATCGCTAGGTCTCAACAGGCGTCCCCTGCCATAGGAGCGATCCGAGATGTGCAGGGACGACTGGTCAACGATCCGGAAATGATTCTGGTGGAGCTCGCTAATTTCTATTCGGAACTTTACAAGGCGCGAGATACGTATACGGATGAGGAGCTACGGTGCTATATGGAAGCAGTGGCCCTCCCGGTTTTGAGTAACGCGGCGCGGTCTGAGTTGGAGGCACCGCTCTCCCTGGAGGAGCTTCGGGCGGCGGTTGCATCCTTCTCCACATGCAAGGCCCCGGGAGACGATGGTATCCCCATAGAAGTGTATACCCAGTATGGGGAGGCGATGTTGCCCAAACTGCTCGAAGTGTTCAATTCCGCATTTGATACTGGAGACTTGCCCCCTTCCATGACTAGAGCAAACATTGTTCTGCTTCTGAAGGCCGGCAAGGATCCATTGGACCCTGGGTCGTATAGACCTATATCACTCCTACACAGCGATGTCAAAATTCTTGCGAAGGTACTGGCCATGCGCGTGAACAAGATTATTACATCCATTATACACTCTGACCAGGCGGGCTTTATGCCGCGTAAATCCACTGCGACGAATCTTCGTCGTCTCTACCTGAATGTGCAGACCTCCTCGGGATCCGCCGGCACTAGGGCACTGTTGTCGTTAGATGCCAATAAGGCCTTCGACAGTGTCGGCTGGCGGTATCTTTGGGAGGTGCTGTCCAAATTTGGATTCGGCCCTAGGTTCCTGAGGTGGGTGCGTCTATTGTATGCTCAGCCCAAGGCAACTGTACGCATGGCTGATAGGATGTCTCAGGCTTTTGCTCTGGGCAGGGGGACCAGGCAGGGATGTCCCCTGTCCCCCATGCTCTTCACTCTGGCTATCAAGCCCCTTGCGGCCCTGGTGAGGGACTGCGAGGCGGTTCGTGGGTTCAGATATGATAATATGCACGAAAAGATCATGTTGTATGCGGACGACATGCTCCTCTTTTTGGAGGATGCAGATGATTCCCTACGCCAGGTAATGACTATTATCACTGACTTTGGCCGCTTCTCGGGCCTCACCATTAACTGGACAAAATCGGCCCTGATGTTCCTGGATGGGGAGCCGGATCATGGGAGCAGCCTGCCGTGCCCGGTCCCCGTAGTGACATCATTTAAGTATCTTGGGGTTTGGATATCTCCCACGATTACAGATTACTGTAAGCTTAATATACACCCCCTACTATCCAAATTTCGAGACAAGATCCAAATCTGGAATAGACTGAAGATGTCACTGGTGGGTAAAACCAACCTTATCAAAATGATACTAATGCCTCAACTGTTGTATTTCCTTCACAATGCGCCCATTGTCATCACCCTTAAAGTATTCCGTGTAGTTAACTCCCTTTTCCGACAGCTGTTGTGGCACACCAAGCCCCCTAGGATAAAACTAGAACAACTGCAGCGCCTGAAGGAAGGAGGGGGCCTGGCACTACCTAATCCCTGGCTATATTACTTAGCGGCTCAGCTGCAGCATTTAATAGGAGCCATGGAACCGATGCCCAAGGCCTCTGCGGCTAGGCTTATGCTGCAGGGCTCTGGAGCTGGCACGATTCCGGAGGGGCTGGAGGCTCGTAAGTTCCAAAGATCCAATAAACGTATGCCCACGTATGCTTTAATCCAGAAGGTCTGGAACAAAGTTAGACAGCTTCAGGAGGTGGTGGGGTTCACCGAATTTAGCCCCATTTGGGGAAACGACACATATGAGGAACTGGCCAGGATTGACCAGGGCCACAGATGGAGGTCCTATGGGGTCACGCACCTTAAACATATCTTTCAGGGGGGAGCCTTACGAGGTCAGGTGATATATAGCAAGGAAGAAATGTTATATGGTTGTGACTCTGTGGTCTCTTGAGGATCTCTGATGTATATGATGGAATGTAAGGTACAAGATTTCATTTTGCTTTTTGTTTTCCTGTAAATGCACACCTTTGTGTTTTCCTGTAACTGTTTGTTCTGTGAGCAATAAAAAACCTTTTGATTCAAAAAAAAGAAAATACTTGGCTGATCAGCCACTGCCTGTAGTATTAATATGAGAACAAATGCAATTGTATTCACGTAGCTTTAGGTGCACACTGTGCAGAGGACACAGTACACCAAGTAAAAATATTTGCTGATCAGTCACTGCCTGTGGTATTAATATGACAACAACAGCAACAACAGCAATTGTATTCACATGGCTTTAGGTGCACACTGTGCAGAGGACACAGTACACCAAGTGAGAATACTTGCTGATCAACCACTGCCTGTGGTGTTAATATGACAACAACAGCAATTGTTTTCACGTAGCTTTAGGTGCACACTGTGCAGAGGACACAGATAGTACACCAAGTGAAAATACTGCAGCTAGCACAATCACCTGCCTGCCTGTCAGTATATTAGGAAGAGCGGATCTAGCTAAACTCAATACAGTGTATAAATATATATACAACACCTGGGATGCATATATATCCTCTACACACTGTAACTTTAACTGACTAGCCTGCCTGCTCTATCTAACTCAAAAAAACTTACACTCTCTCTCTGTCTTAACCACCGCAACACACTACACAAGGCCGACTTCCAGGCGTGGCTTTGGCCAATTATGGCTCTCCGTTTTTTGCGCACTGTGATTGGCCAAAGCATGCGGGTCATAGTGCATGCTTGGCCAATCATCCGCCAGGAATGCACTGCGATGCTGCAGTGGATTATAGGCCGTGACACGCCACTCGAATTTGGCGACAACGGCCCATAACGTCCGTAATTTGACGAACGATCGAACATACGATGTTCGAGACGAACGTGAGTTTGAATCGAACACAAAGCTCATCCCTACTCCTAAACAATCGGGGGGGCGGGGGGGCGGCAGTAGACATTGTGTCCTCCAGCCCTACTGATTGGATGCTTGTCCTATCACAGTGGGAGTGCGTACAATTATAAAGCATAACATGTTTGGTATCTATTTACTCTGCGTAACATCATCTTTCACATTATACAAAAAAATTGGGCTAACTTTACTTTTTCATTTTTTTTTTCATTCATGTAAGTAGATTTTCCCCAAAAAGTTGCGTTTAAAACACTGCTGCACAAATACCGTGTGACATAAAATATTGCAACAATCGTCTTTTTATTCTCTAGATTCTCTGTTAAAAAAATATATATAATGTTTGGGGTTCTAAGTAATTTTCTAGCAAAAAAATACAGATTTTAACTTGTAAACACCAAACGTCAGAAATAGGCTTAGTCGTGAAAGGGTTAAACGGTTAAAGGAGAAGTCCAGCCTGAGCTCATTAGGCCGGGCTTCTCCTCTGGGTCACAGAACTGCAATTCGTTTTGCACTCCTGTGACCCGTTTTCAGTGGAGAGTGATCTGAAGTCCGCTCTCCGCTGACGTCACCAGGATCAGTCCAGGCACCGCGCCATTGCGACTTCCCAAGTCTGGATCCACCAGCTGGAGAATCAGAGCAGGAGAGACTCTGACTGACAGGCAGCATCTCTCCACTCGCGGAGGAGTGAGAATCGAGCCATTGGCGGTGTTGGGCGGCTCGGTTCTCAGTGCAGAGAAGGCGGGGGACAGCTGCTGTATCAGACTGACGATCCATCCACAGAGGTAAGTATGACGGTCCTTGCCTTACTCTCCGGAGTCCGCACTCCATAAGTCGCAGTCAATGAGCCTGCCGAGTGCCGGGAAACTGAAAGTGACACGGCAGTGCCAAAAAAGCACCGCCCAATCACCCTCCAGTCTGGCCAATAAAAAAGACAGGGCAGGAGCCAGGGACAAATCAGTGGCGAGTGGGAGTGTGTGCGGGCGCACAGCTTGCGCCCTGCACACGCCCTAAACACGGGCAAATCAGCTTCCCAGCTTGCAATCAGCTGATTGCAAGCTGGGAAGCTTCCCATAGACTGCCGTGTGTCCGGCGCCCGGACGCTCTTAAAGTGAATTTTTTAAAATTTATTATTATTTTTTTGTCAAAAGCTTGGGGGGGCGGAGCCCAGGCGCCCCCTATGGATGGGCCGCCAGTGCCACTGAGTATGACCATAAAAACAAAAGCAAAACATACTTCTCTTTTAAATCAAGCAGTGAGGAGGCAACATATCACCTCCTTTCTGCCTGCCAAACGCCCCTTCTTCTTTGTTTAGAGAAGAACTAGTTTCCTCTCAGGTTATAGATTTATAGCATTATATGTCCCACTCATACTTATGGGTTCATAGCTGCCTCTCGCTATATGGATGGCTCTACTCGCTACTACCACAAGAGGGCAGTAACGATCCAGGCAGCATCACGTGCCCCCGCTGCGTCGATGCCCAGGTAAAAAAAAATCAGACAAAAGTTCCAAATGGTCATAAACGCCAACCGCGTAGATTGCGCATGCGCGAACGCGTGCATCAAGAACGTCCTTACTTCATCACTAGCGCCGCGGAATTACGTCTTACGCCACGTCCTGCGGCCTGAATGAAGAGTAGGATCCGCGGCCTGTAGTGATTACTGGTACCGGTATCAGAGCCTCACGAAGCGGCCACAAATAAAAAAAAATGAGTAAGAGGAAGGCACCCCAGGAGAGCCTGAATGAGGGAATAACGGACTTCCTCACAGGTGAGAGGACGGAATGACCGTTTATGTATTTGTATGGAGATAACAAAGCCGGGTGGGCAGAGCAGTGTGTGTGGGGGGTCACCTGGGGAGCAGCTCGCTCCTTTCCCTGGGCTGCTGACAGACTCCGGGACAAGTCTGAGCCTTGCAGGGAGATGGAAGAATACAGACAATGGCTGCTCACCCTGTCCATGGACACACAGGGGATGATATGTGTGAGAGGAAGGAAGACAGCATTCTGATTGGTTGTCTGCGCTTTAGCCGGGGGGCTCTCCCTGTGTATGTGCGGGGGGGGGGAGAGAGCTCCCTGCGTATGTGCGGGGGGGGGGGGAGAGCTCCCTGCGTATGTGCGCGGGGGGGGGGGGAGAGAGCTCCCTGCGTATGTGCGCGGGGGGGGGGGAGAGAGCTCCCTGCGTATGTGCGCGGGGGGGGGGGGAAAGAGCTCCCTGCGTATGTGCGCGGGGGGGAGAGAGAGAGAGCTCCCTGCGTATGTGCGCGGGGGGGGAGAGAGAGCTCCCTGCGTATGTGCGCGGGGGGGGGAGAGAGAGCTCCCTTGCGTATGTGCGCGGGGGGGGGGGAGAGAGAGCTCCCTTGCGTATGTGCGCGGGGGGGGGGGAGAGAGAGCTCCCTGCGTATGTGCGCGGGGGGGGAGAGAGAGCTCCCTGCGTATGTGCGCGGGGGGGGAGAGAGAGCTCCCTGCGTATGTGCGCGGGGGGGGGGAGAGAGAGCTCCCTGCGTATGTGCGCGGGGGGGGGGAGAGAGAGCTCCCTGCGTATGTGCGCGGGGGGGGGGGAGAGAGCTCCCTGCGTATGTACGCGGGGGGGGGGGGGGAGAGAGCTCCCTGCGTATGTGCGCGGGGGGGGGAGAGAGAGCTCCCTGCGTATGTGCGCGGGGGGGGGGGAGAGAGAGCTCCCTGCGTATGTGCGCGGGGGGGGGGGGGAGAGAGCTCCCTGCGTATGTGCGCGGGGGGGGGGGGAGAGAGCTCCCTGCGTATGTGCGCGGGGGGGGGGGGGAGAGAGCTCCCTGCGTATGTGCGCGGGGGGGGGGGGGAGAGAGCTCCCTGCGTATGTGCGCGGGGGGGGGGGGGAGAGAGCCCCCTGCGTATGTGCGCGGGGGGGGGGGGGGGAGAGAGCTCCCTGCGTATGTGCGCGGGGGGGGGGAGAGAGAGCTCCCTGCGTATGTGCGCGGGGGGGGGGGAGAGAGCTCCCTGCGTATGTGCGCGGGGGGGGGGGAGAGAGCTCCCTGCGTATGTGCGCGGGGGGGGGGGAGAGAGCTCCCTGCGTATGTGCGCGGGGAGAGAGCTCCCTGCGTATGTGCGCGGGGAGAGAGCTCCCTGCGTATGTGCGCGGGGAGAGAGCTCCCTGCGTATGTGCGCGGGGAGAGAGCTCCCTGCGTATGTGCGCGGGGGGGGGGAGAGAGCTCCCTGCGTATGTGCGCGGGGGGGGGGGGGGGAGAGCTCCCTGCGTATGTGCGGGGGGGGGGGGGGGCGGGGAGAGAGAGAGCTCCCTGCGTATGTGCGCGGGGGGGGGGGGGGGAGAGAGCTCCCTGCGTATGGGGGGGGGGGGGGAGAGAGAGCTCCCTGCGTATGTGCGCGGGGGAGAGAGAGCTCCCTGCGTATGTGCGCGGGGGAGAGAGAGCTCCCTGCGTATGTGCGCGGGGGGGAGAGAGAGCTCCCTGCGTATGTGCGCGGGGGGGAGAGAGAGCTCCCTGCGTATGTGCGCGGGGGGGAGAGAGAGCTCCCTGCGTATGTGCGCGGGGGGGGAGAGAGAGCTCCCTGCGTATGTGCGCGGGGGGGAGAGAGAGAGCTCCCTGCGTATGTGCGCGGGGGGGGGAGAGAGAGAGCTCCCTGCGTATGTGCGCGGGGGGGGGGAGAGAGAGCTCCCTGCGTATGTGCGCGGGGGGGGGAGAGAGAGCTCCCTGCGTACATTTTAACAGGCGGCGAGAGGGGACTCCCTCCAGTGCTTCTACCGACTCACTGCCGCCATTGGTGAGTTGGAGAACGGATCCGCTGTCCCTGGAAACTGACCATAGAGATTTCCGGCAGACCGGATGGTCGCCGGAGTCTGATCGTATCGGAGGCCAGGCGCGATGTTATGACGTCACGCCCTGCCTCGGCTGAGATAGTTTTGTATTTTATTTTATTTCAGCTGTCCCAGCCTAGAGGTGAGATGTGGGGTCTTATTAACCCATATCTCACTATAAAGAGGACCTGTCATGCCATATTCCTAATACAAGGGATGTTTACATTCCTTGTAATAAGAATAAAAGTGTCAAACTAAACAATTTAACCTCCCTGGCGGTATGATTATTTCAGAAAAAAGGTGCTGAAAGAAATTTGGCGTTTTATACTGTAGGCCTGTAATTCTTAGGAATAACTCACTTAAATCTGTCCAAACAATAGTCTAGTAGGCATCCCGGGTATGATTTTTTTTTTTTTTTAACTAAATTATAAATTATAATATAATAAATAATTATAACAAATAATAATATAATTATAATAAAAATTATTCAATAATGTAATCAACTCAAAATCACTGAAATTTTCTCAGTTGCAGAATTGTCGCTGTCATTATTTTAATTTTTTTATGACGAATTTCCCCACAAATCGCTATCGCACAATTCTGCAAGTGATTATAATTTATTATCGCTGTTTTCTAGCTGCTCTAAACCCATTTTTGACATAAAGGGACACTTTTGGACAATCTACAGTTTGCAGGCAGAAAGAACAGTTTTTATTATATAAAAGTACATGTAGGACACTGGGCAGACCACTAGGGACAAGGGGGTGTGTATTTTTTACATACAGTACTGTAATCTATAAGATTACAGTATACTGTATGTAAAGTGTTTGTTTACTTTTCTGAATTTGGCACCGTTCTACGCCCCCGTGCGTCGTAACGTCGCAGGGAACGGAGATCGGCGGCACAGGAGGACACTGTGTGAATCGAGCGAGGTCCCGCTCGCTCACACAGCGCGGTGGCATCGCTGGATCCAGGGACAAGGTAAGTAACTTTGTCTGCTGCTGCAGCGAGGCAAGCCCGAGTCTAGCTCGGGGCTACCGCTTTTGGTATAAAAATCTCACCCCGAGCCAGACTCGGGAATACCGCTAGGAGGGTTAAAGTAAAATTGGCAAAAAAAAAATTATTTTTTTTTTTTAAAGAGCCCCTGTCCTTGTGTGCTCGCACGCAGAAGCGAATGCATACGCAAGTCCCGCGCACATTTGAAAACGGTGTTCAAACCACACATGTGAGGTGTTGCCACAAACGTTAGAGCGAGAGCAATAATTCTAGCCCTAGACCTCCTCTATAACTCAACATGTAACCAGTAGAAAAAAAATTTTTAAGTGTCGCCTATGAGGATTTTATATTTTTGAAAAAAAACACAATATTTTTTACTTTTTGTTATAATAATATCCCAATTTTTTTTAAAAAAAATTAAAATTTCCCTCGGTTTAGGCCGATACGTATTCTTCTACATATTTTTGTTAAAAAAAATCGCAATAAGTGTATATTGATTGGTTTGCGCAAAAGTTATAGCGCCTACAAAATAGGGGATAGATTTATGATTTTTTTTTTTTTTACTAGTAATAGCTGCGATTTTTTTGTTTTTTTGTCAGGCCTGCGATATTGCGGCGGACGTATCGGACACTTTTGACACAATTTTGGGACCATTCACATTTATACAGCGATCAGTGCTATAAAAATGCACTAATTACTGTATAAATGTGACTGGCAGTGAAGGGGTTAATACTAGGGGGTGAGGAAGGGGTTAAATGTATTCCCTCATTGTGTTCTTACTGTGTGGGGGGAGGGGACTGACTGGGGGAGGTGACCGATGCTGTGTCCCTATGTAAAGGGACACAGATCGGTCTCCTCTCTCCCTGACAGCATGTGGAGCTCTGTGTTTACACACAGAGCTCCACGTCCCTGCTGTGTCACCGACGATCGCGGGTGTCTGGCGGACATCACGGCCGCCAGGCACTTGCATCGGCTCCCGAGCGATGCGCCGGGCACGTTATTTCCCCCGCTGCGCGCCCCCAGCGGCGCGCACTGGGAATGACAACAATAGGACGTCTAAAGACGTCCACTCGGTACTTGAGAGCTGCGCTGTGGACGTCTTTCGTCTATAGCGCGGCCCTCTAGTGGTTAAACGTCGGCATTTACATGCATTTTGGTAAGGCAGCCCATTCATTTTAGAAGGCAAAGCACAAAGGCAGCGCTCACAACAGGCAACACACTTCATGGATAAAGGGTGGAGTCCTTCACTGGGTGTGCAGGAGGGTATGGTGGAATTATTACAAACGTTATAGCAATGACATGCAATTTATTATCTTTTCCTTTCTTTGTATTTTTAGAACTGGCTAATTATGAACGGAATGTCAATAGAGCCATCCATAAGTACAATGCCTACAGGTGAGAACATTTGTGTCATTCACTGAACTCCTGCTATTTGGGTAGTTGTCTTTTTGAAGTGGTTACAACATAGCTGGGATTGCTGATCCGATATACTGGTATCCCTAGGCTTTTCTAGATGCCACATATTTAGATATTTAAAGGCCTGTTTAATGAAAACCTGAGCAGAAGCAGAGCTGGTGCCTGATGGCCCCTGTCACACTTGTGCGACTTGTTCTGGGACTGCAAAGTCGCATGGCAAGTCGTACCCCACGATTTCCAATGAGTACAATACTGTATCTGTGAGTAAGGATGAGCTCTGGCGTGTTTGCATAGTACACGTGCAGAGCCCGCCGGGAAGTGTGCACGGCGCTGCGCTAATCACAGTCGAGGAGACATCGTCCTGATGCTCGGCTGCAGGAATCGTGAAATGTCTCCCTGGATGTGATTAGCGCAGCGCCGTGCACACTTCCAATCACAGTCGAGGAGACATCGTCCTGATGCTCGGCTGCAGGGATCGTGAAATGTCTCCCTGGATGTGATTAGCGCAGCGCCGTGCACACTTCCTGGCGGGCTCTGCACGTGTACTATGCGAACACGCCAGAGCTCATCCTTATCTGTGAGACTTCAAGTCGTCCCTGTACTACTTTGGTCTGATTTTGATGCGAGTTGAGGTAGACTTCAAGTGTACAAAGGCCTTCCCTGAAACCGCGCGATTGTCAAGTCGCAGCAGTGTGAAAGGGGCCTTAAAGTGGAAGTTCACCTTTCTCTAACGGTCCTGTGTCACCATTTTCTTCTGAGCCCTCAGAGATCAGCCTGGCACTGTAATCTGAGCTGCGCATGACTCACTCACCCCGTTCCGTCTCGTTTCGTCACATCCCGTCCCTGCATTTACCTCTTGGGTGATGAGCTGTCAGTGCCCATGTAGCTGGTTTAGCAGTCCAATGGTATGAGATCAGCACTCTTCCCTCCCCACACGGAGGTCATATTGGGATGCAGCAGCTGTGTCCGTGCATCATGGGGATGTATGCAACACCTGTGCATCCCTGTGCCGCCAAAACGTGGCCCTGCATGGGACACGCAAGTAAACGGGCCATGTGAACAAGGCCTAATGGCAATTGAAAACGGGGGATGGAGGGGGGGGGGGGGGACACATGGCAGAGAGGCAGAAGGACTGGATGCTATACATGTCCTTTGTACTTCAATGTTGTTTTTTGGGCATGTGTAGCACATCCAGTGTCCTCAACTAGTTAAGCGATTGAAGGACTTGTTTAGTCATTGAAAGAATGGTTGTTCTAGGCAGTTGGTCGGCATTTGTTTTAATCTTCATAATTTAGCTCCTAGGAAAAAACGCAGACAATACCATATGGGGCCTATTGAAAGGGTCTGATTGGGAAAAATATATGCTAGTATAATGCTAAGCATATTAATTTGATTTGTATTCTGCCATATTCGTACAAGAATGAAATGAGCTGTATACTGTTTTATAACTACTTTGTAACCTCATCCTCGCCTTTACAGGAAAGCTGCCTCTGTGATTTCAAAGTACCCCACAAAAATCAAGAATGGAACAGAGGCAAAAAAATTGGTGAGAACTAACGTGTGTGTGTGTGTACAAATGTGTGTCTGTGTTGGTCATTAATTTGATCTTTGATCCTAAGGCTGCATTCACACCTAGGCGTTTTGTCGCCTGTAGCGCGACGCTATTGCAGCCTGCAATACGCTGGAGGGGGTGATTACCATTGTCGGCTATGGAGATGGTTCACATCTCCACGCCAAACGCCTAAAACTCAAAACAAGTCCCGGATCTTTTTTAGGCGGCTTTTGGCGTTTGGCATAGCCGACAATGTTGATCACCCCTCCGGCGTATGTTACCGCGGCGTATTTTACCGCGTTTGTTGCGGCAAATCGCGGGACGAAACGCTGCAATTTGTCACGGCAAATCGAGGTAAAATACACCACGTTCAGGTGTGAATGCAGCCTAAGCCCAAACTCCCCATAGGGTTGTGACCAGTGTTGGGACAAGGTAAACGATGCCCCCAGCCCCCCCCCCCCACACACACACACACACACACACACACACCTTGAAATGTATAAGCATTATGTGTCTGCAAAAATCATCTTCCTCCTCCCAAAAAAACAAATGAATCTGAGCACTAATCTTTACACTTACCCCTGAAGCATAACTTCGCTTTGCAAACCAAAATTCTCCCTCAAGCTAAAATAATTTCTCCTCTACAATCCCCCCCCCCCCCCCCCCTCCCAGCTCAAATCCTCTCTCTCCTCCTAGCACAATGCCTCTACTGCTCAAATTTCCCCTCTGAGCATTAATCCCCCTCTCCCCGCACAAATCCCCCTTCCTAATAGAAATCCACTCTCCTAGTACAACTCAACCCAAAATCTCCTTGGCGCCCAGGGCAGCCACCCCTTGTCCCGGCTCTGGTTGTGACTTCTGTTCATGCCAAGATTAAGCATCTCTCCTAAACGCAGTGATTTCAGAGGTCTTACAGCACCTTAACAGCTGCAAAAATATACCTGACACTTTTTTTTTTTAAAAGCACAGTGCACCACAACACACGTGATGCAGTGCGTAGAGCTCTAGTTTAAAATGTGTTGGAGTACTGTTCACGAGTGGCACCGAAACAAGTTATACATAGAGCAGATTTAATGCCGTGTGTTGTGGTAACGAGCGATAACGTGTATTTTAGCATGTTGTGTGATTTAGCGCACACTGCCACAATGTACAAGTGTGACTGGTCCCTCAGACAGCAACTGCATGTGACCCCTGTCTTCTGTATAGTGTTGTGATGGTGTGTAAAGGAAAAGATTGGCTGTACAGAATTCTAAATCCTAAAACTGTAAACATGGTTTGCCAGAGTTTTAAACTTAGGGTATCTAAACCCTGTAAATGTAAAATTTTGCAACTTAGCAGTCCTTGCATGTGGTGACTGCATTAGTTTACATTTTTCAGCCATTTTTCCCTTTTTATTTTCACCTGGAGATCCTATGAATAACACATTACCTGTCTTAGGGTAACAACACACCCAACATACTGTATCTGTGGAGGAGCAGTTTTGTCACTCTATGAAAGTACTATAGAATACACCCCTTCTCCTCTCCACAACAAACAGGTGGTGTTTTGTAGCCCATATAGAGAACTGCCAAAAATTCTAACAAATCATCAAAGCGAGAGAGCACAGGACTCGGTTCACAAGATTTCTGGCAAGATCAAACAGTATTTTTTTGCTCAAGGGATGTTTACATTCCTTGTGATAGGAATAAAAGTGATCAAAAAAGAAAAAATTCAACCGACAGTGTAAAATAGGGTTGTCCCAATACCACTTTTTTAGGACCGAGTACAAGTACCGATACTTTTTTTTATGTACTCGCCGATACCGAATACCGATACTTTTTTTAAATGTGTCCCCAAATGCAGCCATGTCCCCCCACATATGCAGCCATGTCCCCCCACATATGCCAGCCATGTCCCCCCACATATGCCAGCCATGTCCCCCCACATATGCCAGCCATGTCCCCCCACATATGCCAGCCATGTCCCCCCACATATGCCAGCCATGTCCCCCCACATATGCCAGCCATGTCCCCCCACATATGCCAGCCATGTCCCCCCACATATGCCAGCCATGTCCCCCCACATATGCCAGCCATGTCCCCCCACATATGCCAGCCATGTCCCCCCACATATGCCAGCCATGTCCCCCCACATATGCCAGCCATGTCCCCCCACATATGCCAGCCATGTCCCCCCACATATGCCAGCCATGTCCCCCCACATATGCCAGCCATGTCCCCCCACATATGCCAGCCATGTCCCCCCACATATGCCAGCCATGTCCCCCCACATATGCCAGCCATGTCCCCCCACATATGCCAGCCATGTCCTACATACCTTGATGATGCCGCACGTGCCGCCGTTAATCAGCGTGCGGGGAACATTACAGCTTTCGTTTGAATAGCTGTATCCCCGCCGCGTATAGACACTCCCCCATGCGCAGGATTGGACAGATCATCCGTCCAATTCCGCGCAAGGGGGAGTGTCTATACGCGACGGGGATACAGCTATTCAAACGAAAGCTGTAATGTTCCCCGCACGCTAATTAACGGCTGCGGTTTGCGGCGACGGGTTTGTGGCGGGGGGGAACAAGTATTCTATTTCAGTATCGGGGGTATTTGCGGGAGTACGAGTACTCCCGCAAATACTCGGTATCGGTCCCGATACCGGTATCGGTATCGGGACAACCCTAGTGTAAAAATAAAATGTTATATATTTTTTTTTAAAGCGCCCCTATCCCCTCATGCTCGCACGCAGAAGCAAACGCATATGTAGGCCACACTTGCATATGTGAACGTTGTCCAAAACATACATGTGAGGTATCGCTGCAAATGTAAGAGCAATAATTCTAGCACAAGACCTCCTCTTCCACGAGTGTGCAATTTTAAAGCGTGACAGGTTTGGTATCTATTTACTTGGTGTAACATCATCTTTCACATTATACAAATATATTGGACTAAATATTGACTTTTTTTTTAACCACTTAAGGACTGCCTAACGCCGATATACGTCGGCAGAATGGCACGGCTGGGTATAATGCCCAGCCGTGGGTCGTGCGCCCGCGGCGCACACCCCCGACCCGGTCCAAAGCTCCGTGACCTCAGCCGCGGGACTCGCGGACCCGATCGCCGCTGGAGTCCCCCGATTGGTCCCCGGAGCTGAAGAACGAAGAGAGCTGTGTGTAAACACAGCTTCCCCATTCTTCACTGTGGCGCTGTTATCGATCGTGCGTTCCCTTATATAGGGAATCACAATCGATGACGTCGCACCTACAGCCACACTCACCTACAGTTAGAAACACAGATGAGGTCACACATGACCCCATCAGTTAGTGGTTAACTCCCAAACTGCAATTGTCATTTTCACAGTAAACAATGCATTTTAAATGCATTTTTTGCTGTGAAAATGACAATGGTCCCAAAAATGTGTCAAAATTGTCCGAAGTGTCCGCCATAATGTCGCAGTCACGAAAAAAATCGCTGATCGCCGCCATTAGTAGTAAAAAAAAAAAAATGCAATAAAACTATCCCCTATTTTGTAAACGCTATAAATTTTGCGCAAACCAATCGATAAACGCTTATTGCGATTTTTTTTTTTTTTTTTATTATTTTTTTTTACCAAAAATAGGTAGAATACGTATCGGCCTAAACTGAGGAAAAAAATAGTTTTTTTATATATTTTTGGGGGATATTTATTATAGCAACAAGTAAAAAATATTGCATTTTTTTTAAAAATTGTCGCTCTATTTTTGTTTATAGCACAAAAAATTAAAACAGCAGAGATGATCAAATGCCACCAAAAGAAAGCTCTATTTGTGGGAAAAAAGGGCGCCAATTTTGTTTGGGAGCCACATCGCACGTTAAAGCGACGCAGTGCCGAATCGCAAAAAGGGGCCTGGTCCTTTAGCTGCATTTTGGTCCGGGTCTTAAGTGGTTAAAGTGTTTTTTTTTCCCCAAACAATGTTTTTTTAATGATTTTTACATTTAGGAGAGGAATGCCAGAATTGGCTTGGGCTGCTAGTGGTTAAAGATATACAAACCAAAGGAGAGCAAATAAAAAAAGTACATTTTTAAGGTTTACACAGACTTTATTACTATCAATTGAAAACTGAGAGCTTGAATAATAATGGGTTGGCTACATAGACAGTTGTTGTTGAGCTTCCAGCAATAGCAAAAAAAAAAAAAAAGATGGTCGTATTTACTGATATTTATGTCTCAGTCGGGCCTTGCAACTATTTTCTCATATTTAAAATGCTTTCCGAGTCTGTTTATATAGCGGTACACATAACAGTCTGCCTTTTTATTGATTAGTTTATGCAATCATTTTTTTTTTTTCCAGGATGGTGTTGGAGCCAAAATAGCAGAGAAGATAGATGAGTTTTTGTCTACAGGAAAATTGCGCAAAATTGAAAAGGTAATAAGCTGTTCTTAAACCTTGACTCATAATCGCATTGATCCAGCTTGGAGCAGTGTAAGTGTACATATTCCATACCTAATGAGACCGCTGTGGAAACACTACTACGGCGATCAATGCAGTCTTTTGGGTTCCTGTGTCGAGCAGCTGCCCTTCTGCATAGTGACGACCAATTACAGAATGCCTTGTATCTTTTCCAATGCATACAAGGAGTGCTCTGATCAAACGATGTAGAAATTGTGATATCACCAATCCATCTCTATAGTTATTTTTCCCAATGCATTCCATCCCAAAATTGCATTAGCATCTTAATAAGCAGGAAAGGAGGAACCAGGCAAGGCTATAAGTAGATATATAGGGGCAAATCCACAAAAGGGATACAACGGCGTAAGTGCTGTTACGCCGTCGTATCCCTGTTCCTAACTATGGAACTGATCCCTAGAATCAGTTTTCCATAGTTAGGCAGAAGATCCGGCATGTGTAAGGGACTTACACTGCCAGATCTTAGGATGCAGTACCGCATCCGCCGCTGGGGGCATTTTGTGTCGAAATGCCGCCTCGGGTATGCAAATTAGCACTTACGGAGATCCACGAAGCTTTTCAGCTTCGTTTTTTCTCCGTAAGTTTTATTTTGCAAACGCAAAATTAGGGCTGCTTTTACAAAGTGTAAAGTTAGTACACCTTGTAAAAACAGACCTTTCTGTCCAGCGACGCGATTTTTTTTTTTAATTAGATTTTTTTTTTCCGCGCCATATCTTTTTTTTTTTTTTTCAACGCAACTTTATTGACCCATCGCAATCCACAAAGCTCGGCGTAACGTAATTTCGCGCTATGCACATCGGGGAAAATGACGTCACGACGCGGGAGCGCGCCTAATTTAAATGGGAACTGCCCCCATGAAAATAGGAACGCCTTGCGCCGGCGGAATTTAAGTTACACAGCCCAAAATTTCTAGGTAAGTGCTTTGTGGATCGGGCACTTAGGTAGAAATTTTAAGGCAGTGTAACTTAAATGGAAAAAATTAAGTTACGCCGGATCTTTGTGGATTTGGCCCATAATCTATAAGTAGATTAAACTTCAGCTTTTAAAGGTTAACAGTATAAAAAATACATAAAATTAAAAAAAGATTTTTTTCTGCACAAATGTTCTATCCTAAGCTGTCCCGTGTAGTAACGCTTTTCCCTTACTTGATTTCCCCTATGTCCATATCATTATATACAGTGGGGGAAAATAATTATTTGATCCCCCTGCTAATTTTGTAAGTTTGCTCACTTACAAAGAAATGAAGGGTCTATAATTTTTATTATAGGTGTATTTTAAATAATCGAGCATCAACATAAAAAAACTGATAAAACAAATGCTATAAATTAAAGAGGAAGTAAACCCTGGTGTGTTTTTCTTCCTTTACAATTACCTGCAAAGTAAAGGCATAATGTGATAGTATGCATGGTATACTAGCACATTATGTGATACTTACCTGCAAACGAAGCCTGCGTCATCCCCGCATCAATCTTTGCCTGTCTTCCTTCCGGGGCTGCAGACTTCAGCTGTGTGACTGTCCGGAGCCGCGTGACATCACTCGTGTGCATGTGCACGGGAGCCTGCGGTCACGGCACAGGCGGCAGGCAGCTCCTTCAGAGCACATGCGCAGGTGACATAATCTGTGCAGTAAACGGTAAATATCTCCTAAACGTCACATGTTTAGGAGACATTTACGGTACCTATAGGTAAGCCTTATTTTAGGCTTACCTATAGAGGTACAACTTACAAAGGGAGGTTTACAACCTTAAGTTGCAGTTCAGTGAGTATCATTTTGTGATCCCTAACCAAAACATGACTTTGTACTTGGTGGAGAAACCCTTGTTGGCAAGAACAGGAGGTCAGACGTTTCTTGTAGTTGGTGACCAGGTTTGCACACATCTCAGGAGGGATTTTGGTCCCCTCTTCTTTACAGATCTTCTCTAAATCTTTAAGGTTTTTTGGCTGTGGCTTTGAACTTAAAGTTTCAGCTCCCTCCATAAATTTTCTATAGGATTAAGGTCTGGAGACTTGCTAGGCCACTCCATGACCTTAATGTGCTTCTTGTTGAGCCACTCCTTTTGTTGTCTTGGTGGTATGTTTTGGGTCATTGTCATGCTGGAAGACCCATCCATGTCAAAAAGCAGGGCTAAAATTGTTCTCTGAATGGTTCATAGATTCGACAAGATGACACAAGCTCTTCTATCAATTTCCTCACAAGGGTTACTGGAATCGGGTGAGTTAGTTTTGAAGTTTTTAACATATTATATTTTTACTTTTATTCAGTTAATGGTGTAGTGGGCCAAAGGAACGGAAGTACAATGTGCTTTCATAAAGAAATGTATTGGCATGTTGTCTCTTCTAATACAAATCCTAAAAACTAGGGGAATATTCCTCTTCATTGAGAGAGGACCTTCACAATGCAATTATTTTTGTAAGAGGCACACAAAACCTCTAATTGTGTAGAAGCTGATATGTCACCTTTGCTGTAAGCTGTCTCCCTAGCATTGTGTACAAACAAATAGTATGTAATTTAGTCACAGATGTGTTTCTTTGACCTAGCATGACTTCTTTTATAGGCCGGCAGCTGCTCGCAAATTAGTAGAAGAAGGAATAAAGACTTTAGATGGTGAGTCTCATTGCGTATAAAAATCCTAACCCAAGTAAATGACCATCCGCTTAAAGAGACGCTGTCACCTTGCCCATTCAGAGCAGCATCTGTTTAATGGGCCCCCAAACCATTGATACTTTGCCAGTGCTCATCTGCTGCCTCAGCCAGCAGTGATAACCAGTAATTCTGGGTATGGAGGAACATGTGTCCTTCTCTATTGTGATAGTGCTTGGATCTAGTGACCAAGAAGCTAGGCCCGAACACTGTCACGTGGCAGAGGGAGTGATGTCACCACTGCCCTTGGCATCCCAAAACCAACAGACGTGTAAATCATCCCCACTGTCTCTGTTCATTGAATGGGCAAAGTAAAAGTCTCCTAAATGGTGATGAGGTTCATCTTAAAAATGACCAAAGGATGGAGGTGGTGCGAGGGGGGCAGTGTCTGCTTTACTTCGCTTAGTGCAATTTCTGATGCTATTGACAGCATAAGGGCCTATGCCGCAATGGTCTTTTGTTCATGTAAGAACTGCTTCTCTTCCTTACAAGTCTATAGGAACGCAAAATTAGTTTGAAGGAAGTCGGAAAGGGTCACCTGCAGGTCAAATGTCCCTTTTTGTATGAATTTTGGAATCATCTCAGAAGCATCTCTTAACCTTGCATTTGTTTTACCAATAATAAGTAGTTAGAAGTAGTGTTGATTTGATACATAATCATTTTTAAAATAACGGATCCGTCATAAATTGAACAAATGACTCCTTTATAAGGACTTATGCATTTTAGACACTGTTCTGGGTGAGATGCATGTTTGACTAGCAGTCAGACATAGGAGGGGCTACCTGAAGTCCATGTATAGCATTTGCGTTCTGATTTTCAAGAAATACATCACTTTTTTTTCTCTCTGCAGATCTAAGGAACAATGAACATAAATTAAATCATCATCAACGGATTGGTTTAAAGTGAGTAACCTTGAATAATATTGTCGTGGGTCTCTAAAGTTGGCTATGATGCTGACTCAGAATGCGTCTTATGTGTAAACTATGACCGTTGTAGATCTATTTTACAATAGTATGGCGATAAGAGGACATGTTGCTGTTTACACTATGAAAGCGGGAGGCCAAACTCAATATAAAGTCCACATATAGTAAGGAGATGGGAGGCCAGACCATTGTATATGCATTAAAAAGTAGAAGGCTAGGCTCAATGTACAGAATGGAGATATGACAGGCTGCTGCTTATGCTATGGAAGTGATGGGCCAGGCTTCGTGCATAGTATGGAGGGGAGAGCCCAAGCTTATTGTGTGTGGAATGGAGACCAGGCTTAGTGTACATTATAGGGGTGGGGGGGACACTCAATATATAGTATGAATGCAGGAGTACATGTTTAATGTGCATTAAAGAGGTCGGAGGACAAGCTCAATGAATATTAAGGTCAGAGACGAGGCTCAATGTATAGTATGCAGATGGAGGGCAGCCGTATATAATTGAAGTGGTAAACCAGGCTCAGTGTATAGTATGGAGGTTGTAGACTGTAGACAGTGAGGGGGAAAAAGTATTTGATCCCCCGCTGATTTTAAGAGAGACAGAACAACAACAAAAAATTTCAAAAAACGCATTTCAAAAAAGTTATAAATTGATTTGTATTTTATGCAAAAATGTTAATGAAAAATTTGTTAACCACTTGCCGCCCGCCCTATTACAAAAAGACAGCGGCAAATTGGTTTCAACACCCTGACTGGGCGTCATATGACGTCCTCAGGATATTGAGCCGCTGTGCGCCCCCGGGGGCGGGTATCGCGGCGATCGTTGTTGCAGGGTGTCAGTCTGACACCCCGCAACACCGATCGAGGTAAAGAGTCTCTGACGGAGACAAGAAGAGCCGGTTATCTGTCAGACGCGAGTAGAGGAGAGCCGATCGTCTGCTCCTCTGACAGGGAGGAGTTTGTGCTGATCGATTATCAGCACAGCCCCCCCCCCCAGGGATGCCCACACTAGACCACCAGGGATGCCACTAGACCACCAGGGATGCTCATCACCAGGTATGCCACCCTAGACCACCATTGATGCCAATCAGTGCCCACAATGGATGCCATTCAGTGCCCACAATGGGCATCACTGATTGACAGGCATTGTTGTTTGGCACTGATTGGCATCCATAAGTACAATATAATACAGTACATCCGTGCCGCCTATCGGTGCCCCATCCGTGCCGCCTATCGGTGCCCCATCCGTGCCCCATCCGTGCTTAGTCCATCAATTCCACCTCATCAGTGCCACCTTATCAGTGCCCGTCAGTGCAGCCCCATCAGTGAAGGAGAAAACGTACTTATTTACAAAGTTTTATAACGGAAACAAAAAGAAAAGCATTTGTTTTTCAAAAAAATAATAATTTTATTTTTAGCAGCAAATAAAAATCCCAGAGGTGATCAAATACCACCAAAAGAAAGCTCTTATTTTTGGGAACAAAATGATACAATTTAGTTTGGGTACAGTGTAGTATGACCGCGCAATTGTCATTCAAAGTGCAACAGCGCTGAAAGCTGAAAATTGGTCTGGGCAGGAAGGTGTATAAGTGCCCTGTATGGAAGTGGTTAATACAAGCAACCTAAGGATAAAAACATAATCAATGTTGCTTGAGAGAGTTGTTCCACTTTAACAGAAGTTAAAGTAATTGTGGTCAGTGTGAATAGATGAAAAATTCAGGCTCCCTCTTCTTTCTATTCAGATACTTTGACGATTTTGAGATGCGGATTCCCAGAGACGAAATGCTTAAGATGCAGGTAAACACTTTGTTTGTTCAGTGAATATAGTACATGTGGGTAAGCATTGTTTATGGCCACATCACCGTGACTACCCTTAAATATATATTTTTCAATATGTGTGTATTGGAAACTTACCATCTACATTTGAAGTTCTGACTAGGTCTTTCTACACACACAAAACTCACCAGCAAATAGATGAGAGAAATTTTTTTGTGGTATGCCTATACACAAGGGATCCCGGTTAGGAAAGTAACTCATCAGTTGGGCCCCTTTCGCACAGAGCGGACTCGATGGACAGACTCCGCTAGCTCAGCAGTGGATCGCTCCGTTGATTCCCGCTGAGCAGGCGGATGACAGGTCCGTCTCCGCTCACTGTGCAGAGATGGACCTGTCAGAGACCCGATGTCCTCTATGGGGAGATCAGATGAAAACGGAGAGTCTGTCCATTTTCACCCAGTCCACTGGGCGGATGGCGAGTGTATCGCCATCGGTCTGTATTGAGCGAATCTTGTCGAGTCTGATGGCAGGCGGGTGTCAGCGGACACATCTCTGCTGACATCCACCTGCCCATAGAAGACAATGGGTGGCCCGTTTTGGATCTACCAGGGGCCATTGAAATGAATGGGATTTCTCTTGTTGGGGGTTTTTAGAGCTGAAGCTTGCAGCAGAAAAACGCCTAGGTGTGAACAGAGCCTAAACTATGCAGTCAAATTGTATATAATCAATAAAACCCCATACTACGTAGTTGGTGGATCTAAAAAAATTGTAATGTGTGTGTGGTAAGTTTTAGAGAAGAATAGAATAAACCCTTGATAGAGTTGCCGTCAGATATCTGGGCGTAGTTGCTTACTACAGAGGTTAATGCTGCACACTATATGGCTTCATAAAGTGCCATTTTCTGTCTTCTTTATGGTCACTAAAATATATAATTATATATTTATTTATTTTTTCTTTTTAGGAAATTGTTATTGAAAAACTAAATATTCTGGATTCGGATTACATCGGCACAGTATGTGGTAGCTTCAGAAGAGGTATTCATCCATTTTTATTTTTTTATTGGACATATACACCAGCCCCTGCCCCTGATGGAGCATACAGTCTAATATCCTTACACAGCAGGGAAACATTTTGGTGAAAGTCAATTCACCTATCAGCATTGAGGCAATAAAAAAACGCAATGCAGTTCATGGCTTTAAGGACACACTTCAGTCAGAATGGAAAAAATATGTACAGGCATACCCCGCTTTAAGTACACTCACTTTACATACACTCGCGAGTAAGGACATACCCGTAAGTGCCTTACAAGTACTGTACAGACATTTTGCAGCCGCGGTAGAAGGAGCTGAAGCTCAGAGAGCATAGCCTGCCCTGTTCCAGTGTGCCCCTGACACCCCCACTACAGCCCCTGAGACCTCAACTACAGCTCCTGACACCCCCACTACAGCCCCTGACCCCCCACTACACCCTAGAACTGAAAAAAGGTATTGTTTCACTTTAAGTACATTTTCGTTTTACATACATGCTCTGGTCCCATTGTGTACTTAAAAGTGGGGTATGCCTGTACAGGTAACATGTCGGCATAATTCTTCGATAAAAGTGGTCTCCGCAGCGGATTCGCCATGAGATCACTTTTATTGGTGGCAGGAAAGGTGCACCCCACCCCCCCACACCGAGTTTCGGTCATCTCCGTCGCTTACCGTAGCGGCGGAGACTATTCGATCCTTTCCTTTGCTTGGCACCAAGTCAAATGAGGGAATGATGGCCCCCACTCGACTCAATAGCGTTGGATGATGGATGCGACGTCAAACATCACTTTTATTATTGGGGGGAAAAAGAAAAAGTTTTGCATTGAAGTATAAATGTGAGATCTTAGTTTTTTGACCCCAGATCTCGCATTAAAGAGGTCCTGTCATGCATTTTTTCTATTACAAGGGATGTTTACATTTCTTCTAATAGGAATAAAAGTGATCCAAATATTTTTTTTATGGGACAGTGTAAAAGTAAAAAATTTGAAAAGTAAAATAAATGTTATTTTTATTTTTTAAAGTGCCCTGTCCCCGGTGCTCACGCACAGAAGCGAACGCATACGTAATTCACGCCCGCATATGTAAACTGTGTTCAAACCACACATGTGAGGTATCGCTGCGATCATTGGAGCAAGAGCAATAATTCAATAACTCAAAACTGGTAACCTGTAGAAATTTTCAAATATTGCCTATGGAGATTTTTAAGGGTCAAAGTCTATCGCCATTCCACATTTACTTGGCGGAACATTAACTTTCACAATATAAAAATACTGATTTTAACTTGTAAGGAACAAATGTCACAAATAGACCTGAGCATATAAGGGTTAATCACCACAGTTTTTTTTTTTTTTTTTTTTATCAGTTGTTATAAAAAAAAAAATAACAAACAAATATACATGTGGCGCTGGTACTGAAACAGATTCTATAGTACTGAAGTCCAAGTGGCCAGTGGGCTGCTATTCAGCCTAAGAATAGTCTATTGATGCAGGGAAGCAGAAGCATTCTCCAAGATATACAAGAAAAACAAAGGCAGGCACCTCTGAGTTAGACTGTAAGGTGTGTATTAATAAAAACAACATAGTAACTTATGTGTGGAGAGCTCCACCATCATACCATCTTTCTGCTGGTTGGGAGAGCCAACAGAGCGGCTGAGACAGCGTACCTTCTACTGACCAGTGTGATGGATGCCCCACAGAGAGTTTACCCACAGATGGTCCCTTCCTTGTTTACCTAGATGTAAGTTACTATGTGTTTTTGTTATCACTAAAAAGCCAATCGCTTGCTTTAAAAAAACGGTACAGCGGTGATGCCTGCAGCCCGAGAATGCATATTTGCATACGGTCGGCGTTAAAGTGGAGGTTCACCCGTATATATGACTTTTTCCCCTTAGATTCCTGCTCGTTTTGTCTAGGGGAATCGGCTAGATGTTTTAAAATATGAGCCGTACTTACCGTTTTCGAGATGCATCTTCTTCCATCGCTTCCGGGTATGGGCTGCGGGAATGGGCGTTCCTATGTTGATTGACAGTCTTCCGAGAGGCTTCCGAGGGTCGCATCCATCGCGTCATGATTTTCCGAAAGAAGCCGAACGTCGGTGCGCAGGCGCAGTATAGAGCCGCACCGACGTTCGGCTTCTTTCGGCTAATAGTGACGCGATGGATGCGACCGTCGGAAGCCTCTCGGAAGACTGTCAATCAACATAGGAACACCCAGTCCCGCAGCCCATACCCGGAAGCGACGGAGAAGATGCATCTTGTAAACGGTAAGTACGGCTCATATTTTAAAACAACTAGCCGATTCCCCTAGACAAAACGGGCAGGAATCTAAGGGGAAAAGATCAAAAAATAAATAAATGGGTGAACTCCCGCTTTAAGGAGTTAAATTCCACCAAATAAAGTTCTGTGTGAATTTTTTTTTATTTTAGTTTTTTTATAAAAACGTCTTTTGGTTACAGTGACATTCAAAGTGTGACAGCTCAGGAAGGGGGTAAATTCTTCCGGAGCTGAAGTGGTTAAATACCATAAAAAAAAAGCTCTATTTGTGTGGAAAAAATGTAATTAAAATGTCATATGGGTACAGTGTTGCATTAATACACAAATGTCAAAGTGCAACAGCACTGAAAGCTGAAAATTGGCCTGGACAGGAAAAAGGGGTAAAAGTGTCCGGTATTAAAGTGGTTAAAGTTAACATTATATTGATGAGGGGTGTGGCGAGAGGATCCAGGGAAGGTGAAATATTAGCAGATTAAACTTCAGGTTTAACCACTTTAATACCAGAAACTTTTACCCCCCTCCTGCCCAGGCCAATTTTCAGCTTTCAGTGCTGTTGCACTTTGACAATTGCGCAGTCATGCAACACTGTACCCATATGACATTTTTATAATTTTGTTTTTTTTCACACAAATAGAGCTTTCTTTTGATGGTATTTAACCACTTCAGGTCCGGAAAAATTTGCCCCCTTCCTGACCAGAGCACTTTTTGTGGTTCGGCACTGCGTTGCTTTAAGACCCCTTTCACACTGAAGCATTTTTACAGCGTTTTAGCGTTAAAAAATATCGCTATTAAAACACTCATAAAACGCTCTCCATGCATCTCAATGGACCCTTTCACACTGAGTCCTGCAAGCAGCTTTTGGGCGCTGAAAAAACGCTCCAAAAATGCCCCTCTATTGAAATTAATTGAAAGCGCTGTAAAAACGCCTTGCCCTTTCACACTGAGACACTGCAAAAAAGCCCTAAAACGTTAGGGTCTTAGCGGTGCTTTACCAGCGTTTTTCGGGCGCTGGCAGTGTAAAAGGGCTCTGAAAGCACTCAGGCTTTCACATTGGGATTGCAGATGAGGCTTTGCTCGAATAACGCTTGAAAAACGCCCCAGTGTGAAAGGGGCCTAACTGACAATTGCGCGATGCTGTACCCAAACAAAATTTACATCCCTTTTCCCCCACAAATAGAGCTTTATTTTGGTGGTATTTGATCACCTCTGCCGTTTCTTATTTTTTTTGCGCTATAAACAAAAAAAGAGCGACAATTTTGAACAAAAAATAAAGCAATATTATCCCCCGAAAAAAAAAAAAAAAAATATATATATATATATATATATATATATATAATAAAAAATCCTCAGTTTAGGCCGAAATGCATTCTTCTATATATGATTGGTAAAAAAAAATTGCAATAAGCGTATATTGATTGGTTTGTGCAAAAGTTATAGTGTCTCCAAAATAGGGCGGCGATCTGCGTTTTTTTTTTTTTTTTTTTTAAACCCAGATCTCTCCATAAAGAGGACCTGTCATCCTTATTTGTATTACAAGGGATGTTTAGGAATAAAAGTGATAAAAAAAAAAAGGGACAGTCTAAAAATAGAAGGTAAAATAAATAATATATATATAAAAAAAAAATCCGGTGTCTATATACACGGCGTGACATCCATCTTTCACATTGTACAACATTTGGGGTAATTATTGTGTGGCTTTTTTTTTTTTTTATTTATATTCACTAAAGTGTATTTTCTCAAAAAAAAAATTGCGCTTGCAAAACCGCTGCGCAAATACCATGAGACACAAATAATTGAATGGTCGCCATTTTATTCCCTAGGGCTAAAAAATAATTTATATTGTTTGGGAGTTATAATTAATTTTCTAGCAAAAGATACTGATTTGAATTTGTAAACAAAAAGTGCCAGAAAAAGCCTGGTCTACAAGTGCTGGTCCTGCCGTACTGAAGAAAATGATTTAAAGCAAGTGGGTAGACCATGAAAGCATTTCTCTTCCCCCTTTTTTTTTTTTCTATTACCGTTCTGGGGTGATATAGAAGAACCTTTATCTAGGCCCCTTGTACCTGCTAAGCGCCAATTACCAGCATCCACCATTGTATCCAGTGCAGGAAGTGATGGCAAAAGCCTATAGTCCCTGCTGCTATGATCACATCTCAGCCCATTCTGATTTGTTAAACTCCCACACTTCCTGGTAGATTGAAGCTTTTTGGTACATTGTAATTTGTAATACATCTCAATTTACATATCCAGAAACCTTGCTTATTTTGTTTCCTTTAGGTGCAGAATCTAGTGGGGATATGGATGTTCTCCTCACTCATCCTGACTTCACCTCAGAGTCTACAAAACAGGTCAGTAATTTACCAGGTTTTCCTTCTTCATTTTTTTTATTTATTTAATTTTTTTAGTAGTGAAGCGCAAAATAATCTACAGGTGATCAATTCTACTGCAAATACATTCAAATAATATACCTCTCTGGCACATGTTTTATTTTTTATTTTTTTTGCAGATAAAAAAAGTGCATTTTTTTATTTTATTTTTTTCGGAGCCTGCAGAAGATTGCACCTGCATTCAGCAGATCATAGGTGCAATGGCTCCTGCAGACTCTCAGATATACAGATAGCTGTCTGCTCATACGGGAGGTAGTTTCTTCAGACCTACTCAGGAGCTCACCAGTGCCTTCATAGTTCACTGAGAACTACAAGCCGTCAGCCACAATGGCTGACGGTAGTTATAGTCCATTCACAGGAAACTGTGAATGAATCATGTGGCCATGTGCGCGGAGCTCCGTACGGCCACGTTCTTTTCAAAAAGTGACAGCGAGTCGGGGGAGCAGATTCTTTCATTTGAATGGACATTGTAGGGCTCTGTGACTGAGCTGCCATTTGGATATTGCAGGCAAAATGCACACGGTCAATTTTGAGTGGCTCTATGATCACTGCGATGGCCAATTACAGCGATTACAAATGGAAACACTGCCTATGTTTACATTTGAGATCCCTCCACTTCCTCTGACAACAGAGGAAAGGGATGGAGAGGAGAAGAAAGGTTGTAGCAGCAGAAGGCTTGGACCTCTGCACCAATGAATTTGGGATCATGTTTCAAAGGTGGGGAGGGGGGTTTTAACCACTTGCCGATCTTGCTATAGCAGAATGATGGCTACATTGTGGGCGGCTAGTTCTCGGAGGCCATCATATGATGGCCTTCCGTGATCACGCCTGCTACGGGGCACAGGCGGTGTGCTCTGTGATCAGTGTCCAGAGGACATGACCGCATGAGGAGAGAAGAGAGTCAATACCAGGCTTCTCTAAAAGAGACATGTGCACTGATAATCAGTGCCCTGATTATCTGTGCAGTCCCAACAGTGCCCACCAGTGCTGCCAATCTGTGCCGCCTCCTCAGCGCACATCAGTGAAGGAGGAAAAATTGCCTGTTTGCTAAATTTTATAACAAACTTAAAACTTATTTTATTTTCTTTGTTTATCCAAATTTTCAGTCTTTTTTTTTTTTTTTTTTTTTTTTTTGTTTAGCAAAAAATAAAAAAATACAGTAGTGATTTAATACCACCAAAGGAAAGCTTCCAAGAGAAGGAGAGGATTGATTCATATTGGGGGGCGGGGAGGGGTTCTGGCAGTCATCCAAAAAGACATCTAAAAGAACATGCTTGTGCTAGAATGGGCTAATGCAGATCTGGGGGCATATTAATATACCGTATTTATCGGGGTATTGCGTGCTTCGGCATATAGCGCGCACCCCTAAAGTGGACCGCATTCCTGTAAAAAAAAATCATTTTAGTACTTACGGTTTTGGTGTCTTGTGCGGCATCCATCGGCGGTCCGTCGTCCGTCTGCGGCTTCGGTGGTGTCCTCCTCGTCGGGTCCGGCGTCCTTCTGCGGTGTCCTTCCCGCGCTGAGTTTGAACCACTGCGCCGGCATATACCGAGCGCAGTACACTCGGTTATAGGCTCGGCTCCTCTTGCGGTCACGTCCAGGACGTGACCGCGAGAGGAACCGAGCCTGCCGGACTATACCCGAGTGTATTGCGCTCGGTATATGCCGGCGCAGTGGTTCAAACTCGGCGCAGAAAGCGGGTATCGGCGTATATCGCGCACCCGCGATTTTGCCCTGATTTCTCTTTCGTTCATAGACGGACACAGCCTTCATTGACCTTAGGGTTATGCTTCTTCCTACCAGGAGATTTAGGCAGAATTCTACAGCACTTAAGGTGTTAAAAACTTTCCTTCATGCCGCTCCTCCCAGGGGGCGTGGCTCCCCCAGGCATAACCCACACCCTGCTTTAGCAGCCTCAGTTTGTTTTCTGCCTAACGACAGGAGGTCAAGGCTCTCTCTGGAGTTCCTGGACTCTGGAGTTTTTTTCTTGCGATTTTTCTCGCTTTTATTATTTTGTTCCTGCATTTTTGAATCCTGCGATTCTTCTATCAACAGCCGACTGGGTGACAGGCTGGGTCCTCGACCCTTGTAGTCCCCCCATGTTCGGCCTTCGAGCGTGTGCCGGCCCTCAGCTCAGCTTTGGGACGTCCACGACAGGCCCCATTGCTCCAGGGGCGGCCAGGGAACTTCGGTTCTAGGGCACACATATGACCGGTCTCTATGGCTTTGTCGCAGTGTGTCTGGCCGACAGCCATGCCGTTTACGGACGTTGGTTCTGTCTGGGATACCTCCAGCCGGGTAGTCGCAGGACAGGTAAGTAGTGGCCCCTTACTCAGGTAAGTGGTCTGGCTGGTGGTTTCCCTGGGGAGGTCGACTGAGGGTCCGCCCTGCTTTCCTCTCTCCCCTTCCTCTCCCTCCTTCCCCTGACTGGGTAGTGGCTGTGAAGGGGGGCCTCCTGGGTTTTCTTTGTTACCACCGGAGCCCGTGTGTTGTTAGGGGGACTGTGTTGTTACTCTGGGGGGTGCTGCTGTGTGCTGCTGTGTTCTATGAGGTAATTTTTACCTCAGACAGCGGCCATCTTGAAAATCTCCTTGGTAACGCTGTGATTCTTTTCTGAGGTGACAAAGCACAGCCAGTGCTGCTGTGTTCCATGAGGTAATTTTTACCTCAGATGGTGGCCATCTTGGAAATCTCCTTGGTAACGATGTGATTCTTCCCTGAGATGACTCATCACAGCCTCTGGTCTCTTTTTACCAGTTTTTAGTGCTGTGAAACGCTGTGAATCTTCCATGAGGTGAAGACACATTCTAACAAGCACATCAGAGCACACCTGAGGTTTTTTTCAGCTCCCTCTGCAGCTGGGTGGGGTGGTGAATACCGGGGGCCCCCATGCTCTGCAATAGCAGCAAGGAGGTGACCAGTGGGTTTTTTTTTTTTTTTTTTTTGTCCTGCCTTGCAGGGTGGGTGACTCAGAGCTGACACTATGGAACTCAAGCTATGCCTGAGTTAACCCTTAACGCCCCTCCCCCTGCCACATCTGTTATGTTGGCTGTCCTGGGTTTCTTGCCAGGTTTGAAGCAGCTAGTGCCCGGATGGGGGGTAAAAAAGCGCCCCCTCCCTGAAACCTGCTTCTGGGGATGACACAGAATCGCTGTTTTTTTCTGGTTCTGTTATGTCAGAGGCTGCGGGTTTAACCCTTATGGATAGTGAGGATGACTCTGCTGCAGTCAGTTGCTGGCAAGAATTTGTTGGAGCTCTTGTTTCTGCGGTGCGTGCGACTCTAAAAATTGAGGATGTGGCGGAGACACCTCCGTGTCAGTACCAGCACCGCTAAAGGGTTTCCTTGTGTTCCTTATTAGGACAATATGTTATACAAGGAATGGGATGCACCGCAAAAAGTTTGTCAAAAAACTTTGCAACCTGTTACCCCCTTGAGGGGGGCTTTAAAAAAAAAAAAAAAAAAAAGTAGGTCTCTCCTCCGCCAGTGGACCCAGACTGCGCATGGCCACTACGTTGCCTGTGGAAGGGGCTCCTGCATTTCAGGATCCCGCTGATAGGAGAGTGGAGGCCGTGGCCCGCTCCCTATTCACGGTGGTGGGTTCGGCGGTGAGGCCGGCTCTGGCCGGGGCCCTGGTCAGGCCCCGACTTAAAGGGCGAAGCTCCTGCTGCAGGAGCTGGAAGAAGGACCTCTAAGGTGGCCTTGGTGATAGCCGTTAAGGGTGAACGGTCCTTTTGGGTCTTCCCTGACTGGCATCATTGAGGATGCCACGGGTGGTAAGCGCATGCTGTTCCCACGGTTTGGGAAGGGCTAGGGACCTCGCCCTGTACAAGGACCCTCCTTGCCTACCTCCGAGCGTTTTTTCGCTCGCCCTGTGCGGTGGGGGTAGGTCTACATAGTGCTTGAATCCCCGCTGCGGGGTAGCAGCGCACCTGATACCGCATGCCTAACAAGTCTGCGGACATACCTGCTTCCGCCTGAAGGTCTGCTCCCGCCCGTGTCTCGGGTGGGAGACTGGCTTCGCATTGCGAAGTGTTTTCCTTGGGGTACAAGATTGAGTTTCTCTCTTGTCTGCCAAACAGGTTTTTTCCCTCCGGCTTCTGGCCTCCTCCGGTTCGCCGGTTGACTCCGTCGGGGGCTGTCCAGGATCTTCTGGTCAGGGGAGTGATTGTGCCAGTTCCCTCGTTGGAACGGTCTCGGGGTTTTACTCCATTCTGTTTGTGTCCCCACGGAGGATGGGGCCCGGTCGATCCTGGGCCTCAAGTCCCTCGTTTTGTTTTGTCAAGGTGGTGTCGATTCGCTTGGTAATAGCGGCACTTCATCAGGGGGATTTTCTGGCATCCTTGGATGTCATGAACGTGTACCTGCATATGCTCAAACCACCGGAGATTCTGTGCTTTGCGGTCGGGGGGGGGGCCATTTTCATTGTTGTCCTTCCCATTCGGCGGGTTTTCGCCAAGGTGCTCATCCCGATACTGGCCCGGCTGTGACAGCGGGGGTTTGTTATCATGGGATGTCTGGACGACATTCTCCTACGAGCTTCTTCGAGCTCTGCATTGGTAGAGCCGTGCCTATCACGTGTCAGGCTCTCCGAGTGTTCGGCTGGTTTCTGGATTGTCCTGAAATCAGGTTTGATTCCGTCTCGGGGACTGGAATACCTGGGACTAGTCCTGGATTCCGCCGGGGCGGGAGTGTTTTTCTCCTAGCGGAAAAACTTCAGACTCTGCTATCTGCTGTGCAGCAGTTGCCGACCCAGAAGCGGTCATCTCTGCGATTCTGCAGGAAGGTTCTGGGTCAGTTGGTAGCCTCTTTCGAGGCGGTTCCGTATGCCCAATTCCACGCCAGGGTACTACGGAGGGAACTGCTGTCACGATGGGACTAGCTTCCGTCATCTCTGGATTACCAGATTCAGTTTAGTCATCTGATCATGTCTCCCCTGGTGTGGTGGCTGGCGTTTCCGGTGCTTCGGGCCGGAAAGTCATTTTTCTGCAGGCCACTGGACAGTGGTCACGACGGATGCCAGCCTCTCCGGTTGGGGAGGGGCGTTTGGGGCACCCAGTCAGCCCAGGGGCACTGGACTCAGGTGGAGTCCTGCTTACTGATCAACGTTCTGGAGCTCCGAGCAATCAAGCTTTGCCTTGCCAGGTGGTCCCTGGATCTACAGGCCTGACCGGTCAGGATCCTGTCCGATAACACCACGTCCGTGGCGTAGGTTGATCATCAGGGAGGCACACGGAGTTCTGTTGCAGCGACGGGGGTCGCGCGCATCCTTTCGGTGGGCCAAAGGGTCCGTTCCGGCTCTATCGGCTGGGTACATTCCGGGAATACGGAATTGGCTAGCCGACTACCTAAGTCGCACTGCACTGGGCCAAGGAGAGTGGTCTCTCCACCCGCAGGTGTTTCGGGGTCTGTGCCGAAAGTGGGGCACTCCGGACGTGGACCTTCTAGCGTCCCGTCTCTATCGGTAGGTGCCACGGTTCGTGGCCAGGTTTAAGGACCCGTGGGCGGACGCGTCAGGCGCATTGGTGGCTCCTTGGGGTCGCTGTCGCCTACTTTGCACCTTCCCTCCTCGGAAGCTTCTTCCTCGCCTGCTGCGCAGAGTAGAAGCTGTAGGGATTCTATCGGTCCTGATTGCCCCAGATTGGCCGCGTCGCTTCTGGTACGCGGACCAGGTGCGTCTGCTGGCAGACGCCCCCTAGCGTCTTCCCCTGGGAATTGATTTTCTGTTACAGGGTCCGATCTTCCACCCTGTTTCACAGCCACCGGCCTTAGCGGCGTGGCTGTTGAGAGCCAGGGGCTTAAGGACCGAGGCCTATTGGGCTTGGTGGTCTCTACCGTGCTGCCTGCACGGAAGTCTACCTAACGTAGGTTTTTTCCTCATACATGGAAGGCCTACTTCTCTGTGTGTGGGGAGATGAACTGGCACTCTCGTACATGCGTTGTGTTCAGGATTCTGCTGTCTTTGCAGCAGGGAGTGGTTCAGGCTCTCGCCTTACGTACGGTTAGGAGCCAGATTTCCGCTCTGGCTGTTTTTACTTGCAGCGACCCTTGGCATCGCACTCCTCGGTGCGTGCGTTGGGTCAGGGGGTCTGGCAGGTGGCCCCTCCGGTGCGCCCTCCATTACCCCCATGGGACTTGAATTTAGTCCTTTCAGTGCTTCAGGATGCTCCCTTTGAGGACATTCGGGAGGTTTTTTGTTTATTGTCACAAAAGGTGATTTTATTTCTGGTAGCAATTACCTCGATCAGACGGGTGTCTGTCTGTTCTGGCGGCCTTGTCTTGCAAGGCTCCCGACACCAAGACTCTGTGTTACAGGTGTGTAAGGCTGCGACCTGGTCGTCGGTCCACGCTTTTTCAAAGTTTTATATGGTGGATGTGAGTGCATCTTCTGATGCCTCCTTCGGCCGCAGGGTGTTACAGGCGGCAGTTTAAGGTTGGAGTTCCTCCGTTGAGTAACTCCGGTTTTTGTTTGGGGTGTAACCTGTTTTTGCTGTGTTATTTTTCCCACCCCTCTAATTTTTTGACACTGCTTGGGGACGTCCCTAAGGTCAATGAAGGCTGTGTCCGTCTATGAACGAAAGAGAAAAAAGGATTTTTGTACTCACCGTAAAATCCATTTCTCTGAGTTCATAGACGGACACAGCACCCACCCCTCCTTTGTTTGTACTGCTTGTTACGAACTGAGGCTGCTAAAGCAGGGTGTGGGTTATACCCGGGGAACCACGCCCCCTGGGAGGAGCGGCATGAAGGAAAGTTTTTAACACCTTAAGTGCTGTAGAATTCTGCCTAAATCTCCTGGTAGGAAGAAGCATAACCCTAAGGTCAATGAAGGCTGTGTCCGTCTATGAACTCAGAGAAATGGATTTTACGGTGAGTACAAAAATCCTTTTTTTCAGGGCAAAAAAGTGCGCAGTATACGCTGATACGGTAATCTGTATTGAAATAATTACATGGAGAATAATGCTTGCCAGGAAAAAAGCTCGCGGGATTGGTTGTTATGGAAATTTACATATTTTCCTCCACTTTTACTTGTTTTCGTAAATTTTCCCCACCAACACTACTCCTGTGCAGCAGAACTTCAGACACTTGTCTGCCCCTCTGCTATAAATTAGACATGATAGACTCTTCCAGAGCAGTGCAGTACTATTCTGCTTCAAGGATGAAGAGTTCAGTTTCCAAAAGTATGAACCGTTCTTCAGGCAGCTCTGCTGAGTGAAATGCGTATAAAACTGGCCTCTGGCCGGCCTCCATTCCACAGTAGAGGTCAGTTGTTGGCCGAGTTGTCCCAGAGGGACTTCTGCTACGTGATCTTCAGCATGAGCCCTCGGCTTCCTGGTAGGAGAACTTGGGGGTTTTGTAGCTTTGCAATTCACTGGAACATTTACATTAATATGATATAAACTTATATCCGTGTGGGCCATTGTTATGAAGCAAGGAATGTGATTTTATTTTTTTCAAACAGTTACTTGTGAATCAATCACTGTCATTTAAAATGCATGCACTTGGAAGATTCGCCTGCAGTAAATGTTTGGCAAATGTCAGCTTGACTGGTTTATAAATATTTCACTATATAATTGTGTGTATAATACTGTATACAGTATGTGTATATACTGAATGCAACAGTTTTTGTGTCCCTTCTCTATTTGGAATAGTGTTGTCAATGTAAATATGCTGCTTGGGGGGAAAGGACAAATCCGGGTGGACACTTGCAAAGAACAACAAAAAAGTGACACCTCTAATAGTGCTTTTTAGAAGCATTACATTTTTATTTGTTTGGCTGCATTCCAACTATAGTTTTACATGTCGTGCTCGTGTTGACATTCATGGTTAATCACACCCCAAATGCAGTAAACTCTGCTTTTTGCGCAATGCTCAAAAAGGACTTTAATGTCGTCATCCACCCAGAAGCCAGCTGCTCTCTCCCCCGCCACAGTCCAGTGCCCCAGTAAGGCAGGATTCGCACCTACACTGTATGCATTTTTTGTGCTTTTTGCAGATTTGCTCTACAGAACGTGTTGCAAAGGAAACCATGTTAAATGTTCTGTAGTGCAAATCTGCAAAAAGCACTAAAACTGCATAGGTGTGAATCCAGCCTTAGCGACAGTCACAGCTCTCTTCTTACCAAAGACTGAGAACTGAGCGATCCGTGGCCGTGATTGCTCAATTCTTGGTCTTGGAGGCTGCGGGGTACAGATGCTGCATCCACCTAGGTGAATATGACTGTTTATTATTTTGAAATTCTACTTTTCTAATTTAAAATGACATTTGTCATCAAAATACTATGCTGACATATTGGCTGGAATGCAGGTTTAATCTGTAGAAATCATGCAGGGTAAAGGTGCGTATACAGGAATTCGTTTTTTTGCTGCTGTGTTTTTGAAGCAGATTGGAATGTAGTGTTTGAACTTTGAGTTAGATATTTATGGAGCAGCGTTCACTTGTGCTTATTGCTGCACCTTCAAAGCATTTGAGTATACAGTTACAGTATGTTCTATTTTGCCATGTCTGAACTTTTTTTTTCCTCCCAAAGAAATGGTTTTGGATGCAAACATAAACGCTGCAAATAGTGTTTTTTGTTTTTGTTTTTTTTACAGTGCAAGACACTTTTCTGCTGAAATTGATTTGTTTGAGTCTGTGGCCCCTGTACTGTCATGAGGGCCCCCTACACCAGGGGTGTCAAACTCAAATTCATCGGGGGCCGCATCAGCAGTTTGGTTGCCCTCAAAGGGCCGGTTGTATCTGCACTTCAGTTTTCTTGCGCTGCATAGGGATCGCAGGGTTCAGGGGTGCGCTGCGTAGGGATCGCAGGGTTCAGGGGTGCGCTGCGTAGGGATCGCAGGGTTCAGGGGTGCGCTGCATAGGGAGTGCAGGGTTTAGGAGTGCGCTGCGTAGGGAGCGCAGGGTTTAGGAGTGCGCTGCCTCCTCCTCTCTGTTGTCCCCCCCCTCCTCTCTGGTGTCACTGGTGCTCCCCCCTCCTCTCCTCTCTGGTGCTCCCCCCTCCTCTCCTCTCTGGTGCTCCCCCTCCTCTCTGGTGTCACTGGTGCTCCCCCTCCTCTCTGGTGTCACTGGTGCTCCCCCCTCCTCTCCTCTCTGGTGTCACTGGTGCTCCCCCCTCCTCTCCTCTCTGGTGTCACTGGTGCTCCCCCCTCCTCTCCTCTCTGGTGTCACTGGTGCTCCCCCCCTCCTCTCTGGTGTCACTGTTGTCCCCCCCCTCCTCTCCTCTCTGGTGTCACTGTTGTCCCCTCCTCTCCTCTCTGGTGTCACTGTTGTCCCCCCCCTCTTCTCTGGTGTCACTGGGGTCCCCCTCCTCAGTGACACCGGAGAGGAGAGGGACCCCAGTGACACCAGAAAGGAGAGGAGGGGGACACCAGAGAGGAGAGTCACAGGTATCCCCCTCCTCCGCTCAGGTCAGACAGCCATGCTCCCTGGGTGATGGTGTCTCTCCTATCCGCAAGTTACACACACAAGTATGGGGCATGGAAAGCAGAGTGTGCAACGTTCTATTCAAACAGGAGAATTGAGGGAGCGGAAATCTGCCAGGTATGTAACTTCACAAGAGAGGTTGTGTCGTCAGGCTTTGTTCACCAGGTAGCTGCAAGTAGGGGGAGGGGAAGAGAGAAATCTGGGGTAGACGCTTGGATTGCATTTATATTCTCCTCTGTTGCCATTAAAGTGGATGTAAACCCAATTCATGAAATTTGAGCTGGGCACGTATATCTGCAGTGTTTTGTTATATCTCTTCAAAGAGCTAAGTCCTGTAGCTCTCTCCTGACCCGTTCCTCTTTATCAGCCTGATAACTCCTGACATTCTCAGACACATCAGATAAAAGCAGCCTGAAATTTCTGTCTGGGGAAGTTGCTATAAATAGATTAGCAGGCAGTTGGCCCTGTTACAAAACACCTCTTATAGTCTATGCCTATGATGAGAGGGGGTGTGTGCCTTTCCTCCAATCAGCAATTTTAGCCATCTTGGCTGTATACCCAGACATCACACTCTGGCCCGGATTCAGATAGGAGATACGACGGCGTATCTCCAGATACGACGGCCCGCACTCAGAGATACGACGGCGTATCTATGCGCCTGATTCAAAGAATCAGTTGCGCATAGATTTCCCCAAGATCCGACCGGCGTAAGTGTCTTACACCGTCGTATCTTAGGCTGCATATTTACGCTGGCCGCTAGGTGGCGCTTCCGTATAGTTACGCAAGGAATATGCTAATTAGGTATTTACGCCGATTCAGAAACGTACGTCCCGCCGGCGCATTTTTTTACGTTGTTTACGTTAGGCTTTATTCGGTGTATAGTTACCCCTGCTATATGAGGCGTAGCTAATGTTAAGTATGGACGTCGTTCCCGCGCCGAGTTTTGAAAATTTTACGTCGTTTGCGTAAGTCGTTCGCGAATAGGGCTGGATGTCATTTATGTTCATGTTGAATCCAATACGTCCTTGCGGCGTACTTTGGAGCAATGCACACTGGGATATTTCACAGACGGCGCATGCGCCGTTCAAAAAAAAACGTCAAAAATGCGGGGTCATCTTAAATTTAAATAAAACACGCCCACAACATCCCCATTTGAATTAGGCGGGCTTACGCTGCCACACATACGTTACGCCGCCGTAACTAAGGGCGCAAGTTCTTTCTGCATACTGAACTTGCGCCCAAAGGGATAGATAGAGCATCCTGTGTTTAAACGGGAATCTCCTAACACATCTGAACTTTCTAAACTGTATATAAATGTGAAGACAGCAGATAAATGTAAAACTTATGTAGGGAGATTTGTGTATCTATCATCTGAGGTATATGGAGGGTTTACATCCACTTTAAATTATCACACAATCTCAAACTAAAGCCTTGTACACACGATGAGATTATTGGACGAATGATTGTCCTTTTTTTTTGCATGCTAGTCTCCTGTCGAAAACCAATAGGTTACTAAAGTCACTAAAATTCTCGTAGGACAAAATACAACTTCGGGAGTGATGTAATGTGTTGTAATGTATTTTTTAATATCCAAGCATTCATGGCCTTGGTCTTACAATTTTTCCAGACAAATGCTGTACTGATTAAATGAAAATCGTTCTCTTGCAAATGAAAAATGTTCTTGTTTTTTTTTTTTTTTTCTTTGGATAATTTTGATGTCGCGATTGGCTCTAGAAAGCTGTGTACTAACAGTCAGATTATTGTACAATCACTTCGAAGGCGGCATTTTTTTTGTCCAAATTTTTCTCATCATGCATACAAGGCGTTACCCTTTTCTTGAAGGCTCCAGAGTTTTAATGCAGCGTTGCGCCCAAAAGTGGAAGCTCCGCCTATCTGCTGACAAAAACGGGTACTTGCTCCCATTTCCGTGTAAGGGCGCCAGGGGGACCTACATCATTTACAGCTCCTCCTACTTCCACCGCTGCCTTCTGGGAGAGACACAGGTCCCAGAAGACAGCGTGACCTTTCGGAAAGTGCAGCGCGACTCGTGCATGCACAGTAGGGAACAGGCGGTGAAGCCGACATTGCGGGCTCCCTGGACAGGTGTATTTTATATTAAAAGTCAGCAGCTACAGTATTTTTAGCTGTTGGCTTTATTTTTTTGAATACAGGCTGGAACTCCACTTTTAAGTACATATCTTTTATTTCTGAGTTATCAGAAGAACCAGACAGGTTGTTGTACACACTGGCCAAATGTCGGACGGTTTCTGTTGATCCGGCCGATATATTCGGCTCCTGTGTACCAACCATTAATCAGAGAAGCAACAAAGGGAAAAGGTGTAACTGAATGAACTGCGGAGATCCTCAACTGAGAAGGCACAAGCTGGATTTTCGGAATCCAAGGGTAAAGCCAGCGCTAAAATATCTCATCTTGTTTGTAGCTTTCCACAAGCCATGTCAGGGACAAAGCAAACATTCAGGAAATGTTCTCTAATGTCTAATTGAACTTTTTAGCCTTGGCGCAGAACATGATATGGAAAGCCACCCCTGCTCATCAGATTGTGGGGATGCTGGTCACAATTGAGGGCAAAATTAATGTGGGAGGCGAATGAACTGGGGAGCTAAAGATGTATTTTTTTTTTTTGTCATAATAAAAACATATTTTGCACGTTAAAGGCTTGTGTACATTGAAATGCGGGTCAGCAGATTCCCATTTAGTTCTAATAATGTAGTGTGACATATTTGTCCTGCTTTGCACATCTCTAAACACAGCATGTCCTTTTACAGACAAAGCGGGTCAGATGCGGCTTTTTGTATACAAATGCAAGTGTTTAAACTGCTGTGCTGCATTTGAACTAAAAATCCTGAGTTTGACACAACAAGCCCTTAAAGTAGTACATATGCTGTGTAAATCGGATGGTAAACTTTGCAATTACGGTACATCTATTATCCAAAATGATTTCAGGTTGTAATAATTACAAAATCCAATTGAATGATTACTTATGCAGAGGATTGTATAGATGGCAGTAGGATGAATCCGTCAGTGTTTACCAAAAACTGGAGTGTCCATTTCCAGTTATAAGAGACTTTATCTAGTGCTCTTCACAGAGATTATTTAATGTTTTATCTGTTATTACCATTTCCTGATTTATCAGTATTGGCCTCTAACTATATACTGTGCTGATTATATATTTACAGCCACGCCTCTTACACCAGGTAGTGCAGAGTCTGGAAGACTGCAAATTTATCACCGACACGCTAGTGAAGGGAGACGCTAAATTCATGGTAAGATATCTGATCACAATATTTGAATTATAATATGTAGCTGTGATGCTGAGCCTTTTCCCAAATACCTCCAGAGGAGAGACATTTGTATTAATCCTTAACCCTTTCACGCTTAAGGGTAACACAAATCTTAATGCCCAAGCCCAATTTTGCAACTTTGACATGTGTTAGTAAAACCGTACATATCATCACAACTACTTTGTGCATCCAGGTGGGTTTTACATTGGGTTTTTTTCAGGACAAGTTGGGCTTTCTTTGGGTGGTAAATGGTAATGGATATCTCCTGATATATATATATTTTTTTATTATTATCAAAGGAAAACTGGCCCAAAATAGTTAATAAAAAAAACTTTTTTTTTTTTTAGCAAATCAAATTCTACCACTCCTGACGATCGCAACAATACCACATATGTGTGTCAGTTGTTGTATGTGCCCGTTGTACAGCCCAGAAACAAAAGTGCGCATTTATTTTTATTTTTTGTATCCTATCTAAGGGCCCTTTCAGACGTGCGGACCGTATGTCCGCATTTTCATCCATCCTTTGCAGATGAAAACGGGACATACATGGCTCCCTATGTGATTACGGGTGTCAGCGGATGACCATCTGCTGACACCCGTAATTGTCCGCCTCCGCAAAGATCAGATTTTTCATACGGAAGAAAATCCAATTTTTCTTCCGTCTGGCTGATCGGATCGGATGAACACGGACATACAGTTCGTGTTCATCCGATTCCTCCCATAGGGGAGAGCGGAGGAAAGACAGGGCGGTCCCTGCACAGTGTGCGGGGACCGCCCTGTCAGCCGACGGCTCAATTGGGATTTTACTGAGGATCCCAGCTGAGCTTTTACGGACACACGGAGCGGATCATTACTGATCCGCCCGTGTGAAAGGGCCCTAAAACACACTGATAAAAATAAAATACATCCCATCCAAAAAAATACCGACCTTAACCACTTAAGCCCCGGACCAAAATGCTGCCTAAAGACCCAAGGGGTTTTTACAGTTCGGGACTGCGTCGCTTTAACAGACAATTGCGCGGTCGTGCGACGTGGCTCCCAAACAAAATTGGCGTCTTTTTTTCCCCACAAATAGAGCTTTCTTTTGGTGGTATTTGATCACCTCTGCGGTTTTTATTTTTTGCGCTATAAACAAAAATAGAGCGACAATTTTGAAAAAAATGCAATATTTTTTACTTTTTGCTATAATAAATATCCCCCAAAAACATATATAAATTTTTTTTTTCCTCAGTTTAGGCCGATACGTATTCTTCTACCTATTTTTGGTAAAAGAAATCGCAATAATCGTTTATCGGTTGGTTTGCGCAAAATTTATAGTGTTTACAAAATAGGGGATAGTTTTTTTGCATTTTTATTTATTTTTATTTTTTTACTACTAATGGCGGCGATCAGCGATTTTTTTCGTGACTGCGACATTATGGCGGACACTTCGGACAATTTTGACACATTTTTGGGACAATTGTCATTTTCACAGCAAAAAATGCATTTAAATTGCATTCTTTATTGTGAAAATGACAGTTGCAGTTTGGGAGTTAAACACAGGGGGCGCTGTAACATTTAGGGATCACCTAGTGTGTGTTTACTAGTGTAGGGGGGTGTGGCTGTAGGAATGACGTCATCGATCGTGTCTTCCCTATAAATGAGATGACGCGATCGATGCGCCGACACAGTGAAGCACGGGGAAGCCGTGTTTACACACGGCTCTCCCCGTTCTTCAGCTCCGGGGAGCGATCGCGACGGAGCGGCTATAAACGAATAGCCGCGCCGTCGTCCCGGATCGCTCCTGAAGCCACGGGGACCGCCGCATGTACCGGGGGGGGGGGGTCCCGATCGGACCCCCGACCCACGTCAAGCAGGGTACGTATATATACGTGGATGTGCCTGCCTGTGCCATTCTGCTGACGTATATGTACATGAGGCGGTCCTTAAGTGGTTAACAATAACCTTTGACCCTGACCTTGACTCCAACACCCTGGCATTGACCTACATCAAACCTTAACCACTAGCCAACAAGCTCACGCAGATATACTGCAGCAGGTTAGCAGCGATGTGCGAGTTGTCGTACCTGTATGGTGGCTCGCGCAGTGGCGGACTTGCGGGAGCATGCCTGGGGGGGTCGGGCGGGCGACCCGCAATCGCCTACTACAGAGGCAGAACTGGGATCTGCCCGAGTAAACAAGCAGATCTGTTATGTGTCCTGTCAGAACGGGGATCTACTGTTCCCAGTGATCTGTCATGTCCGTGGCAGCCCATCCCCCTACAGTTAGAACATGCTTAACCCCTTGATCGCCCATAGTGTTAACCCCTTCCCTGCCAGTGTCCTTTTTACATTGATAAGTGTATTTTTATAGCACTGGGTCCAACTCGTTGGTAAGCCTTCAATCTTCACGGTGGTGGATTACCTACAGACAACTGATTATATAGTAATTTTTAATTTCAGTGGAATTTTTTGGACTTTATACTCGTTTACCAACACACTTGGTTTATTATCACTTTGGTGTTTACTAATACAATCACCTTGATGTTCAATATAGATATTTATCTATCTCTTTGTACATCTATAAACTTTGTTTATCAGGATTTTAGTTTTTTATGTTTTATGCACTATTAACCACTTGACAACTGGGCACTTAAACACCCTTAATAACCAGACCAATTTTCAGCTTTCGGTGCTCTCACATTTTGAATGACAATAACTCAGTCATACAACACTGTAACCAAATGAAATTTTTGTCCTTTTTTTCCCACAAATAGAGCTTTCTTTTGGTGGTATTTGATCACCTCTGCGGTTTTTATTTTTTTCGCTATAAATGAAAAAATAACGAAAATTTTGTAAAAAAATGAATTTTTCTTCATTTCTATTATAAGATTTTGCAAAAAATGAATTTTTCTTCATAAATTTGGCCTAAAATGTATACTGCTACATATCTTTGGTAAAAAAAAAAAAAAAAATTTGGATATTATTTAGTCTGGGTGAAAGTTATAGGGTCTACAAGCTATGGTACCAATTACTGAAAATTTATCAATTTGATCACATCTGAAGTACTGACGGCCTTTCTCATTTCTTGAGACCCTAACATGCCAGAAAAGTACAAATACCCCCTAAATGACCCCTTTTTGGAAAGAAGACATTCCAAGGTATTTAGAAAGAGGCATGGTGAGTTTTTTGAAGTTGTCATTTTTTCCCACAATTCTTTGCAAAATCAAGGTTTTTTTTTTTTATTTTTTTTTTCCACAAAAGTTTCATATTAGCAGGTTATTTCTCACACACAGCATATGCATACCACAAATTACACCCCAAAACACATTCTGCTATTCCTCCCGAGTATGGCGATACCACATGTGTGAGACTTTTACACAGCGTGGCCACATACAGAGGCCCGACATGCAGGGAGCACCATCAGGCGTTCTGGAGCACCCAGACCAATTCTGACATTCCTCTCCTACATGAAAAAATCATCATTTATTTGCTAGAAAATTACATAGAACCCCAAAACATTATATATGCTTTTTTAGCAAAGACCCTAGAGAATACAATGGCGGTCGTTGCAACTTTTTATCGCGCATGGTATTTGCACAGCAATTTTTCGAACGCATTTTTTTGGGAAATAAAACAGTTTTGTGCTTTTTTAAAAAAAAAACATTAAAGTTAGCCCAATGTTTTTGCATAATATGAAAGACGAAGTTACGCCGAGTAAATAGATACCCAACATGTCACCCTTCAATATTGCACACGCTTGTGGAATGGCGCCAAACTTCGCTACGTAAAAATCCCCATAGGTGACGTTTTAAATGTTTTTACTGGTTACATGTTTTTAGTTACAGAGGAGGTCTGGGGCCAAAATGATTGCTCTCGCTCTAACGTTCGCAGCGATACCCCACATGTGTGGTTTGAACACCGTTTTCATATGTGGGCGGGACTTACGTACACATTCGCTTCTGTATACGAGCACGCGGGAACAGGGGCGCTTTAAATATTTATTTTTTATTTTTATTGTTCATTTTACTTAATTTATTTTAGTTTGACACGTTTTTCCCCAAAAATAAATGTTTTGATCACTTTTATTCCAATTACAAGGAATGGAAACATCCCTTGTAATAGGAATATAGCATGACAGGTCCTCTTTACAGTGAGATATGGGGTCAATAAGACCCCACATCTCACCTCTAGGCTGGGAAGCCTGAAAAAAAACAAGAAAAAAAACGATCCTGGCTTCGATCGCAGCGGTGAGTCAGAAGAAGCACCGGAGGGAGAAGGGAGTGGGGACGTCCCTTTTTGCCTCCCGTAAGAACGATCAAGAGGCGGAACAGCCACCATGATCGTTCTTATGGTGTAGAGAATCGCCGGCTGAAAAAAATGATATCTGAATGATGCCTGTAGCTGCAGGCATCATTTAGATATCCCTGCACAAAGTCAAGGACCTCATATGACGTGGGCGGGAAGTGGTTAAAACACATTTTTTTCCCCAGAGTATTTTCTGGGTATTGCAAAGTATTGGCCGGGGTATTGCAAAGTATTGGTGCGGGGGTATTGCAGAGTATTGGTGCGGGGGTATTGCAGAGTATGGTGTGGGGGTATTGCAGAGTATTGTGTGGGGGGTATTGCAGAGTATGGTGTGGGGGTATTGCAGAGTATGGTGTGGGGGTATTGCAGAGTATGGTGTGGGGGTATTGCAGAGTATGGTGTGGGGGTATTGCAGAGTATGGTGCGGGGGTATTGCAGAGTATTGGTGCGGGGGTATTGCAGAGTATTGGTGCGGGGGTATTGCAGAGTATTGGTGCGGGGGTATTGCAGAGTATGGTGTGGGGGTATTGCAGAGTATGGTGCGGGGGTATTGCAGAGTATTGGTGCGGGGGTATTGCAGAGTATTGTGTGGGGGGTATTGCAGAGTATTGTGTGGGGGGTATTGCAGATTATTGTGTGGGGGGTATTGCAGATTATTGTGTGGGGGGTATTGCAGAGTATTGTGTGGGGGGTATTGCAGAGTATTATGTGGGGGGTATTGCAGAGTATTGTGTGGGGGGGTATTGCAGAGTATTGTGTGGGGGGTATTGCAGAGTATGGTGCGGGGGTATTGCAGAGTATTGTGCGTGGGGTATTGCAGAGTATTGTGCGGGGGTATTGCAGAGTATTGTGCGTGGGGTATTGCGCGGGGGGTATTGCAGAGTATTGCGCGGGGGGTATTGCAGAGTATTGCACGGGGGGTATTGCAGAGTATTGCGCGGGGGTACTGCAGAGTACTGGCAGGGGGTACTGCAGAGTATTGCGCAGGGGTATTGCAGAGTATTGCGCGGAGGTATTGCAGAGTATTGCGCGGGGGTATTGCAGAGTATTGCGCGGGGGTACTGCAGAGTATTGCGCAAGGGGTATTGCAGAGTATTGTGCGGGGGTATTGCAGAGTATTGCGCGGGGGTATTGCAGAGTATTGCGCGGGGGTATTGCAGAGTATTGCGCGGGGGTATTGCAGAGTATTGCGCGGGGGTATTGCAGAGTATTGCGCGGGGGTATTGCAGAGTATTGCGCGGGGGTATTGCAGTGTATTGAGCGGGGGTATTGCAGAGTATTGCGCGGGGGTATTGCAGAGTATTGCGCGGGGGTATTGCGCGGGTGTTTTGCAGAGTATTGCGCGGGTGTTTTGCAGAGTATTGCGCGGGTGTTTTGCAGAGTATTGCGCGGGTGTTTTGCAGAGTATTGCGCGGGTGTTTTGCAGAGTATTGGGCGGGGGTATTGCAGAGTAATTGCGCAGGGAAGGCAGAGCATTGCAGAGTATTGCGCGGGTGTTTTGCAGAGTATTGCGCGGGTGTTTTGCAGAGTATTGCGCGGGTGTTTTGCAGAGTATTGCGCGGGTGTTTTGCAGAGTATTGCGCGGGTGTTTTGCAGAGTATTGCGCGGGTGTTTTGCAGAGTATTGCGCGGGGGTATTGCAGAGTAATTGCGCAGGGAAGGCAGAGCATTGCAGAGTATTGCGCGGGTGTTTTGCAGAGTATTGCGCGGGTGTTTTGCAGAGTATTGCGCGGGTGTTTTGCAGAGTATTGCGCGGGTGTTTTGCAGAGTATTGCGCGGGTGTTTTGCAGAGTATTGCGCGGGTGTTTTGCAGAGTATTGCGCGGGGGTATTGCAGAGTAATTGCGCAGGGAAGGCAGAGCATTGCAGAGTATTGCGCAGGGAAGACAGAGTATTGCAGGGGTTAATGCAGGGATGGCTGAGCAGGGATGGATGGATCTGTGACTGCAATAGTCACAGATCCATCCCACACTGCTGCTGCCATCCGCGCTCTCCTCTCACACTGTACCGATCGGTACAGCGAGAGGAGGGAGGAACCGGCGTCATCAGATGACGCCGGTTTGTTTACCTGTGATCGCGCCGTCATTGGACGGCGCGATCACATGGTAAAAGACCGGCGTTGCCGGTCAGTTACCGTGATCTGTGTAGCGCCGGGTCTCATAGACCCGGCGCGCACAGAATTTTCTGTGTGCGCGCCCGAGGCGGCGCGCATTACTGCTTCTGGTGGGCGCCGTTTCAGAACGGCGACCCCCAGTTAAGCAACCACCTTGCCGCCGTTTGTAGACGGCGGCTGGTGGTTAAGTGGTTAATTTTGGTTGTTTTATTAATATTCATTTATTACCTTCTGTGTGTATATTGAAATTATCACATTAGTGCAGTCTAATGGTTCAATTCATATAGATAGCACCCTCTTATTCATCTATTTATATATTTTTTTGATTATATATATATATATATATATATATATATATATATATATATATATATATATATATATATATATATATATATATATATATATATATATATATATATATATATATATATATATATATATATATAGTTATTTTTTGCAAGGACAGAGAGCGATACAGGTTTATCCATTCAGAGACAGAAAACACAGGGGTGGACTTCACAGTGACTGATCACTGTGATAACCAATCGGAGGCTATTGCAGTGATCAGGTGACCCGGAATTGGACGTTCCTGATCATTAGAACGGGGCTCTTGGTGAGACACCGGTCACTGTGCACTCCCAGCACAAAGGGAGATGCACAAATATACAGCCCCACTGCAAAAAGCTCAGTCCAGTGAGGCTGCATTTTTCTTTTATGTCAGCGCCAAGGGGTTAATAACTTATTCCCACAGAGCCCCATGTGATCCTGAGCACATTATTTAAAGGCATAGTCCACTTTTTGAAAAAATATAGCAAACGTACCCATTTTAATTAAAGAAAAAATGGGCATTAATTACATTTGTGTATTGAAGCCTGCAGAGCATTGCAAATATGATCAGTGTGTCATGGATGCCATGCACAGGCTTCTACATGGTACACATCCCAGGCCCTTACAGAGGTACGGACCTACCATTATGGGACTGGAGGAAGTAATCGTGGATTATAAGTGCGGTGATGTCGCCACAGTTGTGCTACATTAAGATCTGTGAGTCTCTGTGGCACTTCGCTGAATGGATGAAACGACTGGAAGCATGTCGACACGCGAAAAAAAAAAAAATCTGAGCGCTGCAGGGAGAAGCACCTCACAATTCAGGTAAAGGGCCGTACACACGATACGAAAATCGGAAGTAAAATTTAGTCCGACGAACGATCTGACCATTTTTCGGATCGTTCATACGCTGCTTTCGACAGCCTATTCCGTTTTTTCGTCCGACAAAAGCTGGATGTGCAGGCTATAACATTTTTGTCAGATGTGAACTTAATGTCTGATTTTCGTTTAATTAGTACGGTTTTCGTACGTAAAAAAATCGTAAGAGTCTCATACACGCGATCTGATTTTCCGACGGGAATTGTGTATTGACAGACTATTGCCCGAAAATACGATCGTTTGTACGCTCCATCGGAAAATTGCCGGATTTTCCACGGACAAATGTTAGATGGCAGGCTTTAAAATTTTCCACGGACAACGGTCTGTTGTCAGATTTTCCGTCGGACAAAGGCTTAAGACTACTCATGCTCAGAAACTGAAAAAAATACATCCAAAGCTAGGCAACACATTACGTCACGTCTGAAGTTGAATTCTGTCGTACGAGAATTTTTGTATGTAGAGTAACCTCTTCACTTTTGAGACTAGCATGCCACAAAAAACGGATGAACGGTCATCGGAAAATCTGATCGTGAGTACGAGGCTTAAGTGTATGGTCACAGAGGTGGACTGAGCCTTTGAAGAGGTCTTTTTAATACAGCCAGTAGAGGCTCTTAAATTGGTTTGTTGATTAGCTGGGGCAATGTTGGTTCTGGGAATGCTGATTCAATTCAGAGTTGGAACAGAAATCGGCTGACTGTAGATTTGTGCCTGGGCTTCTTCTAGTGTCCCACCTTCACCGTCAATAGAATACTGCTTGTCTGTATACTTTTGCTATAGAGCTCATGTTTTGTTCTTACGCAGGGTGTGTGCCAGCTACCATCTGAGGGAGGCAAACAGTTCCCCTTTCGGAGACTTGATATAAGGTAATGTATTGGAAATTCAGTGATAAACTTGAGATGGGAGCTCTGCTTCCTTCCTCTAAATCTCATATATACTATATCTATAGAGAGAGAGATTATCTTCAGACTGATTCAAAGTAGACCAATTACTACAAAATGTAAAAGCCGGCAATCCAACACAGGAATGAGCTGGGCTCTATAGGGACAACTTTTAACTGTCACAGCTAAGGGACTCCATGCTGAATGCTGCCGCTGACCAACGCTTGGAAGTTTTGTTTGCTCCTTGATTCTGAAACGTGTTCTGGCACCGCTCCAGGACAATGGCAGTCTTCAGTGGGAGTCTGGACCGTGCCTGGTAAGGGTTCTCCTTGCAGTTATCCATCTAAAAAGATAAATGCCCTTTTTTACATAAAGTTCACTTAGGCTCCAGGCACATTAGACTCGCCAAAAACGCTGGATAAAAAATATTTTGTTTTTGCAGTGTTTAGGAGCGTTTTCAAAGGTGTTTAGAAGCGTTTTGAATCGTGAGCAGCTTTGCCACGATTCTGCCCACGATTTAAAAGTGCCGAGGTGTGCATGAAAAATCGCAGAATGCACATTTGAGATGCCATGCGTTTAAATGGCACCTAAAATCGCAGTGCGTTTCTGCCATGATAAATTGTGCGGCAACCCACATTGCGTGAAGCATGTTGCCCAAAAACAGCTCCTGAATTATTATTTTTTTGCGCAAGTTGCCACGAATGCGGCGCGATTTATCACGCCAGAACCACACCGCAATTTTAGGTGCCATTCCAATGGCATCGCAAATGTGCTTTCTGCGATTTGTCATTCACACCTCTGCACTTTGATATCACATGCAGAATTGCGGCAAATCTGCCCAAGATTCAAAACGCTGGGGTGTGAATGCAGCCTGGGGGCTCATATACACAGGCATCTAAAATGCCGCTTTATATGTGTAAATCATATTGTTTTGTACGCATCTAAATACTGCATTATACAAATGAATGGAGCCATACACACAGGCGTCTACAAAGGAAAACATGCTCCACATTTAGGGGCATATCAAAAAAAGTAGGTCACAGCTGCATCTTTGCATCAATCACGCATACATGGATACCAAATGTAGAAGAATTGTACATGTCTAACACGAATGGTTCTTTCTATGTGCCTGTGCCTTATTTAGGCTTCATTTGTGACGGGGAAAGTACCTAGTGGAGCTGACTGCACCCAGCTACGTACTGTACATAATCTCATGTAGAGTGTTCTGCATCATTTCCATTACACTTATAGATTGACATGTGGATCGCCTGCAGGGTTCAGGAAATTCCATAACCAGTACCAGCTTAGTTCCCTTTGCACTGCAGTATACTGAAGGCACACCTGGCAGAAAATGCCATACTATAACCTAAAACTGGCCATACACATAACAATTGTATTGTAATTTGGATCTAAAGGTTATGCAGCCAGATTGTAACATATGGCCGGGTTATGTCAGATGGCTTGCGACACTCTGGCATTTCATTGCTGATAGGATTACAATTCATGTTTAGTATTAAAGACTAAATGTATGTAAAGCATGATGGACTGTTCTGAGTTCTGAGTTCTGAATTCTTTCTCACTCCAGGCTCATCCCCAAGGACCAGTATTACTGCGGAGTTCTGTACTTCACTGGCAGTGATATCTTCAACAAGAACATGCGTACCCATGCTTTGGAAAAAGGATTTACCCTGAATGAGTACACGCTGAGGCCTCTGGGAATCACAGGTCAGCCATGTTTTCTGGCTCACATGTCTCTTGTTCACCTTATGATATGCAGTGGGTATAGAAAAGAATCCCCCCTCCCCTTTAAAATGATCAAATGTTGTTGCTTTGCAGACTGAAATGAAGACACACAGTTTTTGTTTTTATCCAGCTGTATTTACTCGGTGCAACTTATAACATCCAAGTGAAAGAATTACTGAGTTGGAACAATTATCGCCGCCTCCTAGTAAACTCAATCAGGTGTAGCTAATCACTTGCCAATGGCACACAGCCATTTCACTTTCAGCTGTGATCAGCTGTGGTTATTTTGATAAGCTGAGCATGAAAAGAGCTTTCCTGGAGCATTTCAGTGCCCGGTAGTGATAGACCCCTTTCACACTGGAGGCGTTTTTCAGGTGCTTTAGCGCTAAAAATAGCTCCTGTAAAGCGCCTGAAAAAAAGCCTCATCTGCAATCCCAGTGTGAAAGCACGAGTGCTTTCACACTGGGTGCTGCACTGGCAGGGCGTAAAAAAAAAAAACAGTTTTTGTATGCTCCATCAGACAATTGTCGGATTTTACAGGGACACATGTTGGATGGCAGGCTTTAAAATTTTCCGTAGACAGCGGTCTGTTGTTGGATTTTCCGATTGTACACAGGTCTGTCAGACAAAAGTCCAAAGTACAAACGCGCATGCTCGAAATCAATGCTTACCAAATGCGACATTAGCGGAAGGTGCCCAAAGGGTGGCGCTGAAAAACCACGTAGTACGCAACTACGTTTGTGTTTGTTGGCCGACAGTTGTGTGCCATTTGTATGCAAGACAAAATCCAGGCACGCCCTTCGAACAAAAGTCTGACACTTTGCAGGAAAATCCGATCGTGTGTACGAGGCTTTACTCTTGCATCAGAGAAACTACTGCACTGCCTGAGCACTTTGTAAGTGCCTAAGAAAAAAAAAGCTTGGGCTCATTTAGGTCCCTTTCACACAGACGGATAAAATGGTGCTTTTAGCTGCGGATTTTACCGCAGCTAGAAGCACACAATGCTTTCCTATGACATCATTCACACACTACGGTTACCTGCGGTGTTGTGCGGATAGAAAAAATAGAACTGGAAGTGTCCAGCTGCGAAATCCCGCAGCTATCGGCACATAACCGCAGTGCACTGTGTCAGCTGCGTTTGGTATGAATCTTGAGAGGGAACTCCATGCCAAATTTCAAATAAAAAAACGGCATGGGGTTCCCCCAAAATCCATACCAGACCTGTATCCAAGCAGCAGCCCGGCAGGTCAGGAAAGGGGGTGGGGGACGAGCGAGTGCCCCCCCCCCCCCTCCTTAACCGTGCCAGGCTGTGTGCCCTCAACATGGGGGGGTAGGTGCTTTGGGGCGCCCTGTGGGAGCTTTTCACAGCATATTGTTGGTATATAGTAATTCCTGTTGTGTCCTCTGTTGCCTTGGACATAGAAATATATTTTTGTGGCAGTAACGTATATGTGCATCCAAATCTTTTTTTTCTCCCTCGCAGGAATAGCTGGTGAGCCCCTCCCAATAGACAGTGAGAAGGACATTTTTGACTACATCCAGTATAAATATCGTGAGCCAAAAGAACGGAGTGAGTGAGAAGAGATGATCCGTCTTCATTACAAGCTACAGTGTTATCCATCCATGGCCACGTCCAGAGGGAGCCTCACCAAGTCATGGATGATCGACAGAATATGAGATACTGTGTACAATGTGTGTGTGTGTGTGTGTGTAGGTTGTGAGTGTTCTGGATAAATAGTAATGTAGTAGAAACTCGGATAATCAAGATGTAGCTAAACTGTTTACATATGAATTTTATTTAAAGGTCATTTTTTTTATTTAGAAATTTCTCAGCATTGCGCATTTTGACCTGTTTTTAGTTCTAAGTGGAAAACACTTTCTGCCAAAGGAAGATTTTTTTTTTAAGAGATGGTGACCTTGCCCATTGATGCATTTCTGGCCACTTTTTCCTCTGCCACTGCATCATGCAAGGTCGTCACAGGCTCCTCATACCTGGATGTATTGGGGAATTTGCAGTGTTGTGATGGAAAATGTTTAATTCAGTAAGTGTATCTGGGGCTTGAATGGGAAAAGTGAGTCTCTTCAAAGGATAAGGTGCAGTTTTAGCTTAAAAGAAAGTAGCCTAATTTATTAAGTTACATGAGGGTGACCAAACCTCAGATGCAGACATCACTGTGTGTTCATGGTAATATGCGTAGCGACCAGAGCCACATTGGCTGCATTTTTTTTTTTTATATATATATATTTTAAAAACCATGGCTAGTGGTGAGGCAGATGGTACTTATAACGTTTGTCAGCGTAAAAATACCACTGACCCAAACTTGCATTTTGGATAATGATTACTGATAAAGCAGAACTGCAGGCATAGGCATTTTTTTTATTTGGGGTATGTAAACATTAGTTGCCTCTTCTGAGGTGCATCCCTTGTATACATGTCTGTATAATACACAGTGCTTTGTGAAATTGCCAAGGGAAAAAGTATATAAACAACACTAACCCTTCTATGTATGAGAGCTACAGTGGCTGGAAGTAAAACAAGTTGTACTATAAATAAAAAATCAAGCACAAAGCAGCAATCCTGTACATCTGAAATGTTTTTAGAATTGTGCCGAGTGGACTTCTACTTTTAAAGAGTAAGGCTCCTTTCACACTGGGGCAGGACTTGCGGTGGTGGTATAGCACTGCTAAAAATAGCGGCGATATACTGTCGGAATTGCGGCGATATTCGGCCTCTAGCAGTGCGGTATTAACCCCTGCTAACGGCCGAAAATGGGGTTAATACTGCAGAGGCGCATTGCCGGCGGTATTACTGCGATTTCCCATTACTTTCAATGGGAAGGAGCGGTAAACGCACCGCTCCAAAGATGCTGCTGGCAGGACTTTTGGAGCGGTCCCGCCAGCGCATCGCCTCAGTGTGAAAGCCCTCAGGCTTTCATATTGAGAATGCAGTGCAGGAGTTTTTTAGCGCTAAACCGCCTGAAAAACTCCTCAGTGTGAAAGGGCCTAACTCCACTTTTGTTGAGGGAAAAAATAAAATCATTCCCCTCTGAGATCTGATCAATGTACATTAGAAAGGATTTTAACAAACTTGGTTGTAGATTCCTACCTTTTGGTTTCTTTGAAGAAATCGATATTTGTTTGTCTGTGTCCATGTGCCTAGTGAATCTAATGGGAGTGTCTTTATAATTGTCAATCGGCTGCTGCACCTGCAGGGCTCTGAAGAAAGTCGCAGGGTCTGCATCCCTTTAGATGTGAAGCCCCTTTCACACATGCAAACCATTCATTTCACCAGTTCAGTCACATTTTTGCAAAGAAAAAACAGATAACGTTTACAACAAGTTTTCTTCAGATTGTCATCTGTTTCTAGTCTGTGTCAGAACTTCAGCCAAGTGATTATGTCCTCGTTCCCCTTGCTGATTCTTCATAAGGTAGAACGAGTGAATAAAAGAGCCGTTTAGCAGCAGAGGGGGGGGGTGCCATGCTAATAATCTCCTGGTGAGGGGTGTCTGATTTTACTCCTGGAGTCCCTGAGCCTTGTAAGAAGCCATCATGTGATCTTTCCCACTGACACCCACCACAAATGAAAACATGCTGTAAGCTGGCTTTGTGTGATAAAGTGGAGGTAATATCCTTGGAAGTCAGTACCAAGGTCCTGTGTGATGACTTTTTAATATTTATACTTTTCTTTGAGAAAAATCATTAGGATTCCATGGCAAGTCTTTTACTGAAACTGCTATTTACAAGAATGTCAGGCAGCTAGTATTTCAAGAAATAGGCCAGGTATAGAAGCCTACGGTACATATTTCTTTTAAAGATTTTATCAGAAGAAAAAGGAATGCTTGCCATTGCGTTATACAGAGTACAGTTCTTCCAATGTTTCCCAAGGCATATTTTATACTGTAGTAACAAAAAAAATAAGATTGTATTTATAATGCTGTGGCTACCCTGACACTATTTGTGCGATTTGTAAAATACTTGGACTATAAGCATGTTTGTGTGTATAGAAGGAAGGTCTGCAATGTGATGTGACAGCAAAGATACAATAAATCCCGTCATGTTACACAAACAGCAGGCTACTGTCATTTCTCTTGGTTAAAATGTATCTATATGCAATATAGTGCAGCTTACGCGTTGACGGTAGTGGCTGCATTACTTTATATTTTTCTAATTTTTACCTGGTAATCCTTAACTTCTGTCCCTGGGTGACTATGCCCACTGGATCGAATTCTGGTTATCACATAGGGGTTTATTTACAAAGGCTGGAGAGAACAAAATCGGGCTCACTTCTGCCTAGAAAACAGCTTCCAGGTTTTATTGCCAACACTTAATTGTAGGGATGCTGATTGAAACGGTTTTGATATCGCCGTTTTACTAACCTGACAGCTTAATATTCGAAATGGGAAACCTTCATTTTGTTAGCAAATATTAAAGATTCTAACTATCAGCAAGAATAAGGCCTTACATTTAAAGATCCATCAGGGCAGCGCCTGTTGGCGGGCATCCACTCACATGCTGCCACCATGTCCCTGTTGCATCACCAGCCATCACATTAAAGTGAATGGGACTGAGGGGAGTGACCTAATCATGGTGGAGTAGAGACACACCAGTTTCAGAGCTTCTCTTACCTCCACCCCCCTCCGGACTAACACTGGAAGTCAAACCCGGAAAGTCTTCCATGGCCACAGACCAAAAATAGCCCTGCAGTACGAGCGGTCCCCACGGACATAGTAGGACTCAGCAGCACGCCGGGGATGAGGAAGGAGGAGGGGTTTTCCAAAACCCGTGTCCAGGCTGAGATTCAGCAATACTTCCCGCAGACCAGAGCAGCTGCTATACGGAATCGATCCGCGACACCTCGCGCTGGGCCAGACGCGGATACACGTGCAGTGAGTGACAGGGATTCGGCAGCACAGCGCAAACCATTCCCCATTGCGGCGGAGAGCGGAGAAGGGGAAGGGGCCATGCGGAGGGTGACGCGGCCAGAACAGGAGGAAACTTCCCAGCGGCAGCATGAGGCAGACTGTAGAGAGGTGACCCAGGAGCCAGAGCTTAGAGGTCTGAAGGAGATGCTACTTACTCTCCCAACACGCGCTGATATACTCGCTCTACCTACAAGAGCAGAGATGGAGGCCCTTGTGTTGAGAATGGAGGAGTCGCATCGAAAAGAGCTGGAAACTGTACAGGAGGACGTACAGCAACTAACATAAGTTGACACAAATGGAAACTGTAGGGGGGTTGTTGGAAAAACGTGTTGCGAGCCTAGAACAGGCTCAGAGGTTACAAACTTTGCAAGTTGATTCTTTACAGCTGAAATTAGAGGAAATTGAGGACCGCAGCAGGCGCAGAAATCTGAGGTTTAGGGGGGTACCCGAGTCAATCGGGAAAGAGGCTTTACAGCAGGCAATTGAGACAATATGTTGCCAGTTGATGGACCCCCCTAGCCCTCAGCCCCTTGAATTTGAGCGGTTACACAGAGCCTTGGGACCACCATCAGATAATATAAATAGGCCGAGAGATATAATTTGCTGCTTTCACTACTTTGCACACAAAGAGCTTATCAGCCGGAGGGCCTGGGCAGTAGGTGAGATTATATTTGAGGGGTCCAGGATACAGATAGGGGGAGGGGGGGTTGGGGTTTTTCGAGTGTTATTCTCACTTACGTTTATTAGTCTCCTCTATGTTGTGCTTTTACAGAGGAGAAAAAGCAGAGATTATTTGTAGATATATGTTCACTATAATGAAAGGGAACGGTGGTGCAGTCAAGGTACCCCAGAGTATGTTATGAGGTGGTATTTATTTACTTATTTTTATTTATATATTTATTCTTTATTTTTTGCGCCTCCTCGTTTTGGATTTTTCAATATAGGGGACCACAGTGCGATTAACTGCGGCCCCATAGGAAGCAATATGAAGCGCAATGCACTAATGTAACACAATGTACACAGTGTATTATGTATAATATGCACAGGATTCTGGGTGGGGGGGGGGGGGGAAGGGGTTCCTCTCCTCCCCAGTCACCCCCCTTCTTAAGCCCCTGATTAATTAAGGTACACAATATCACTTAAGGTATGGGGGGGGGGGGCCTGGGGGAGAGGAAAGGGAGGAATGAGATGGGGAGGGGGGGGGGAAGAAACCAAACAATGGGGTAGGGGGGGCTGAGCCTGAGGGCTTTTGGGGGGGAAGATAAGAGGTAAAACTTGGAGGCGGTGCAATAAATAGAGGTTAAGGTTGGAAGGGAAAGGGGAAGAGTCCATCTGCAGGGCCAATAATAAGAAAGTGGGCTGGGAAGTAGAAGTAGAAATAGTCGGAGGGTGGATGGAGGGGGGGGCAGACTGAAATGTCTAGTTTGTTTTCTTTTTCTTTTTTTCTTTTTTTTGATTGTGTATACTGCACCACCTGATTGGATCGACCCCCGGATTAGGCTATTGCCCACTGAACCATTGAGGGAAGGGGTTAAAAGTGGGTACTGTCCCTAAAAGGGCTTTAGTAACAGGGGGGGTGGGGTGGGGGTGATAAGTGTCGTTAGAGTCGGGAAGGGGTTTTTTTTTTTTTCTTTCTTCTTTCTCTTTATTTTAACTCCTCTCTCTCCTAGTTTTTCTCTTCCCGCTCCTCTCCCCCTCAACGCCGGAGATGGAGGGAATAAAAATAACCTCCCTGAACGCTAAGGGACTTAATGTCCCTGAAAAACGCAGGATGTTGATGAATGACTTGCGATATACAGAGACAGACATAGCCTATATACAGGAGACTCATTTTAGGACAGGGGGGGCTGCCTCTGTTGCAAAATAGGTTCTTTCCATCAGCATATCATGCAGGAAACCAGGAAGCTAAATCCAAAGGGGTTTCTATCTTGATATCCAATAGAATTCCCTGGACACTGGAAGATAGGCATCAGGATCCAAAAGGGAGATATCTTTTCTTGAAAGGGATGATAGGAGGAATTAAAGTAACTTTAGCTACGGTGTATTTTCCGAATGTACATCAAGATACCTTTATGAGGAAAACCCTCAAGGAATTGATGAAATTTTCGGAAGGTAAACTAATTTTGGGAGGAGATTTCAATATCCCCCTGAGCCCAAAAATGGACACTTCGAGGGGAACCTCATCTATCACAGAGGGGGTCAGACGGGGGGTCTTGCGCAGCCTACTTGAAGCCCAGTTGGCGGATGTGTGGAGGACGATGAATGGGGATGAAAGGGATTATACATTCTACTCGAATCCACATCAGGTCTATTCTCGGATAGACCTGTTCATGATCCCCCATTATCTGATCTCCTCTGTGTTAGAGGTGTCCATTGGGAATATAACATGGTCAGACCATGCCCCTGTGAGCTTGCTCATTGCTTGGTACAGGGCCTACTCAGGATAGAAGGTGGCGCCTAAACGAAAGCCTCCTGCAGAACAGGGAAGTGAGAGAGGATGTTGCTCGGGAAATTACTGAGTATTTCCAAATGAATGATATTCCAGGGAGCAACCCAGGGATGGTCTGGGAAGCCCACAAGGCGGTGATTAGGGGGGCCCGGATCAGACATGGAGCGAACCTAAAAAGGAAGCGAGAACAGCAGGTCAAAAATATACTAGCAGAAATTCAGGAACTGGAACTCCGACATAAAAAGTTACATACCCCACAGATAGGTAGAGAACTGAGCCACCTGAGAAGGCAGATTACAGAGATATTAAGATACAAAGCCAAAGCAAGCATACAAAGAGGAAGGAAAATAAATTACGAATTTGGCGACAAGTGCAGTAAATTATTAGCCGGAAAACTGAAAGAGAAGAGCCAACAAACATTTGTTTCACAAATTAAGGGGAAGGAGGGACAATTAAAACAGAAACCGAAGGATATAGTGGAGGAGTTTGGTAGATACTACTCCTCTCTATATAATTTGACTCAGATACCAATAGCGCCTTCAAAAATAGAAGAATATCTCTCAACAATGGACTTAGCCAAGTTGTCACCAATTGCCAGGGCCAGCTTAGAAACCGCGATCTCGATAGAAGAACTAGAGGCAGCATTAAAAACTATGGCGGACGGGAAAGCCCCGGGCCCAGACGGCTACACAATAGGGTACTATAAGGAATTTGGAACATTATTGGGAGGGCAGCTAATAAAAGTTCTCAATGCAGTGGGCTGGACCGCTGAGTTTCCACCAGATTCCTTGTTGGCACATATTGTAGTTATCCCCAAAGAGGGAAAGGACCCGGCGGAGTGTAGCAGTTATAGGCCGATTTTGTTGCTTAATTCGGATTTAAAACTTTTTACGAAGATTTTGGCGAGACAAATTCAGGTTTGGCTACCCGACCTAGTAGATAGGGACCAAGTGGGTTTTGTCCCTACACGGGAGGCAAGAGATGGTACAATAAAAGTCCTCAACTTGGTGCAGGAGGCCGGTGACGGGGACATCCCTTGCGTGTTCCTAAATACCGATGCCGAAAAGGCTTTTGACAGAGTGAACTGGAATTTCATGTTTTCGGTGTTGAGACATGTGGGGATGGGGGAGAATATGTTAAGATGGATTGGGAGTGTATATACTGGTCCACGAGCGGCAGTGAGAGTGAACGGGATATTCTCCAAAACCTTCCAGATCACAAACGGAACGCGCCAGGGATGTCCCCTGTCACCACTGTTATTCGTATTATCTCTGGAGCCCTTGCTAAATAAAATACGCAAAAACCCGGATATACAGGGTATTCAGATAGGGGAGGAAACACAAAGTAACTGCTTTTGCAGGCGATCTGCTGTTCGCTGTATCAAACCCACATGTTTCTCTTCCCAACCTTGTCAAAGAAATAGCCATATTTGGAGAACTTTCCAACTTAAAAATAAATCAGGCAAAGTCTGAAGCAATGAGTGTGTCGATGACATCCCATAAACAGTCGATTGTACAACAAAACTTTGGTTTCAAATGGAAGACTGCACTAAAGTTCTTGGGCACCCTGATTCCAGCAAACATAAAAGACGTTTTTAAAATAAACTTTCCACCACTTCTTAATTCAATAAAAACACTACTTGAGAAATGGCAACATGGATTCCATTCATGGTTTGGCAGAAACAATATAATCAAGATGAGTATTTTGCCAAAAATCACATATTTATTTCAAACCCTGCCAATAACCATACCACAGGTTTTTCTCCGACAAATGGACTCATTTTTGATGAGGTTCATATGGGCGGGGAAAAAAGCAAAGGATAAAAAAAGAGGTGATGAAGGTGCCCAGGAGCTTTGGGGGGATGGCAGTCCCAGACATTGCTAAGTACTATCAAGCGGCACACTTGACAAGATTGGTAGACTGGTGCAGGAACGGACACTATAAAAGGTGGGTTGAGGTGGAACAGCAGATCTGTCCAATAGCATTAAATAGGGCTCCTTGGTGCTATAATGTATTACCAAGCAAAATGAAAAAACATCCTATAATAGGACCTACGCTGTTAATTGCAGCTAAAATTTGTAAAATTCCAAAATTTTCAACAAAACGTTCTCCCCTGTTCCCTATACTAGGGAACCCAGGATTTACACCGGGCACAGGAGGAGCGGCTTTTAATAAATTAAAAGAAAAGGGCAAGGTGCAGGTATCACATTTTCTGCAAACAAATATGTGGCCATCAATTGAGGATTTGACGAGGAGAGGGGGGAATTATGAGTTGAGCCTGTGGCAAGCACTTCAACTAAGTTATTTTTTAAGATCCCTAGGCCAACCATCTAATTTCAGGCGACAATTAACTAAATTTGAACAATATTGCAATGAAGAGGAACCAATACAAAGAGTAAGCTCAAAGATGTATAGAATACTGATCGCGCCTCAAGAAGACTTTGAGTTGCCGGGACTGGGGAAATGGGAAAGGGATCTGGGGAGAAATTTCTCACAGACTCAACGTAAACACATAATTCATCTAGCATTATACTCTTCAACATTTACGCGTATACAGGAATCCAATTACAAACTATTGTCCCAATGGCATTATACACCAGTAAAGTTGCATAAATTTAATGAGGAAAACTCAGAGAACTGTTGGAGATGTGGCTTGGAGCAGGGAACTATGGTGCACATATTCTGGTCATGTGTAAAAGTAAGAGATTACTGGAAGGAAGTCCAGAGAATTGTTCAAAAACTTACGGAACGCCAGATTCCGGATGATCCGGCCTTTTTTCTGCTCCATAGCTCACAAATCCCAGTTCAAGAGTATAAAAAGTCGGTGGTATGCCATTTGATAAACGCGGCCAAGATTGAAATAACGTTACAATGGAGAGATAGTAGACCACCCTCTATCGCGAGATGGCTTAATAGAGTGAGAGAGATTGGAGCTATAGAGGATTTAATCCTCTCAGCGAGGAATAAAAGGGAACAATATGTAGCAACATGGTCCAGGTGGAACCAGTTTACGATATCGGATGAAGGGAAGAGATTACTGGAGGATTAGAAGGGAGAGGGTAGAACCTATTATGCTGGGTTCAGGTTGTGAGAGGTAGAAGAGGAGAACCAAATGGGGATCTTCCGTCTCCGGCGGAGAGGAGGTGAGGAGCGAGGGGGGGGGACTGTTTAAAAACATTATGTTTTTTTTTTTTTCTCTTTTTTGGGGAGGGTTTGCTTTGGTTTTAAGTTTTGGGCGAAATTAAGTAGGTCATAGGGAAGGTAAAGGGAACATAATGGGACAGACGTATGGAATAATCCACATGCCCTGGGGAAAGTGGGATATGATCAAAAAGAGGGTTTAAGTAAGAACAGAGTAGAGGAATTAGGATGATATTAGATAGGGTATTTAACTGTTTAATTTGATTGATTCCCCTTGTTCCCCCGCTGATTCCCCGCAAGATTGAACAGTGGACTTTTCATATGTTTATGTACCCATGATATATGTTATGTTTATTTGCTGTGACCTTTACTAAGGGAAAAATAAAGAAAATGATAAATATGAAAAAAAGTGAATGGGACTGTCAGTGAGTCAACAGCAGAGCCGCTACAGGACAGAGATGACAGTTGCTCTTTTAAAAAAAAAAAATGTTTTGGATTTAAATCAAACCTTTTTACTAGTAATTTAAATCAAAACCTCTCTGGTCCAAATATGAAAAATATTTTGCACTTTTTTTCAATGTGAAAACATGTAAATGTATGTTAAAAGGTGTAAAAATATTGATGAGTAAAGAAAACCAAATTAAAAGATCATTTTTATTTTATAAACTTAAAAAAAATTAGCAGGAAAATTAAATGGGGGGTGAAGGAGGAGTTGAGGCGGATTAATGTAAATAAGGGGCTTAACAGGAACATTTCATCATTTTGTTTGTTTATACCTGACAGGTTGCTTTAAAACTGACTTCATCTGCAGATCGAAGTTCATCCCTTTTGATTTGTAGATGAAGAAAAAGTAAGATGCAAAAATGATGAGGGTTGGTTTACTAAAGTCAAATCCACTCTGCACTACAAATGCAGTTGCTGTAAATCTGAGGGGAAGCTCTGCTGATTTTATAATCCAATCATACAAGCAAAAAAATGTTTTTTCATTGCATGTCCCCCCTCGGATCTACAGTGACTGCACTTGCAGTGAAAATTGGATTTGCCTTTATTTAGTAAATAAACACCAATGTTTCTTCTTATCCTGCAGCTGAGCAATGTTGTTAATGAACATTGCCTGGCTTTTTTGATAGCACCAAGGGACTCTTTACAGCTCAGACATCTAAAAATGACCTTAGATCCAAAGCTGGCATCAGATGAGGACAAAACAGGACAAAGGTGGCACATTACAAATCTTGGAGTTGCTTGATGCCAAATCCAGCCCACTCTACTAGATTTGTGTGGGCTTTAACACAATCCTTAAAGTTGAACTAAACTGCATCTGAGCACCACAAACACTATTTAATTCTTTTTTTATTATTCAAAGAAACCTCCCCCATACATGTTCCAATGCTTTATTTTGCTAAGAAATCACTTTGAAAAACAACCCCTTGAATTTTTGGCCGTGGACATCTTGAGTAAGGGCAGGTGATTCATGTAGCATTTACTACCTGGAATCCATCTGCCCTTAGCTTAGGCATGCTTGGCTGAGAAAGTCCCCTCCTGCAGATTCCTGGGGTGTATGACAGCATTTGACAAGAAACCAGGCAGTAAATTAAAACAATTTTTTATATATATATATATATTACACACACTTTTTTTTTTTTTAATATATAAATAAAAGGCCAAAATCAGTAACTATAATATACCTTCCCAGCGATTTGCTTAGAGTAGCAGCATAAGGATTAAACACTGTAAATGTTGAGAGTGAAGTTCCAATTCAAGACAACAAGCTTAGACAATGTCCTGCCCAAGATGGTGAAACACTGCATTGTTATATGGTCCAAGATTAATTTCATAAAGGAAATCTGTTTTCCTGAAAAACAATGGCTCCATCCAGACAACAGAGAAAGTTCCCTTTGGAACTGCAAGAAGAGGTCATGGTTGAGGTGAAGACTTTTGGTTTACCTGTAAAATCCTTTTCTTGGAGTACAGAACATCACCTACATGACTAGTTGTGTGACAGGGTGGGAACTCCTGCCAAGTAATGAGGAAAACAAGAAAAATAGGAGGGATCGTGTCCAGCAATGTACTTCAAGAAAGGGAATCCACAGAGGGATAAGCATCTACCTTGAAGCACTTGGGAAGGGAATAACAGATAGCAGCCCTACAAACTTGAACAGAAGCTGAATAGTCCAGTAATTCCTCCTGGTTAAATATGCCTTAAAGTGGAGTTCCACCCAAACATAAAACTTCCACTTTTTGGGTGTCACATTTGGCACCTTTTGGGGGGGTGTTGGAGGATGGAGCAGATACCTGAGTAATCCAGGTATTTGCTCCCAGTTCCTGGCATAGATCATCACGGTGACCTACACTATTCTCCCCCACTATCTTCTGGGAAACACACAGGTCCCAGAAGACAGTGGGGACGCGCAGCACGACTCACGCATGTGCAGTAGGGAACCAGGAAGTGAAGCCGCAAGGCTTCACTTCCTGATTCCCTCACAGAGGATGGCGGCAGGGGCAGCCGAGCGACTGATTGGCTTTGGCTGCTGACATCACGGGAGCCATGGACAGGTAAGTGTCCATATATAAAAGTCAGTAGCTGCAGTATTTGTAACTGCTGGCTTTTAATTTTTTTTTTTTCTTTTTTAGGTGGACCTCCGCTTTAACTTGGAAAGGAGGAATCTTGACCTTGAGATCGTAGGCCTGAGAAACAACCTGATGATTCCACCTTGAAATAGTGGACTGAGAAGCAGCCCGCCCCTTGCAAGAACAAGCAGGGAATTAAAGTGGAAGTAAATCGATTTAATAGTTTCAAAAAACAGTTGGCATTTCTGGCATGCCAGAAATGCCAACTGTCACATTGGTTGTGCTCTCAACCAAACTGTCAAACCAGCCAATGGCTGGTGTCCTAGCTGATCACATGTCCAGCACCATGGCAGTTGAAGTTTAAACAGAGGCCAAGATGGCAGCTTCCTTGGCTGAAAACAATGGGAGGGTTTACTTCCACTTTAAGCTGTGAAAACAAAGCTGTAGACTTCAGATAATCTAAATCACAGGATCCTCTATGAAGGTCTCAAACCTTGTCAAGCCTGTGCCAACCAATTGCACTTATGACAATAGAAGACATTCCACATACTGTAGGTACTTAACCACTTCCTGCCTGTGTGACACCCTTGGGTTAAAGTGGCCATACTGTGATGATGCCCTGCAGGCAGCATCCTGGTATCAACATTTTCAGCCTGCGAGCGATCGGAGAAGTGATCCCACCTGCCTTTCCCAGGCTCTGTCTTCTGATCATAGAACCAGGGGAGTGATAAGAGTGGCAGCACTACACAGAGAGAAAAACTGAAAATTGTTCCTCCCTCTCCGAGACCCCAGAAGCAATGACGATTTTGTCACTTCTGGATTTCGGTTCTTTATTTACCTGGCTGTTATCCTCCAGGAAAGCACCCGATCAGACCAATCGGCAGAATTGGAGAGATCTGGGGTGTAATAGATGCCAGATCTCTCCATAAAGAAGACCTGTCACAGCCCATGCTTTCACAAGACAACAAGGAGAGAGGCGCCTCTGGGTGCAATAGTTCAAACACAATTTATTGTAGACATAGATAAAAGCCACTCACATTTTAGTGAAGTATGGTAGGCATGTAAACCATCCCCAATTAGGAGAAAAGTGCGTCATCCGGTCCGTCATCTCACTGGTCCTTGCCGAGGCGCTGTGGAGTGGTAGGAAATCGGTGTCTTCTCACCGCTGTTTAGATGGAGCCGACTGCGGTGGAGGGATCTCAGATGGAACTCGATGCGCGGATGGACTGGCGGGCGAGGGGTGAAGACGTCACTGGCGATGCAACGCGTTTCTGAGTGTACAGGCAGCGTATGACGCTCACCAGCTTGAGAAAGGAGCGCGGCAGCCCTGAGAGCCATACCCCTATCAATACCTATCACACCTCAGACTTTTATCCCAATTTAATTTACACTGTCAGAAGCCTGGACTCATTGACATTGTTCCACGCTCTGCTTGTTTATTATGCTTACCTGCTACTTGCTGCACTGTTTTTTTGCGCATTTTTTACTTGTTGTACATGCTTTCACAAGGGATGTTGTTTGTCACTTATAAAAGCAAAAAAGGGTTGTTTTTTTTTTTTTTTTTTTAAAGAAACCATGTAAAACAAAATATTATTAAAAAAACTATTTTCAAGCACCCCTTCCCCTGTGCTTATGCATAAACACATACGCAAGTCCCGCACGCATATGTAAATGGAGACTGCACCACAAGTGAGGAATCGTCGTGAGCAAAATTTTTAGCGCCACACCCCCTCGCTAACTCTAAACTGGTAACCTGTAAAGGCTTTTGAAAGATCGCCAACAGATATATTTTCGATTTTTTTTTTTAGGTACCGTAGTTTCCACGGGCGTACGCAATTTTAAAGCGTGACATGTTTGGTATCCATTTACTTGGTGTATTAAAAAGATATCGCTGCACAAATACTGTGTGACATAAAACATTACAAAACAATGACCATTCTATGGCCTCTGCTAAGAAAAAAATTGACCGGAGAAGGCAAAGAACCTCCAAATATCTGGAGTAAATGTTAGTTTTGTACCTAAAACCCAAAATGTTTTTCCAGCATGCCAAAATCTTTTTATTTGGCAATACCAAACCCTAAGTCACATCAAAATACATTAAACTTCAATAGAAACACAAGTCATCAACAGCAAACAGACGACATTTTCCAATGTGTAGGTGGCCATCTTTATTACAATATCTCAAATATTAAATTACTTGATGAGAACACTCTGGACAATGGGGTGTGTGTGTATTATTGGAACTGTAGTAGGAGGAGCACTATTGTGATTATTATAGACAGGACCCTGACCAGAATTCCTGCCTTGCCCTGGACAAGGTGCTACCATTAAGTAAAAGCAACTATCGGGGGGGGGGGGGGGGGGGGGGTAAGACCCACCTACTGCAATCAGACAACTAGCTCAACACTTATGTGGAATTTTCTTTGAAACTGTGAAAATGGCTTCTGACGGTAGACTGTAGTGTACATTGCAGACAGCCTGATACTGCTGGAATACAGATCAGAGGAATGGGGTTAATTATGATCTCCATAGAGCTACTCAACACAACCAGCCCAATTCCCTAGAGGGAAGTCAGGTGATTTATGGCCATTTCTACATCTTGAGTGTCAGAGAAGGATGTTGAGGTGACAACCTTGGAGAAGTATTACCCTCTCCTGAAACCATGGGAAGGGTAACACTACTCCACAATCTCCGCACGCAGCTTCTGAAGAAGAAGGGGCGTTGGCACGGCGCG